>NC_052664.1:2077500-3277500 GCF_016802725.1 Solenopsis invicta | reverse complement strand
TTCATGGTTATACTCGACAACAAGAAAACAATCAATAATCATCCAATGTAAAGACCACGGGAAAATAAAGAAAACGATTGAAAATACAGGTAAAATCACATTAAAAAATAATTGCAAATTAATAACACAAGAGGTAACACTACAATCACCTAAAATATTAAACGAGACAAAAATTGAGGCATACATGCCAGACTACAATATTTCATTACCGAAAGAAATAACGCAAGAAAAAATGAATATGTCTCAAATAAAAATAGAAAGAATAGTGCAAGACCATCCAAAATTAAAAAATTTAGAAACTAAGTTAAAAGAATTAAATGAGGGTCTTGACACTCCGTATTCTCAATCAAAAAACTTTATTTACCCTATGGCAACAAGCAGCGTTACCATGTTAATAATCGTAGCAGTTGCAATAGGGATAATATTATATACTGTAAAAAGGAAACGGAGCAAAAAAAGAGAAACGTTAGAATACGAAAGCAAGCATTATACTACTTTATCTAGATCAATTTTAAAACGCACACAAAGCACGCGTTTCTAGAT
Organism: Solenopsis invicta; assembly: GCF_016802725.1. Taxonomy (NCBI): domain Eukaryota; kingdom Metazoa; phylum Arthropoda; class Insecta; order Hymenoptera; family Formicidae; genus Solenopsis; species Solenopsis invicta. The sequence goes on along the minus strand of NC_052664.1, from coordinate 3,276,957 downwards.
ACCCAACAAACTAAAAATACTAAATCGATCTAATATATTTTATAAAATGTAAATAATGATAGAAAACTACATGCTTCCGTTTTCTTTCCCGGCGAGGGAGGGGTGTTAAAAGCGAAAAACTCCTTTTCCTCGTTTTTCTTTCCCGGCGGGGGAAGAGTGTTGTACCCTGTACAACGACGATAATTATACGCATAGCAACAGGAAATCAAGATTCCTATTGCTATGCATACGCGTAGCGGACTCGAATTCCGCATACGCTAGAAATATCGAAAAGACGCTGATGGTCTGTCGGGCTTCCGGCCCGCAACACCATCGCGCTGCGCCAGCTAATGCTGAGTCGCTTTCCGGTATTCGGATTTCGGCTAAGCGTGGGAGCTGCATACCGCAAGGAACACGATTGGCCGAACCAAACGACGAATTTCCGTATAAATATCGCGACAAAATCGGAAAGCGACGGAAGAGTTTGACAAACAGCTGTCCGGTGTGTTACTCGCCGTGCGTGACTTACACGTCGAGCTTGTAACACAATCCGGAGATAACAGCCGACCTATATATACCGGGCCGTCCGGGAAGAACAAGAAAACGAGCGACATACATACTCATACCACAAGTGTAACGAAGGCAATACTGAAGAAAATACATTATTTTAACGTTGGAACAAGCAAGTGTTTTATCTTCAACCACCGAGCGGCCCTTCCTACGAGTCCTAACTCCTAAGGCGCCAAAAAGATCCCGATATACCTACCGACGTCCCTGGAGCCATCACCGGGGCACAACAATTCAGACAAGAAAAGTAAGGGCAAATATTAATTGTATCAAAGAATTTTACAACGGTATCAATAGACAAAATAGATCTATGAATGAAGAAACCTTAATCTACATCCCAATGAGCAGATAATATTTTTTAAATGTTTTTTAAACTGTTTTCTTTAATAAAAATTGTTTTGTACTTAATTTAATTATTGTATTATATTGACATATTTTCTAGTTGCATTTTTATTTAAATAAATTATAACAGAAAAGTTATTTCAGATGCTAATCCGCATTTGTAAAAATCAATAGAAAAACTATAATTTTATATATACGAGGTGTGATCAAAAAGTAAGGTGACTTTTCATTTTTATAAAAAAATATTCATTTATTCATCCAAAATTATGTTATTCCCTTTAAAATAATCCCCCTCTGATACAATGCATTTGTGTCAGCGCTTTTTCCAGTCGTCAAAACATTTCTGAAATGCACTTTTGGGTATTGCCTTAAGCTCCTCCAGCGATGTAGCCTTAATCTCCTCAATCGCCGCAAATCTTCGTCCTTTCATAGGCCTTTTCAATTTTGGGAAGAGGAAAAAGTCGCAAGGGGCCAAGTCTGGTGAATATGGTGGCTGAGGCATGATAATAGTATTGTTTTTGGTCAAAAAAGTACTCACTAGTAACGACGAATTTTGCTGACACACGTGTCATACCCAAAACATCCGTTAAAATTGATTGGCATGAGCCAAACGATATGTTAAGATCATCAGCTATTTCTCTAATCGTGATTCGACGTTTTTTCAACACAATTTCTTTCACTTCCTGAACATTTTCGTCGGTTTTTGACGTGCTGGCGTCCAGAGCGAGGTTCATCGTTAACATTTTCTCGGCCCTCTTGGAATAACTTATATCATTTATAAACATTTTTTTTGCTCAAAGTTGACTCACCGTACGCCACTGTCAACATTTCAAGAGTTTTTGAACACTTAATACCATTTTTTACACAAAAATTAATACAAACTCTCTGCTCCATTATTTTCAACAGCAAAAAATTGCCGAGCACGCAAACACGAGTCTAACCTTTATGCCTCTCACATAAAAACAACACATGCTATATAGTCAAAACTGTGAACATATGATCGTGACGAGTGTACTAACACAAAAAAAAATTTTGAAATTAGAGTGTACAGAGCGCGCGAAATTCAAAAAGTCACCTTACTTTTTGATCACACCTCGTATTTATATAAATAATATGGTTTAATTATACATATTTCATATTTTCGGTAATATAAATTTACTTAATCTATCAGTTATATACACATATTAGCATAAAGTGTTCACAAATTATCACAAGAGATCCAGTTCGCAGCGATCACGGAGGTCAAGCAACGGTTATCGAAGTCACGACCGTGACCGCTTAGGAATTTTCAAAAAATTCCCAATTATTTTTTTGAAAAATGTTTTTTAAAATGTTATTAAAATATTGTTTTGCTTAATTGGAATTATGTGGTGTAATAATATAATATATTCATACGGATATTTCTTAAATATCCTAAAATAATCCTTAAATGCGTGTGTATATCCCGAGGATTGCGAATGGTCATCTTTAGGTCTTCCGATGGGATGTCCACAGGATATCCAGAAACAAGAATGAGGCGCTTATTTGGTAGTCCACGGGACGCCCACAGGACGTTTCAGAACTATAACAGGTAGTTACCAAGATATCTCGCTCGTTCCGACAGGTCGTCCTTAGGACATCTCGTGGACGTCCCTGTGCTATTAGGGTATTTTACAATGTGACGTCAATATCTTAAAAAGTGGCTTGAATTGACATTGATTGTTGTAGAGCTTTCAGAAAGATTCTAATTTTTTATATTTCATATGCAGTATTTTTGAAAAAATTCTGAAAAATGTCATGAAATATTAATTGCAACAGAAATGTTTCTAAAATGTTGTGATGTAAAATGTTGCAATAGAAATGTTTTTAAAATCTATCATGCAATAAATTTTTAAGTTGCGCTTTTTAAAATTTGCTTGTACTTTTGTCGAGTAATCAAGCGAAAATTTTTGAAGTCCGCTTGCAGCGTGTACTAGTTTATGTAGTAGGAGTATAAAAATGTTACGCAAATAAAATATTATGTTCTTATATTATACATTCTTTTTATTAAATATTTCAGATATCACATTTACATTTATTATATTAATCAGATTGCAATAAATAAAAACGTAATATAAAAAAACTAATTGTATTTTATAATTAATATTTATTATAACTATTTAATAGAGGAGAAGAGGGTATTATAGCTACTGTCGACAATATGGCTACCCCTATTATTTGTTATTAGGTGACGTATTTTAATAGCGATTTCGGCTGGGTTACACACCGGTTGCGCATTTCAGGTGTCGGTGCAACTTTTATGTTTGGCTAGTCAAATAATGCAGTTCTTCAATGGTGCCGCGTGTTCGTCTGGGCTCGATACATCTCACAAATGTATATTGGGTGTACACAAAGTAGACCTGAAAAAATAGTCGGAGCCAGTTTGTGTGCCACCGGTAAGGTGACACACCGGTACGCTCCAGCCGAAATCGTTATAACAATGCTTATGTTAGAGATATGCTTTTGGATCGATAATGTAACAACATGATAATAACAATGATAATAAAAAAGCCTTCTTCGGTTGTGGCTAGATCTTAGTGCTTATATTTATTCGTGTGATTTTATATACTTCTTCGAATTCAACTAGAATGTACGCCTAGAATTGTTTTTCCGGTCGTAACACAGCATGTCGAATGAGAATTAGAAATATCACAATTTTTATTAAATTAATTAATTTAATATAATAATTGATGCTGATTTGTATCTATATATTATACCCATTCTCCCCTGAAAGAAACTGTATTAAAAAACTGTAATTGCTTATGTTGTTATTCGTTTACCCCATCGTTTTTTAATGATGCTAATATGCCTATACATAATAATTGGTAATTGTTATAAAGCATTTTTACTTTTGAGTATTTTTAAATTTTTACACTTTTAACCTTTAATTACATATACTTTGTCATTATTTTTAAACTTAAGTGTATTATCACATGAAAGTAAATACGTACACTCGAGTGTTTTTTCGTTATTTAACTTTTTATTCGACTGTACACATTTCGTGTTATACACAGTTAAAACAATAACATGGAATTTTATTAATATGATTTTTTAAGCAAAATTTTTATATCGAAATATTTTTCGATAAATCAATTGTTATTTTAGAGGGGGGTGTTTAGAAACATTGGAGATATCATTTTATGTTTCTTGTTTAATGTTCAACAGGGATAAAATAATATTTTTAATGAAATTTCTGATATTTCTAAAGTCTCTGAACGCAAGAAAATTCGAAATCAGGAAAATTTTAAACAATAAAAAATTAAAAATATATAATTTTGTAACAAAGTGTTGTGTTTCGTTTAAACTAAACTAATTTTTAAAATTATTTTTATGGATAGCTATATTACAACCACTTTTTTTCCACCTATTATGCAGTGCATTAGATTTTTATAAATTACGTCCTAAATAGTAAATATTTTATTACTTTGAGTCTAGAATCTGTCAAACAATATTTAAACAAATGTAATCATTCAAGTTTTAATAGAAAATATTAATTATAAATAAAGTTATTCAATTAAGTAAAAATAAGTGCCATATTACTCTCATCTCTACTTGTAATTCTCTAAATATATGATAAATTTGAATATTATTTCTTAAGTACTTCAAGTTTAAAGTATTTCACAAATAAAATGTTTAAATTTATTACATTCACAGGAACACGATTAGCAACATTTCAGAAAGATTTTAGTAATTTTTTTGGTAAGCCAATCAAGCGCTCTTATTAATCTAGTGAGTTACATAATTAAATATTAGGAGTACAAATTGAAAACCGCCGTTTTTTGTCAAAATTTGAAGATTGATTGTTGAAAAATGGTTACATACTTATTCTTGAAAGTATTGTCCATCGCTGGCCACTACTTTCTCCCACCTTTCGGGCAGCATACGAATCCCGCGTCGAAAAAACTGCTCGTCTTTTGCGGCGATCCACGAATCGACTCAGTTTTTGGCCTCTTCGTAATAATGGAAGTGCTGCTCAGCCAGTCCATGCGCCATTGATCGGAACAAGTGGTAATCTGAAGGGGCGATGTCAGGAGAATACGGCGGATGAGGTAAGACGTCCCATTTCAATGTTTCCAGATAGGTTTTAACGACCTGAGCAACATGTGGCCGAGTGTTGTCGTGCAGCAACATCACTTTTTCGTGTCTTTGCTCGTATTGTGGCCGTTTTTCCTGCAATGCTCGGCTCAAACGCATTAGTTGTGTTCGGTAGCGAGCTCCTGTGATGGTTTCACCCGGTTGCAACAGCTCATAATAAATCACGCCGAGCTGGTCCCACCAAATACACAGCATGAGCTTCGAGCCATGGATGTTTGGCTTGGCCGTCGATGTTGATGCATGGCCGCGGTAGCCCCACGATTTTTTTTGCTTTGGATTATCATAATGGATCCACTTTTCATCGCCGGTTACAATACGATGCAGAAAACCCTTCCGTTTTTGCCGTTGGAGCAGCTGTTCGCACGCGAAAAAACGCCGTTCGACGTCTCTCGGTTTTAATTCGTATGACACCCAGTGTCCATGCTTTTGGATCATTCCCATGGTTTTCAAACGATGTGAAATAGCTTGTTGAGTCACGCCCAATGAATCTGCAAGCTCCTGTTGCGTTTGAGATGAATCTTCATTCAGTAATGTTTCCAATTATGCGTCTTCAAACTTTTTCACCTGTCCGGGACACTCCTTGTCTTCTACACCGAAATCACCACTTTTGAAGCGTTGGAACCATTCTCGACACGTTCTTTCACTAATGGAAGCCTCACCATAAATTTTTACAATCATTCGACGCGCCTCAGCCGCAGATTTTTTCGAATTGAAGGCAAAAAGCAAAACTTCCCGCAAATGACGCTTATTGGGCACAAATTTCGACATTTTCAATCACAAAAAAATATATAACGCCGATAAAAATTCACAACTGCAATGATAAGGAATTGTTGCCAGATGCCCAACCTTACATTTAAAATTTTTGATCTAACGTTTGGCGCCAGCATTTACCGCTGGCGCCATCTACTGGAAAACGGCAGTTTTCAATTTGTACTCCTAATAATTAAACGAACTTATCGTGAAGTTTGATTATAATTATGCTGACTTGTCCGGATGGATAAGTGTATAAGTGTAGTAGCATTCCGCTGCACTGTTGTCAACAGAAATTTTAAAGCTCACCGAAAAAAAAAGATTTAGGGACGCGGCAAATTCTTACACCCAGGCGCCACTCTCCTGCGCCCGTGCGCGCTTTCAACCTTTATTTAGTTTAAAGCTGAAAATGGGGTCTGGGCGGGTAGGGGATTTCGGACAGCATAATTATAATCGAACTTCACGCTAAGTTGGTTTAATTCTTTAATTATGCTACGTCTCGTCCGGATGGATAAGGTGCAATTTCACGTAGATATAATATCCAGACATTTACCCCCATTCTACTAAAATTCCCCATAACACCTATCTGGATACAATTCTCGATAGTTCGATTGCATCGAACTATCGATGTTCGTATTCGGATATATGCATATACACACTACGTCGGAAAAGTGAGCGCGAAAGATTTCAAAATAAATGACAGAATCTCTCAGCAAAGTTAGTTACATACATTAAACAGATTAAATATTTATGATAAATATGATTATCGTACAAAGATAAAAGAATTTAATAGAGTGATTTATTTTCCAGTTGGTACTTGGAATGGATAGCGATTTGAGTGACGAGCATTTAGCGGAAATATGTGGAAATGCTGTCTCGCAAATAATAATAGAACAGATTAGACGACGACACGTCGTTGCAGTATTTAATATTTTAAAGATGATTGCGAAAAAGAGAATGTACAAGAAAAAACAGTACTGCGTAGCACCGCTCTTCCAAGAACGCTCTCGGCATGGTTTTTATCATGCATTACTACCCAAATTAAAATTAAAAGACACTTGTTTTCATAATTATTTTAGAATGTCTGTAACGCAGTTAGAAGTTTTGTTGTCTATTGTTGGCCCCCGATTACAAAAGCAAAATTTTCTAAGAGAAGCTATAACACCTGCAGAACGCTTAGTAATAACTTTGAGGTAAATTTGTTTACTGCAACACAAAATGAAACAAATTAATTAATTAAAAAAATATATAATGTAAAAGAGATAAAAATATTTAAAAATAAAGATATGTAAAAGTATTTAAAAAAAAGTATAAAAAATATTTCAGATTTTTGGCATGCGGTGATTCTATGACACTCTGTCATTCCAATATATATATATATATATATATATATATATATATATATATACACACTACTCAAAAAAAATAGGGAACACTTTCCAGACACCAAAAATTAGGCTATTTTCAAATGACTGTAAGTCGGTGAAAAATCATCGTAGATAAAAAATAAAAAAGCATTTTGAAGCTTGAAGATCGAGCTTTAACGTTCTACCAGCAGATTTTCAAAATTCTTTTAACTTCATTGTCTTATGCAGTAAAAAAGTACACCTTGTTTTGTTCGTTAAAATTTCGTATTTTTGACACTTTGCAGATCGACCAAAAAATTTTTTTCAAATAATTCAAGTAAAATTTCATAAACTACAACATTTTACCTACAAAATGTTTTTTTAAAAATTTCTCTACGATTTTTTTTGACCGAGTTACGCAACTTTGAAGCTAAACCTGCATTTTTTACAAATGATATCCGTACTCCGTGAAAAATCATCGTAGACAAAAATCATCGTAGACAAAAAAATCAAAAAACCATTTTAAAACTCGAACTTTCAGCTTTAACATGCTATTAATGGTTTTCAAAAATTTTCTCAATTTCTTAGTACTATGCCCCAAAAAAGATACACTGTTTTTTCCTTAAAATAACGTATTTTTAACAGCCTGTAGCTCAATAAAAAAATTTTTCTTGACAAATCCAATACAAGTGCCATAAAGTATGACATTTTCTCTACAAAATGCTTTTTTTTTAATTTTTTCTACGATTTTTTTTGACCGAGTTACAAGACTTCGAAGATATACATTTTTTACAGTACATTTTTCCGAAAAATGACGTCTTCCGCCGACATTAGCATTACCCAATGTGCACCACGTGGAGGTTGCCAGTCGGATTTTTGCACATCGTGTGTGTGTGTGTGTGTCTGTCTGTCTGTCTGTCTGTGTGTGTGTGTGTGTGTGTGTGTGTGTGTGTGTGTGTGTGTGTGAGTGTGTGTATGTGTCACAGCAGAGATAAGAACCCCGCAGTTCGTCACTTCTGCACTATTTAACGACTCAAAACCCTCTTTACTGTGTATATGTGTGTGTGTGTGTGTGTGTGTGTGTGTGTGTGTGTGTGTGTGTGTGTATCACAGCAGAGATAAGGACCCCGCAGTTTGTCACTTTTGCAGTATTTAATGACTCCAAACCCTCTCTGCTGTGTGTGTGTCTGCGCGCGCGCGCATGAGTGTTCAATGGCGTGTATTTCGTGTGTGTTCGTTATATCAACGATATTCTACGATCACACGTTTTGCTATTAAATCGAACCTGTCGGAACTTTATTTTCATGCAGGACAACGCTCGACCTCATACGGCGAATATAACGCGACGTTTTTTTCAACGACACGCAATTAGACTGTTAAATCATCTCACCAATAGCCCGGATTTAAATCCAATCGAGCATTTGGGATGAAATGGAACGACGATAAAGGCGTCGCAAGGAACAGCCGCGAAATTTAGAAAAATTGGGAGAAATTTTAACGGAAATTTGGCACAACATTCCGCAAGATTGTATTGCAAGATGTATAAATATGCGAGAACGCTTGCAAGCAGTAATTGATCAGAGAGGAGAAAATACACACTATTGAACTCTCATGCACGCGAGCGCATACAAAAACAGCAGAGAGGGTTTGGAGTCATTAAATACTGCAGAAGTAACAAACTGCGGGGTTCTTATCTCTGCTGTCACACACACACACACACACGCACGTACGCACGCACGCGCACGCGCACGCACACAAGCATAAACGCACACACACACGCACGCGCGCGCGCGCGCGCACGCACGCACGCACGCACGCACGCACACACACACACACACACACACACACACACACAGACACACACACACACACAACGTGCAAAAATCCGACCGACAACCTCCACGTGGTGCACATTGGGTAATGCTAATGTCGGCGGTAGACGTCATTTTTCGGAAAAATGTACTGTAAAAAATGTATATCTTCGAAGTCTTGTAACTCGGTCAAAAAAAATCGTAGAAAAAATTTAAAAAAAAGCATTTTGTAGAGAAAATGTCATACTTTGTGGCACTTGCATTGGATTTGTCGAGAAAAATTTTTTTATTGAACTACAGGCTTTTAAAAATACGTTATTTTAAGGAAAAAACAGTGTATCCTTTTTGGGGCATAGTACTAAGGAATTGAAAAAATTTTTGAAAACCGTTAATAGCATGTTAAAGCTGAAACTTCGAGCTTTAAAATGGTTTTTTGATTTTTTGTCTACGATGATTTTTCACTGAGTACGGATATCATTTGTAAAAAATGCAGGTTTAGCTTCAAAGTTGCAACTCGATCAAAAAAAATCGTAGAGAAATTTTTAAAAAACCATTTTGTAGGTAAAGTGTTGTAGTTTATGAAATTTTACTTGAATTGTTCGAAAAAAAATTTGTTGGTCGATCTGCAAAGTGTCAAAAATACGAAATTTTAACGAACAAAACAAGGTGTGCTTTTTTACTGCATAAGACAAGAAAGTTAAAAGAATTTTGAAAATCTGCTGGTAGAACGGTAAAGCTCGATCTTCAAGCTTCAAAATGCTTTTCTTATTTTTTATCTGCGATGATTTTTCACCGAGTTACAGTCATTTGAAAATAGCCTAATTTTTGGTGTCTGGAAATTGTTCCCTATTTTTTTTTTTGAGTAGTGTATATACCTAAGTGGTATTTACCTTTTCAAAGAAAAGGTAAAAAAAGGCGCCTATGTGTGTGCGCGCACCTAAAAATCTTTATTTTTTTAACCCAAATAATATGTATTAATTAATATTTTCTACAAAATCTCTTATTCCAATCTAAGTGGTATTTACTTAAAATAAATATCTTGAAATTATGCAATCTAATAAACATGATATACGTCTAATAAACATGATATACGTTTATTCAAAAAAATGCATGAAACCTTTTAAAGTGCGCCTATTATGAAGAGAATATACTTTTTCTATAAAATCCATGGTAGTATTTGTATTTTTTTGAAAAATATTCCTATTCTAACCCAACTGGTAGTATCTTTAATTTTTATACAAAACCCACGTGATACTATCTCTTCTCTATATTGTCATTGAAAAATCCTCTTATTGCAAAAATTCAAGTGATAGCATCTTTAATTCTCATTGAAAAATTTTATTCCAACTCAAATGGTATTTCAACATTTAATTTCAAAGAATTAAAGAGGAAACAATACAAACTGAGAAAATTTTATTGAAATAAAAAATTTTTGTACAAAAACATGGCGCAGCTAGATAGAAAAAGCAATGAGAAGAATTGAATAATTTCTATACAAAACCAAATTGCTACTATCTTCTTCTACTACTTCTCTGTATTGTTATTGAAAAATCTTCCAACCCAAGTATTTAATTGAAAATAAATAACATATTAAAATTTTGTAATCTATTTTAACCTAAATAATTTATATGTTAACAGAAATGAAAACATTTTATTGAAATAAAGAGTTTTTTCATCTTTATTTTTTTAAGATCCAAGTGGTGGTATCTTAATTTGACTTACGATGTTACTTAAATGTTAATGAAGCTAAAACTTATTTCATAAATTGCTTTTATAATGCATATTTTACAAGTGTTACCTTTATTGCATTCTTTCTTATGTCTTTTCTGCTTTTCTATTTAGCAGCGCCATGTTTTTGTACATTAAAAATTTTTTATTTCAATAAAATTTTCTCATTTTGTATTGTTTCCTCTTTAATTCTTTGAAATTAAATGTTGAAATACCATTTGAGTTGGAATAAAATTTTTCAATGAGAATTAAAGATGCTATCACTTGAATTTTTGCAATAGGAAGATTTTTCAATGACCATACAGAGAAGAGATAGTATCACGTGGGTTTTGTATGAAAATTAAAGATACTACCAGTTGGGTTAGAATAGGAATATTTTTCAAAAAAATACAAATACTACTATGGATTTTGTAGAAAAAGTATATTCCCTTCATAATAGGCGCACTTTAAAAGATTTCATGCATTTTTTTGAATAAACGTATATCATGTTTATTAGACGTATATCATGTTTATTAGATTGCATAATTTCAAGATATTTATTTTAAGTAAATACCACTTAGGTTGGAATAAGAGATTTTGTAGAAAATATTAATTAATACATATTATTTGGGTTGAAAAAATAAAGATTTTTAGGTGCGCGCACACACATAGGCGCCTTTTTTTACCTTTTCTTTGAAAAGGTAAATACCACTTAGGTATACTCGTAATTTAAACGTATATACCCATACAGCACAGAAAATTGCAGCAACATTGCAGCAATGTTGCAATGTTGCAGATTGCAATGTAATATTACGAAGACATTGCAGAAACATAAATTAACAATATGCCTGCAACGTCTCATGGCATATGCCAGTAATATTCCGGAAACTTTGCAATATCATAATTTTTTAATATTTATATCAATAGACGAAATAGGTCCATATATGAGGAAACCTCGATCTACAGTCTAATGAACAAACAATATTTTTTAATTGTATTTTTAATAAAAATTTTTTTATATTTAATTTAATTATTGTATTATATTGATATATATTTTCTAATTACATTCTTATTTAAACAAATAACAGAAAAGTTATTCCAAATTCTGTTCTGTATTTGCAAAATTAGTAAAAAAAAACTATAATTTTATATTTGTTTATATAAGTACTGAGCTTTAATTATACATATTTTATTTTTTTGGTAATGTATATTGACCTGATCTACCAGTTGTATACATATATCAGCATAAAGTGTTTACAGGTTATTATGAGGGATCAATTCGCAGCGATCACGGAAATCAACGTTCACCAGAGTCGCGACTTGGATGGGTGACTGCTTGAAAATTTCCGAAAAAGATTCGCAAGATTTTTTTTTGCAAAAAATGTTTTTTTTAAATGTTACACAAATATTGTTTTGTTCATTGGAATTATATGTAATGATATGTGAATATTTTGGAAAAATGGGATGTTTCAATGCAATATTTCAAAAAGCGGACATCTTAATGTTGCTGCAATCTTCCAACAATGTTGCAGCAATGTTTCGCAATCAAAATGCAATATTACAATGTTTCAATGAAATCATTCTGCAATGTTCTTGGAATCTCTCTGTGCTGTATGGGTATATATAACCCATACAGGGCTCTTTGACGTCGTCGTCGAGCATCGCCGTGACTTCGGCGTCAATCACGGCCTGCATGGCGGGGTTTCGCGGTCGGTACCGCTGTTTAATTGGTTCGCGGTCCGGTTTCAACCGGATGACGTGCTGCGTTACTGTCGTCGGGCCGGTCACGCCCTCGAACTGCGCGAGTTCGGTCACGAGGAAGTGGCTCAGCTCGGCTGATTCGGTAGGCGTGAGCAACGTGGACACGTGGGTCACAGCGTGATTCTCTTAGCGGCCCCGCAGCCCGGCGGGGGGGATAGGTATGGGCGCGCCTACTTTTGCCCATGCGTCTATGCCGAGGAGCATGGCGGTTTTCATGCTTGGCATTACGCGGAATTTGTGCTGGATGTGCCGGTGTCCGATCGTCACGGTCAGGCGCACGTGGCCGGACAGTTCCACCGACTGACCGTCGGCCAGCTGTACGGTGTTACGTGCGCGCTGTATCTTAAAGCCGCTCGCCTCGGCGCGGCGGGCGGTGGCGAGGTTAATAAACGACACCTCCGATCCGGTATCGAGAAGTGCCGTGAGGTCCTGGTCGCGCATGCGCACGGTTAGGTGCGGCCGGGGCGTAAATTTTATTCGGAGGACCGGGGGTCGGCCGGAGTGTCGCCGGTCCTGGCGCCGTTTCCCGCCGGCGGATGGTCAGCACGCCGTCTTTGCCACATTGCGAGCAAAATTTGCGCGGCAATCGGCGGCACTCGAAACGTGTGTGCCCTCGCTGTTTACAGCGCCAGCAACACTCGCTTCGATCGTACGTCGCGGCGACGGCGGGGTTCTCGCGTTCCTGCGCGTGACTGGAGGGGAGCGCTCGGCAGCGTTCTTGGACGCGTTCGATCTCGACGACGCGTTGGAGTAGCTCGGCGGGGGTGCGGACGTCAGCCCGTCGTACGTGTAGTTGGAATTCGGGGCGCATGTTGTCGTACAGCTGGTCGACTTTCTCCTCGGTGGAGAAACTCTCTGCCCTTCGCATTAAGGAGAGGATTGTCGTTGCGTATTTGAGATACGGTTCGCCTGGCTTTTGAACGCGGTCGCGTATCTCGCGCAGTAGATAGCTCCGGTAGCGCGGTGGCAGGTAGGTTGCCTTGAAGTCGCTGACGAAGTCGCGCCATTCGTCCCACGCGTCTCGCGAGTTTCGGTACCACAAGAGGGCATCCCCCTTTAGTAGTTCTGGCAGCCCCAGCAAGACCTGATGATCCGAGAAATCGTAGCCGGCTCGCAGTTCCTCGACCCGCTCCAGGAAACCCCAGGGGTCTTTCCCGTCGAAATGTACCCCCCATTTCCGCATTTGATTCATAATTTTAGCGGGGGTGGACCCGTCCGGGAGTCCGTTGGCGTTGGTCGGGGTTGCATGGTGCAGGGTGAGTCGCGGCGGTCGGAGGAGTGTCAGCGTTGGTGCGGGGGGTGTGGTGGAGGTCGCCGTTAGTGCCGGCGGTCGGGTTGTTGCTGGTTCGGTCGGTGGGGGAAGCGCGGCCGCGCAGAACAGGTCTGGGTTTTCCTCGACATATTGGCTCATGCGCTGCCGTAAAGTGTCGAGGTTTCCCTCTGTATCTAGACCGAGCGTCTCCATCTCCTCGAGAAGGACGTCCTTATGTAGCTCGTAGATCCAGCTTTTTAGGCCGGCGGTCCTTCCTTTTTTCCGGTCTGGTCCCTGTTCGGGCGCCATGTAATTTACCGACTTTCCGCGCGCGGATCTGCTCGTCGGGCTCCCGGCGCGAGGCCGCGGAAATGGTTCGACGCGGGAGAAAGGAAGGTCGGCGGAACGGCTTTGAATAATTCGACGCGAGTTTTGGGTTTGAATGCAGCTTACACAACTATATTTCTTATATGCTATTTACACGTTTGCGCTATTTACAGATATATATACAGTACGGTGAGGTAGGCGCGTCTCGGCGTTAATCCGCACGGGAGCGTATAGGCGCGACTCCGGGGGGGGGGGGGTGCGGTCCCCGCGGTCTGCGTGTCGCGCTCCGGCGACGCGGTAGGCGTGGCCTACGGTACCGTTCGCGGTTCTGGCCGGTGAGGCGCGATCGCTTTGGGGCGGATCGGATTCCCGCACGGTATCGCGGTTTCGCGACGGGGATCGTCGCAGGCAGGTCGGACGCGCGATACCCTGTCAAGTACCTTGATCCGGGACCCCGAACACGGCGGTCGCGGTTTGGTGGGTGTCGCGGGGAGAGGAGGGCAGCCTCTGGGTCACCGGAGGCCGGCTCGTGGAGCGAGACTCGTGGTCCTCGGTTCGCGGAGGCTGGTGGCTATCGAAAGGAGTTGCGTCGGAGGCGGAGTACCCTCTCGCCGCGGCCAAGCACTCTTCGACCGGGTTTTCCGACTTTAGGAGCAGGATGTCGCCGACGCAGCGGATCGTGATCGGGAAGCTGGTCGGTGGTAGAGTGTCTCTTTCTCGTTGCGGTGGCCCTATTTATACCGAGCGACTCCGCTCGCCTCCGTTATCTTCCTCGGCGCTTGACGGCGGAGTCGTCGGGGAAGGGAGGACCGCGTGTCCTCCGAGAGCGCGTGCGTGCCGACTCAGCGCGTGCGATGGCTCGGCGCGTTTCTTCTGGCGATGTCTGTCGCCAGGCGGTATCGCGGTCTTGGGTCATTAAAAGTGGGTGCCCACGGCACCCCCGGTTATGGCCCGGCGGCCTTTTCGGTTGATGTTTGCCGTGGCGATGCTTTTTCTATGGGGTGCATCGTCACAAACAAATTTAAAATTATAGTTTTTTTTACTAATTTTGCAAATGCAGAATAACATCTGGAATAACTTTTCTGTTATTTGTTTAAATAAGATGCAATTAAAAAATATATATCAATATAATACAATAATTAAATTAAATATAAAAAAATTTTTATTAAAAAAACAATTAAAAAATATTGTTTGTTCATTGGGCTGTAGATCGAGGTTTCTTCATATATGGACCTATTTCATCTACTGATATAAATATTTATGTTTCTTAACTCTACTATGATGCACACAGCACCACTGGACCGCATGCTTCTTTCTAGACGTCTTAAGCCCGTATCAGACTACGCATTGAAGATTTAGATTGAAGATTAAAGATTGAAATTTGACCAATCAAAACAAGCAAATTTTAACTCCTTTTATTTTGATTGGCCAAAGTTCAATCTTTAATCTTCAATCTTCAATTTTCAATGCGTAGTCTGATACGGTCTTTAGAGTCAACATTTGAAGGATGTCTGCAAACGTCTATGCAAAGTCGATTTGCAAGCAACTTTGAAAGCCTGACTTGGATGAGTCAACTTACAGTCGATATATGGACGGTTGTATTCTTAGGGAATGTAGAGATTCAGCGGAAAATTTAGTAACGTCGCCCGACCTTAGTTTGCTAAATGCGGATGAATAATTATGGATGAGTTAAATTAATATATTATTATACGCGAATATTCTGCTTTGGCTCTTTATTGCCACTACTTAAAAAATTACGATATTACAATGTTTCCGGAATATTACTGGCATAAGCCATGCGATGTTGCAGGCATATTGTTAGTTTATGTTTCTGCAATGTTTCGGTAATATTGCATTGCAATCTGCAACATTGCAACGTTGCTGCAATGTTGCTGGAATTTTCTGTGTTGTATGGGTATATATATATATATCTATATATATTGCGACCGCACTCACGAGCGTGGTGCAACTGCGTTAACTGCTCCTGATGCTAGTTAGGCAGCCACGGTAATCGCGAAGTCGCTCACATCAAATGCGTGAAATTAGCCGGTACGATTGGGCGCCAGGCACGAGCGAGCGTGCCATTCTTAGACCGGGACGTGACCGATCTCTCGATTCAGGCCGGAAAAGGAAACGCGAAGACGCTCTACCTCGTCACGGGCAATAACGGGCTCTGTTAACCGGTAGCTTAGCCACGGGATTGGCAGAGGGGGTGGTTCGCGGTGGGCGGGGTGGTAGAGGAGAGCGAGGGAACTTAAAGAAAACACTTCAATTTAATAAAGAAATGGACAATGTATTTCCAAGATCTAACCCTACTCACCGGGCTCGGCGACGATGTCTCGCGACGCGGACGCGGTCGGAAAATACTACGCGGCCGTCGGTACGAGCTCACCGAACGGAGAGAGTCACAATTCCATTCTAAGTAGCGGCGGACAAATTACGCCGTGCACACTCGCAACTCAGCACAAGCACTCTCATTTCACGCGAAATTATGTCGCGATTCGGTACGAAGCAAGCATTCGGAAATACGCGGAACAAAACGGACATCGCCAAACCGAAACGCATACATACGCTATTACAGACGACACACAAGAATGTGACACAATTAACGCGACTTGGCTGTGGTGTCGGCGACGCTCTCAGTAAACGGAACCGGAAGAATCAAGACGCGACTTGATCGGATGAGACGTACGGCGGCTGAGCACGCGGACAGCACGCGATCACCGGCGTGTTCCCGGCGGGAGGTTTTACGGCGAACGATAACTCTAAATGCAGCTATCGCACGCGCGACTCATCCGACCGGCGAAATCGGTGGCTTTACACAGGTCTTGTTCGTCTCACCACAACGCTGGCTTGTCTCGAGCTCGTCTCAGAACAGGGGTACGACTCGTCCCTGGGTGATGGCGGCTCCCGTCGTCTCGGCTAAAGGTCCGATCCCGGCGACGATCCACAGCGAAGTGATCGATAGCGCGAGAAAATTCGACAGGCGGCACGCAGCATCTCTCGCCCCACGCACGGGGGTTCGTCGCGCCGCGCTATTGGTTCCGCCTTATAACGCAGTCCTCGCGGCCCTCTAATCAGGCTGTCGCGCCGCGGCGCGCAATTCGAGGTAGGTCGGTGTCTTCGGGCAGCTCACGACTCTTCCCGTGGTTTTTCCGAGGCCGGACGGCTATCCCTACGGACTCTTCGACGTCCGGTGAGTAGGGTGAGGCCCCCGCGCTCGGGACCACGTCAGAAACTTTCTCTCGCAGCTCCTCGTTCGGGGTCTCCTACGCGATGATCCGCGTGGAGTTTCGACATCCCTTACTCCGGACCTTCTCTCTTTGCGTCCTGCAATTTCAGCGGCCTTACTGTTGTATACAGGCGTGACGGTAAGAGATAGCGTAATTAAATGAAGAGAGATCACCTGTCGTGCGCTCTACTGCGATCCTGCGCACGGTCCGGAAGGTCTCAAGTGGCGGGAAGTCCTTCTTCTTGTAGTTTGCTCGCCGGGTGAGATTTCGTCGATACAAAAATTGAATATCCGCTAGTCGCCGATCCGCAAAACGTCGCTAAAATTAACGGACGGACACACGCACACAAAACAAAGACGCGAAATTGTAAGCCCACTCGCCGACACGTCCGACTCCGAGCCGAGAGGACGTAAAGCCGCAGCGTGCCCTCCTCGCCCGGATCTTACGATCCCTGTGACGGGATGTCACGTCACAACTCCCCCTTCCCCGGGGAGGACCGAGGAGGTCTTGGCTATCGACGAACGTCGATAGCTACCCATTTCGCCAAACGGTGTCGAGCCAGCCACGAGGGAGACTGCGGAGCGGTTTGCAGTCGCCGGGAGTACAATACTGTCTCAGCCGCGTCCGGCTGCCTACGCTAGAAATTGCTCTACGAAGTGGAACTTCCGGGCTGTTCGGCTCGAGGAAGGGGCGCCCGTACTCCGGGGTCACATCCGTTGCCGATCCACCAGTCCGGCGGTCTCCGAGCTCTCCAAACGCCAAAAAGGGGGCGGCCCTCTGCTGGGCCCGGTCGGGAGGAACATCTGGCGCCATTGCGGCGTGCTCACATCCTGGTCCGTGGCATCCAGTCTGGTGGCCCGAAACGCAGAAAACGCTTAACCTTTTCGAAATGCCTACTCTAAAGTTCGCCGAAGATTTTCCCGGCGACCCCCAGCTCCGTCCGCCCGCCCCGCTCGCAACCAGGCACCAGAACACGGAGCTCGCTATTACCCTACCAAACTCTCAAACGCCTCACTACGAGGCGGCAGCAACGATAAAAATAAACGAAAAAGAGACGCCGTACTTACCAGCGGAAGTCCGGTCACCTCCGTCTGGCCGATAACGCTCCACAGCCCCGTCGTACCTTCTCCTTAGTGGCACTTCCCAAACGATTACACCCAGACGTTCACACGGGACGGACATAACATCAATAGTCTCCCGATCTAACCTAAAGTACAAGGTCGGAGTGGAAGACAGGTAAGGGGGAGGGGGGGGGGAATTTCCAGAGCGAGACCGTGGTTAGTCTTACATCTGTTTATTGCGTATCAGAGCGTTTCTCCCGGCGCAGACAGCGTATGAGCCGGCTTCAGGTGGGCCCGTGTAACTCAAAAAAGAACGAGAAAAGAGAAGAGAAAAAAAAAAAGAAAAGTGCGGCGGGCGAGGAGAAAGAAAGGAAGAGAGAAAAAAAAACGAAAATAACGGTCCTACAAGCAAAGGGGCATTATATCCCCCCATGGAGTCGCCCGTCGCGCAGAGGGGCCAGAACAGGTCGGCCGGGCGGGAAACGGGCAGGTTTCGAGCCGTCGTCGTGCTTTCCAGGGATCCTCGCCGCGAGGCTGCTCTTCCTACTTTCCGATGCCCCGGTTCGCCGCCGTGCGCGCCCAGTCGTCGCCGCAACGCGGGCAGTCCCTGATTGAGACTTCCACATACCCGCAGGCGTAACAAAAGACGCGCTGCTTTGGGCGCGAGCAGCGGGAGTACCGATGTACCCGCGACCCGCAGTTCCAGCATCCGGCTGGGGACACGGGATAGTAGGAGGGCTCCTTCATGCCGCCGTCCCGTGATGCAGACCTCTCCGCCGGCCGCCCCCGTACTCCTCCCGGGCTGGCGGCGTCCTCCACGGGGGGCGGGTTCTCCTTGCTCTCGCTTCTAGCTGGCGGCTCGCTTGCCAGCAGGGGTCCCCAGGCGGGGAGGGGTTCGGTCTGGGTTGCCTGGTCCCATCTATGACACCCCACCCCCCCATACGGCTTGGATCCCAATGTCGCGTTTCTCCGGGCGGTTGACGGCACGAGCTTCTTGTGCCTCCTCCGCGTTCCGTGGGCGCTGTTGTCTTAGTTCATCCAGATCTTTCCAGAAATTGGGGAACTCTCAATAAATGGTGCTAAATAATTTCCGGTACTCCACCAGAAACTCCTGGCGGCGTTGTAGGTACTCCTCCGCCATACTCGGTGGCCCAGTTTACGGCGTTCACGCTCTTCAGCCCGGGTAGAAGGGTATAACGGAAAGAGGAAATAGAGGTGCAAAAAAAGGGGGGAACAGAAGAAAGAAAGAAAAAGAAAAAAAACGGTGAAATATGCCTCACTCTAGACACTACGATACTCCCGTAGGGGTCTGGAGTCGTTTCGGGGCCTCCCGAGGCTGCGGATCGACTCTAGATACAGGAATTGGCGTTCCTGCGGTTTCCCGAGCTCGCTAGGGGTCTGCGGTCTCTCGTAGGCCGTAGATTCAGGGATCTCAGCGACCCTGGCGCCCGAGCTGACACACCGTAATCCATCACGCGCTGAAATTACGTGCGGGATGGACCGGGGACCTTGGCTTCACCGCCCGGGTCGCGAGGAGACAACCTCTATAAAAAATCAAGGAGGCGGCGTCTGAGTGTCGTGTTCTCGCGCCTCAGACGCCATGGTGGTGTATACTGTGTTTAATGTACGGTGTTCGTCGCGGCGGGGGGTCGGGTCGCCTTCTCCTTGCGGAATCCTGGAGCGATCTTCTGGTCGATGGTTAAATCCCGCGCGTTGACCCGCTGGTTGTCGATGTCTCCGGCTAGCCCGGGTGCATCGGCGCCGGGCCCTTGGGCCTAGGATCAGCCCGTACACCGGTGCGACTGGCACTACCTATCGGGGATGTTCCTCGTTAGCGCGGGGGCATCGTCGTGGGTGGTGTTAGCTCTTGCCGAGGCCTCTGGTCGGGGGATCGCTGTGGGTGCCTGCCGGGATCGGGGGTCCCGTCTGCCCGCCGCAATCCATTGTCTGATACGCGTCGATCGTGGGTCATCCCGGGTGTGCGCTTAACCGCGTGCACTTAGGTTTTGTTTTCTGTTTTTCCCTGGTCGGCGCGTGTGATGTTTTGTGTTATCCATTAGGTTCGCCTCGGATCGGTAGTCCCCGAACGCCGACCCGTAGTACCCCTCGGGGCGAGGGTGGGGTTCCCCTCGCGAAAAGTACCCTATTATGAAATACATGGACAAGGATAAAGATAACTTACCGCCCAGGGGGGGTCGGATACCCCAGGGCCGGCAAGGGGGGACTAGTGTCCCGGGTGCCCCCTTGTCGATATCAACCGACGGGCTGTCGCGCGGGGTGCCCACAGGCTCCGCCGACGAACGGGCTACTGTGGTGATGAGTGTTCGTGCCTGCCTTGGTGCGCCGTGGAGGTCGCGCAGAGTGACGCTCTTGCAGATGCGGGAGCGCCTCGGGCCCGAGGCCCGCGACGCAATAGATCGGTTCCTCGCCCTCGAGCAGCTCGAAGGAGAGCTGTTCAAGGGGGAGGACTCCGAATGGGAGGGGGGAATTAACGGGGGGTCCTCTTCCTCCTCAGAAGACCAGGGGGAGGGTTATGCCTCCCTCAGCGAACTAACGCCGGAGGAGAGGGCTCACTGGGCCGGAGTCCTGACCGAGTCCGCGGGGGAGGATTCGATCCTGCTAGCCGACGGTCGTCGCAAGACGGGCGGCGGTCGGCAGGATACCAGCGTAATCGGGTCCGAAGGGACCCGATTTTTTGAGACGGTGGCTTATATGCCACCACCAACCACCATAGGGGGATCGACGCCGATCCGCGTCCGTGGGGGGGACTCGGGCGGGGAGGACCCCCGCTGACCCGCCTCGTAGGAGGCTGCAGGGGCTCTCTCAGCTCGATGCTGAGCCCATGGACGTGGATCGGCGAGAGGAGGAGGAGGAGCCGATGGCCAGGAACCCCCTGGAGCCGGTCATCGATTTGGATGAGTCGGAGGGCCGTGTCCGTATCCCGAATGTTCTGGGAGACGGGACCGACCTTCCGACTCATGTTAGAAGTAGGCGCGCCCGTGGCCGACCCCGTTTGGACGGGAGTGGACCCTTCAGGTCCCCCTCCCCATTGTCCGACGGGGCGGACACAGAGGACCGGCTCCATGGGGTTCCTTTAGAGCGATTTAGGGCCCGCCGACTCAGAGCCAACGTCATCCGGAGCTCTGAGTCGGAGGGAGAGGGAACGGGGGCGAATGATGCGCGGCCTCGGTAGCGCATCAGGATCCCCCCGACCCTATTCATGCCGGACCAGCGGCGATACGTGGACCGCCAACTGGGAGTGATCTCCCGGAGTACGACCACCGATCTAGCCGGATTGGCTGATGGGTGGCTCCGGGAGGTCGAGGGGGCGCGAAATAAGGCCTCGACGGGTTGCCCACTGTCGGGCAACCTGTCGGGGCGAATGAAGTTAAATACCCATCTCGCCCGGGAGGCGCTCATGACACTGGCGTACCGTGCCATGGGCCATCTCGGGCGAGAAGATGGGCAGGAGGAAGCGGCGACCGCGGTCCGGGAGGAGGAAGTGCGCTCCCTCCGGGCCGAGGTTGCTGAACTGAGGGGCCAGCTGGGGGTCGCCAAGAGGGCTCTCATGCTCCAGAGCGACCCCTCCTCGTCTGCGGCTGCTCCGCAGACGTCTAGGAGAAGGTCTCCTCCCTCCGCCGCCCCCGTCGGTCGCTTCTGCCCCCGGCTCTTCTCCTTTCGAGGAGCGAGTGCTGGGGACGTTGGAGCGGCTGACGGCGACGGTGGAAGACCTGGAGAGGCGCCTAGCGCGGGTGGAGACAGGGGCTGTCCCAGCCGCCGTCCCCACCGACGCCAGGAGCAGTAAAAAGAAGAAGAAGGGGAAGGGGGGAAAAGGGAGTGCGGGAGCTCCGCCGGAGGAGCCTCCCGCGCCCCCCGCCGTGCCGGCGGCAGCGCCCGGCCCCGATACGCCTGCGAGCGATCGGAGCTGGGTCGAGGTCGTCGACACCAGAAAAAGAAGGAGGGTGGACAAAGGGGGCCGTAGAGCCCCCCCCACTCGGCCTGCGGAGAGTGGCTGGGGGGGGTTCCTCCCAGGACACGGGGCGGCCCTAGTCTCGGGTCGGCCATCGGGGGTAGCGGCACCTACCGCCCCCCTGGCGACCGGGCCGGGCAAGAAGAAGAAAGAGAAACAGAACGGAGGTCCGCCGCGAAGCCAAACGCTCGCGGCGAAGAAGATTGGGAGGCGCATCCCCAAGTCATCGGCGATTCTAGTGACGACGCAGGAGTGATGCGGCGGGCCCGCGAGGCAATTGTCCTCGGGGACATCCTGCCGCAGGGGGAAAACGGGCTGCGGGTCCGCGAGTCCAGACCAGGGGTCTCCTTCTGGAGATCCCCGGCGAAGATAGTAGGCCAGCCGCACGGAAAGGTCCGAGCGCCGCGCACCTCCCCCAGGCGAAGGTGGTGCTCGAGCCCCTCCCTCTCCCGCAACGGGAGAAGCGAGTGGGACGAGACTCGAGCACGCCTCTCAGAAAGGCATTGAGACCCCAGGCGGAGAAGGCGTTGACGCCTTCTCCCCCGGGGTCGCCTATCCTCGGAGATAGGGCCGCGAAGTGACTCCCCTGGGAGGGGGGGGTCATTACGCGATCCTGGGCCACGTTTCCGGCTGCCCCTGCGCTCGGGGATGCCCAGGAGACGAGGACCCTGGCTGTTGGGCCGCCCGATGAGTAGGGGTCTCCGCTCATCTGGCGTGCCGGCCGCGCGAGGATAGGAGGTAGGCCCGGTCGGTCCCTCGGGACCACTGGACCTTGGGGGGTTGGCGTGGAACGGGTAAGTTCGGCGCTCGCCTCCTGCCCTAAAGGAGCGCGGGGGGGCGTGCGGTGTTTTTCACGGCGCTACCCCGGGGTAGACAAGCCGGCAGCTGACGTATCTCGGCTGCCGCCCTGGCACGTCCTCTCCCAACCTGACGAACTGGCGCGTCGGGGGGCTCACGCTCCGACCCCCGGGGGAAGGCTACTGATGAAATAGCGTATTGCTGGCCGGGGCCTTCCTTCGATCTGGGGCGAGGTGGCTCGGTGAGGTAGGCGGGTTAGGGCGAGCCTGGTCGCTGAAACTACGTGGCCGGGTTAGCACCGTCCTGACTCGAGTCCAACACTGTCAGGTCTAGCCAACCTGTCGTGCCATGAGCATTTCCCTCATCGTACCAAAAAAAAAAAAAGAAAAAGACTACGATACGCTTTGAGGTCTTTTACGTGGGTTTTTCCTACTGCGGTTCCGTCTAACTCGGTGAGCTCGTATACGACGGGCGAAAGGGCTCTCGAAACTCGAAATTGTCCATGGAATTTCTGTGACAACTTCGCCGCGATGTTTTGGGCCACGGACGATAGAACGTGCTGTCTCTTCAAAACGAGCTCTCCCACCCCAAAAACCTTATCACGCCGGTGCTGGTTGTAGTACTTCGCTTGTTTTTGGTATGCCTGCTCAAGATTCTCCGAAACCCACGCATGCAACGCTCGCAAGTCTTGCATACGTCGCGACCAGTCCCCCGCTTCGCCCGAGGCCACCTCGATAGCGTTGCGGCAACGACGACGCAGAAAGTTAATTGGCTCTAATTCACGACCGAGATTTAAAAACGCAGACGAGGTTCCGATGGATGAGTGGTGGGCGGTGTTATACGCGAAACAGAAGTCATGGATATGAAGATCCCAGTCGCGGTGGTCACGATCGAGAAACGCGATAATCATCGTTTTCAATACCCGGTTCACCCTCTCTACGGGGTTGGCTTGCGGGTGGTACGGCGGGACGGTTGTGTGCGTTATCTCGAAATCCTGCGCAAAAGCCCTCAACGTCTGGTTCACGAACTCGGTCCCGTTATCCGTCAGTAGGAATTTTGGCGTACCCAATCGCGACAAAACGAGATCCTCGAGAGCTTCCCGTATCCTTTTGCCGTTTGCGGTTCGCAGCGCTTGGCATTCGACCCATTTAGTGAACAAATCTTGTATCACGAGGAGATACGAATAGCCGCTTCTACTTCGCGGTAATGGACCCATTATGTCCGCCGCTATGACTGTCCACCGTGCCCCTATCACGCGACGCCCCATCAGTCCCACGGGACTGGCTTGTTCGACCTTTGTCCGCTGGCAGACCTTGCACCTTTTCACGTACCCTGCCACATCGCGAAACGCATTCGGCCAGTAGTACGCGATACTCAAGCGGTAGTGTATTTTATCGACCCCCAAGTGACCGGACTGCGGATCGTCGTGAGACTCCCGCAGAGCCTCCTCCCGCAATTCCCGTGGCAATACCAACTTCCAACGGTCTAGATCGGGGACGATGGCCGAAGTCACCGGGCGCGGTTTCAGGAAATAGAGTTGCCCGTCCACGATTTTCCAGTCGGTACAGTTTCTCTTTACCTTCCCCACCTCGCGAAATTTTTTAAGATACCACTGGTCCTGCGTGTTCGGCGGATTAATCGCGTCGGCGACCGCGACCACGGCGGGCTCGGTTTCCCCCTCGAACATTCGCGACAAGGCGTCCGGAACATGGTGTTGCGCGCCCTTACGATGTACAACTTCATAGTCGTACTCGAGCAACTCCAACGCCCACCTCGCTAGTCGACCCGTCGGGTTCTTGAGATGGTGAAGCCAGCGTAAACTACTATGATCGGTTATCACCGTAAATTTGTAACCTTCGAGGTACGGCCTACTTTTGTATGGCCCACACGACTGTCAGGAACTCCTGTTCAGTTACGGAATACTTTTTCTCCGGGTCCGACAAGGCTCGACTCGCGAACGCGATAACGTGCTCGACTTCGTCCACCGCCTGTGTCAGGACCGCCCCCAATCCGACGGAGCTCGCGTCCGTTTGTAACACGAACGGAATTGAAAAATCAGGGCATGCCAGCGTCGGAGCGGACGTTAAGCGCACGCGAATTTGTTCAAAGGCCGCTTCCTGTTCGCCCCCCCCACTCCAACCTCTGGTTTTTCCTAAGTAATCGGGTGAGCGGTTCGCTGAGCGTCGCGAATTGTGGGATGAAGCGATGGTACCAGGACGACATCCCGAGGAAACGGCGTAATTGCTTTAGATTGCGCGGAGCCGGATACTCCAAGATCGGTTGCACTTTATCGGGGTCAATGGTTAGCCCCTCCCTCTGCACAACGAAGCCAAGGTAACGAACGTGTGCGCGACAAAATTCACAAATTTGCCCGGATTGATAGTGAGACCGGCTGCGGCGATTTTATCCAAAACCCGTTGGAGCCACTCTAAATGTTCCTCAAACGTGGACGTGACCACGACGATGTCGTCCAGGTACGCGAACGCATGCGGTTCCATCTCTGGACCGATCAGTTTGTCGAGGAGTCGTTGAAAGGTCGCGGGCGCCCCCGTCAATCCGTACGGCATGCGAGTGAAGTGATACAACCCTTTACCCGGGACGCTAAACGCGGTAATTTCCCTACTCTCCTTTGCTAAAGGAATCTGAAAATACGCTTGGCTCAAGTCGATCGTTGAGATGTAATGGGCGGGTCGCAGCTTATCGAGAATACCGTTCATATTTGGTAGCGGGTACGCGTCCTTCTTTGAAATGCTGTTTATTTTCCAAAAGTCAAGGCAAAACCGATATTTGCTCGTGGTCTTCTTCACCATCACAATGGGATTCGACCACTCGCTAAACGACGGTTCTATAATTCCCGCTTCTAACATTTTGTTGATTTCCTCGCGAATCGCGTCCTGAACCTTCGGCGAAACTAAATAACACCTTTGTTTCACGGGCCGGTGTTGTCCCACGTCAATGCGATGCTCGGTAAGCTTAGTAACACCCGGATTCGCGACTTGTTTTGGTACGTGGTTTTCTAAAAATTCCTCTAGACGTCGTTCCTGATCCGATGTCAACTCCGAAAGCCCGCCACCGGCCGGAACGCCGGCGACTGCGGACGTAATATTTTTCCCGCCAAGCTCGAACGGATACCTGCGATCAGGCTCGTCCGCAAAAGTCCACGCCACGGCAGTGAAATCGAGACTAATACCGAAAACGCACAGAAAATCTACACCCGCCACGCACGGGACAACCAAATTCGGCAAGAGGCACACGGAGAGAGAGTGGCGTCTCCCCTCCAACTCCACCGTCACGTCGGCTTCCTCCGCGATCGTGGCGATTTGACCGTTCGCGGTTCGTATCCGCGAGCTGCGGTCGCGGAGCGTCGGGATCCCCAGCCTTCGTAGTATCCGGACCCCGTCCTGCCCGAAAATCGTGCGGCTCGACCCGGAGTCAACCAGCGCGAGGAGCGAGTGTCCCTCCACGAAAACGCGAAAATACCGGATGGGTGGGCGCCCCTCGATCGGAAACGCACCGTATGCATGTTCGAAATTGCTTAAGTTAGTTGGTGATCGGGCCTCTGCCGATTCTATGGGAGTCGCGCAGACCCGACCTAGCGACTCGCCGGCTCGTTTCCCGCGCACATGGCACACGACTTCACGGTCACGCCGGTCCTTCCGCAACGGTAGCAATATATCCGCCGGTTCTCGCCGCACTCGCGCGCGATGTGACCGATTTTATCGCAGTTCCAGCATTTGGCGGTGCTGGTACGCGGAGAGGCGTCTGTGGGGTCCGCGGAGGCGGTACCCGTCGACGTGGCCGTCGGCGCGGCAGCGGCGGTGCTTGGTAGTTTCGCGGATTTCTTACGCCCCCGAGACTCGCAGCCGCGACTCCCGCTGCGACGACCGCAGGTGCGCGCGCGGCCTTCCCCGGCGAGCGATAGGCCAATTCTGGAAAAAGAGATCGCTCCGGCGCGGGTGGAGCGCGATAGCGGGTGGCCGCATCGTGGCTCACCTCAATTCGCGACGCCAATAACTCCAAAGACGCGAAGCTTCTAAACTCGTCTCGGCGGATCGCTATCTGTAACCGCGGCAACATATTCCGATGCGCGTAATTTAATTGCTCTTCGAGAGTCCACGGCGGGCTTAGTCGATCGAATAAGGCCTGCATACACGTCAAATAATCGGCGACGGTCTCGCGCTCCCCCTGCGTGCGACGGAGAATCTCGTCGCGCAACGCGAATTGAAAATCCGGATCGCCGAATCGCGTGCACCATGCCACCACGAAGTCGTCCCACGATCGCCATTCTGCGCGTCGGTTGCGGAACCAATGTACCGCCGTCCCCGACAAAAAGAACGGCAGGCAACGGAAAAGATCGTCGTCCGAAACGGGCAGTAATGCGCGACCCTCCTCAATACGCACTAAAAATGCTTCCGCGTCGCTACCGCGAGAACCCGAGAACGCCAAGTTCCATTTTCGCAAAATGTTGAAAATCTCCGTAACCGAATGCTGCAGTCCGCCAGGAGGTGGAAGCCGTCTTCCGCCCCCGCGAAGCGGCAGCATCTCCTGACCCGAGGAAGCGTGAGCGGGGATCGCGTCATCGTCCTCGTCCAGGCGAAGGTTGCCCATCGCGAGGTCACCCGGACTGTCCGGTCGCATCGGCGGAGAGGGCGGGGGTAGTCGTTGGATGGCCGGCATCTCGATAGCGTCGTGCAACGACGCGGTCTCGATCGGCTGTTCCATCTCGTAACGCAATAGGCGGTCGTGCAATGCCGCGAGATCCCCGCCGCTTAGCTGTCCACGACGCGCCAATTCCTCCCGCAAACGATCCTCCGATAGCTTATAAATCCACCCGTAACGCGATTTTCCCTCCGAAGTTGTCATCGCGGAAGAATGCCGCGAAACCGCACGATGCTACAGCGAACGAAAGAGAGCCGCAAGGACGGGGTGACCGAAAGTCAAGATACGATCGCTCACAACGATCCGCAAGGTTCAGAACGAATAATATTTTGACACGAATATTCTCCAAATTCCGCCAGCCCAAGCGCGAAAACTCTCAGTAAGCTAGAACGGTGAAGGCAATCACAGAGAGGCACTCGAAAACGTAAACAACGTCGTCGCGCGAACGCGTACGCGAGCGCGAGAGAGACAGCCGCAAGGCCGACGCGCACGCACAGCGCACGGCAACAAGCGACGTCGCGCGAAACCGTTCACGCGAAAAACACTCGAAATTCCAGGACCACTCGGATTCACAAAATCAGTACGCGAACAATAGCATGCACACTGCTGCAAAGAAAATGATTCGCAACAACAGAAATCACAACAATAAAATTCACCATAGAAACATAAATCACACATATAGAAAATAATTTCAAAATGCAATAAATCAATACGAAAACATGCAGAAGTCCTCTCGCTCTCAACGCCCGTAATTTCGATATTTGCAGAATTTCTATTTTCCAACGTTTCTGGGCCCCACGTTGGGCGCCAATTTTGCGACCGCACTCACGAGCGTGGTGCAACTGCGTTAATTGCTCGTGACGCTAGTTAGGCAGCCACGGTAATCGCGAAGTCGCTCACATCAAATGCGTGAAATTAGCCGGTACGATTGGGCGCCAGGCACGAGCGAGCGTGCCACTCTTAGACCGGGACGTGACCGATCTCTCGATTCAGGCCGGAAAAGGAAACGCGAAGACGCTCTACCTCGTCACGGGCAGTAACGGGCTCTGTTAACCGGTAGCTCAGCCACGGGATTGGCAGAGGGGGTGGTTCGCGGTGGGCGGGGTGGTAGAGGAGAGCGAGGAAACTTAAAGAAAACACTTCAATTTAATAAAGAAATGGACAATGTATTTCCAAGATCTAACCCTACTCACCGGGCTCGACGACGATGTCTCGCGACGCAGGCGCGGTCGGAAAATACTACGCGGCCGTCGGTACGAGCTCACCGAACGGAGAGAGTCACAATTCCATTCTAAGTAGCGGCGGACAAATTACGCCGTGCACACTCGCAACTCAGCACACGCACTCTCATTTCACGCGAAATTATGTCGCGATTCGGTACGAAGCAAGCATTCGGAAATACGCGGAACAAAACAGACATCGCCAAACCGAAACGCATACATACGCTATTACAGACGACACACAAGAATGGGACACAATTAACGCGACTTGGCTGTGGTGTCGACGACGCTCTCAGTAAATGGAACCGGAAGAATCAAGACGCGACTTGATCGGATGAGACGCACGGCGGCTGAGCACGCGGACAACACGCGATCACCGGCGTGTTCCCGGCGGGAGGTTTTACGGCGAACGATAACTCTAAATGCAGCTATCGTAGGCGCGACTCATCCGACCGGCGAAATCGGTGGCTTTACACAGGTCTTGTTCGTCTCACCACAACGCTGGCTTGTCTCGAGCTCGTCTCAGAACAGGGGTACGACTCGTCCCTGGGTGATGGCGGCTCCCGTCGTCTCGGCTAAGGGTCCGATCCCGGCGACGATCCACAGCGAAGTGATCGATAGCGCAAGGAAATTCGGCAGGCGGCACGCAGAATCTCTCGCCCCACGCACGGGGGTTCGTCGCGCCGCGCTATTGGTTCCGCCTTATAACGCGGTCCTCGCGGCCCTCTAATCAGGCTGTCGCGTCGCGGCGCGCAATTCGAGGTAGGTCGGTGTCTTCGGGCAGCTTGCGACTCTTCCCGTGGTTTTCCCGAGGCCGGACGGCTATCCCTACGGACTCTTCGACGTCCGGTGCCCCCGCGCTCGGGACCACGTCAGAAACTTTCTCTCGCAGCTCCTCGTTCGGGGTCTCCTACGCGATGATCCACGTGGAGTGTCGACATCCCTTACTCCGGACCTTCCCTCTTTGCGTCCTGCAATTTCAGCGGCCTTACTGTTGTGTACAGGCGTGACGGTAAGAGATAGCGTAATTAAATGAAGAGAGATCACCTGTCGTGCGCTCTACTGCGATCCTGCGCACGGTCCAGAAGGTCTCAAGTGGCGGGAGGTCCTCCTTCTTGTAGTCTGCTCGCCGGGTGAGATACAAAAATTGAATATCCGCTAGCCGCCGATCCGCAAAACGTCGCTAAAATTAACGGACGGACACACGCATACAAAACAAAGACGCGAAATTGTAAGCGCACTTGCCGACACGTCCGACTCCGAACCGAGAGGACGTAAAGCCGCAGCGTGCGCTCCTCGTCCGGATCTTACGATCCCTGTGACGGACAGCCAATGTCAAGGGATGTCATGTCACATATATATACATGAGTATATACTGTATATATATATATATATATATATATATATATATATATATATATATATATTTAATGCATATCTAGGATTAATAAGGAATACATTTCATCAATGCTTTATGTTTATTACATACCTTAATGTCAATATTAATCTTTTTTCCGCAGCAATTGGTTGTCTTACACAATATTCTTTTGTTAAATTAAGTTGAACTAACTACAACAACTCTTCCAATTTTATCGCTGACATCCGAAAATAGTTATGAAAGCCTAAATTTTCCAGTCAAAGTGATGGAAGAATTGCATTATAAAAACCATGAAATTTTCTTTCTGCACAAATAGAAGTCTCCTAAAATTTTTTTTTTTATATGTTTTTCTTTCAATACATACAATCGCAGCAAATGCTGCACTAAACAATCGCTTCTTTCTAATTTCTTCTTGCTTTATCACAATTTCTAAACATTTCTTTTGCTATTCATGATATTTGTGTACATATTCAACGAGTGAGGCCCAATCAAAATAGAAGATATGAAGGGTAGCATTCATATGTTGCAACGTATGTTATCTTATTTACATCATTTACATATAAGCAACAAATTACTGAATATGAATAAAATGTCTTCGTAAAATTCACATTTCTATTATGTGAATAAATTAACCTCATAACCTTACACCTGTCAAACTCCATGAAAAAGAGCGAGAGTAATGAATTATACATCAACATAGGTGAAAGCTCTCAATGTTCCCAAGCAGAACAGGGAGTCATTACGACGTCAAAATGATGCCAAAGTGATGCAAAATGATCATTGAAAATCACTTTTCGATCAATTACGATTCACTTTGGTGTCATTTTAACATAATTGTGAATCACTTTGATGTCATTTTGACTTGTTGTTCTGTTTGGGTTAACAACATTGTTATATTGCTTCTATCTAATATTTGTGTATAATTCACTCTCGCTCTTTTTCATGTAGTTTGACAGGTGTAAGGTTATGAGGTTATGTCCCTTGGTTTAATTAATGAAATAAATGTTGGAACCACATAAAAGAAATTGTGAATTTTACGAAAACGTTTGATTCATATTCAATTTGTTGCTTTCATGATCCAGGTGTAAATGATGAAAATAAGATAACATACATAGCTAGAAGATATGAATGCTATCTTCATATCTTCTAGCTACTTTGATTGATGAATTCTAAATAAATATGGTCACAAAATAAAGCTAATTGGATCAAATGAACATAATAAAAGCTATTTTGATCTTTCTTTCATCCTCGAAGGGGTATGTCACATTATTCAAGAAAAATGTATATCGCTCGGACAGATCTGTCATTAAGTCATTGTTGTAATGGCTTTCCTGTCAATGCAATGTGTAGTTTCAAGCAATTTACATTCAAAACAAGTATCTCATAATAAAATAAATGTATTAACATGATTCTAATGCCGGTATGATAATTTTAAAAGCTGAATGTTAGAGGTCATAACCTCTAACTTTACATCTGCCAAACTGCATAAAAATGAGTGAATTATACATAAACATTAGATGAAAGTTTTCAATGTTAATAATTGTTGTATTGCTTGTATCTAATGTTTATGTAGATATGACTCTATAATTGTAATGGTCATGACTTCGACTCTGTAGTTTGTAATCACGTGGGTTATATACACATATAACATGTCCGACTTATAAATATCTATCTCTATAAAAACCGTTTACAATTTGATATAAATTTCCAAAGAGTCCTTTACTCTTTTCATTAAAGAGAGGAAAGAGAATAGGCATTTATAAGCAGGATATCCTACACAAATATGCGAAATGCGATTCTTTTATTACTTGCATCTGTAACTAAAAAAAGTACAATTTACTAGTACTTTCCATCGGTTTATTTTTATAAAATTGCAAATACATCAATTAAAGTTCATTTTCAATTTCAAGTTACAAAGTACCCGCTAAACAAAATTATGTTGCAACGACGTTTCTATAACGTAGCGTTATAGCCATGCGACGTTATGCATTTTGTCGCATAAACGTTTCGGTAACGTTCAAGCAACCAGAAATGTCCCGATTCAATTACATATGCGATATCACATTTCCAACATTTCTGCGACGTTTTTAAAACTTGCAATACAATGTTAGGGAAACGTTACCCAAGCAATTAAAAATATTTAAAATTTGGTTTTTAAATTAAAAGAGAATTGTTTTCTCTGTGAGAAATTAAAATTTTATTCCCAATTTTTTAAATTGTGAAAGTGTCAGCTTCGCAGAAGTTTTTTTTAAAAAATTTTTTTCGGAAATTTCAAGCGATCACCCATCCAAGTCGCGACTCCGGTAAACGTTGCTTGACTTCCATGATCGCTGCAAACTGATCTCTAGCGATGATCCGTGAACACTTTGCGTTAATACATGTATATCACTGATAGATCAGGTAAATATATGTTATTAAAAAAGTAAAACACATATAATTAAAACATATTACTTACAAGGAAACACAGGGAAGTGTCCGCCTCAGATTAAAACGAGTTTTTAATATGTTGTAGTACAGATAAAAATAAGGGAAACGTACTTTTTTATACGTGCCCATACGCACTTTAAGGGGGTGAAACACCCCTTTGAAGAAAATCGGTTTTTTTCTTTCGAAGTGTATGCCGTCGAAACTATAAGAGATAGAAAAAAATGTTTTAAATGAAAGTTGAATGGCTCGAAGAGTAATTTATGACAGCGGAAAAAAAAATTTTTTTTTAATTTTTTTAATACTTTCCCCCACCACTTACCTATTTTTTTTCAAAATTTTTATTTTTTTTATAAACAAAATAAAGCTTATTTTATTACGAATTCAACGGTATATGATAAAGTTACGATACAACATTCCCATTTTCCAAAAATAATTAAAAATCTCTCGATACGAACGCGGTACGCGCACCCGTCCGCGCGTTTGTGCGCTACAAAAGTGACTCCCTTCGATTTCGGCGTGCTTTTAATATGTTGTACAGATTAAAATAAGGGACACGTATTTTTTACACGTGTCTTAATACACTTTTAAGGGTGAAACACCTCTTTGAAGAAAATCGGATTTTTTCTTTCGAAGCGTGTATCATCGAAACTATAAGAGATAATAAAAAAAAAAACTCCCGACTGCTGCCAAAAGTTGGTTTAATAACAAGAATTAAAAAGTTTAAGAGTTTCAGAAATTAATTAATAAAAAAAAAAAATTAAAAATTTAAAAAACAATTTAAAAAATTATAAAGTTAATTAAAATTAAATAAAAATTAAAAAATTAAAAAGTTAATTACAAAAATTACAAAAATAAGAAAAAACCAACAAATTAATAAAAATTAACAAAATTAACAAATTTAGTAAAAAATTGGAAATAAAAAACAAATTAACATAAAAACAGAAAATCAACAAAACTAAAAAATAATAATAAAAAGGTTGCTTTAAAAAGTTTGAAATAAAAATTAATTAAACAATTAAAATAATAACAAAAAATAAAACTACGGATACTAAAAAATAGTTTTAAAAGTTTGAAATAAAAATTAATTAAAGCAAATACTAATACTTGACATTTTAAATGCTAATTATATTTTTAGCACATTATTGTACCAATTAAAAATTAAAATTGAAATTTACACTTTGTATAATAAAATACTTTTTTTTCAATAATAAATTGTACTTAACCAGCAGTCGGGAAACGTCACGCTGAATGTTATAACTATTCAGGATATAATGTAATGTTATATTTATTAATTAGCGTGGCGTCTCCCGACTGCTGGTTAAGTACAATTTATTATTGAAAAACAAAGTATTTTATTAAACAAAGTGTAAATTTCAATTTTTATTTTTAATTGGTACAATAATGTGCTAAAAATATAATTAGCATTTAAAATATCAAGTATTAGTATTTGCTTTAATTAATTTTTATTTCAAACTTTTAAAAGGATTTATTTTTTAGTATCCGTAGCTTTATTTTTTGTTGTTATTTTAATTGTTTAATTAATTTTTATTTCAAATTTTTTAAAGCAATCTTTTTATTATTATTTTTTAGTTTTGTTGATTTTCTGTTTTTATGTTAATTTGTTTTTTATTTCAAATTTTTTACTAAATTTGTTAATTTAGTTAATTTTTATTAATTTGTTGGTTTTTTCTTATTTTTGTAATTTTTGTAATTAACTTTTTAATTTTTTAATTTTTATTTAATTTTAATTAACTTTATAATTTTTTAAATTGTTTTTTAAATTTTTAATTTTTTTTGTTATTAATTAATTTTTAATCTTAAACTTTTTAATTTTTGTTATTAAACCAACTTTTGGCAGCAGTCGGGAGTTTTTTTTTTTATTATCTCTTATAGTTTCGACGATACACGCTTCGAAAGAAAAAACCCGATTTTCTTCAAAGGAGTGTTTCATCCTTAAAAGTGTATTAGGACACGTGTAAAAAATACGTGTCCCTTATTTTAATCTGTACAATATATTAAAGGCACGTCAAAATCGAAGGGAGTCACTTTTGTAGCGCACGAACGCGCGGACGGGTGCGCGTACCGTGCGTATCGAGAGACTTTTAATTATTTTTGGAAAATGGGAATGTTGTATCGTAACTTTATCATATACCGTTGAATTCGTAATAAAATAAGCTTTATTTTGCTTGTAAAAAAAATAAAAATTTTGAAAAAAAATAAGTAAGTGGTGGGGGAAAATATTAAAAAAATTTTTTTTTTTAATTTTTTTTCCGCTGTCATAAATTACTCTTTGAGCCATTCAACTTTCATTTAAAACATTTTTTTCTATCTCTTATAGTTTCGACGGCATACACTTCGAAAGAAAAAAACCGATTTTCTTCAAAGGGGTGTTTCACCCCCTTAAAGTGCGTATGGGCACGTATAAAAAAATACGTGTCCCTTATTTTTATCTGTACTACAACATATTAAAAACTCGTTTTAATCTGAGGCGGACACTTCCCTGTGTTTCCTTGTTAGATAAACATATATAAAAATACAGTTTTTTTTACTGATTTTTACAAATAAGCATCTGAACTTTTCTGTTATTTTTGTTTAAATAAGAATACAATTAGAAAAAAAAACAAAATAGTACAATAATTAAATTAAATATAAAATAATTCTTATTGTTTTATTTTAAATCGTTATTCCAAATAATTTTGTAAAATAAATTAAAATTTAAACTTTTTTAAAAAAATTTTAAAATAAATAATAATTGATATAAAAATAGTTTAAATGTTGAATACACATTAAATACATAATAAATAAATATTAAATAAACATTTGAAAAATGTTTATTGAAATAATTTTTTTAAACAAATATTTTATGAAAAAATACTTAAAAAATATTTAATAAAAATAGGACTTCCGTTTCCGGTAGCGAGAGTGATAGTCGTGTGTTTGTAAGGGTGTTTGGTGAGATTGTGTTTTTGAGAAGAAGAAGGGCAGGATTGGAGTTCGAGGAGGTGAGGGGACGGAGAAGTAGCAAGTGGAGTTGGGAGAATAAGGGATAGGACAGGGGTAAGGGAATAGGGAGACAGGAGTGATAGTAGGGTTGGGACGGGATTTGGAGGTTAGACGGGATAGTAGGTATAGAGAAAAGAGAGGAAGCAGAAAAGAGGGAGGGTAACGACATCGGGCGGTAGAAGTGAGAAGCATAGCAGGAGAGAGTTAGTGCAGTCGCGGGAAATTTTGAATTGGAGTAATCTACTGAATATCCAATATAATATCTTAACATATAATTTGGTATTTTTACATTTCCTAAACTTAATTGATTTGTTTTCTTAGATTAAAAGTGACAATCTTAAATATAAAAAGAGTCATTCTAGTAAATATTTTAAATAGGAAAATTGGCAGGTTAGAAGAAAGACGAGATGGAGGAAGGAAAGAAGGGAGGGAGAGAGAGGGAAAAGGAAGTAGAGGGGAACGGAGAGGAAAAGAGAAGAGTAGGAAGGCCGAGCAAGGCAGAAAGCCTTATGAGGGAAAGATCAAATAGTGTGCCACTGCTAGAATTGTTGAAGAGGGGAGAGAAAAGGAAGGGTGAACAGGGGGAGGAAACTAGAGTAGAGGAGGGAGAAATCTTTAAGAGGAGCAATATGGTAAAGAGATCGCCGGTAAGACAAGAAGAAGGAGGGCTAAGGGAGATATTACGGGAGGTGAGGGAAGGTTTTAAAGAAATGAAAAGTGAATTGAGAGAATTGAGGGACGGTAGAGAGGAGATGAGGGAATGGATGGAGGAAATGAGGAAAAGACAATTTGGAGAGAAGAGTGGAGGATATAGAGAAAGGTAGGGGAAGGGCGGAGAAAGTGACGGGAGGAAGGGAGAAGGATAAAGGAGAAGAGATAGAGCAGATGCAGATAAGAGGAAAGAGTGAAACGAAGGAACTAGAAGAAAGGATGAGGAGACTAGAATTAGAAAGGGAAAAGGGGGAAAGAGAGAAGAGGAAAAGGAATATAATTATAAAGGGATATATAATAAGAGTAAAGGAGGAGGGAAAGGAGGAATTAAAAAGAGAGATTGAAAAGATAGTAGAGGCAACGGGGGTGGTAGCGAGAGTGGAAGGGGTGAGGAGGATAGGGAATAAAGATAAAGATAAAGATAAGGGGAGAGGGATCATGGTATGGGTGAGATTAGCGAGTGTGAGGGAGAAAATCGATGTGATGAAGGGAAAGATGAAGCTGAGGGATAGGAAGGAGTGGATCGTGGACGACTTGACGGAAAAAGAGAGAAGGGTAGAGTGGTGGATAAAGAGGGAAGCAGAAAGGAATAGAAGAAAAGGAAAGAAGGTAAGAGTAGGATATATGAAAATGTGGATCGAGGATAAATTGTGGATATGGGATGAGATCAAAGATCAATGAAGGGAATGGAGGGGAAGAGATGTAAGAGTGGAGGAGAGAGGGGGAAAGGAGGAGAAAGGGAAAGAGGTTTTTTTAATAGGGGGGTGGGGTGGGAGAGAGGGAGAAGGATGGGAATGAGGGAAATGGAAAATATGATAGAAGGAGGAATAGAAAAAGGAGGGACAGTAAAGAATATAAAATAGGATTTTGGAATGTAGCAGGCATGGAAAATAAAGAGGAGGACTTTAGGGAGAAATTGAAGAAATGGGATGTGATGTTTTTGAGTGAGACATGGTTACAGAAGAAAGGATGGGAGAGGGTGAAAAGATGGTTACCGAAGGGATACATTTGGGAGGTGCAAGAAGCGGGAAGAAAGAGCAAAAAAGGGAGGGCAATGGGGGGGATGATTGTAGGGATTAGGGATGGGATAGAAAGAGGAAAAGAGAATAGGAAAAGGAGAGAGGTGGGTTTACAGGTGAGTAAAGTCAAATTAGGGGGAGAATGATGGAAACTAGTGGGTGTATACGTGAATGGGGATTTAGAGGAAAACACGAGACAATTAAGAGAGTGGATGGAGGAGAGAGAGGAGGGGTAAGTATATTAATAGGGGGGGATTTTAATGCGAGAACCGGTAGAGAGGGGGGAGGTATAGGAGAGGAGGAAAAAGGAGGAGTAGGGGAAAGAGAGAAATTCAAAAGATGGGAAGATGAATGGAGAGGGAAAGAAATTGTGTGGTTTTTTAAAGGAATTAGGATGGTCAATTCTGAACGGATGTATAAAGGGAGATGAGGAGGGAGAATGGACATATACTGGAGGGAAGGGGGAGACTGTAATTGACTATGTAATCGGAAATGAGGATACGAGAGGTAAAGTGGTAAAGATGAAGGTGGAAGACTGGGTGGACTCGGATCATCAGCCATTAACGGTGTACGTGAAGGGGGGAGAAAGGGGGGAAGAAAGGATTGAGAAAAGAAAAGGAAGAGAAAGAAGAGGGGTGTGGACGGAAGAGAGAAGGAGGAAATTTGAGGAATATATGGGCAAGAGGGATAATGTTTCGGAGGTGATTGAGGAGGATTGGAGGAAATTGAAAAAGAGAGTGGAAGGAGCATTGGAAAGAGTAGAAAGAAGAGAAAAAAATGCGGAAAGGATGGTGGGATATGGAATGTAGGAGTATGAAAAGAGAAGTAAGGGAAGAGTTTAAAAAGTGGAAGAAAAGAGGAGGGAATGGGGAGAAATATAAGGAGATGAGGAAGGGATACAGAGAACATTGTAAGGAAAGGAAAAGAAGGGAAAGAGAAAGATGGGAGAAAGAATTGGAAGGTGTAAGAACGGAAGGGGATGTTTGGAGGGTAGTAAATAGGGGGAGGAGAAAGAGAAAGAGAGTCACGGAAGGGATCGAAATGAGGGAATGGGAGGGACACTTTAGAAAGGTGTTGGGGGGAGTAGAGTGGAGGGTGAGAGGGGAGGTGAGGGGAAGAGAAGGAGTGGAAGATGATATCAGTAGGGAAGAAATAGCAAGGGCGGTAAGTAAACTGAAGGAGGGAAAAGCGGCGGGAGGGGATGGTACTGTAAATGAAGTATGGAAATATGGGGGAAAAGAAATAAAGGAATGGCTATGGGAAATATGTGACAGAGTGTGGAGAGGAGAGGGGTGGCCGGAGGAGTGGAGGGAGGGGGTGGTAATGCCGATAGTGAAAAAGGGGGAAGGGGAGAGGGTTGAAAAATATAGAGGGATCACGCTAACGCAGACGGCATACAAGGTGTACGCAGCGGTACTTGCGGAGAGATTGAGGGAGGAGGTGGAGAGGAAAGGGATACTCCCACCGAGTCAAACGGGTTTAGGAGAGGGGTAGGCACAATTGATCAGATTTACGTGCTGAATTATATGATAAACAAGAGGGTGGCAGTAAGAAAAGGCAAGGTGGTAGTGCTATATATAGACCTGAAAGCTGCGTTTGACTCGGTGGATAGGGAAATCCTCATACAGATGATGAGGGACAGGGGAGTTAGAGAAAGCTTGGTCGTGAGGTGCGAGGAGGTACTGGAGGAGACCCTAAGTAGAGTGAGGGTGGGGGAAAAGGTAGGGGAAAACTTTTGGACGGGGAAAGGGGTGAGACAGGGGTGCCCTCTGAGCCCATGCTTGTTCACGATATTGCTGGCGGATTTGGATGAGGAGTTAGAGAGGGAGGGATGGGGAGGAGTGAGGGTAAAGGGAAGGAAAATATACTCGCTAGCGTATGCAGATGATGTGGCAGTGGTTGCAGAGGAGGAGACAGGGATGAAAGGGATGATTAAGGCATTAGAAAACTACATAGAACGGAAGGGACTAGAGGTCAATGTAGAAAAGACGAAAATAATGAGGTGTAGAAGGGGAGGCGGAAGACAGAAAAAGATGGTGTGGAAATGGAAAGGAAGAGAGATAGAAGAGGTGAGAAAATACAAATACCTAGGGTATGTAATGATGGCAAATGGGGGTCAGAAAGAACATATAGAGGAGAGAGTTAACAAGGGAGCAGTGGTGATGAGAGAAGTATGGGGAATAGGAAAGAGGAGATTTGGAAAGAACTGGGCTAGAAGGATGTGGTTATTTGATAGGTTGGTATGGACGGTGGTTAGCTATGGGGCAGAAATTTGGGGGTGGAAAGAAAGGGAAAAGGTAGAGAGGATACAGGACAGGTTCTTGAAGTGGATTGTGGGGGTTGGGAGGTACACGCCGGGGTACATGGTGAGGGAGGAAATGCAGAGGGAAAAGTTAAGGGGGAGGGCAGGGTTGAGGGCATGGAGCTATGAAAAGAAACTGGGAGAAGGAGGGGGAGGACAGCTGGCGAGGTTGTGTTTGGAGGAAATGAGAGACAGGGCGAAGGTAGGAAAAGTAGTGGGTAAATGGGAAGAGGAAAGGAGAGACTTTTACGAGGAGAAGAGCTGGAACCTAACTGAGATAGAAAAGATGAGAGAGGGGGGAGAGCTGAGGGGGGAAGAGGTAGTGGCAAGAGAGAGAAGGTGGCAGGAGGAGGAAAGATGGGAGAAAATTAGGGGCTCGAGATATAACTTATGGTATGGTAGGGTGAAAGGTAAGAGGGTGCCAGAGTACCTAAAGAAGGGATGGAAGGAACAAAGATGGCAGAGAGTGGCGAAGTTTAGGTTAGGAGACGGGATGATGGGGAATAGATATTGGGAAGGGGATGAAGAAAGGAAGTGTAGGATATGTGGAGGGGGAATGGAAACTTGGGAGCACGTATGGGAGGAATGCACGAATTGGGGGGTTGAAAAAGGATGGCAGGAGATGGTGGATGAGGTCTTGGGAGAAGACGGGGAGGGAGAGATTTGGATGAGGAGATTAGAGGAGATGAGGGAGGGAGGAGGGTGGTTGGGTGTGAATGAGAGTGTGGAAGGAAGAGAGGAAAATGCGGCGGAAACGGAGGTCCGGAGAATGAGTGGATGTATGGATGGATGAATGATCTTTCTCTCTCTCTCAGGTGTTGGATGGGATGCGAGGAATAAAATTGCGAGGTTTAAATTTTGTAAGCGGAGCGGAGGTCCGCAGTGTACTCCGCAAGGAATAAAGTACCTTATATATATATTTAATAAAAATATTTAATACATTATTAAAAATTAAAACAAAATTTTTTGAAAATTTTTTTCTCAAATGTATAATACAATATAATTATTGACTCAAAGGCCGGTATTTATAGTCGACTCTTATTTCAAGACTGTCTTAATACAATATATTATTGCTGCTATAGAGTAGTTAATAAATTTAAACTTTTCAGTGATGTAACAACGTTAATGTAGGAAAATATTTCAAAGTTAAAAATGTCGCATATGCTACGTTGTTGTGGTGTTTTTGAATGTGTAAAAATTAATGTTTCAAAGAAAACATTGAAGAAACGTAGCGAAATGAATGTTTCACAAACATCGTACATATAAAGTTGAGGTAACGGATTTAAAGTTGCAAAAAAAAACGGTTTATATGAAACGTTACTGTCACGTCACAAAACGTTTATTTTGTAACATTCCAAAAGATCACATTTAAGTTAAAAATGCAATGTTTTTGACACGTTCCACGAACTAACGCAAGTCAAACGTTACTTTTAAACGTTACAGGATCTGTTAATTATCTGTACATATAAAACGTTACAAATTCACTAAATTAGGGTCAAAACGTAACGTTCCCTGAAGATTTCATGTTTAGCGGGTAATTACATCCTCTACATAGACTTATTTAGATTATAGGTGTGATCAAAAAGGAAGGTGACTTTTTGAATTTCGCGCTCTCTGTACACTCTAATTTCAAAAATTTTTTTTTTTTTTTGTGTTGGTACACTCGTCACGATCATATGTTCACAGTTTTGACTATATAGCATGTGTTGTTTTTATTGTGAGAGGCATAAAGGTTAGACTCGTGTTTGCGTGCTCGGCGATTTTTTGCTGTTGAAAATAATGGAGCAGAGAGTTTGTATTAATTTTTGTGTAAAAAATGGTATTAAGTGTTCAAAAACTCTTGAAATGTTGACAGTGGCGTACGGTGAGTCAACTTTGAGCAAAAAAAATGTTTATAAAAGGTATAAGTTATTCCAATAGGGCCGAGAAAATGTTAACGATGAACCTCGCTCTGGACGCCCCAGCACGTCAAAAAGCGACGAAAATGTTCAGGAAATGAAAGAAATTGTGTTGAAAAATCGTCGAATCACGATTAGAGAAATAGCTGATGATCTTAACATATCGTTTGGCTCATGCCAATCAATTTTAACGGATGTTTTGGGTATGACACGTGTGTCAGCGAAATTCGTTCCAAAACTGCTTAATTTTGATCAGAAGCAGCGTCGCATGAACATCGCCCAAGACATGTTGAACGACGTCAATGATGATCCTGATCTGCTCAAAAGGGTTATAACTGGTGACGAAACATGGGTATATAGTTATGACGTCGAAACCAAAGCTCAATCATCCCAGTGGAAGAGCCCAGGAGAGCCAAGACCGAAAAAGGCACGCCAAGTTCGTTCGAATGTGAAGGTTTTGTTCACAGTTTTCTTTGATTACCATGGCGTTGTGCACCAAGAATTCCTACCACAAGGTCGTACGGTAAACAAGGAGTATTACCTTGAGGTTATGCGGCGTTTGCGTGAATCAATAAGAAAAAAACGTCCGGAAGTGTGGAAAGAAAATTCATGGATTCTGCACCATGATAATGCATCTGCGCACACGTCGTTACTAGTGAGTACTTTTTTGGCCAAAAACAATACTATCATCATGCCTCAGCCACCGTATTCACCAGACTTGGCCCCTTGCGACTTTTTCCTTTTCCCAAAATTGAAAAGGCCTATGAAAGGACGAAGATTCGCGACGATTGAGGAGATTAAGGTTGCATCGCTGGAGGAGCTCAAGGCAATACCCAAAAGTGCATTTCAGAAATGTTTTGATGACTGAAAAAAGCGCTGGCACAAATGCATTGTATCAGAGGGAGATTATTTTGAAGGGGATAATATAATTTTGGATGAATAAATGAATATTTTTTTATAAAAATGAAAAGTCACCTTACTTTTTGATCACACCTCGTATTTCACAAAGTAGCTCAAAACAGCAGTATTACTGTTTACGATGATGTAGTGCACTGTATGTGTTATAACATGTCAGTGATCAACGCTTTGCATTGTAATATTAATTGTATTATTTGTGCAATTTCACCCGTTTAATGCTTAATTTACTTTTAATTCTGACAATATTTTCATTTCTAGTTTTTTGTATTGCACTTATATCACTTATAAAAATTTTAATCAATCAACAAAGCATATAAAGTACATTTTTATTGTACATTTCTATTGTATATACTTTAATTTTCAGAAAATATATATGTATGAATTTTTATAACAAGAAAATAAAAGAAAAAACTGAAAGGAGCATTTTTTGCTGTCATGTTATTTCTAATATCACACGTACAAACGATGCACGTATGTCATCACAAGATCACCTGTCTTTAAACATAAGCGTCCAACGTAAATTCTTTTCACTCTAGTTCATATTTTAATATACAGGGTGTTTCAGACCACACGTACACCTCTTTTCTCTTCGCAGGATTAGGACCAATCAAAAATATGTTCAGACGAAAGTTGTAGGGTTTCAAAAGATCTATTCAATGATCTTATCAGTTTGACCTTGGATGGCGTCGCCAAAGTCAGATCGAAATCACATTAAGTTTTTTAAATGGAACACCCTATTTTTGATTCCAGAATCTAATAGCTGGTGTCAAGACCTTTCCAAAACACTATAAGAATGTTTATTTTCGTTAACTACTTTCCGAGTTGTGCGGCTTGAAAGTTACACTACCGCCAGCATCAGCATTACTCAAGATGTACCATGTGGTGATTACTTAGTCGGATTTAATCTTGTGTGTGGGTGTGTGCATACGTGCATGCGTATGTGTATGGGGGAGGAAAAGGGGAGTCAAAGTTTTATGTACTCTGCTTTTGTTTATTAACTGGATTGATTATGTTTGATGATCAATCATGTCCAGATTGACTGTATGCATTTTCCCGTGCTTAGCATTATCCAGAATGAACGACGTGGACGTGACGAGAATTTCATCCCATTGGGGTGCTTGATTCACGTGAGTCCCCTTGCCTCTCACGTTTGGGGTGCTTGATTCACGTGAGTTCCCTTGCCTCTCACGTTTGGGGTGCTTGATTCACGTGAGTCCCCTTGCCTCTCACGTTTGGGGTGCTTGATTCACGTGAGTCCCCTTGCCTCTCACGTTTGGGGTGCTTGATTCACGTGAGTCCCATTACCTCTCACGTTTGGGGTGCTTGATTCACGTGAGTCCCCTTGCCTCTCACGTTTGGGGTGCTTGATTCACGTGAGTCCCCTTGCCTCTCACGTTTGGGGTGCTTGATTCACGTGAGTCCCCTTGCCCCTCACGTTTGGGGTGCTTGATTCACGTGAGTCCCCTTGCCTCTCACGTTTGGGGTGCTTGATTCACGTGAGTCCCCTTGCCTCTCACGTTTGGGGTGCTTGATTCACGTGAGTCCCCTTGCCTCTCACGTTCGGGAATGAATGAGTGTATGTTTTGTTAAGCGACTAAATGTTCAAAGTGAGCACCATTCTCTGCGATGCAAGCATCAACTCTATTTTGAAAATCATTGGTTGCTCGAAGAATTTCCTCGGCACGTAAGGATCGAATTGCTTCACTTATTCTACGAATCATATTATCCCTCGTAGTCGGACGTTCATGATAGACCAAGTTTTTTATCCTTCCCCAGAAATAATAATCAAGGACGGTGAGATCTGGTGATCGGGGTGGATAATTGATTGGACCGTATTTG
This sequence comes from Solenopsis invicta, assembly GCF_016802725.1. Taxonomy (NCBI): domain Eukaryota; kingdom Metazoa; phylum Arthropoda; class Insecta; order Hymenoptera; family Formicidae; genus Solenopsis; species Solenopsis invicta. The sequence continues at coordinate 3,232,566 of NC_052664.1, read as the reverse complement.
CCTATCCACTTGTCGGGGAACATGGTATTTAATGCCGCACGAGCAACTCTCGATGTATGAGACGGACATGCATCTTGTTGGAACCACATGTTCAGGCGCAATTGCAGAGGAATATTTTCTAGTAAGACAGGAAGATCTGTCATTATCAAGGCGGAATATCTATCACCGTTTAGATTTTCGTCAAAGAAAACAGGACCTATGATTTGACTTCCAATAATTCCACACCAAACATTGACTTTCCAAATGGTTTGATGATCTACTTCTCTCAACCAGTGAGGATTATTTTGTGCCCAATAACGAGAGTTCCAAGTATTAACAGATCCATCACTTTTAAGTGTACATTCGTCAGAAAATAAAATTTTCAAGTGGAAATCAAGTGGTTGCTGTCTTATAAAGTTGCAAAATACAAGTCTCTGTCTAATATCGTTATAATTCAACGCTTGATGAACAGACATTCTGTAAGGGTGAAATTTGTTATTTTTTAGAATGCGCCAAACACTGATTTTACTAACACCAGAATCTTGTTCTCGTCGTCTTAAAGAATCATAAGGGTTCAATTCTGTCGCAAGAATTTCCACTGTTCTTTCATCCATAATCGGACGACGAATTTGTGTACCTTTGTTATGTTGAGGCTGAACGACACCTTTAATTTTGATTCGTTTAGCCAAACGTGAAAAAACATATCGCGAGTGAGGAGTCCGATCAGGATAACGTTCCCGCCAGAATCTTTCCGCTGCAATGAATGTACCTCGACACTCACCTAAAATTAGCAGCATATCATATGCTTCTTCATTGGAATAGGACATGGCTAAATAAACCTAGACTAATAAAGAGGGTCGGATTTTTGTTGCGCGATTGATACTGATATGACGGTTATTGAAGACGTAGGTGACAAGTTTGAGAGAGTTATTGTCACTCGTGTTGAGTTGAGTCACAATAGCGTTGTGGTGAATACATCTCTACTACATCCTATGCAAATAACAATATGTATAAAATCACGAGTTAGACATCGTTACGCAGAAAGCCGCGCTCGTTATTGCTCGTGTGCTACCGTTAAAGTAATAATGTAATTACATAATATTATGACATACATATGTATGTGACTATCTACGGTCGCGACAGCTAACTTTCACGATTTTTCATGATCTGTTTTTGTTGGCCCGGCTCGCGTGTTTACTTTCTTTGTGTCGGCTGCACGGCTTTCTGCGTAACGCGTGATTTTATATTGTCATTTACATGGTGTTGGCGGTAGTGTAACTTTCAAGCCGCACAACTCGGAAAGTAGTCAACGAAAATAAACTTTCTTGTAATGTTTTGGAAAGGTCTTGACACCAGCTATTAGATTCTGGAATCAAAAATAGGGTGTTTCATTTAAAAAACTTAATGTGATTTCGATCTGACCTTGGCGACGCCATCCAAGGTCAAACTGATAAGATCATTGAATAGATCTTTTGGAACCCTACAACTTTCGTCTGAACATATTTTTGATTGGTCCTAATCCTGCGAAGAAAAAAGGGGTGTACGGGTGGTCTGAAACACCCTGTATATCGAGAAATTTGTGGCGTATGCGTCTATTTAAGGTACGTGGTGCAAAAAAATGATTCGATTAAAAATAGGTCTAAAACTTATAAGGTATATAATACAAGTTACGAAATTTACGGTTTTGCTCAAAATTTTTAATTGAGTTGAGAGGCTGTCGTCGGTTTTTCCAATTTGCAATTTTCTGGTCGGAAAGTTGTCGTATTTTTATTTGAGGCTCTAATATATATTTATTAGTAGAGCTCTTTTGTCTTTCAAAATTTTCGCATTGCATAGAGTCATTTTCTTTGCTCGCCAATAGCATATCTACAATACATATATTCGTACATTCTACGTACGTTTTCCTTGAAATTTGGATATAGGAATTGGATACGCAGTGTATTGCGCAACTCTTCATATATCGGAGCGTGAAAGAGGATGCCATTATAAATGAAAAGTTTCTGTTTCAATTTTGGCTCAGACCATTATTTACCTACGCATTTATCTGCTTATTTATCTATCCACTTATTGATTTATTCATTTAATTATTAATTAATATGAAAAGTTAAAATAAAATCTGAATTGGAAGATAGTACAGTAGGCGTGAGAATCTTCATGACATGCTATTCTGAATTCTTCTTTGTATTCCGAATGGGCATAATCTAATGAACTTTAATCATTAATAACTTCATAAATTATGATGAAAGCTAAAATTGAGATAGGAACTCTTAATTCAGAATTGCATCCTGTTTCAGTCCCCGAAATATTTATTAAGAATTATTTATTAAGATTCTATTAAGAGTTACACTCTGTATATTATTCTCTATTATGTGACTTATATTTTTCCATTTCATACCTAGTATAGGATGATTATGTGTGTACTGGTACTCATCCAATTTACCAATAAACATACGTAGAAACTGTTGAAGAGGTAATCTACAAGATATTGTATATTCAGATATTCATAACAATAAGAAATAAAAGTGTAAATAGCGGCAAAAAGATTGCAACACTTTTTTCGAGGAGTTTTGGAACTTAGCCTTGCTAGAGAGAATGAACGTAACTTAGATCCATAAGCAAGAACCGCTCGGTTAAAAGTGCGGATAAGACTGCATTCCAAACTCATTGAAAAACAAATGTTGCAACGTTTCTACCACTGACCGTACACAAAGTTAAGCATAAACGTAATTATAATTATGATTATTTAAAAATAAATAAAAACTAAGTCTAGAGATAAATATAAAGTTAACTATAAATCTAGATACACTTAAAGTTAAATATACCTTCCATGAATCAGTTTGTGCTTGAATGATTTTTAAGCCTCTTTCCAAGCTTTTTCGTGATCGTGTAGATTGTATCTTTTGATTGTCATTTACATGTTTCAATTTAATTTTTTGGTCCATTATAAGGTTGTTCAATTTTTCTAAAATTGTTAAAGTATTGATGTTAATTTAATTTAAATGTGTGTGTGTGTGTGTGTGTGTGTGTGTGTGTGTGTGTACATGGTATAACTAAAAATCATATATTGAGTATATCACAAGATACAGGACAAGAATCCAAATCGGAAAATCCAAGTTATTTTTTTATCTGAGCTTTAATTCTGTTTGTAGTTATACGGTATTAAAGTTCACGAATCAGCGCCTATCCATAGACAAAAAGCACGGAAGAAAAGTAGTTACTCTTCGTTCCTGCTTTTTGTCTATATATTGGCGATGATTCGTAAACTTGAATAACGTAAAACTAACGAACAGAATGTTCAAATAAAAAAATGACTCGGGACTTTTTGATTTGAAGACTTTGATTTGACTTTTTCTTGTCCTGTATCTCGTGGTATACTCTATGCTTTTTTTAGTTACACCCAATTATTACCTTATTATATAATAATATCATTACCCTGGTAAAAAGTTTTTTTATGTATAATTATGTATAGTCACATATAATTACAGTTATACATACACACACACACACACACACACACACACACACACACACACACGCACGCACGCACGCACGCACGCACACGCACACGCATACACACACACACACACACACACACACACATATTAAAATATGTCCATATATATTAAAATATTATAGCTGATCCTATTGTATATATGAACCTAAGTTTAATATATATTTATGATTTTTTTTTATATTAAGATTTATTTTTCATTTCTATTAACTTCTAAGAATATATTGCATATATTTACCTAAAAATAACCATATATTAGGATGACGGCCACCTAATTTCCTATTTATCGCATTGTGGAAACTTTCAACGCCATTATTCGTGCTGACTGGATATTTATATAAGCTTATTTTTGAAGTTTTAGATATCCATGTTTTTTCAACATAAGTCAAAAATTGCTTTATTTTCTCATAATTAAGATTGTTTTCCTCACAGGCCTTAGACAAAATGTTATAAGCTTCTGTAAAGTATTCTTTTGGCAGTAATGGTATTGTGATTGTCATAGATAGTATAATATTCGGAGAATTGATTAAGCCTAAATAATTCCATTTTGTTTGTAGAGCCTGTAACAAAAAGCATACAAAATACTTTTTTGAACATATACAATAATAATAAATATATATAATAACAAATTTTATTATAAGTTAAAGTACTTGATTCAGTTGAAACCAGCATCCATATATAATTGCATTGGGAAAATATTTTTCGAGTGCATTTATTGCTGCACAATCATAATCTGTTATAATGGATTTTAGATTCGTTTGCAATCCAGGAACAAATTCTACTATTTTCAACCAAATCTCTTCATAAAAATCTACAGTATAAGCTTCGCACAGAACAAATATCGCTGCTATACGAGTAATCTACAAAACATATAAGTTTTAAATTAGAGAAATATTTAACCGATAATATAATAACACAAATTAAACAAGAACGCCTTCAACGGTCGTAGCTAGAATGTTAGTGCTCATAATTATATAAACATAAACACTAAGATCTAGCTACGACAGTTGAAGACGTTCTTGTTTAATATATAAGTTCTGTTACTATTTTTTTAAAATTGCAGATATCTTCAAATATCTTGTTCATATAACGTATACAAATTATATACAGTTGATTAAGCAAAGGTGTTCAAAAAACAACCTACAATCAAATTTTTATTTAGTTTATAATAATGTTAATACAAATATAATGTGCTAAAACAGGCTAGTGAGAGTCAGCGCGGGTATAAGAACGCAAAACACAATCAGTGTTCAAATAATTATTTATTCATAATGAATTAGAAGTAACGAATGTGTCGGCTCTTTTTGGAGCCCTCTTCAGCGAAATTACAAAAAAAATTATTTTAATAGTCATCTTTAACGCAATTACAAGTGGAAGCTATTCTAATCGTCATCAGTCAGTTACCGGGAATTAAATCAGTCACCAACGGTTTGCCAAATCCGCCGTGGAAGCATTGCCCGTTGTCGTGTCAGTGAAATTGACAATTTTCTAAACAACCATCGTGTTCTTAGATAGCTGACATTACTATAATTAATGTTTTTTTATTTTTTAATTTTTTAAAAAGTACTGTGACTCATCCATTGGCACTGATGACGACCAGTGAAGCGTTGGACAACTTTGTCCATAGGAAACGAAATTCGCCTGTCAAAGTATACGTTTGAATTTGCTGTAATGCCGCGTGCTCACTATCTCACGTAATAACGTATACTGACTAAATCTTTGTTCAAACATCCTATCATCGCCGAGGAAGTCAAATAAACGAGAGAGAGCAAACAATAATAGATACATAGATACGTAAATATGAACGGAGAAATCATTTGATACAAAACAAAATAAATTAGCGGACAACAATTAACAATGTCAGAATTATCAAATTAAAAATAAAATTACAGACTTAACGTGATTTGGAGGCAAGGAGATTAATATAATTAATATAATTAATATAATTAAAATCAACGTAGCGAATTAGCGGTCAGACGACTGTTGCTAGTAAATAAAACTTATCTGTTACAGTCTCTTTAATAGTGAGAGGTATGCGTGATGTAGAAATTCAGTATCCCTTTGTAAATTGAGGCTATTTGTTTGTAATTGGATGTGTAGCATTTCCGATGTTAACCGCCTGTCCAAAACTCGCTCGCTATCCAAGATTTTAATATTCTCCCAGTCAAAGTCGTGATTAAGATTAATTCTGTGTTCCGTGATGACCGAATAGTTGTTCGCATTACGTCTAATATCATTGCAATGTTCTATGGCTCTTGTTTTTAATCTTCTACTACCCAAACAGGGAGTCATCACGACGTCAAAATGATGTCAAAGTGACTGTAAAATGATCGTTAAAAGTCACTTTTCAATCAATTACGATTCATTTTGATGTCATTTTGACACAATTGTGAATCACTTTGATGTCATTTTGACTTGTTGTTCTGCTTGGGTAGTTTGCCCTACATAAGACGCATCGCAGTCTTTGCACACGATCTTATACACTTTTCTTAAGATTATTCGGGAGAACGTCTTTTTGAACTTTAATGAATCTGCTCAATTTATTGAGACTAAAAAAAGCCAGATTTATGTTGAATTTGTTCGTGAAATATTTGAACTTGTCAGAAATTATGGGAACATATGGCAATAAGAACCATGGAGATTTTTTAGTTTTTGTTTCGGTATCATTGTTAGTGTCTGTATGTTTGCTTTGATTAATTAAATGTTTAATGCGGCTATTAATTGTCTTAAAAATAAATCCAGCAGGATAGTCATTCATAAAAAGGGTATTTACGATAAGCTCAAAATTCTTTCTGTGGAATTTAGGATCTGACAATAAAAACGCTCTGTCAACCATGCCCAAAATTGTTCCTCTTTTCTGTGATGAAGGATGGGCTGATAGAGTTCAGGTATCTCCCTGAAAATGTGGGTTTATGATACCAATCAAAAATTAAGGAATCTTCGTATTTTATCATAGTGATGTCTAGAAAGTTTATTTTATCACCCCCTATTTCCAATGTAAATTGCATCCGCGGGTGAAAGGAATTGAACGTACTTAAAGTAAGATCAATTAAATTATCTGGGACAGCCATCACTATGTCATCCGCATATCTAAAATAAAGAGGTAGATGTATTCCAATTTTGTTTAAAGCTCAGTTTTCAAGGTCCTGCATGACGAGGTCTGCTATAACGGGTGACAATGGAGAACCCATGGGGGTACTAAATTTCTGTTTATAAAATTCATTTTCAAAACTAAAATAAGTTGAATCTAAAACAAATTTTATCGCTGTTAAAAATTCTTGTTCAGGAATGTTACAAGATTCACTAAGAAACATCCACCTATTGGAGATGCTTGTTAAAGCTAAGTCTATGGGAATGTTCGTGAATAGTGATATAACATCCAACGAAATCAACCTGTAATCAGGACTTAGATGTCTGCCCTTCAATTTTTTAACTAATCGGAAACTGTTGTTAATCTTACTTGAAGGCTCCGGAATGTTTTTTGAAATAATATCATGCAGCAAAATGGCTAAACCATATAGAGGGCTATCAATTGACGACACTATTATTTTATATGGAATTCCGGGTTTGTGAACCTTCGGGAGACCGTATGCCCTTGGGAGGTTGCCGTCGCTGCAATGAGCATTCTTATAAGCAGACTCAGTGATGTATTTATTTTTCTTCCACCTCATCAACAAGTCATGAGCACCTCTGGTCAAGAAACTAGTCGGATCTTTTTTAATATTTTGATATGTGTCCTGATCTTGGAGCATTAGTAACATTTTTTGTTTGTAACTTTCCCTATCGAGAGCGACGGTGATGTTCCCCTTGTCCGCTTTAGTGAAAATTAAATCTGGATTATCCTGTATGAATTTTTTAGTAATTTTTGTTAAAAAACTGAAGGTGTTAGTGGTTGCATTATTTAGTTGTGGTGGGGAAAAAATATTGTTAATAAGTGGAATCGATAAATTTCTGATGTTTAGGCGTTGATCAGGACTCATCTTATGTAAATTATTTTCAATATTTTTTATATGATCAAGGATAACGTTTTTTCTGTCGTACACCGGTAAAGAAAAGTTTTCACCAAATTGTAAGAAAGTCTGTATTTCTTTTGGAATGCTGATAGATGATAGATTCAACATCCATTTATCTCTAATGTTTGCGAGAGAGGAATTGTTTAGTTGGTCAATAAACTTTTTTGGATCAACGAAAACTTCTACATTTCGCAATTGAGAGGTATTAGTACTCGGTTGTATTGAGAATTCCGTTTTGCGGAGAATTTGAAGTATCTTCCACACTAGTGTACGAACAATAATAATTGATCGGTTTAATTTTTTTCAGTATCCGTCTGTCATTCTTAAGGACCAGCCAATTTAATTTTTGGTTTAATTTATCATGTTCATGTTTTAAATGAGAACGAAAAGTGGCCTCTTGTTTTTTGAAAAAAAAATAACAAATATTTGCCGGAACATGTCGCAAGATTTGTCTTCTGTGGTGAAAGAAGCAGGTGACATTACTTTTTAAAAAATAAAAAAATAAAAAAACATTAATTATAATAATGTCAACTATCTAAGAACACGATGGTTGTTTAGAAAATTGTCAATTTCACTGACACGACAACGGGCAATGCTTCCACGACGGATTTGGCAAACGGTTGGTGACTCATTTAATTCCCGGTAACTGACTAATGACGATTAGAATAGCTTCCACTTGTAATTGCGTTAAAGATGACAATTAAAATAATTTTTTTGTAATTTCACTGAAGAGGGCTCTAAAGAGAGCCGAAACGTTCGTTACTTCTGATTCATTATGAATAAATAATTATTTGAACACTGATTGTGTTTTGCGCTCTTACGAGTATAAGTTAATTTTCTACTGATTTTCATAGATGTTATTGAAACATTTTTTAAACGAATTTTAAAATTATTAATAATTGAAAAATAAAGAACTTAAGTGTTAAATAAATAATAAACATAATTTTATAAAGATAAAAAATAAGTAAAAAAATTAATATTAAATAAACATTAAATAAATATTAAATAAACATTTAAAAAATGTTTACTAAAATCATTTTTTCAATTAAATATTTCATGAAAAATAAATACTTAAACAATATTAAATAAATATTTAAAAAATGTATATTAAAAAAAAAATAAATAATAAATATTAAATTAATATTCAATAATTGTAAAATTAATGTTTTTGAAATTGTTGTTTCAAATAAAAAATTAATGTGAAATAAATATTAAATTAATGTTTAATAAATGTTGAATTAATGTTTTAAAAAAATGTTTTTTTAAATAAAAAATTAATGTGAAATAAATATTAAATTAATGTTTAATAAATGTTAAATTAATGTTTTTAAAAAATGTTTTTTCAAATGAAAAATTAATGTGAAATAAATATTAAATGAACGTTAAGTAAACGTTAAATAAATATTTTCCCAAATCATTATTTTAAATATTTAATTAATGTTAAATAAATGTTAAATAAACGTTAAACTAATATTAAATAAATATTTTCTCTAAATCATTATTTTAAATATTTAATTAATGTTAAATAAATATTTAATAAATATTTAATAAATATTTTTGTGATAATAAATTGTACAATGAAAAATTAATATTAAATAAATATTAAAAAAACATTTAAAAAATATTGTGTGCTGATTGGTTTGTACGAAATAAAAGATTGAATCTGGCAGAAAAGAGTCGATGGGCGTCGTGAACCGAAATATCAATCATTAAAGTTGACAATTGTACAGGTTAGAAAACTATCATGTACTAGTAAAGAAAACTTAGTAAAAATTAATTTTGTTGTAAAGAAAACATCTGTTGCTTGCTTTATTTTAACATGTTTTATACTTGTCCGTTTAGTTGGCGAAAGATTTAAACAATAATTGTATGAAATCTTATTAATTTAGTAAAGTGAAAAATTTCAACATTATTATTTTTTAAGTATACAAATGTATTTTATATAATTACTAGCAAAACAGGCGCGCGCTACGCACGCAATACATGGCTTTTGATATAATAAATTACAAATTTACAAATTTTTTAACAATCATTTATTAACGATTGATATATCGGTTCGCGGAACAGAGCAACACTTTCATTTTCCAGATTCTTTCATCTCGTGCAAAAACGCATCAAATGAACTTAATTTTATCAAAATCGGAAGTGAAGGGGATATCCTTCTAAATAATAATTTATACTCAAACTGTGTACCTAATTGTTAATATAGCTTTTTCATCTCAGATAAAATCTTGCTACTTATTGTCGACCAAGAGTATTTTTAATATATTTAAATATGGAGAAAATTAAAGGAAAAGCGAGAAACAGTTTCGTTTATATTTATGAAGGATATGTTTACAACATTGATAAACGTACACGAGATACATATAGATGCGCTACTCGACGCATTCCCTTACGGAAATGGACTATTGTAACTATTAGTAAAGCTATTAATAAAACTGTTGAATTATTCGTCATAGTTTTTTCGCGGATTATTGAGACGAACTATTACAGAACTATTGAAAAATTATTTGAGTCCAATAGTCACTACAATTTATATAGTCATATAAAATATATATTGATAAATCAATAAATTAAACGTAATAAGTTATAGTTTTCAAAAAAATATTTCTTTTTTTTTGTCCAAAGGATTAAATAAAGATTAAATCTAAATTAAACATTTATGTACAAGATTTAATAACAATACAAATTGTTATTTTTACATGTAAAAATAGAAAATTTTATGTGGAACAGTGAACCACATACACATCACATTTGAAAAAAAAACGAGAGTGAAATTCGTCTCAAGGTTACAACTAGTTTCCAAAAGTTTCACTGAAGTGCGATTTAGAATTATGGTCACGGTGGCGCCTAGATATAATGCCTGTGGCCGCACTTGACTCACGAGAAAATCCCCCGCGGCATGGCCACTTACTGGAAGCCGCGCAAGCCGCGAAAGCGCGAAAACTGGCGTCGCGCAAAAGCTTTGAGACCATAGACATAGTACAAAGTCTAAAGTTTGAGACTCAAAACCAAAGCAAATCGCTCGATTTTTGAAAGCACTGTAATATGTTTTTACGTGTAAAATAACTATTAATAATTGAATGTCTTGGATTTTAAGCGTATTCGGTATTTCTGAAATGATTTATAAATATTTTCCATTTTATAAATAATATACGTTTTCAATAAACCTTTAATTAGCTATACCAAATGTGTATAAAATACGTTTATTATTCGTTTCAATATTGCTGCAATAAAAACATATAAATATAATTTACGCTTAAACTTTTATTAACATATTTAAAAAGTATATCATATTCGGATATTAAATCCTATTTTTGATACGTTATTTAAAGGAACAATTTTTACAAATCATAAACATATTTAAGAAACGTTTAATTAGCATATGATAGTATTTTATAGTATTTTTATACGTGTTATAAACGTAAATACATTTCTAGCATTTTATAAACCATTTTTCAACGTATAAAATACGTTCCGTATTATATATATACGTAATAAGAACGATTATTATAAACGTATATTGCACTAACGTATAAAAACCGTTTTACCTATATACCATACCTATACCTGTTTTATACCATACTTGCGTTTAATAAACGTATAAAACAATCCAGTTCTTATTGAGTTTATTGTGAATAATCGACTAATAATCATTTATATATTAACTATTAAAAGTAGTGTGCTGGTGATTATTCCAAATAACCTGATTATGAAATCAATAATGTAGAATATTTGAAAGGAAAGAATACAAGCATAAATGTAATTAAAATTTATTGTGTCTGACTCGCAGATCAGATCAAAACAAACTCAATTCTTTTTTTTTAGTTTTTCTTCGTTGCTAAACGACGCTTTCTAACGCCGTCTTCGCTTGCTCGAAGAGCGAGAATCATATCGACGGATAACTTCACACAACTCATTCAAGATAATTATACAAATTAACCCTACAACTCGGCCATTCCTGAAAGGCATTCGTCCTCGAATGCTTACAATTCAGTTTTAGTTACAATTTTAGCGTTTAAATTTTCACATTTAGCATGTTTATTTCTAATTTAATTTCTATCGCTCTTTTAATTTTCGATTTCATTTTCGCTAGTCATAACATCAATATCATAATCGTCAGGTATCCAAAGTTTCATACAATCAGCTGCCGTCGACGTTTTGCGTGGACCTTCATGATCACCGACTTTTGATACCACGTATCTATCATTACGCATAATTTTAATTACGCGATACGGACCTAAAAATTTATTTTTAAATTTAATACCCGGACCTAACTGCGTTCTCTTAATCGCAACAAGATCTCCTTTCTTTTTTTATTATAACTTTTTGCATTTTCCTGTTGAATTTTCGCGATTTTCTTTTTGGCTTCTCTACGAATATTATCACGTCCTTCTTCACACATCTTTATCCATTCATCTTCGATCATTTCCCGTATTTGTGGATCCTCTTTTAATCGCATATGAACTCCAAACATTAACTGAAATGGCGTTCGATCGGTACTTCGACTCGGCGTTGCATTTAAATATCTCTGCGCGATTGTTAAAAACTTAAACCATTCATCTGTTTTCGGCGTAGATAATTTTGTTAAAAGCGGTATAAGCGTACGGTTCACTCTCTCTACCTGCCCGTTTCCTCTAGGTATCCCTATCGAAGTAAGGATATGTTGAATTTTTTCGTCATTACAATATTCTTTAAAAGCGCCTGAAGTAAAAGCGGTGCCATGATCCGAAACAATTCTTCGCGGATTTCCGAACACCGTAGATTGTTTTCGTAACCGATCTATAACTTCAGCAGTGTCAGTCGATCTAGTAGCACATAGCCAAATAAACTTACTAAATGCATCTATTACTACAAAAATATGCCGATAACTTTTTTTTGTACTGGGCATCGGGCCCAAATGATCTACATGGTACGTATCCAACGGTCCATCTCCTTTATTAATCGCATGCAAGAACCCTTCTTGTCGACCATACTTCCGCTCGGCTAAAATACAATTTATACAACCCGCTATTATTTTTTCAATTTTCGGACGCATCTCTTTAAACCAATAATTTTTTCGTATAATTGCTTCTGTCTTACTAATACTAAAATGTCCCTGATCATGTGCTTGTCTAATTATCGTGTTTTGTAACATTTTTGGTACAATAAGTAATAAATCATCACCTTCATTTCGATATAATAAATCATTCTTTAATATATAACCGTCGGTTTCATCTCGTGCTGCTAATTCTCTGATTTGCTGTAAATCTTTATCGCTATTTTGTGCCTTCTTAAACCTAGCGATCAGACTGTCGTTACATTCATTTATAAGTAAGATTTCTGGAAGAGGATGTCGGCTTAATGCATCTACATGCGTCATACTTTTCGCTGTCCTGTGTTGAATCTTATAATTATATTCTTCTAACGCTAGAGCCACACGCACGCCTAGATCTTTCTTATTCATCGTTAGAGTAAATGCCTTGCAATCAGTAATGATTTTAAAAGGAATTCCCAACAAATATATCCTAAATTTCTTTAATGCCTTAATAATTGCAAGTACTTCTAACTCGTAGCTAATATATTTTTCCTTCGCGGGAGTGGTCTTTCCACTCATATAATATATCGGATGAAAATTATTATCCGCGTGATCCCGTTGCATCAAAATCGCACCATAACCGAACTTTGATGCGTCCGTGTGTAACTCCGTTTCGGCTCCTTGTTTATAAAGTTTTAAAACAGGTTTATTACTTAACGCATACTTTAAACTTTGAAACGCTTGTATCTCGTCTTGTCCAAACTGAAATTTGGTATTATTTTTCAAAAGGTTTATCAGCGGCCTAGCTATCATCGAATATCGAAAAATAAATTTCCTAAAATAACCAGTAAGCCCGAGAAAACTTTGAATGTCACGTACGCATTGCGGGATTGGAAATTTCATTACCGCATTAGTCTTATGTTCGGAAGGCCGTATCATTCCGCCTTCTATAATATGCCCCAAATACTCGATCTTTGTTTGAATAAAACGACATTTTCGCCAGTTAAGAATCAGTCCGGCTTGACTTGCTACTTCTAATACACGCTTTAAGTCGTCAATTGCTTGCTCAATATTTTGCGAGGGAATAATTAGATCATCTAGATAAATTAATACAGTTTCTTCATTTATTAAATCCTTAAACACATTTACGAATTTTTGGAATACCGCCGGGGAATTGCAAAGCCCAAACGGCATTCGTATAAATTCATATTGGCCATTTGGCACAATAAATGAAGTATACTTTCTACTTCCTTCAGCTACTTTAACATGAAAGAATCCATTTTCAAGGTCAAAAGCACTGTAAATCCCAGCACCCTGCAAACGATCTATTTGATCCTCAATTAACGGCAGTGGATATCGATCTTTTACTATTTTATCATTCAGCTTTCTATAGTCTACACAAATTCTCGTATCACCATTTTTCTTCTTAACTAACACGATCGGACTTGCATACTCTGAAATAGATGGCCTGATAATACCGTTATTTAACCATATTTTTAATTGCCTATCTACCTCTTCTTTTTCAGGTTGAGACAGTCTACGTGGCCTTTGATAAATCGGAACGTCATCTTTTAAAATCAGAGTCATTTCAATACCAATTTCTCGTGTCTTTTTTGGTTTATAATTTTGAGCAATTGTTTTTATTTTTTGTCGGATATGTTTTTCACTGATGTACAAAAAGTCATTTGAATTGTTTATTTCTTCTACATCTATCTTTAATATCTCTGGTAAATTTGAAATAATTTTACAAATTGTAATCTGTCCTCCTATAGAATGTAATTCAACCTGATTCAAAAAATCAGTTCCGATTAAAATTGCGTTCTTCATTATATGATTATCCACGACGTGAAATAAGATTTCATATGTTTCGTCATCAATAATAACATTTGTTACAAACGACCCGTGTGTCTGATTATTCAGCGCTTCTAAACCGGTAAAAACTATTTTATTTTGTAATTCTGGACAACTTAATTTTTCATAGCATTCACGATTCATTATACTTATGTCACTTCCCGTATCTATTATACTAGTGAATTCCCGATTCGCAATTTTTATTTGTTTTGACTGTTTCTGACGCAGATTATCGGAAATTACATGCGCAACTTTCTTCTGTGTATCGACCGTTTCTTTACATGATTTCGCGATATGACCGAATTCATTACATTTAAAACATTTTACACCTTTGTCTTTTGACGGACATTCTTTGCTTACGTGATCTTTACTACCGCAGTTGAAGCATCTCTTCGTTTCCGTGGATGTCGTGCTGTTCATGTCGTCTCGAATCGTCTTTTTCTTTTTATTCTCTTCCGTCTTTTGCTGCCTCGTTTTTGACTCTCCTTCTTTTCGTATGGCCTCGTACAGAATGAACCTCTCCTTCAGCTCTCGTATCGTCTTCGCTCCATGTAACACCGTTTTATTAACGGGTTCGTCTTGAATACCCTCGATGATGTACTGGATCACCGACTTTGTATCAACGTCTGCTTGCGCCGCGATTTCGAGCATCTTATAAATGTATGCTTGATACGATTCATCTGATTTTTTCTTTCGTCGCATCAATTTTTGGTGCACTGCGTGACTGTCAACAGCGTCCATGAATTCCTCCGTTAATGCTCTCCGTAGTTTTTTCCACGTCTTTGTACATTTTTCATAGTTCACAAATAATTTTGCCGAACCACGAAGAAGTCGCTTTGCGTACGCCACCTTCTGTATATCGGACCATTCGCATAATACCGCCATTTCTTCAAAGTCTTTAAGCCACCTCTTTACGTCGACCTTGTCGTCTCCACTAAAAGTTTCCATCGACTCTTCTACGTCTCTGAATGTTAACAAATAGTTTCTTCTGGATCTTCTCGCACCATTATGTCTTTGATCAGTCACCAGTACATCTTTTTCGTCGCTTGAACTAGAACTGCTTTCACTCACATCATCTTGCTGCTGCACGCTTTCCTCTTCATCTTTGTCTACATGTTGTCGTCCACCATGTTCGCGTTCCACGCTCATAATTGCTGCCAATCTTAGAACAAGCTCGTTCTTGGGTCCCGTTGTCTTCAATCGTCGTTTTTTTAATTCGTCTTTTAATTTTACTATCGTCATCTCTGTTAACTTAGCACTTAGATCGTCGTCTAACACACTAGGGCCTGGTGTCGACATCATCAGAATAATACGTCTTAAATCACGTCTTCGTCTTGTAATTTCTGGTGCGAGTCACCTTCGCTGTCTGTATACGTCTTTACTTCTTCTTTACTGATACACTTTTATTGCACTGATGATTCACTCACAATTAGACTCGTAATTTCGCTTGTATCTCTTGTATTCTTTATGTAATTCGACTGGACGAGCCCCCAAAAAATATGTAGAATATTTGAAAGGAAAGAATACAAGCATAAATGTAATTAAAATTTATTGTGTCTGACTCGCAGATCAGATCAAAACAAACTCAATTCTTTTTTTTAGTTTTTCTTCGTTGCTAAACGACGCCTTCTAACGCCGTCTTCGCTTGCTCGAAGAGCGAAAATCATATCGACAGATAACTTCACACAACGCATTCAAGATAATTATACAAATTAACCCTACAATAATCATTCCATAAAAGAACTATTGGGGAATGATTATTGCAAGTAATCTCATTAAGAAATCAATAATCACTCATTCAAAAACTATTGGGAAATGATTATTGCGAATAATCCAATCATTAGATGCTACATAATCACTATTAGAGAATGAATAATCACTATTGTAAGTCAATAGTGATTATTGCCTTTCCAATAGTTCATTTCCGTAAGGGCTACTAGATGCAGTAGTTAGTGAAGATGGTAAAGTAATCGTTAATACTTTACATGATCATCCACCTAATCATATAAAAATGCAAAAATATGCATTAGAGCAAGAGATGTTACTCGTATCTCGGATGTCGTTACAAACTCCTAAAGATATATTCGATGATGTTTCCCGAAGATAAATATATAAATTAAAATATTATTTATTGCAGTAATTAAATAAATGATTAATATATATGACATGATTCATAGAAATCCTGAAGCAGCTGCATTTCTTGCTTTTAAATCAATCAGGTGTCGAATGAATAGAGAAAGAACAAAAAACAGGCCAAAACTGCCACATTCTATAACTGCACTTGCTGATGAGTTAAATCAGTGCTCGGAGTTAGTTGCTCATTTCGAGCCGATTCCTGAAGAGTCGCCCACTGTTCCCCCACTACCGTTTGCCGCTTGACGATCGAGCCGACGATCACGCGGCTGGCGCTCTGCATCAGGAGCGAATAGTACGCTACCAGCATATTTTTCACTCATTGTCAGAGACAGAGCTCGGCAAGAAATGCACATTTCGCCCGATTTTCAGTTGACTCCGCCTAGCGCTCGTCCCTTACCTCGACGTCCCGCGCGCAGCCTACGAGCCGCGCGAGGCTCAGGACTGTGTCACCTTGCGACTCGCGACCATATCGTGTCACCGGTCACCGGACCTCGAATACATATTTTTAATAGAGTTGAGCAAAAATTCACTACCTGTGAATTAGTCACTGATAATAAAAATTCACGTTCACGACCTGTGAACAAATATGAAAATTCACTGTGAACTTTTGGCTTTCCGCACTGTCGGGTAGTCACCAAATTAAAAAGTTATACATTAAAATGCGCAATTAAAGATTATTTGCAATGCAAAGTACAAATTAGAATCTAAGATTTATTAAATAAAAGTTTTAGTTTACGTTTTTTATAATATATATTATATATTGCATTGCAAATAATCTTTAATTGCGCATTTAAATGTATAACTTTTTAATTTGGTGACTACCCGACAGTGCGGAAAGCCAAAAGTCTCATTCACACTATTCACAGTGAATTTTCATATTTGTTCACAGGTCGTGAACGTGAATTTTTATTATCAGTGACTAATTCACAGGTAGTGAATTTTTGCTCAACTCTATTAAAAATATGTATTCGAGGTCCGGTGACCGGTGACACGATACGGTCGCGAGTCGCGAGGTGACTCGGTCCTGAGCCTCGCGCGGCTCGTAGGCTGCGCGCGGGACGTCGAGGTAAGGGACGAGCGCTAGGCGGAGTCAACTGAAAATCGGGCGAAATGTGCATTTCTTGCCGAGCTCTGGTCAGAGACGTTCCTAATGCAGAGCGCTTGCCGCGTGATCGTCGACTCGACAGTCGAGCGGCGAGCAGTAGTGGGGGGACAGTGGGCGTCGCTTCGAGGATCGGCTCGAAATGAGCAACTAGCTCCGAGCACTGACTGTTAAATCATTATATACCAATGAGTTATATTTATAAAGGCTGTGTAATCTCGTGCAATGGAGAAAAAGCATTACTTTTCTCTGATGATAAATTACTCCAGGCACTCGAATCATTAACAGAAATTTATTGTGACGGTACATTTTCAATAAGTTTAATATCCATACACACAAAATGCAAATGTAATATATACACCGTATTTCTTCATTAACATTACAATCAATCGAATAAAAATTTGATTGCAGGTAGTACTTCGAAAACCATCATTTAGTCAGCTTTACACTATTCATACCCGTTATATGGATAAGGTATGTCCCCCTTAAAATCAACTACAATAAAAAAAAAATAAGTTGACGTAACTTTTATATATGTAATAGCTCATTGCGGCAGTATTTATATGGTGCAAAGTTCGTACAATAGCTTTTTATGAAGAAATTTGGTCGAAAATAATAGAATTTATTCCGGGACTACAAGCCAACATAGAATTTATTATGACTGATTATGAATGGGCAGCGATAAGAACAATGGAACAATTTTTTCCAAATGCAATTATACAAGCTAGTTTCATTTAAATCAAGTATTTTAATTTTTATAATGTATCTTTAATACAATAATTTAATTTAATAATGCTTGTTATTGTATAAAAAAAATGTTCTTGATGCTTCTTGTTACAGGCTTTGCGAAGAAAATGAAATCATTTAGGTTTAACCAATTCTTCAAATATTATACTGTCTATGACAATGACAATATCATTACTGCCAAAAAAATACTTTACAGAAGCATATAACATTTTATCTAAGGCTTGTGAGAAAAACAATCCTGATTATGAGAAAATAAAGCAATTTTTGACTTATGTTGAAAAAACATGGATATCTAAAGCTTCAAAAGTTAGTGTGTACAAATGTCCAGTGAGGGCAAATAACGCCGTTGAAAGCTTTCATAAATTAATAAATAGAAAATTAGGTGGTCGTCATCCCAATGTGTGGTTATTTTTAGGTACACTTATGTAATACAATCTTAATAAATTAATAAAAAAAAGAAGTTAATAAATCTTAGTGTTAGAATATTTATTTAAAATAAAATAATACCGACTTTAACAATTTCAGAAATTAAAGAATCTCCCAATGGATCAAAAAATTAACTTGGAACTTTTGCACCATAACCAAGAGATACGATCTGTGCGATCACGAAAGAGTTTGGAAAAAGACTTAAAAATATTTCAAGCACAAACTGATTTGATTCAAGGAAGGTATATTACCCAGAATTATATTTAACTTTATATTTGTTTTAAGACTTAGCCTTATTCTTGTACGATTATATGACAATTATAATTGCCTTCGTATTTTATATATTATGTATTACGTACTGTTATTTTTGTTTGTTTATTAATATCTAAATATACGTACAATATTTTTAGATTATCTGTTTAACAGTTTTTACATATGTTTATTGACAAATTAGACAATTATCAATAAACACAAATTCATACTGTACATACCAGGTAAAAAAAGAAATAATATAGTTAATATAAGAGACAAATATACAGAATGTCTTTTAACTCTTAATTAAATACTTCGGGAAGTGAAAAAGGATGGAATTTTTTTAACTAAAAATTTCTGTCCCGATTTTGGTTTAGGCCATTATTAACCGAGTTACTAATGATTAAAGTTGATCAATCAGATTACGCCCATTAAAATGCAGAAGCGTATACTATGAAGCTTATCGCGCCTACTGTACATTCTTCCGATGTAGATTTTATTCTAACTTTTTTGCATATTAATTAATAATAAAATGAATAAATCAATAAATGGATAGATAAATAAGCAGATAAATGGATAGATAATAAATGATCTGAATCAAAATTGGAACAGAAACTTTTCATTTAAAACGCCATCCTCTTTCACGTTCTGACATATGAAGAGTTGCGCGACACCCTGCGTATCCAATTCCTATATCCAAATTTCAAGTAAAACATTATGTAGAGTGTATATGTATTTTAGACATGCTATTGGCAAACAAAGAAAATGACTCTATGCAATGCGAAAACTTTGAAAGGCAAAAGAGCTCTACTAATAAATATATATCAAAGCCTCAAATAAAAATACGACAACGTTCCGACCAGGAAATTGCAAACTGGAAAAACCGACGACAGCCTCTCAACTCAATTGAAAATTTTGAGCAAAACCGTAAATTTTGTAACTCGTATTATATACTTTATAAGTTTTAGACCTATTTTTAATCAAATCATTTTTTTGCAGCACGTACCTCAAATAGACATCGACGCATGCCGCACAAATTTCTCGATATATATTAAAATATGAACTAGAGTGAAAGGAATTTACGTAGGACGCTTATGTTCAAAGGCAAGTGATCTTATAATGACATACGTGCATCGTTTGTACGTGTGATATTAGAAATAACATGACAGCAAAAAATGCTCCTTTCAGTTTTTTCTTTTATTTTCTTGTTATAAAAATTCATACATATATATTTTCTGAAAATTAAAGTATATACAATAGAAATGTACAATAAAAATGTACTTTATATGCTTTGTTGATTGATTAAGAAAGATTTTTATAAGTGATATAAGTGCAATACAAAAAACTAGAAATGAAAATATTGTCAGAATTAAAAGTAAATTAAGCATTAAACGGGTAAAATTGCACAAATAATACAATTAATATTACAATGCAAAGCGTTGATCACTGACATGTTATAACACATACAGTGTACTACATCATCGTAAACAGTAATATTGCTGTTTTGAGCTACTTTGTGAAATATAATCTAAATAAATCTATGTAGAGGATGTAATTACTTTGTAATTTGAAATTGAAAATTAACTTTAATTGATGTATTTGCAATTTTATAAAAATAAACCGATGGAAAGTACTAGTGAATTGTACTTTTTTTAGTTACAGATGCAAGTAATAAAAGAATCGCATTTCGCATATTTGTGTAGGATATCCTGCTTATAAATGCCTATTCTCTTTCCTCTCTTTAATGAAAAGAGTAAAGGACTTTTTGGAAATATGTATCAAATTGTAAATGGTTTTTATAGAGATAGATATTTATATATCGGACATGTTATATGTGTATATAACCCACGTGATTACAAACTACAGAGTCGAAGTCATGACCATTACAATTACAGAGTCATATCTACATAAACATTAGATACAAGCAATACAACAATGTTATTAACATTGAAAACTTTCACCTAATGTTTATGTATAATTCACTCATTTTCATGCAGTTTGACAGGTGTAAAGTTATGAGGTTATGACCTCTAACATTCAGCTTTTAAAATTATCATACCGGCATTAGAATCATGTTAATACTTTTATTTTATTATGAGATACCTGTTTTGAACGTAAATTGCTTGAAACTACACATTGCATTGACAGGAAAGCCATGCAACAATGACTTAATGACAGATCTGTCCGAGCAATATACATTTTTCTTGAATAATGTGACATACCCCTTCGAGGATGAAAGAAAGATCAAAATAGCTTTTATTATGTTCATTTGATCCAATTAGCTTTATTTTGTGACCATATTTATTTAGAATTCATCAATCAAAGTAGCTAGAAGATATGAAGATAGCATTCATATCTTCTAGCTATGTATGTTATCTTATTTTCATCATTTACACCTGGATCATGAAAGCAACAAATTGAATATGAATCAAACGTTTTCGTAAAATTCACAATTTCTTTTATGTGGTTCCAACATTTATTTCATTAATTAAACCAAGGGACATAACCTCATAACCTTACACCTGTCAAACTACATGAAAAAGAGCGAGAGTGAATTATACACAAATATTAGATAGAAGCAATATAACAATGTTGTTAACCCAAACAGAACAACAAGTCAAAATGACATCAAAGTGATTCACAATTATGTTAAAATGACACCAAAGTGAATCGTAATTGATCGAAAAGTGATTTTCAATGATCATTTTGCATCACTTTGGCATCATTTTGACGTCGTAATGACTCCCTGTTCTGCTTGGGAACATTGAGAGCTTTCACCTATGTTGATGTATAATTCATTACTCTCGCTCTTTTTCATGGAGTTTGACAGGTGTAAGGTTATGAGGTTAATTTATTCACATAATAGAAATGTGAATTTTACGAAAACATTTGATTCATATTCAGTAATTTGTTGCTTATATGTAAATGATGTAAATAAGATAACGTACGTTGCAACATATGAATGCTACTCTTCATATCTTCTATTTTGATTGATGAATTGTAAATGAACATGATCACAAAATAAAGCTAATTGGGTCGAATAAACATAATAAAAGCAATTTTGTTCTTTCTTTCATCCTCGAAGACGTATGTCACATTATTTAGAAAAAATGTATGCCGCTCGAACAGAACTGTCATCAAGTCATTATTGTAATGGCTTTCCTGTCAATGCAATGTGTAGTTTCAAACAATTAACGTTTGAAACATGTATCTCATGATAAAATGAATGTATTAATCCCTTATATTTTAAATAAATTATATTGCATTATGTAAATAACAACAAATATTTTTTTTAATAATACTTTTTTAAGATTTATTTTGTTTTGTTATTACAAATTAAGTTGTTTAAAAACATATAAAGGTTTCAATTTTTCTGTGTAAACATTTATATACTTTAAGTATTCAGGATGATGTGTGCAAAGCTTCATTGCGATTAATTCTGAACTTACTTTTGTCGTAAGAGATAAAAATATTTCGTTTATTAACAAAATGCTGATATTCGCACTAAAGTGTCACATGAATCACCTTGGATACTTAAAGTACATACACCAAAAAATTTTATATTTACATTATTTCTTAACTATATTTTCGTCAGACGACATTTCTGTTCTTAAAATAATTTTTCTTCGTGTAGAATCGGATCCGTGTGCAATCGGGTCCGTGAGCAATCGGGTCGGTGCGCAATTGAGTCGGTGGGCAATCGGGTCGTGCGCAATCGGGTCGGTCAGCAATATCCCAGATAGCCGAATGATTGCAAATTGTCGGCAACTTGCCACAAATATCGCTCATAAGTTGTCAGCAACGCAACAGAAGAGGGTATCCTCTTTTCAGTGTGTTTTTGTCAGTAACAATTTTCAAAATATAATAATGGCAAGTTTCCAACAATCTATTGGCAATAGACTTTAAACTCAGTTTTCAGCAACTTGCTGGCAACTGGCGCGCAACACGTCAGGAATTCTTAAAATCTAAACAATGGGTAGGAAACAAGTGTTGCTATTAGGTTGCCCTCAGATTGCAGACAATGCAAGAAACTTGTAGAAAATCGATCGGCAATCTGATGACGATTTTCAGCAATTTATGAACAACTGACGTGCAACATATTGTATTTTTAAATTGCCATCATGTTATAAACAACAGGTAAAAAGATTTTTAATCCTTTTCATATCCCTTCTATAAATACCATATAGATCTTGTTACAAAATCTGTGTCATGTCAAGACTTATGTTCAACAGATAGAGCAGATCGGTGAGCGCTTAGTGAGTTAAAAGCAAAACTATGTTCCAAAACTCATCAAAAAAAAGTGTTGCAACCTTTTAGCTCATGACTGTATATACGCACACCGACGGAATCGATATCCCTCCGCGCGCGACACGCTTCTACACATATAGTATACGCAAAGCGCCCACATACATACTAGTCTTCCCCTTCCATGCTATTAGTGTGGCTGCTAAAAGTCAAAAATACATTGCTGACACTGGGCCATTTTGAATTTTCACTAGTTTTATGAAACACACAACGACAAATGATGTACATTCATAATAAGAGTAAAAAAGTAGGTTAGGCAATGCATGCGCAAATATGCTTCGCTTCAGTTGGTCGCTTAGGTACTGACGTTTACGTGCACTTCTCTCACTCAATAATAATGCACATCATTGTCAACTAAATGCTGAAAACTTTCAGCAATTTCATTATAGTAGAGTTGCTATTCGGTTGCCGACATGTTGCTCACAACTTATGAATAAAAGTAATACTCGCATGTTTCTGTTAACTTTATATTACCATTCGGTTGCCGACACGTTGCTCACAACTCATGAATGGTAATCGTTGTTCACATATTGTTATCAAATTGTTATAAACATTGGTTGCAACAATTGTTCTACCATTGTTTGACAATAAAACTCAGCATATTAATACTGAATTAACAAAGACTTTTATTTATTAAGATGTAGAACAGTTAAAAGTAACAAGTAGAAATATTTTATTATAGCTTAAGTTTCAACTTTGAAATATGTACAAAATGTTAAAATAGCTGATCATGTCATGATTAATTGTGACACAACTGTGACGTGATGATTAAGGCACCTAGTATGAAAGATGGCATATTTATGAAATATCTATATGTGAATGGATACGCAAGTAGAGTATTATTCTAGCTTGTGCAAATATTAATTTAGCGTTATTCATGCAAGACTCCATATCACTTTATAACTGCACCGAGAACATTGTAAAGTGCAAGATATTTCCTAAGAATTGATGAGCTTTGTATATTTTGGACAAATTTCAAAATTGTAAGATCTTCTACTTCTCAACTCTTTCTATAATTATCACAATACTTATAATAATTTATAACGATCAAATCTTTTCCTATCTCTCTGCCGCGCAAACGAGAATTCTGCAGTGTTTCTACAATGTATGGCTTGCATACGTAAATAGAACGTTCTTTCAAAACGTTTGTATTGGTCTTCATCTTCTTCAATATCGTCGGTGTAGAATTGTCGTATAGTTTATTGTCTGCATGTTGCGTGCAAAAAATCATAGTTTTCAACTTGTAGCAATCGGCAGTCATTTTCATTTTCTCAAAATCCATTAAAAGCTTAATTGTTGCATTATGGAACTTCAAATTTACATACTCGTTCTATGAGAATGTAATAGCCCATACAGCACAGAAAATTCCAGCAACATTGCAGCAATGTTGCAATGTTGCAGATTGCAATGCAATATTACGGAGACATTGCAGAAACATAAATTAACAATATGCCTGCAACATCGCATTACATATGCCAGTAATATTCCGGAAACATTGCAATATCATAATTTTTTAATAAAGTAGTGGCAATAAAAAACCAAAGCAAAATATTCGCGCATAATAATATATTAATTTAATTCATCCATAATTATTCATCCGCATTTAGCAAACTAAGGTTGGGCGACGTTACTAAATTTTTCGCTGAATCTCTACATTCCCTAACAGTACAACCGTCCATATATCGACTGTAAGTCGACTCATCCAAGTCAGGCTTTCAGAGTTGACTGCAAATCGACTTTGCATAGACATCTACAAACATCGTTCAAATGTTGATTCTAAGATGTCTAGAAAAAGGCTTGCGGTCCCGTGGTGCTGTGTGTATCATAGTATTGTTAAGAAACTTAAATATTTATATCAATAGACGAAATAGGTCCATATATGAAGAAACCTCGATCTACAGCCCAATGAACAAACAATATTTTTTAATTATTTTTTTAATAAAAATTTTTTCATATTTAATTTATTTATTGTATTATATTGATACACATTTTCTAATTGCATCTTATTTAAACAAATAACAGAAAAGTTATTCCAGATGCTATTCTGCATTTGCAAAATTAGTAAAGAAAAACTATAATTTTATATTTGTTTATATAAATATTGTGCTTTAATTATACATATTTCATTTTTTCGATAACGTATATTGATCTGATCTACAAGTTATATACATATCAGTATAAAGTGTTCACAGGTCATCATGAGGGATCAATTCGCAGCGATCACGGAAGCAACGTTCACCGGAGTCGCGACTTGGATGGGTGACCGCTTGGAAATTTCCAAAAAAATATTCTCAAAATTTTTTTTTGCGAAAAATATTTTTTAAAATGTTATACAAATATTGTTTTGTTCATTGGAATTATGTGGTGTAATAATATTTATTTAAATATTTTGGAAAAATTTATAACATTGTTGCTGGGATGTTTCAATGCAATATTTCAAAAAGCAGACATCTTAATGTTGCTGCAATCTTTCAGCAATGTTGCAGCAATGTTTCGCAATCAAAATGCAATATTACAATGTTTCAATGAAATCATTCTATGATGTTCCTGCAATCTCTTTGTGCTGTATGAGAGCGTAAGCGACACTATTGTACGTACGATAGAAACAATCTGTTTCGACGATTTCTCTTATGACATTTTGATCAATCTCTGTAAAAGGAAAGTTCCATGGTATAACGGTATATGTACCCTTACGGAAAAAAACTACAAGAATACGAAAAAATTACTAGAATACTGTTGAAAAACTGCAGTTTTTATATAGTATATCAATAATTTTTTCGCATTCTTGTAGTTTTTTTTTATAAGGGTAAACTTCCAAGAAGAAGTTGGATCATTCGCCATTTTTTTTAGTCTATTATTGAACTCGTTTGAAATTCCGGAATCGTATATGATGAAGTTATCCATTCCGAACAACATATGGATGAAACTTATCATATCTATTGACTTTACTGGCTTCATCGATGATTGTGTAACGCACACCCCTATCTTATTGTGGCTTGAGCTTCGAGTGTATATTTTTATGAGAAAAATAGGTGCATAATTAAGGTATTTGTTGGACTTGGTGACAAACGTTATTCCAGTGGGCGTCTCGTCGCTGGTGTATATACAAATGAAATGATATCCTCCATATCTTGGGTTTTCTCTTAGACTCGAAGCAACTGCATTGCCAATGGGAATAAACCTAAAACTCCCCAATATAGGTTTACTTTAATTCTCGAAGAAGACGAGACATTGCATATTCGAGACACTGTTTATGGTCCCAAGTCCAACTGCTCGTATTTCCTTGTCATTAATGCTGTGCGCAGAATATATATACAGATCATCCTCCAGGCGTTGCCAAGAGGGAATTGGTTCATCAAATTTTGGGTTAAACGTGGTAAAAGTTGTATTAAAGTTCGCAAAGTTTACATCTGATCTTGGTCCAGGCTTCCCAAAGTAATTGAAAACCTCCAAGACATACCTCAGCTTGTTGTATTTATGTCGATAGATGAGCAAAGATATGAGGCTTACTACCGCTGTAACAGCCAAGGCAGCTTAATAATATTTTCTCATATTGTCGGTGGTTTTAGCTTAAATCTCATATAATGTTTTTAAAGACAAATTTGTTATGTGAAATACTGCACTTCATAATCTTCGTTGCGGAATCATGCTCAGAGAACATTCTGAAAGAAAATAAACAAATGTTACGTAACTCCATAATATTCGTAACTGTTGTAACATGCACGCAATTACGAATGTCCCTTTACTTTCCATTTCTATCTCATATCATTTCGGCTGCAAGCGTGTGCTATTTCTCGTCGACTATCTCATAACCAATCACCCGATTTGATACAAAATTTCCTCGACCTTCGATACGGACGTGAATCAATGTGTAAATCAAGATTATTGCATTACTTCAAATAAATTCTTATAATTTATTTTTTAACAATTTACTTAATTGCAATACACAAGACAAAAATGTGAGTGTATACATACATACATATGCAATCATGCACAGATAAGTTACGTGGGTTAATGTTTCATGCGTATAAATTTTTTTGCGCCGATTGGCTAGCAAATAGTGAATTTTAAGTCCCGAGAGTTCCTTTCGTAAAAACGTTAAAAAAGTACAATTTTATGTAACAAATTTTGTTTACAAAAAAGCAGTCGAAAAAGTGTAAGGAAAAATAAATAACGTACTAAACTCTTTTAATTATTATATATTACAATTACAAATGCATTATTCTTATGTAATCTATACAATTGCATATTGTTCGTATAACAACTCCCGCACTTTGTAATAATCCTCAGAAATGCAGCCTTCCAATATTACTTTCCCAGCTTCGTGTTAAAATAAACACAACAATTATTTGTTTGGCTATATTTTATATCGAAATTGTTACATATTTTGCACTTCATATACATAGTGATTTCTAAGTACATAAAATTTTAAGGAACTATTCTACAGACGGTTTTAATTTAAATTTTTGCTTTAATTTTTTTACTAACTTTTCTACTCGATTTTATTTTTTACTTTAAAATATCTCCTTAAATTTTTTGTACTTATTTAAAAATCACCTTGTACTTAAAACACAAGAAATGACAGAAATATAAGAGTACAAAATGTACAGATGAAGAAAATTCATTTTTACTAAAATAATAAACAAACCTTTCTAACAGCGATGGTATTATTGTAACACCACAGTACTCCTCCACTAAATTCTGATGAAATGTTACTTTTATTTATAACTTGTTTGAAATCCGATAAATTTCAATTC
This sequence comes from Solenopsis invicta, assembly GCF_016802725.1. NCBI lineage: Eukaryota > Metazoa > Arthropoda > Insecta > Hymenoptera > Formicidae > Solenopsis > Solenopsis invicta. Next base: position 3,204,470 of record NC_052664.1, on the reverse strand, counting down.
ATTTATGAACGTTGTTTGATGACCAGGAACCTGTAGAAATACAATTTATAATATTAATTAACTTGAATGTTTTCTGATATACTTGTAGCCTATACTCACCTCGTTTATTGGCAGAGGTTCCAAAGTCAATATTTTATCACTTTCATCAATTGCGTTCTTGGATTTGGTATGGGCGATAGCATCTCGGCAAATCTGATCACGTGCCGTTATCATCGCGTCTATCCATGCCACTTCGGAGTCGCCTTTACCTTTCGAGAAATTCAATCCGCTCACGAGAGCATCAGTCAAACGTACCTATTATAAAAAAAATATATTTTATGTAACAGCATGAAACTGGTTTCTTAATACAAATAGAAAATAAAATAAAAGGAAAATTATATTTAATATTAGTAGAAACGTAATTATGAAATACTTGATAAATGTGCGTTTCTGTTGTAGCGTCTAATGTTTCTCCTCTGCCTGGAACAAATACTCTTGCACCAGTACTTTGCGCTTGCCAAGCTAATATTTCTGTATCTTTAGGCAAACCTCTAACCAAAACAACTCTTCTCGGCCTTAGCTGCGCCAAAATTTTCTGTAGAGATTCGCCGTCGGATCTGCCTTCAAAATCTATATATGTTACCGCCGCAACGTACCGTTAACAGTCATCGTACGTGAAACTTGTACACATTTCGTTGGAATATCCATGGCTACTTCTGGATGATAATTAGTCTCCTCCTGTTTCATTTCCACATTTTCCTTATTATCTTCTATTTCAGGTACAGTCTCCGCTATTTTATAAACTTCTGGTCTGCAACAAATAATAAAGAACAAAAATTTACTCACAATACATATCATACATAATTAAGAACACATTTATTCATAAAAATAAATAAACAATTATCAAATATTGTTAAAATATAAACAAATTTTTGTGAATAAACTTTTAAACATATTTCTAACACCTTTTAAATGTTTTGTATAGAAATATGGAAACTTTCGAAAAAAATTAAATGATGTAATTCTTTTATATTAGAACTAAAATCTTATTACAAACTTTTGTTGTATATTTAAATATAGTTTATGATATATAGAAATATCCTTACTTTATGATTTTTCTGTATTCATCAATTTTAATCTTTTCCTCCACAAATGGAAACATGGGATGTTGCTTCTCGCTTTGTTTAAAAAAGCCAGGTTTACTTTCTTGTTTTACCAATAAAACATGTTTTCCCCCTACCACTTCCAACTTCTATTTCATCTTCCAACTCGGAACTCACATCTGCAGTTTCCCCAATGAAACGCATTGTAAGCATAATTAGTAAAGCATAAATTATAACCGAATAATAGATAGATATAAATTAAATCTGTTCCTGCTTCAACTTCTCTCTTTTTTTGTATTCTTCCAATTCAATACCTTCCAGTTTTACTCGTCTTTTTACATCTAAAGTAATATTTCGATTACCATCTTTCTCTACCAAATCTCTAGCAAGTGTCCCAGAAGGTGTTCTACTCGTTAATATAATGCTATTTTATGGATTACTGCACCATTGCAGAAATAATTCTCGGGAAAATCCACATTCCATATCGGGAGTGCTTGCAAGAACCACCTAAATAAATAAACAATTTGAGATGTATCATCAAATAAAATAATCTATAAGACCTGTGAAAATTTTAATTTTTTTTTATTTACCTTTGGACTTGGAATTTGATTTAATTCAGCCATACTGTGACAAAGTTGCAAGTGTTTAAATTGAAACGGATTATTGCGTGCACCTTCAAAACTTCTCATTAATTTATCACTCATCCATTCAATTTGCGATTTTGCGAATTCTACAACATTATAGCTGACATTATTGAGAAGAGCTAGTGAATAGGCAATCCGGATTTCTTATTACGCCACAGCTGGTCCAACATGTGTGCCAACTCCAGTACACGGCCAGCCGTATCTACACTGATCAGTACATTTCCACCGCCACGTAATGTTTGCAAGATATTAGCTAAATAACAAAAATGAAAAATACATATTTTAAATATATTTTAAATATATCTTTCAGTTAAATTTTTTATGTTTTTAATTAAAATAATTTACTCATCAACTTCTCATCTTTTGTTCTTCGTCTGGCTTGTTGATACATTGCATTGAACGCGTCTGTTATCAATAAAGATGGCCTTTGCAATCTTTCCAATTCACAACTATTCAAGTGACATTCCTTTTTATGATTAAAATCAACTGCATATATTATATCCTCTTCTCCAACTTTTACAATCTTCCAAATTGTTCCACTAATCATGTGTCCTGTTGGTAGAGGCGTCAACGTAACACCATACCCTTTACCTTTCATCGATATGCTTTGGTTGTATTTTAACTGGACAATTTTATCAAATGCAGCATCAACGTCGTTTAAGGTAAATAAATCGAAATCTTCCATATTATGACGAGACTAAAATCAATATAAACAACTTAAATGTCAGTAATGATTTAGGATGATACTTTTTCATATTTCTATTCATATTAAAGGAATGTACCTGGTATATATCGTACATAAACATTTGACCCATTTTGTAGACAGGTATGGTAGCATGTATGGGACAATTCATGCCACATTTACCTACTAGATACGGTAATGCACCTAAATGTAATAGATCTGAATATGAAAGTAATACTGCATGTATTTGATGTTCATGTCTAGAAATATAACAAGTAAAATAAGTAAATATAGACATTGTTAAAATAACTTAGTGATTGTGTATACCTCTTTAATTCTTTTATGAAGTCTTGATCAAAATTTTCATCCCATCCACAGTCGAACAGTATCCTTAACTCGTCCACTTGCAATATGTAGCAAGGTGGAGATTTGTTCATCGCTCCAGAGATAGCGTGAAGCTTTATTATAGATGTCATTTTGTATAAATTTTCTTTATCGGTACCAATCAAGTATAAACTTCCAACAAGTTGCACTATAAGATGTGATTAGTCATCAATCATTAAAACTTAAGATCGTTTTTTCATACTTTATAGACTTTAAAACTTGATTTCTTAACCTATCATCTTAACCTAAAAAAAATTGGTTCCATAAATTGGAAATTTATATTTAATTTAGACTTGTATCCGTGTTGAATACGAACTATTTATCAAAAACCTGTGCATGTATAATATGTTAAAAAACAATCGCAACAAAGTTTGTATCTGTAGCAATCACAGATATACAAATTAATACAACATAAATCTGTCGCATCTGTCAGAAAATAGTCCCCATAATCCCGCTATTTCCTGACGCATGCGCAGTGACTAGTTAACGGCAAACTCAAATTACAGAGCTCTTCTTATATGGATGTAATATACTGTAATATACGATCATCGATCACACCAAACTACACATTCAATTAATTATTATAGGTATCAAAATACATATAAAATTACAAATTAATATTTATAACATTTTATATTTAATAAAATATGAGTTTTTACATTTTAATTTACGCATTTTTATAATCACGCCATTATAATCTTATTGTTTCTTTATTATATATTATTAAATTAATTATACATATTGTATAATTATATAGTGGTGTATATTTGATACACTTCTATAGATACACATCATACACTCAGAAAAAATGTAGCATCAGGTAGTACAATTGCGGAATGCTCTTTTACAAATAATAACACAAATAGGAACAGAAATAAAATACAATAAATAAGTTTAAAAAATTGTTCCAAAAAACCTGTCTTAAATCATTTGACAAACTGCTTAAGGTTGTAAAATATTGCAATATTAACAAAACCTAAAAGATGTTGTAATTTTAAATAATTTTGTAGCAATTTATTGCCATTGTTGTCAAAATATAATAGCTGTTGACTTAAAAATCTATCACATTTAGAATTCAAGAATTTTTTTACTTTTAATATGAATGTAAGAAACAGCTATGTTTTATACAATTATAGTTTAGAGAATTTAATGTTTTAATACTTATTATTACATATAATATTGATTATTAAATAATTATTATAATTTTAAAATCTAATAACTTAATTCTTTAGCATTACAGAAAAGTAATGAATCGTTATTTTTGATTCGTAACAGTAACGGTAACGCGTTACTTTACGAAACCAGTAACGAGTAATGGTAACGAATTACTTTTTACAAAATGTTCCTTTGTAAAAGTCGGGATGGGTATTAATGTTAACAGACGTCTATTATATTATATCAAAATTCCCCCTTCTCTATTATAATATTATAAAGAATTCAAAATATTATAAAGAATTTTTTGCGAAAAATAAAATGTGCTAGTAAAATGTGGTTTACAATATTGTTTTTAACATTTAAAAATCTCTTCATTTTACTACTCATTTCTCGTATCACATAAGATGTTCTTATAGTAATTAAAAGCCACAAATGGATGGCTTGATTAAATGACGCTGCCTGATTCACATTGTTTGTATACTTTTTTTTTAAACAATGTTAACAAAATTGTTATCAATAATCGTTTACAGCATTCAAAAATCTGTATCGCGCTTGTTCCCATTGTTGCAATTCGCCGCTCGGCACCTTTGCTTGATCCTGCCGAGGCTCTGTGTCCATCAGACAAATGGCAGGTAAAGCTTTTTTCAAATTTCACGATGTAGACTAATAGAAAACAAAAGTTTCAGCCTTAAACCTTTCTATCAACCGACTTAATATTTTTCACATGTTTATATAAGTGGCAGTAGTATGCTGTTCTACAAGTAAGGTAATTTGTTGCAGGACATCATTTTTCATCATTTTGTGAGGTCCATAGTTAGCACAAAAAAATTTCAACTTTAAGCATTTATATCATTGATACTATTTTTTTTACATAATTGAAACGCTATTGTCAAGTAATGAACCCTCGAAAATTTGAACTTGTACCATTTATATAATTGATATTTCACAGTCATATATCGCAATGTAAATAGGAGAATCGCGCGAATAAGTAAAAGCGAAAGCAAATCAACGAAAAGGAAAGTGGATATTTTATAATATCTGCATGGGCGAGCGAGCAGGCAGGTGTCCTTCTCGATTCGCCTGTATTGGCGTAGTTTACACCGAGCATTTTCGACGATGCATGTATACGTAATACATATATTTAATTATGTCGATTCATATTGTACCAGCTTAATATACTATTCTATAAATTCATTGCCGAAATTAAGATAATTTAATAGCAAATTACTAGTTAATACGCGTATCAAGTGCTCGGTGTAAACTAGACCATTGACCTAATTTTTATGATTAAAGCAACTGTAATTATGTGGTTAGCACAAAAAATAAATTATAGTTAAATTATAATAATTGCAATAATTTTTTTCTTTCAGTGCACATCTCGAAATTTTGTTTACGAACGAGATGTTGCGTGTCGATAAATGCCAAGATAAATGCCAAGGTCCTCTTCTCATTCTTTTTTTATAGAACATTCGCGTATCACGAATTTACGTGACCTTGTTGCGTATCCGGTTTCAGTTTTCTCTCTCTCTTTCTCTCTCTCTCTTAATAGAAGGAGCAGTAACGGAGAATTTCAAAGTGTATTCGATTTCCGCGAAACGGACGCTACCCAGGCGATCGAAATTCCTTGCTGCTCCGTCCGTTAATATAGACAGCCTCTCAAGCGCTGCAAATAAGAGAGAGAGAGAGAGAGAGAGAGAGAGAGAGAGAGAGACAGTGAGAGAGATCTGAAACCGGATACGCAACAATGTTACGTAAATTCGTGATGCGCGAATGGAGTGTTCTACAGGGTGAGCCATTTGAATCTATCACCACAAATATTTCCGTTCCCTTGCATTTTACAAGAAAATGTTTCAGACAAAAGTTGTATGGTTTTGAGGGGGACATAAAATGGTGTCAGTAATGTAACCTTGAATAGTAGCTTGAAGGTCACGTGAAGGTCACCTTCAATTTCTTTAATGGGATTGCCTACTTTTTATTACACATTCTTGTAGCTTAAAAGTTAAAGTGCTTTAAAAGTTAAATAAAGTCTTGTGCTTTAAAAGTTAAATAAAATCTAATCAATCATATTAAAATTATTTAAAGCATTAATTAATTTCTATTATTATATATTATAATTTAAAATTATGATAAATTTGTAATAATATTTACATTGAAATTAGCAATAATAACAAGTAATACTATTGAAATCATTTGCAATCACAATAAAATCATTTGTAATCACTGCAATCACAATGATATCATTTGTAATCACTGTGATATCATTTGTAATCACAATGAAATCAGCTGTGATCACAATCGATTTCACACAGTCGTATAAAATCATTTTAGTAGTTGTAATCACATCGTAATCAACTGTAATCAGTTGTAATCAACTGTACTTTATAATCACGTGTACATCAAATAGCTGAGTGAATGGCCCCTCGGTAGTCCCATTAAAAAAATTGGAGGTGTCCTTCACGTGAACTTCAAGCAACTATTCAAGGTCAAATTAATGACACCATCTTATGACCCCCTTGAAACCATGCAACTTTTGTCTGAAACATTTTCTCGTAAAATGCAAGGGAACGGAAATATTTGGGGTGATAGATTCAAATGGCTCACCCTGTATAAAAAAAGAATAAGAAGAGGACCTTGGCATTTATCTTGGCATTTATCGACACGCAACATCTCGTTCGTAAACAGAATTTCGAGATGTGCACTGAAAGAAAAAAATGATTGCAATGATTATAATTTAACTATAATTTATTTTTTGTGCTAACCACATAATTACAGTTGCTTTAATCATAAAAATTAGGTCAATGGTCTAGTTTACACCGAGCACTTGATACGCGTATTAACTAGTAATTTGCTATTAAATTATCTTAATTTCGGCAATGAATTTATAGAATAGTATATTAAGCTGGTACAATATGAATCGACATAATTAAATATATGTATTACGTATACATGCATCGTCGAAAATGCTCGGTGTAAACTACGCCAATACAGGCGAATCGAGAAGGACACCTGCCTGCTCGCTCGCCCATGCAGATATTATAAAATATCCACTTTCCTTTTCGTTGATTTGCTTTCGCTTTTACTTATTCGCGCGATTCTCCTATTTACATTGCGATATATGACTGTGAAATATCAATTATATAAATGGTACAAGTTCAAATTTTCGAGGGTTCATTACTTGACAATAGCGTTTCAATTATGTAAAAAAAATAGTATCAATGATATAAATGCTTAAAGTTGAAATTTTTTTGTGCTAACTATGGACCTCACAAAATGATGAAAAATGATGTCCTGCAACAAATTACCTTACTTGTAGAACAGCATACTACTGCCACTTATATAAACATGTGAAAAATATTAAGTCGGTTGATAGAAAGGTTTAAGGCTGAAACTTTTGTTTTCTATTAGTCTACATCGTGAAATTTGAAAAAAGCTTTACCTGCCATTTGTCTGATGGACACAGAGCCTCGGCAGGATCAAGCAAAGGTGCCGAGCGGCGAATTGCAACAATGGGAACAAGCGCGATACAGATTTTTGAATGCTGTAAACGATTATTGATAACAATTTTGTTAACATTGTTTAAAAAAAAAGTATACAAACAATGTGAATCAGGCAGCGTCATTTAATCAAGCCATCCATTTGTGGCTTTTAATTACTATAAGAACATCTTATGTGATACGAGAAATGAGTAGTAAAATGAAGAGATTTTTAAATGTTAAAAACAATATTGTAAACCACATTTTACTAGCACATTTTATTTTTCGCAAAAAATTCTTTATAATATTTTGAATTCTTTATAATATTATAATAGAGAAGGGGGAATTTTGATATAATATAATAGACGTCTGTTAACATTAATACCCATCCCGACTTTTACAAAGGAACATTTTGTAAAAAGTAATTCGTTACCATTACTCGTTACTGGTTTCGTAAAGTAACGCGTTACCGTTACTGTTACGAATCAAAAATAACGATTCATTACTTTTCTGTAATGCTAAAGAATTAAGTTATTAGATTTTAAAATTATAATAATTATTTAATAATCAATATTATATGTAATAATAAGTATTAAAACATTAAATTCTCTAAACTATAATTGTATAAAACATAGCTGTTTCTTACATTCATATTAAAAGTAAAAAAATTCTTGAATTCTAAATGTGATAGATTTTTAAGTCAACAGCTATTATATTTTGACAACAATGGCAATAAATTGCTACAAAATTATTTAAAATTACAACATCTTTTAGGTTTTGTTAATATTGCAATATTTTACAACCTTAAGCAGTTTGTCAAATGATTTAAGACAGGTTTTTTGGAACAATTTTTTAAACTTATTTATTGTATTTTATTTCTGTTCCTATTTGTGTTATTATTTGTAAAAGAGCATTCCGCAATTGTACTACCTGATGCTACATTTTTTTTGAGTCTATGATGTGTATCTATAGAAGTGTATCAAATATACACCACTATATAATTATGTAACACATTCTACGCAAAATGTAGTTGAGTTGAAATGCTCTTTGCCTTAAATTGTTTCAGTCTTTTGCTCCCTCTGACTTTTGGCTGTTCTCACATTTCAAAAAATTCATGCGTGGAAACTATTTTGATCGAACAAAGAGGTAATAACAGCCGTTGAAGCGTATTTCGACAGTCTTCCGGATTCTCACTTCAGGGATGGGAATCCATAAATTAGAAGATAATTAGAATAAGTATACTGAAGTTTAGGGAGATTAAATTGAATAATAAACTGTATTTCTAACCATAAAATCGTGTTTTTCTTATTGAACGACAAAACTTATTGAACAACCTAGTATGCTTTATTTCGCACAATTATGAGCATGTGCATTTAAAAGTATGATTACGCGTATACAGTTACGATTACGAAAATTAGATGCGTAGAAGCTTTATTGTAAACAATTTCAAGAGCTTTCCAATGTAACCTTCCTCCAATGTAATATCAGGTATTATTTTAACTAGTTCAGTGAACTCTATATACATTGTAAAAGCTTAACTTTATTAACTTTAATAAAATTATTTTCAAACAGGATTCAAAATGTACTTACGCATTAAGTAATCCAGTCACAAATTTCTGAAACCAGCGTGAACATATGCAGCGTTTTAACCTCCAAAATTCAACTATAATTTATTGCCCCTAAATTTTCAAATATCATACCTTACTTCTAGAGTATTTTATTTAATATAATAGTGGGATAAATGCATATCTCAAATGCGTTACGATTTGTCCATCTTTTATATTTAGAGTTCTAGAGCCAAGGAATATAATATATCCATTATTATAAAATAAAACTGTAAAATAAGCATATAAACAAAAACAGAAGAAACAGACAAACTTATATTTAATTAATATTTTTATTTTTAGGTAAAAGAAATAAAATTGTATAGAGAATTGATAATGTCTTAGAAAATTACACATACTTTTATTAATTTTTTTTTTACAGAAAAACAATTTTTATTTTTAAGAAAAAGTCGTAGTGTTATATATAAAAATATTACTTAAGAACAAATCTAATATATGGCGTAACAAAAAAAATCAATTCTTACAACAATAAATATTCCTTTAATCTATAATCTATGTTATATACAAATATATCTTTTTATATTACAATATTTTTTAATTTATATTTAATATATATATATATATATATCTGACTATTAAACTAAATACGTTTTCTAGTAATTTTGTATGGCTTTACTTTTATTATAAATAATATGATATGATGTAGTTTCAAGACGTTTTATTGTAAATAGCAGAATAGAATAATAGAATTAAATAATATGTTTTATAAAATTTCACAAGTAAAAGTAATATGTTAATATTTGCTACGATATGTTTGCTACTGAATTTCAATACTTTTTATAGCAAATAGTTTTAATAATTTTTCACATCAATAGTTCTTATTAAATACTTGTACATATGTTTAAAGGGCAATATAATAAACTTCTACCTACTAATCCGGTTCCAGTTCTCTCTCTCTCTCTCTCTCTCTCACACACACACACACACACACACACACACACACACACACTCTCTCTCTCAATAGAGAAAAGGCGCCTACGCGCACACGCGTAGCTTCGCACTACGCAGACACTAGAATATTTTATGACAAGTTGTAGGAAAACATAACAACAATTATTGTAAAGCAGTTTATTTTTTATGTTTAAAGTTAAGTGAAAATTGTATTCACAGAGGCTATAAACTACCTATATGAATAAAACGAACAAAATGTTAATACAAATTAATGTTAATTGTTTTAAATATTAAAAATTAAAATATTTTATACAGCATTATAATAAAGCAATAAATTTTAATTGAATTTTATAGCATAATTTCATAACAAGTGTGTAATAGTTACTCTTAATATATTATAATTATCCCAAACGCTGCAGAAAAATGTTTTATTTTTTATTAATGAAATTTATTTGTTTCACGGAATCATAGTTTTTGTGTTTGCACGTGAAAAAGTAAATTTGCTACAAAACTGTAGTTAATCTGTGTATTGTCTATTTTCCATTACATTACAATTTGAAGATCCTTATCTGACAAAATAAAGTCTATTGTAATCATTTTTTCCGAGAGATTTTTCTCACTGCATTTTATTTATTTATTATTGTACTATATTATATATTATGTAAAACTATTCCATACAAGAACATGTGGATGAAAAGTGGTTGATTACTGCAATATAGGTCCTGATTTCAAGAAACAAAAGAAAATTAAATATAATAGTTTGAAATTTGTACATGTTCTATAATCAGAGAAAAAAGTGATAAAAGAGTGCTGAAATTTACACGCGGAATGGCAAAAGAAAGCAATATGTATTATATTTTTGTAGTTTCTAACTCTCTGTTGAATATAATTTTCACCTTTAAATATTAAAATAGTATTAATAATATCATATCATTTGCTATCAAATATATAGAATGAGGCATATAACTATTACCACTCTGAATATCTTTGAAATTATGAGAGTAGGAGAAAAATTTATCAAATAGAAATTACACGACACAGAAGTGATCTTGCATTTCGCTTCTTTTTTAGATAAAGTAATTTTGATCTGAAAATTTTATCCTCGTTTTTTAAAATAAAATTATATATTTTATTTAAAATTTAATAGATATAGATTTTTCTTAAATAACATAATTTTTTAAATATAATTATTCTGTAAAAATGTTAAAATAGAGTTATTAAAAAGTCAACAATTTATTAAATATTTTATATTTTATACGGGCGTATTTTGGTAAGAAGTATAAAATATCTCAAACTAATCATTTTTGGGGCAACTATATCTTTTATGTACAGAATAATAAGATGAATTAATTGCTCTAAAGAAAAGACATGGATTTAAAAAAAAAAAATGTAATTGCACATTGACAATTGCATGATTTATTATTATTTATTAGTTTTTAGAGTATAAAATATTTATATATACATACAAATATACATTGAAATTGATTATTTAATTAAAAATAAAAAAAAAACTTACTTCTGAAAATTAAAATCCTTGTGCAACAGTATCTTTTGTATACACTTTTTCATTATCTAACAAATTAATCAATTAAAAATTGTTTAGTATTAATTAACATATATCAAATGAGGTCTGTCCAAATCAATCCAAAACTTTGCTCGCAATCTAAAACGCTTCTATTTTTCCGTGATTGACAAGTTTGATAACTTTGGCACATAAATTGGATCGTATAAACGTAATAATTGTTATAGGCTTCACAGGCAGAGGATGATAGGTAAATTTAGTCATATTATGATTGCAGAATTAAGATGCCGTCAGTGTCTTCGTTTTATAAACTTAAACAAGTTTGGATTCAAGCAAAGATCTTTTTTTTGTTACTTTTTGTGTGACAATGTCGAAGCGAGAAATAAAGGCGTTTTAAATCGCGAGCAAAGTTTTGGACAGACACCTGTACTAAATAACTGATCTATCCCCTAAATATATGTTATTCTTTTACATACCTTTTACATACATCGATGAACAAGTGCTTTGGTAAATAAAATGTTTGTCAATTTACTCTGTGCGTAGCTCATCATTGGCGAATAAGATCTCTTTAGATTAATATCATCAAAATTAGTATCGCCAACTATAACAGAATATTTTTATTATAATAATACTTTAAACGAGAGAATCCTGAACGTATATAAAAAAAACATTTTAATTTTTAAAAAAACCCCATAATATTGTTTTACTTACAAATATGCGCAATTAACGAGAGATTGACTATTCTGCAATTGGGAGACAATTTTATTTTGAGACAAAAGTAGAAGGGTCAATAGAAAATGACGTAGATGGTTGACTTGTAATGTAAATTTATTTCCGACCATCGTCCTCTCGTACGGACGCGCATACACGCCGGCATTATGGAGGAGTAGCGTGCGGGCTCGAGCTTGGCGTAGGATTAAATGAATGACAGAGCGTGTAATGGTTAAACTGAATCTGTATTTTCGTAATTACAGAATAGTAGGAGGTTACATATGGGGGCTACAGGTAAAACGTCATCTTGCGAAAGAAGCGCTTTCTGCCGCCGGCGTACGCGCGGTGTGCCCTACGTTTGCCCATATGTGCTTCAAACGAGGCATGGTAGAGTTAATATGGGAGAAGGATTGCCACGTTAATGCGTATATGAACAGGTAACTTACCGATCTTAACGCGAGAGTGAGAGAAAACTCGGTATAAAAAATCTACGAAATTTAGTGAAATAGATTAGTGATCGAGTATATGTAACGAGTGACGAATCCGCTGGGTCGGAGTGGTTACTCGTTAGAACGCCTCCCTTAAGGGTGGAAATTATGTGGAGGAGGGGGGACGGTGAAAGCGTCGAGGAGTCACGCTAGCGAATCTTCCTCGACGGGTTGGGAAGGGAAGAAGGACGGTGTCGAAGAGTCGCGTTAGCGAGTCTTCTTCGACGCCGCAGGAAAAAGAGAGAGAGAGGAGACGTCGAAGAGTCGCGTTAGCGAGTCTTCTTCGACGCCGTAGGAGAGGGAGGGAGGCAGAGAAACGAGTGAGGCCACACTCTAGCTAGTGCTAGGTGAGGTTCAACCCTCAGGATCTCTGGTGGAAAGGAGGGAGAGGAAAAGAGGCGATCCGACCGGGGCTACCCCGAAGACCAACGTCTTCGTCAGGAGTAAAACCCTCCCGTCGCTGAGATCGTACCTGGAGGTCTGAACGTTGGTGGTCGCCGATGGCAGCGACCAACAAGACTGATCTGAATTTCGAGCTCCGATTTCGCTCCTTATATAGGCAAGGATATGGGCAAGAGGTGTCGCGGGACGATTCCTCAAGTTCGCGGAAAATTCGGAGCGATAGTTTTTCGTAACGTGTGGCCCTTAGAAGCCCGCCCCGTTCCGCGACCGCGCGGCTTGCGCCTATATCGCGCGAGCGCTTATTGACTTCTCCGGGGATCGCGACTCGCGGGGGCACCGCATACCAAGCCCCGACGCGAAATCCAGTGCTCAGAAAATTAATAGAATTTAATAGAATTTATATTATAATTGAGAGTGTGTGGGGCGATAGCGCGAAGCACATGCAGTAGTTTTACGTATAAAAAGTTAAGGTTTTATTATCGTTCGTAAGAGATTAATTGATTCAAGGTTATTTGGCATTTTTATTGGCCGTGATTTTAGAGTTGTTTCGATCGGAGTTGCATGGCGCAGCAGTGGGAAGCGTCCATGAGTGGATCACGTTTAGATAATTATAAATTTGCCGTTCTTAATATTTTGTATTAAATTGGAAAGATGAATAGAATTCCAACGCGCGGAGCTTGTCGGTACCAGAGGGGGCCGCGAGCCGAGGGGTCGGCGCGCACGATGTTTGTCTCGCGCCGATGGACGCTCGCGGGTGTTGCGCGTCGAGGGGGCGGCACGAGGTAGCCAAGCCGTATGAGATTTAAAATCGAGCGATATCGATTTATGATACTGATGCAGGATTTATCTGATTGATCGGAGGATGTTTCCGGATTCTAATTAGGCTGTTATTAGTACGGATGGCGCGGAAAAATAAAAATTTTCTCGGCAGACGTAACAATATAAAATCACACAAATAATACAAGTACGAAAATTTAGCTGCGTTGAAGGCATTCTTGTATTGATATAGTATTGATATAGTAACGGTCAAAATATCTCTCTACTACTTTAATTTTTTTATATTTTCTATTGCTAGTTATTAATATATTCATAACAGCATAATATTTATATAATTCATTTATTTGTTTTCAATATACATTTTCTAAATATATCATTTTTTAACGAGGTGATAATATTAATCCAGCAAAACTAAACAAACGTTCTAATTGTTGAATATTTATTAAGACTTTGCAGCGAAATATCATTATCGTTTACATATTGCAGAAATTCCATTTCAACCAAATATACACTATTTTGAGATAAGGAAGTAGGTAATAAAATGTTCATAAAATTGAAAAACTGTTGCTTCTTTTCATTACTGTACACTTTATTATTAATCGTCGAAGTAACTAAACTTCTATTGTTTACTGTTTCAATCACATTGATTACTGTGTCTTTATTAAATTGTAATTTAATATCTCTTAAATTTGGAAGTATCCAACGAAGCTTCTATTTTGGGTGACATACGGTAGCAACAATAAAATATTTAGCATCGTCATTTAATTCTATTATATTATAAAAACAATCGTAGAAACGTTTTAGAAAATTCTCTTTTAATGGTTCACAATATTTTAGTATTCCAATATTATTTTAATCTCTCTCTAATCCTTTAATATTTTCTAAATTGTTTTTTAAGCCAAAGATCCAAGATGTAATGTTGCCAAAAAATATTATACACTAGGCAATAAAATTATCGCAACACTCATTTATACTAAAATTTCGCACAATATCAAATTATCGGAATTTCGTTAAGAATTATCATACTTGAAATTTTTATTATTTTAAAGCGTCGTTATGTTTCTGATGCAGATCAAGCGTCTCTTAAGGTGCATTTGGCCAATTTTGAATTTCTGCTTTCCTCCTTCCGCCGTTTCTTTAAAGCCTGATCTACAATATGCTTGTTGCTTCCTATTTCTTGCTTTTTGCATCTTGCTTTCTAGTCTTTTTGCGCACTGTTTTGCCGACAATCGTATTTCTTGTCTTTTCTGAAGTTCGTCAAATTTTATCTCGAACAACAAAGACAAAGAAACATGTTGGTTAGGTTAGGTTAGGTTAAATACGACTACGGTATCGTGGCGAATTGAACATAGTCTGATAAAAAATATGTCTGATAAAGAAAATAAGGCTGAGATACAAATAAATGTAAACAAGAAGCTTTTGGCAAATTGTTTGCCAATTTTGTGTAAAAAAATCCTTGCCTTTTGTGTTGACGATGTCTCTCGGCTTCATGTGACAAAAATACAAAAACAAGGAAACAAAAAGAAGAAAGAACAAGACAAAAAGCAAAAAGGACAAGACAAAACGCAAAGACCACATTGTAGATCAGACTTGAAAGTAAAGACGCGTTTTGTTTCCAAACATTTGCATAGTTTGACGCACTCCACGGGGTAGGATAAATTTTTTTCGCAAATGTCACAATAGCCATCGTAAAATTTGCTTTTCCCTGAAAATTAAAAAAAAATCAAGTTCTTACAATTTTTTTGAGGAGTTAGAATGTATCAAAGTTATATATGCATTTTTGTCAGTTACCGCCAGCGTTACCTGGATTTCGATTTGTCTCATTGATGATGAGGCAATCTTCTTTAGCTGACGTTACATAAAATTCGACGAAATCCGCCTTTTTCTCGATAACGAGCCCAAACTCGAAAGATAAAGGATGAATACCTATTTTCCTTGTAACATAACTTTGATTCAATCCTTCTTCCAAAAGAGCAATGATTTGCGCACATTGAATTTTATTCAAACGAGGTATTGTTACGACTTTATTGCTTGCTTTTTGAGTGATACAGTAAAGAATAAGTTGACCTTTATATAGAGTTTTGGTGTCGACAGTTTTTATGAGAATCAATATAAATCACTACATTTCACAGTGTTTCTCCGGATCACCACGCAAAAACTGGCCAAATGCACCGGCCTTAAGCCGGTTCTACAATGCGTCAGCATGTGTCGCTGTCGGATGTCGTGTCATAAAGGATGGGAGATGTTAAATTAATTCGTTCCGAAGGAGAAGTGAGAAACCGATAAAATTGTACATTCAGTGCATCCTTGATTCGCTCCTGCAATCCGTTCCTGCACTCGAACGCAGAGCCGTTCATTTCTCTCTCGTTTGCGCGCGTCGTCGTCGCTCTCTCGCGCTCTCTCTCTCTTTGTCGCTCGCGGTACTGCCGTCTCTCGCGCTCTCAACGCTCGCTAGCAGTATCGCACGAAATCAAAATTCACAACTCCCGCGTTCTCTCTCTGAGAAAAAACCAGCTTCCAGTGCTCGTTCGTTAAGTACTAAATGAACTAAACCGAGTCTACTGAACATTACTGTACTATTGAAATATTTATACATACACACACACACACACACACACACACACACACACACACACATATATTTTTTTGAAAATATCACTGTATGTAATTTTATAGATAGAATAAATTTAAAATCACTTGGTCGTCATGTTAATTTGGGATGCAAATTAATACTTTCGAACGTTGTTATTCAGGAACCGTTAAAATTATCAGAATAAAGAACTCGTAACTTTCAAGCTTCGTAATTCGAATGTCCTCAATAAAAGAACTTTATTTTAACATTTTCGAAAGTTCTCAAAGTCAGAATAAAGAAAGCAATAATAAATGAGGATTTTTGAGAGTTTCGAATTATAAATTCCACGATTTGCGGTTTCACGATCCTCAAATCTAATATTTTTTATTAAGTAAACCATCATATTCTGTATTTTTCTATTAATTTTTAATACAACTTTATCACTCTATCACTGCATGCAGAATTTAATATCAAATATTTATTTATTTTATAATAAACAAGGTTTAAAGACTTATCTTAAGTCTTGATAACATCCAATTTAAAAAAAAATTTTTTAGCGACTACATGACCAACTTATGAGGTAGAGGATGGTTTCGCGTGAGAACTGATTGCGAAATCAAGGCCGTTGCTCCGGACACGTGTCGCTAGTCGTAAAAGGAGAAGATAGGATCATTCGATTAGGAACGTTCTATGAATTAATTATCGTAGAAATAGAAACAATAAAATAAAACGCGGTCACAATATAACGCACGCACGTAAAATTAAATAGCAGAACATAATGTTTTAATACATAATATTCTAAAATAAACTACGATGACTTTTGTTGCTAGAACTTTGTACAATGGGATGTCTTGAATAATGGTTCTCTAAATTTTTGAGTATGTTTTTACAAACATTTTTAAGAACACGTTTACAGAACATATAGATTTTGGAAATGCTTCTAAGGAAAATACAATATAAAAGAAATAAATACAATCAAATTTTATCTATCAATATTCAAAGAAAGTAAATGTATGTTAGAGCTAAAAAGAAGCAAAATTAAATAGATAATTAAATAGACAGTTCAAAGCTTTTGATGTAATTATTACACATTTAACGCCTCTATTCTGTGGTTACCAACAAAGGTAAAAGATTACTTTTTATGCATAATAATTTAATAATATTCCGATAGCAGGAAATATTTCAACAATATTCCAACGTTGCTGCTATCTGAATTGATTTAATATTGGTTATAATTACTATTAAATCAAACTAAATCAAATATAATGATTTGATTTAGTTTGATTTAATAGTAATTATAAATATTTTTGTTAAAGCACCTTTAAAAAACGAACATTTTGATTTGACCGCAAGGCAAATTATTAAAATATTTCTCACTGAAATTATTCATATATCAACATATATCACTGTCTATTTAAAACTGAAAAATGTCAGCAAAAATTTCCAATAAAAAATTAGTAGATTCTTACAGAAGTAAGTTGCAAGATTGTAAAAATGTGGAAGTCGCAAATGTGGAATTATAAGTAAAAAAAGAAAAAGATCAGAAGACGATGAAGAAACAGAATTAGAGGAAGATGCTGAATCGATTTCTCACGGCACATCTATATTTTCTCTTTGCAAAAACAGAAGCGGTTATTAATGCATTTATGCCATTTTCCGTATGCTAATGTGTTTTATATAGAATATGTTATGTGTATGAAACGCATGCACATATGAAAACCAGCGTGAAGGCATTGAAAAACGCTTCTGTACAAAGAATAAATCTTTAGAAAGCACTATCTAAAATCATAATTATCGATTTAAAAAGAAACCTATTACGTATTCGTATATGCTAATTAGCGTATATGTGGAATTAGCTCCTACGATGACGTATTGCTTTTAAATATTAAAATTCCATTTACCCCCACCGGGAATTCGCAGACACCGCGCTCGTAACGAGCACGATCCCTTTGCTCTCAACTCTCAGTCTTACGCGATACATTGAAAGGAACACAGTTTGATATATTGATAATTTGTGCAGTTACTTAGAAAAAGGCTTAGACAGCCACGCGTTCTAAAGCATAGAAGTAGCAAGCCTCGTCGGATTTGTTTGCTGCTCCTATGCCGGATCTAGTGCAGCGTAATGATAAGACTGTAAAGTATAAAGAAGTTTAAGAATGGTAAGACTAAAAACTATAAAGAAGTTTACATGTTTAAAAATTGTGATATTAAAAATAAAACTTTCTCGTATAAATATTGTTTTGTTACAGATATTATTATAAAATATTACCAAAATTAATGTTTTACCGTGAAACATTCATTAATATGATTGTGCTGACGGAATATTTAATGGGCGGATACTTGTATCTAGAGGTTCTCCAAGAAAAACTGTGTTCAGAGCTGGTTGGAATGAAGCATCATATTTTGCTGCGTGCCAAGAGTGCTGGTAATGGATACACCTTAAGTGTGCGTAAGTATTTTATATGTAATGTTGGTCTCATGAAAAAAATGAAGAAGGTACACTAGGACTCACCGTCCTAGATGTCTTAACACATGAACTTGTGTTCGATGAGTTTCTAAACGCGCAACTCTAATGCGAGATGGGAACGACTGCTACTAAGGAGGTTAGCGCGAAATGTCAAACTATCATACGAGTATACAAGGTGTCACAAATAAAATTTGGGCACCTTGGAGGAAATATGAGATAAGTATACTCGACAATAGTTTTCAAATAAGGTTTATAAATAAATATTCGCACATTTTCCGTATTTGATCGGTTTTAATCTACTTAAGTTTATAAATTCGTCATTACAACACGATGAGCTGAGATGCTTACCCTTACGGAAATGGACTATTGTAACTATTAGTAAAGCTATTAATAAAACTATTGTTTTATTTGTCATAGTTTTTTCGCGGATTATTGGGACGAAATATTACACAGAACTATTGAAAAAATATTTGAGCTCAATAGTCACTACAATTTATATAGCCATATAAAATATGTATTGATAAATCAATAAATTAAACATAATAAATTATAGTTCGCAAAAAAAATATTTCTTCTTTTTCGTTCAAAAGGATTAAATAAAGATTAAATCTAAATTAAACATTTATGTACAAGATTTAATAACAATATAAATTGTTATTTTTACATGTAAAAATATAAAATTTTATGTGGAACAGCGAACCACATACACATCACATTTGAAAAAAACGAGAGCGTAATTCGTCTCAACAATTCGGTTACAGCAACTAGTTCCCAAAAGTTTCACTCAAGTATGATTTAGAATGATGGTCACGGTGGCGCCTAGATATAATGCCTGTGGCCGCACTCGACTCACGAGAAAATCCCCCACGGTATGGCCATTTACAAATTTAGTGGAAGCCGCGCAAGCCGCGAAGGCGCGAAGACTGGCGTCGCAAAAAAGCTTTGAGACCATAGACATGGTATAAAGTCTATGTTTGAGACATAAAACCAAAGCAAATCGCTCGATTTTTGAAAGCACCGTAATATGTTTTTACGTGTAAAATAACTATTAATAATTGAATGTCTTGGATTTTAACCGTATTTGGTATTTCTGAAATAATTTATAAATGTTTTTTATTTCATAAATAATATACGTTTTCAATAAACCTTTAATTAGCTATACCAAATGTGTATAAAATACGTTTATTATTCGTTTAAATATTGCTGCAATAAAAACGTATAAATATAATTTACGCTTAAACTTTTATTAACATATTTAAAAGGTATATCATACCTGGATGTTAAATCCTATTTTTGATACGTTATTTAAAAGGACAACTTTTACAAATCATAAACATATTTAAGAAACGTTTAATTAGTATATGATAGTATTTTATAGTATTTTTATACGTGTTATAAACGTAAATACATTTCTGGTGAAAATGTGTTATTTATTAATTAAAGCTAACTTTTTCTTATTTTTAGAAGGAGTAGAAGACACAAGGATGATACTGAAAGAAAGGTAAATAAGATTTTAGTTTAATTACGTAAGACGTAAGAAAAATTTTGTAATAAATATACAATTTATTATTTGCATAGGTATCACTTTAATTCTGGTCCATTGATGCAACAAGCATGTAACATTTTGAAACAGATGGATGGTAAAGTGATGAAGAATGAATTTGATATTCAAATTCTTGATTTATTGGCGAGTTCTTGGCCAGACAGACCACCAGTTGAGAAAAGCTGGAACTATTGAAGGTAATATTATTTTAAAGTATGCGGCTCTTTATATTTTATTATAATATTTATCTATTGCATTATTTCTTAAAAGGATATGAAGACTGGTTTATCAGAAGAAGGGAAAGCTACCTTACTCACAAAAATGTCTTTGGAAGAAGGGAAGCCAGATCCTGTCACATAGAGGATAAAATATTCGTTGCACCATCGAACTTATGACAAGTGATTTATTTATTCCAATTATGTTTGCACCCATTGCTTGTGCGACAGCATTGAAAATATTACATTCTCCATGGAGGTAAAAAATGATTATTTCAGTGTAATCTTTAGCTTTATATATGTATATATAAATCTTTTCCATAACAATAACTATATTACGTCCATTTGGTATTAAATCTCGCACATTGTTGACGCCAAATTAATTCACCTAAAAACAACGCATGTATTAAGTTAGAAAAAAAAAAATATATATATATATATATATTTTTCTAACTTAATACATGCTTTGTTTTTAGGTGAATTAATTTGGCGTCAACAATGTGCGAGATTTAATACCAAATGGACGTAATACAGTTATTGTTATGGAAAAGATTTATATATATATATATATATATATATATATATATATAAAGCTAAAGATTACACTGAAATAATCATTTCTTATCTCCATGGAGAATGTAATATTTTCAATGCTGTCGCACAAGCAATGGGTGCAAACATAATTGGAATAAATAAATCACTTGTCATAAGTTCGGTGGTGCAACGAATATTTTATCCTCTATGTGACAGGATCTGGCTTCCCTTCTTCCAAAGACATTTTTGTGAGTAAGGTAGCTTTCCCTTCTTCTGATAAACCAGTCTTCATATCCTTTTAAGAAATAATGCAATAGATAAATATTATAATAAAATATAAAGAGCATACTTTAAAATAATATTACCTTCAATAGTTCCAGCTTTTCTCAACTGGTGGTCTGTTTGGCCAAGAACTCGCCAATAAATCAAGAATTTAAATATCAAATTCATTCTTCATCACTTTACCATCCATCTGTTTCAAAATGTTACATGCTTGTTGCATCAATAGACCAGAATTAAAGTGATATCTATGCAAATAATAAATTGTATATTTATTACAAAATTTTTCTTACGTCTTACGTAATTAAACTAAAATCTTATTTACCTTTCTTTAAATATCATCCTTGTGTCTTCTACTTCTTCTAAAAATAAGAAAAAGTTAGATTTAATTAATAAATAACACATTTTCCGTATCGACTTTGGTCTAATTGAGCTTTATAAATTCGTTGTTACAACAACGATGATCTGAGATGCTTAGATGTAGTTAAATAAATTATAATTATAACTGTAACAAATATTTAAAATTTTAATTTTTTATATTTATTGTAGTTATAATTTATTTAATTACATCTAAGCATCTCTGATCATCGTTGTTGTAATGACGAATTTATAAAGCTCAATTAGACCAAAGCTGATCCAACACAGAAGATGTGTTATTTATTAATTAAAACTTACTTTTTTGCTAACTAAATATATATGTTTTTTCTAGGTGAATGAATTTGGCGTCAACAATGTGCAAGATTTAATACCAAATGGACTTAATATAGTTATTGTTATAGAAGAGACCAAACTCGAATATATTAGAGGCTCGTGTGTCAAATAAAAATAATTGGAGCCATTCGTAAGCAGTAAATAAATTTTCCAAAATTAAGTAGAAAGATATTATTTGCTTTAACTATTTATGTAATTACGTTTTTACGTTTTGCGTTATTTTTATATTTTAAATCTTCCTACATCAGCTACAGGTCGAACGCATTCTTGGAAGACTTTTATGATATACTGAAACTACTGATTTCCATATTTAATGAACAAGGATTTGAACTATAGATCAGCAGCTTGCCTAATGTAGATATCGAGGATCTTAAAGCAAATATTGAGCATCATAAATACACTGCTACGTCTTTACAGGTACATTTTAATATTTTTTATTATCTTAAGTTTGAAGAATTGAATTATACTATATTTGGTTTTTTTTTTCCATTCAGATTCAATAGTTCTGGCGTGCATTACGAGGTTTAGATCAAGCGGATCATGCGAAGTTCTTACAATTCGCTCCTGGTACGTTCAAAGTGCCGTTACAAGGTTTCGCCGCGTTGGAAGGCACGGACGGTGTACAAAAGTTCCAAATTCACAGAGAAGATAGGTCAACAGACAGGCTTCCATCTGCACATACTTGGTAAATATATGAAAAAAGAAATTTTTAATACTTCCTCATATGCGTGTATAAGCTGAAATTAAATTGATACAAAATTACTAGGCTAAAACTATTCTCTAATTGCAGTTTCAGTCAACTGGATCTGCCAGTGTACGGGGCGTATGATAAACTTCATACAAATCTACTCGAGGCGTTTCATGAATGCAGCGAAGGATTTGGATTTGCATAAGCTTGTTGGAGCGCTATTGTGTAGCAGTTTTTCACACATGTGTTGTCCAGCCTGTTCGGAGTAAACAGTTATAAGAATGTCATTCAATCGATGACATTCTAATGACACGCTTGGTCTTCGTTCAAGATCCATTGAAAAATTTGTTTAACTTGATATATACACGGAAAAAACAAACATGATTGAATTAACAAGCTATATTTAGTTATACAAATTTTGGTAGGTGTTTCATTGAAAGCTTATACGGTTTATACAAACAAAGTGATGCATAAAAAATGAATAAGAAGACGTCGGACTTACTTCGTGAATGGGGATTTAAAGAATATATTGAAATCTTCAAAGGTTTGTATAGTTTAATATATTTACGAAAATTCGGTTTCTGATGCATGCTATTCATTTGATATGTTGTACGAGGTGTGTTCAAAAAGTATCGCGAATTTTGTGTTTTTTCAAAAATTATTTATTTATTCATGAATATCTATTTTGTCCCCTTCAAAGTAATCCCCATGAGATATTATACACTTGTGCCAACGGTTTTTCCAATCTTCGAAGCACTTCAAAAAATCATTTTTTTTTATCTTGTTCAGCTCCTCCTTCGATGCCGTCTTTATCTCGTCAAGCGTAGCGTAACGTCGTCCTTTCATGGGCCTCTTCAGTTTAGGGAACAAGAAAAAGTCACAGGGGGCCAGATCTGGGGAATACGGTGGCTGCGGCATCATTAGTGTGTTGTTTTTGGCCAAAAAGTCGCGCACAAGCAACGATGTGTGAGCAGGGGCGTTTGGTACGAATTTCGCGGCGACCCGTCTCATGCCCAAATCATTGATAAAAATCGAATGGCACGAGCCAATCGATATGTTTAGGTCCTCAGCAACTTCTCTAACGGTGATTCGACGATTGGCCAATACCATTTTCTCCACTTCATTAATTTTTTCGTCTGTTGTTGAAGTGCTCGGGCGTCCGGCACGCTCTTCGTCGTTCACATCTTCTCGGCCTTCTGAGAACATTTTGTACCACCGATAAACGTTGCTTCGGTCCAAGGTAGCTTCTCCGTATGCCACAGTCAACATTCGGAATGCATCCGCGCACTTAATTTCGTTTTTCACACAAAATTTGATACAGGTTCTTTGATCCATTTTTTTGAATAGGTAAAAATCGAAGACGATCCAAAACACGTGCAAGCAAAGCAGCTGTCAACAATTAAGTGAACATTCAAAATGGCCGAGCTTGTCGGCATAAGTGAGAGACATGAGTACCAACATAACGCCACAAAAAGATCGAAATTCGAATATACGTAACCCGCGAAAATTCAAAATTCGCGATACTTTTTGAACACACCTCGTATGTCAATGGTTGTGTTGTGATATAATTTACATTATGTATATTCTTAGATAGCACAATATCTTTGACAGATTTGTGTTTTTGGGGTTATGTAACCTTAAAAATCATTATTATAGGCATATGAAATTTTCGTACTCGTAGTATACATCCAAACACAGCCCATGTCTCACACAACCATGTACTAAAAGCGTGTTCCATTTAAAGCTCGCAACGGTTCCAAGCACTATTTGTCTGTTTAAGATTTGATAAACTACAAGGATGAAATGATACGTAGCGAATGTTAAGTGAAATACGCCCTAAGCAATCTAGTTTTGCATTTTTTAATATTATTAAATTAAAGCTATTAATTTTATAGACAACGAAATTGATTATGAAGCTATGATAATTATGAAGGCCGAATCCGATTTTCAAAATATAATACCAAAGGCAGGGCCTAGAGCCAAGTTTTGTCATAAACTTGAAATTCACAAGCTTAAGTTGCTATCTACAAAGGTTGTAATAATCGAATTTACATTTTAAGAATCATAAAAATTAAGGCACTCTTAAAATATCTTAAGTTTTCTTACAATGTTTATGATAATTATTTTAAATATTTTTAGCCATTAACTTGTTCAGCGTCAACTTCTTCCTGTATAGTGCAAAAAGAAATAAATGCACCAGATGAAGTTTATTCTTCTATTTTAAATAATGAGCCTGTTATTATTTTTGATGACATTATCACAGATATCATAGATGAAGAAGAAGCAACACCAAAGGTGATGAAAATGAAATTATATAGATTTTTAGTTTATAAAAGTTATTCTATTCTTTCAAGTTTTAAATATTTTCTATATTGTGTTGTACCAATATAAGATCCTTTAATATTTAAAAAATCTGACTATAACTTTTGAATAAAATTATTTAAATATTTTAATTTATAAATATTATAGTCAAACAGCATTAGTCTATATGTATATTATTTTTTCATGGCTTATATTTTATATTATATCTTACTTAGCCTTCTGAAGCAGTAACTTTAGATGAAGATGATGTAAGCAAGCAAACTGTGAGCAGGATGAAAATTCAAAAATAAATGTAAGTAATGCAATTTTTAATTACATTGACTCTACTATTTGTTGTAATGTGCTTATTACAGATATTACGTAATTATATACAATAATATTCTTTTTATATTTTTACCATTTCTGTAGTTGTTTATTTTTTTTTTTTGTTTCGTGTTTCTATATTAGATTGTTCAACTGCTTTGTGACATAGATTTAGATGTAAAAGCTGCTACAGCTGTCTTAAATGGACAGGATAATAAATTAAAAGACTCGGCAAGAAATAAACTTTGTTCAGTGATTATAAAATATGAGCTGAAAGAAGATGAAAACAAAAAGTATGTTTTATTTTTATCATTTGTTGAGGAATTGTCATATGAAATACATTCATCATGTTCCTAAAACAAAAATGATTACTTTCCGTACAGCACAGCATTGCAAAAACATTGCAAAATATTGCTGAAACATTGCAACAATATTTTACAATGTTTTTGCAATGCTGTGCTGTATGGGTTCAATCTACATTTTGAAATAATTGTTATTATTGTATTATTATTATTATTTTGTTATTGTTCTATACTATTATTTCAATAATATTAATGTAATATATTTCTGTACCAGAATAAGCCAAAAACGATTTCAAGAAATAGCTTCGCAGATACAAAGTGCAATTCCAGGAGAAGTTGAGGTTTGTAATTCAACTTTCCATATAATTTAAATTTTTTAAATTTTTTAGCAAGCTCTTAATATTTATAATTTAAAATTAAGAAAAGATACAGTTAAAAAATTGATGAAAATTTAAGATGTAGAGATATATAACACTTCTAAAGGAAAAAATATATACCATATACATAATCCGATTGTTGCTTTAAATGTTAAACTTTTATATACTTATTCTTATAGGAGGCATAAAAAAGTAAATGCTAATGGCAAACTTTATGACAAGTATACAAATTATGTTAAACATTTACGCAAAAGTGGATTGAGGCAAAAAAGAAAGATAAAATCGACAGATTTTGAATCAGATTTGGTATTATATAAAATAAAGTAACTGAATAAATTAAAAATCCTTCGAAATAGCAGATAATTTTCTATAATCGCAATTGATAGTTCACAAAATAAGAGTATTATACAAATGCATTATTTTATATAGATGTAATTTTAAACGACGATTTGATGGGAAAGCTTGAGTGGCTTCGTAATCATAAAGAACCATATGAAGAAGTAAAAGAATACTGGGACGCTGCTACTCACGAAGTAAGATTAGCACAGCTACGACGGGAACCAGGTAGCGTTTATGATTACATCATTGAATATAATGCTCTTCAATTGACAACTGGCTACAAATTAGTAAGTTTCAATATACTTACATAAATCTGCATTATGGAGATGTTATTTTAGTGATAAAGAACAGTTTATTTTCAGTCATTTTTATTTTTTTCAGCTTCAAGCAGATTTTAAGAAATTATATCCTGATTATGATACACGAATGTGGAGTAAATGGACAGAGTTTGCAAGAAAAGTATCACTACTATTGTCTCTAGAAGGTAACATTCATTATATAAAATTATTTTCAAACAATATGTTACTTATTAAATTATTATGCTAAATATTAATTATATTGATGATAATTATAAGATTACACCATCTCACATGGCAAATGTTTTTAATTTATTTTGAACGTAATTAATATTTTTTGTCTTGTTAACTTTAATTGTTTAAAAATTTTTTTTAGATATTTATGATTTAAATATCTTCTTACAATTAGGATATCTTTTTACTCCAGTTCCTGTACCTCTAATTAATGGAAAGAGATGGAAGCTTTCTACACAGAAAATGATAGATGGATTCATTCTTCATGTAAAGGTAAGTTATTTAAAATTTTTTAGTTCTGACTAATAATAACAAAGATGTTTATTCTATTTTATTGATTTTATTTTATTTTACGTTTATGTTAATCTTCTTATAAAATTATTCTGTTCAGATAATGAATGATTTGGTGCCCAATATCCAAAGAATTAGAAGCAGAGCTCAACAATTGAAGACTAAAAAAATTCAACCGCTTGTTGTCGCTGTGGGACCTACTCTGTCACTGTGCAAAGATTTTTATGTAGTAATTGATAAAAATTACTATAGGTTTGATAACATTCGGACGGCAGTAGATACATGTTTTAAATGCGTGCATGCTTTGCATGCTGAATATTTTCCTCAAAGTGAGGCAATATGGTATTTTTTACAATTTGCATTGTACGAATTACGTACACAATGGGACAATATAATACCTCAAGTGAGTAAACAATTAAAATCTTTTTCTGAAAAATAATACTTTTGAATTCGTTTCTTTACTGTAACAAGACAATTTAATTAACAGTTTAATATTAGAAATTTTGATAAGGTTTATTTTATTTTTAAGTTAAACATATATTTGTCGTACGATTGTCATCATGCCTCGCTGCATTATAAAAACTTGTAGCCATGCTCTATTTCCATCTGTTAAAGCACTCTATCTTCACATTGAAATGTGTCATCAATGCCATTTAAATGAGAAAATTATGTGTCAAGAAGAAAAATGTTGTAGAGATTTTAAAGGTTGGCGTTCCTTTCGTAGACACTTGATGTCACTTCATAAAGTTCCCGCCGCATTAAATTCTGCTCATAGATGTGAAAGAAAGCCTGATATTAACATTAATATCATGCCTAATTATCAAGATATAAATATAGTCACTGATCGTCAAAATGTGATTAACAATGAGAATTCTGAAACTGTTGAAAGTATTTTGCAACAAGACTTTGCCTTGCATTTTGTAAGTAAACTTTATGTCACTCCAAGCCTTCCACGGAATATTGTTCAATTCATAGTGGATGAGACACACGATCTTCTCTATAACATTTCGTCACTTGTTATTCCTTCAATTATAAGTAATTTGGAAAATATTCCTTTGAATGAAAATATATTAACTGCCATAGAGAAAGGATTGGAAATCCTTAAAGAACCTTTTAAAAATATGGAAACAGAATACCAAAGACTGAAAAAAATAAAGTTTAGTGGATATTATATAGAGGCAAAAGATTATGTAGTTGGAAGTCGCTTTGATGAGAAACTTATTCAAAGTCATATCATAAAAGAAATGTGTGATATTAAAGCTAAGTTTATACCTATAAGAACAGTTTTGCAACAATTCCTATCTCTTCCAGCAGTATTGGAAACTATTCTTCATTATATGGATAGTCTCCAGAAAGAGAAAGGAGTGTTCTCTAATTTTATTCAAGGCGAGATATGGCAAAATAAAATGCAACTTTATTATAAAGATAAAATTGTTATTCCTCTTTTTCTTTTTTTTTTTTTTTGATGATTTAGAAGTTAATAATGTATTCGGTTTTCATGCTACTATTTAAAAACTTGGTGCTGTTTTCTATTCTATACCATGTCCGCCTCCTCAATTTTCTTCTCAATTAAGTAACATTTTCCTTGCTTTATTGTTCCACTCTGCGGATAGAAGTGAATTTCAAAATAATAATGTCTTTGATATTCTTGTAAAAGAAATCAATTTCTTACAGAAAGAAGGTTTGTATATTCAAACCGAGACAGGTCCTGTTCAAATATTTTTTGCTTTAGGTTTAATATTGGGGGACAATTTGAGGTTAAATTCAGCATTAGATTTTGCAGGAGGTTTTAACGCTACATATTACTGTCGTTTATGTAAAATGTCACAACATGAAGCTCATTCGTGCTGTATTGAAAAAGAAATTCTCTCACGAACTGAAGACTATTACAATAATCACTTAGAAACTAAAAATCTAAAAGATAGTGGTATTAAACAAAACAGTATATAGAATAAAATAGATTATTTCCATGTAACTTCTAATGCTGCAGTAGACAAAATGCATGATTTAGATGAGGGCGTATATAAATATGGAATGGTTCACATTCTGTATCATTACATTATTAACACAAAACAAATTTCTTTGTCCTGTCTAAATGAACGACTAAAAGCATTTGATTGTGGTTGCAATGACATAACAAACAAGCCACCTCTCATAACCGATGATGAAATAAGGAAAAAGGATTTAAAATTTTTGGCTAGTGAAATGAGTAATTTTATATTATTATTTCCTTTTCTTGTTGGTGAAGATATACTTCATGATGATGTATGGCACTATTTCTTGATTCTTCGTAAGATACATGTCATTGTTAATGCTAAATTTCTTCAGAAGAAATGTAGTGACTTATTAGGAGTTCTAATACAAGAACATCATGAAAAGTATCTTCATCTTTTCCATGACAATCTTAAATGTAAGCATCATAATATGACTCATTATAAAACAATAATGAAAAAAAGCGGTCCTCTGTCTCATTTGAGTGTTATGCGTTTTGAATAAAAAAATCGTTTACTTAAACTTGCCGCAAATACAACTTGTTCCCGTAAAAATATTACTCATACATTAGCCATAAAAGAACAGCTAAATTTATGTCACAGACTGTTATCTAAAGCAACATTATATAAAAATCAGAAAATGGGGCCTGTCCTTTTTGCTGATCACATTTCTCAAATTCATGGATTTGATTCGTTTAAAATTTCTTTATCTCCTGATTTCATGGGAAAATGTATAGAGGTTGCATGGGTGCAGCATAGAGGTGTAATATACAAACCTAATTTCTGTGTAGTTATTGATATTTTAGATAATCTTGCCACATTTGGCGTTATACAAAAAATTTTGTTTAATGAAAACAATGATTTATGTTTAATCTGTCAAAATATGTATACTATAGGCTTTAACGAAAACCTTCATTGTTTTAAAGTTGAGATTGTTACAAGTTTAACTGCAGTTAATGTAAATAATTTGTTTCATCCTTTTTCTGCAATTATGGCACGTTTGCCACTGAGTGGAATTCTTTTAGTAGTGACTAAATTTGCTTTGTAAGTTTTGCCATGCTTATATTTTATTAATTGCATACATTATAAACAAAATCGCATAGGAAATTTGCTTTTTTCATTTATTCTGATAAGTTGTAATAATTTTAATTTACATTAATTGAATAGAGAGAAGCGCCCTAAAATAGTCAGAGCTAGATTTTATAGAGCTTGCAAGTTTTAAGACGTTTCTCTTAACTGTGCAATGTTATTTTCTTTACTTATTTGTAATATATTGTAAAAAAGATATGAAAGACATTGTAAAGGAGATAAGAAATAAATACTTTCTTGCTACTATTATATAAAATAGCTGTAATTTATTTATATACAGAAGAAAATTAGTATTACATCAACAATTCATTGTTTCATACATGAGCAAGAATATCAAATTTTTTTGAAAGAATTTGATAATCTTAAACAAACATAATTTGCTTATATAAAGAAACAAAATTTAACAAATTATATCTGTTTAAGATTATTAAATCTTTCAAGAAGACTTTATTTGAAGATTCCTACTTATATATGAAACAATAAATTGTTGATTTGATATTAATTTTTTTCTGTGTAGATATAAAATCTGGCTACGTTACTAAAATATTGTCATGGTATTGCAACCAAAAATTTCGTTGCTTTTAGCATATGCATGCAACCGAATGTACTTGATTGTCGTAACTTGACTATGTGCAATCAAATTTGTCCGGTTATTTTAATCAGAATGCAAGTAACCAAATTTGTCTGGTTACTTTAATAAAAAATATGGATCGTTCATATTCCACCAAACAGTCTAGTTACTTGATCCATTTTTCAGATTAATTCAACCAATTTTTTTTCCGTGTAAGATGAACGGATATGTATAAATATAAATAATTAGTTAGTATTAATAATTATAACTAATTCTTAATTACAGTAATGATCATTAAATATCATTTTAATATTAATCATTCAAAATGTGATGTTAAACAAGTGTAATTTCTTTTTTTTGAAATCTAACGAAATAGAATTTACAATTGAACAGACGTTGCTTCATAAACGCATCAAACGGATCAATTTATTAGTGAAACACCGAACGGGCACCGTTATATTATAGTTATTACCAAACTCATTGTTAGGGAATTATTTGTTAAGGATCGCAAAATAAAGTAAATGTTGTATTTCTTATAAAAAAAAACAAGCAGTCAGTCTTTTATTATTTTACAGAATCCTTAATTGCCAATTTCCGAGTTTCCTGAATAGATAAATATCAATAATGTTGCGGTATAATTTGACGAAGTCTCCCTTTAAAGTTAGCTTAACTTTATGTATAACCGATTATTGTTCGATTAATTACATGAGAGTTTATGTATATAATAGCATGAAAACATATATTTCAAATTTACATAGTCGTATAAATGCAATAATCCATATTAGCAATTAGAGCACTGTGATTCGCAACGTTCACACGATAGTTTTACATATAACGCTGCATGTAACATTTTTTGTTAGTACGTCAAAATTTTCGCAAGCAGTATGCCATTGCACGTCCGGAATATTATCACTGGCTGCAAAGACTCATCCATAAGTTGAAGCAACAAGCATTGACAAAACCTTTTAACATGTCTTAACATATTTTAAATCAACATTTTTACATTTTACATTTTACATATTTTAAATTGCACATATATTTATAAGTACAACTTTTGTACATTGAAGAGGATAGAATACTTTTTATCACAGAATGTTGAAAAGCATTCTATCAAGTGATATTGAAATTGCGCAATTTCCATTTTTTTAATCAAATGTTATGTGGGCCATATAATCCATTTTAATCCATAAAATAAGAAAAAAGTAAAGTAAGTTTTAAATAAGTTTTTGAAAAGTAATACTAGACGTTTTGCAAGTTATTCAATTTATTTAAAACATTTCAATTTCAATTTATTTAAAAAAGATACCGAATTAATTTTTACACCTAATATTTATTAGTAGTTTTTATATACGATCTCAGATAACAATGTAACAATGTATAAGATTAATAAATATATTTATGGCTTATAATTCATAATATATTAGTTATGCTACTAAATAGTAGCATTATATGTTTAAGTAGCAAGAACTATCAGTATTTTAGCAGATGCTTGAAATATAAAAGAATTTTAAGATTCTATAATTTTATCCTCATTCTTTATTTTATTCATTTTACTTGTATGTCTTTATCTTGAATATATAGAAAAATCTATTAATTGAAAAATTTAAGCATCTACAGAGTATTAGTTAAATTAAATAACATTTAAAAGTCATATAAAATACATATATATTTTAAAATTTAATATAACATTTATATTTATTATCAATATTTATTAATTTTCTTAAAGTATTACCAATTACATTTAATTTCGACTTAAAAATTGATTATATACTTTAATCTAAGAAAAATTTAACTATAACCAAAAAGAGGTAAATTATTGTTAATAATTTAATTTTTAATTGAATATAATCGCCAGATGACAGACGTGAAATGTAAAAATATCTAGAGTCGGAACACGCCGAATCTACCATATCGATATGCCTTGACACGCGTACAAGTTCATGTGTAAAGACATCGGTGAGACCTAGTGTATAGTCGTGAGCTAAAAGGTTGCAACACATTTTCTTAAATGGTTTTTTGAATGTAGACTTGCTCCTCGATCGGCAAACGTAATTGGTTGAATCCACAGGTAAGAACCAATTACGTTTGCCGTTCGATGAGCGAGTCTACATTCCAAAAACCATCGAAGAAAATGTGTTGCAACCTTTTAGCTCACGACTATACATCAATAACTAATTTATTTGAAATATTTAGAGGAAATGTTGAATGTTACTAAGTTTCGGTGCAACATTGATATGCAAATGGAATACTTGTCCACTGGAGGTCGTCTTCCGGTTTGGGACTTATGCAATCCTGTAGTCTTACGATTGTTGTAGAAAATATCAATAGAATGAGTCACGAGTCATTTTCGTGTGATACACACAAGCGCATTCTTTCAAGAAATGAGAACAACTGAAGCTAGACAATTGTTGTCCGATGCATGAGGTAATTAAAAACTTGCCATAATTGCTATAGATATATTTCACAAATTTCAAAAAATGAGTAATTATGAATAATATAAGCAATTTATAATTTATTGTATATGTCATAAAGGAAAATATTGCAAGCGTTACTAGTCTAATAATATCTATAGCCAAAGATATTCTATTACCGTTCTCGAAACTTGCAAAAGATGTTCAAACGTTAGATGCTAATTTAGATCCCAGAAAGCTGAAGACGGGCGACATATGCAAAATTTATTGGAGCACCATATGGAAGAGCATTGTAAACTTCAGGAAAAATGGGCTTTTTGTCAATCTAAATTTGTTGCTTTATAAAACTTATCCGAACGATCAGCTTTCTGAACACGATTCGTCATTAAATGCTTATTAATGATTATGTATTCGTAAGTATTAATATATTATTTACAAAATATATTTACTCACAAAATAATATTTACGAATACAGTATGAAGAGTTA
Organism: Solenopsis invicta; assembly: GCF_016802725.1. Lineage (NCBI taxonomy): Eukaryota > Metazoa > Arthropoda > Insecta > Hymenoptera > Formicidae > Solenopsis > Solenopsis invicta. The sequence continues at coordinate 3,170,612 of NC_052664.1, read as the reverse complement.
TGTATGTCAGCGCAAATGTTCTTATGAAATAACTCTTAAAAGAAAAAGGATAAAGTATTAAAGTATAGTTTTATTATAGATCGGGTAATTTAATTTTAAAAAATATCATGTAGAAATTATAGTGAATTTTGATTAATTTTTGTAGAAAATCTTATAAATCGATCTCATTGCATATTTTCACACTTTGCAAATATATCGATGTGAAACATACGAAACAATTCAATGTAGAAAAGAGAACAATTTCTGTTTCAGAATTTACATGAAAAAATTGCATTAATTTATATTATTTTTTTATATCTATACAGAAGCAATGGCAGCAAATCCCAATTTTAAATTAACAAACTTTATTCAAGGAGGCTATTACTGAAGCATTGAGATCGTCAAAGCAACGACTTCGAAACCAATAAGATGCAAGTTAAAAATAATGGGAATATCAGCGATAATAATGATGAAACTGGTGACTCAAACAGCGAAAACAACAATTAATTTACATTAATAACATAGCCTCGAATTAGTTGCTTCTGAAATAGACAGAATAGTTCACAAAATTATTTTTTGCTCGTAGCAAATTACAGCTTTAGAGAATGAAATCACTTCTTGAAGAAAATGTACATATGTTTTCGGCGGAATAACCGAGAATGATGACACGTATAAGAAAACGTTTAAATGGAAGTTGCATCACGCTTTCGTTTGCTCTGTTACGCAACTGCGTATAGATAAGAATCAAAATATTCGTATTGTTCAAATTATCCCTGTCATCCTTAAAATTGAATTTTCATTGCTTACAAGTTATCTAGATATGTTTACTAGTTATAAATAAGTAAATAGAAGGCAATAAAACTTTTTATATATAATTACTTATAATTATATATAAAAAGGTTTTCCCTGATAATCAATATTTTTATCTTTTATTTATTTATTCGTAACGTGTAAGCAATTGTACATGTGTTACGTCCGCGAATTCGCGAGGGTTGCGATCCCGGGACGTAGATCTGGTTCGTTGGTTAGTTTTGGTGTTAAGGCAGCTGTCACCAGTCGCGGCTCCGAATCGTGTGATAACACGGCCGGATACGCGACAAATTCCTTGTATGGGAAATAGGAGGTATTGTAGGAAGATATATTATTAGTAGGTTTAGAAAATGTAGTAGCGTTTTATTAACGCTACTGGAGGAGTAGCGTGCGGGCTCGAGCTTGGCGTAGGATTAAATGAATGACAGAGCGTGTAATGGTTAAACTGAATCTGTATTTTCGTAATTACAGAATAGTAGGAGGTTACATATGGGGGCTACAGGTAAAACGTCATCTTGCGAAAGAAGCGCTTTCTGCCGCCGGCGTACGCGCGGTGTGCCCTACGTTTGCCCATATGTGCTTCAAACGAGGCATGGTAGAGTTAATATGGGAGAAGGATTGCCACGTTAATGCGTATATGAACAGATAACTTACCGATCTTAACGCGAGAGTGAGAGAAAACTCGGTATAGAAAATCTACGAAATTTAGTGAAATAGATTAGTGATCGAGTATATGTAACGAGTGACGAATCCGCTGGGTCGGAGTGGTTACTCGTTAGAACGCCTCCCTTAAAGGTGGAAATTATGTGGAGGAGGGGGGACGGTGAAAGCGTCGAGGAGTCACGCTAGCAAATCTTCCTCGACGGGTTGGGAAGGGAAGAAGGACGGTGTCGAAGAGTCGCGTTAGCGAGTCTTCTTCGACGCCGCAGGAAAAAGAGAGAGAGAGGAGACGTCAAAGAGTCGCGTTAGCGAGTCTTCTTCGACGCCGTAGGAGAGGGAGGGAGGCAGAGAAACGAGTGAGGCCACACTCTAGCTAGTGCTAGGTGAGGTTCAACCCTCAGGATCTCTGGTGGAAAGGAGGGAGAGGAAAAGAGGCGATCCGACCGGGGCTACCCCGAAGACCAACGTCAGGAGTAAAACCCTCCTGTCGCTGAGATCGTACCTGGAGGTCTGAACGTTGGTGGTCGTCGATGGCAGCGAATCTCACTCGACCAACAAGACTGATCTGAATTTCGAGCTCCGATTTCGCTCCTTATATAGGCAAGGATATGGGCAAAAGGTGTCGCGGGACGATTCCTCAGGTTCGCGAAAAATTCGGAGCGATAGTTTTTTGTAACGTGTGGCCCTTAGAAGCCCGCCCCGTTCCGCGACCGCGCGGCTTGCGCCTATATCGCGCGAGCGCTTATTGACTTCTCCGGGGACCGCGACTCGCGGGGGCACCGCATACGAAGCCCCGACGCGAAATCCAGTGCTCAGAAAATTAATAGAATTTAATAGAATGTATATTAGAATTGAGAGTGTGCGAGGCGATAGCGCCAAGCACATGCAATAGTTTTACGTATAAAAAGTTAAGGTTTAATTATCGTTCGTAGGAGATTAACTGATTCAAAATTATTTGGCATTTTTATTGGCCGTGATTTTAGAGTTGTTTCAATCTGAGTTGCATGGTGCAGCAGTGGTAAGCGTCCATGAGTGGATCACGCTTAGATAATAATAAATTTGCCATTCTTAATATTTCGTATTAAATTGGAAAGATGAATAGAATTCCAACGCGCGGAGCTTGTCGGTATCAGAGGGGGTCGCGAGCCGAGGGGTCGGCGCGCACGATGTTTGTCTCGCGCCGATGGACGCTCGCGGGTGTTGCGCGTCGAGGGGGCGGCACGAGGTAGCCAAGCCGTATGAAATTTGAAATCGAGCGATATCGACTGATGCGGGATTTATCTAATTGATCGGAGGATGTTTCCGGATTCTGATTAGGTTATTATTAGTACGGATGGCGCGGAAAAATAAAAATTTTCTCGCCAGACGTAACACATGCTTTGTTGTTTAATCGTACCCTTCCAGAGTTATCTAGTACAAAACGCAGGTGCTATAAAAATTACAGATTATATTTGTTGTTTAAAATAATGCATACGTATGTATAATTATATAAATTTTTATATATGTGGAAAGTTTTGTATGTATAAATATATATGAAAACTATATTACAAATATGTTATTGGACCGATAGTGTAACAACACAATGATAGTAAGAAAGCCTTCTTCGGTCATAGCTAGGTCTTAGTGCTTATATTTATTTATGTGATTTTATATACTTTTCCGAATTCAACCAGAATGTGCGCCGAATTAATTTTCGATCGTAACACAGCATGTCGAATAAGACTATGTGTAATATCACTATTTATATTAAATTAATTAATTTAATATAATACTTGATGCTGATTTGCATCTATATACCCATTCCCCCCTGAAAAAACTGTAAGAAATTTATTGCGAAAAATAACACCCCACCCAGGGTTCGAACCACCCTGGTACCTCCGGAATCTCCGGTGGTGAAAACTGTATGATAATTATATATAATAATTGCACATCATTTTTTATAATCATTATACGATTGTCAAAAATGTAAAAGGTAAAATATTTAAAGTGTTTAAAAATGTATAGCTAGAAAATAGGCAGATAAAGAATAGGTAGCGAGCGCACTGCAGAATTGTGTGAATAGATGAATGAATTTTAGAGTAATATTGTAAACCAAAACCCCTTCTTGGATATCTTTCGTAAATTAAACAGAAACATATATCTATCTATACATATATAACTGTATACAATTATGTATGGTTATATAAAAATATATACAATTATATATAACAATCATGCCTAATTGTATGTAATTATATATATTTTAACGTTAAAAGGTTAAGTTTCATCTTTTTATATCGTGCGGTTTACATAATAATGTAATAAGATAGCATTAAAATAATGTACGTTGCTATTGTTATGCTTCATATACGTCAATGATTTATTTTAATTAGTTTCATCTTTTATGTTGTCGTCAGTATACATATAATATTGTCGTGCTTTAATAATGAAAGGTATATTAATAATCTGAAATGTATATTAATAATAATTAAGTATCTCTGAAACCATTTGAATAATGAAGTTGCTAAACAGACTTTAAATATTCGATGAATAATAAGGTACCCGAGCCGAATAAGGCCCACCTAACTTATTTTATTTTTTATAAATTCTATTTACAAAGATATTGAAATAAACTAAATTGGGCCTTATTAAATTCTTGTGCTTTTAATAAAGCTCGAATTAAAAATAAATTGAAAATAACAAAGAAATTAAGTATTATTTTTCAACTCACTGTTAAAATGATTATTAATCACAAATATGAAATCCTTTAAGATCTATTTTACTAGTAAAACATCACAATTATTTTTAATTTTGTCTATAATTAATATTTTAACTTTAAGAAATTCTAGCTATTTTAGTGCAATTTTAGCTTATGAAAAGTTAGCTATTCTCATTGAAAATCGTTATTCTCTGTTGCAAGCCACATACTATACATAATAAACAAATAACAATAGCTATACCAATAAATTTACAAGTGGGCCTTATTTATTAATACATTATTTATAAAAAAGTATATTTATTCCAAAAAATTAATATACATATTTGTTTTTTCCTACAGTTAGAAAGTTGAATAATATTATAATATGTTGTAATAAATCATAAAATAATGTATACTTATTAAATTTACAACACATTTTTATAAAAACGACTGATTTACCCACTTTGTTACAAACTTTCGTTGCATTGAATAAACGTGTTGCCTTCGGTATTAATTTCTTATTCAGTCTTTATCTACTTCCTATGACATATCTTTTAAGCATATATTTCAAACATCAAACGGGTTTTTTAATGATAAATTGAAAAGTGGGCCTTATTTAGTACTGGGCCTTATTCGGCTCAAGTACCTTACTGATTTTTCTTTCATTTACAACAAGATATCACAAAAAGTGATTATGAAAAGAGGTGTTAAGATTTTCATATAAATTTACGAAGAATAAAAATTTAATTTTTATACTTTAATTAATCCTTAGCGCTCCGCACGTTTTTGTACCACCGCCTACCAGCAACTCCGGCATATTTTCGCAGCGAAACGTGATAAGAATTATACGTGCTTGTGAATCTTTTTGATTTTAAATAGTTTAATCGTAACAGTACAGAGCACGTTTTAACTACAGATAGCAATTGCCAATGCTGACGATATCGTAACGGATTTTACGGATTTACGAAACAAATGACGGATGGCTCTGTAGCGGAGCCAAAGGAGCGCTAAAAAGGTGCGAATTCATGCAGCGATAAATCGCTGGCGACTTGGAAGAAGTGGGGGAAAAATGACGCCTGCGTCAAGTATCTGTCGCTTTTTTCTCAGTACATATTCATGTGGCGACAAATCGCTAGGCTAAAAATAAAATAAATATGTAACGATACGCCCCTCCACCGTCCGTGCGCCTCCGTTCCGTCCACCGAACACCGAACGCCGAGTGCAGTCGAGGGCCACGTGCGCGCACGACCGAACTTCGCCGTGCGACCACGCGGCGACACGCGCGCCGACCGTGGCGTTCCGTAACGCTCCCACTCCGGCTCAACCGACCGAACGCGCGGATTGGCTTGCTCAGCCGCGCGTTCGGATATATAAGCCGGCAGTGGGAACGCACAAGTCAGATCCGTCCGACTATCCGACCCGTCCACAGACCGAGCATTCTCGATCGCTCCTTAAAGACGAGCATTCTCGTCGCACTCCGATATCCTCGACGGGCATTCCCGTCGCTATCCTCGGCCGAGTATCCTCGACCAGTCATCTCAGATATCCTCGACGAGCATTCTCGTCATCATCACCGGCCGAGCATTCTCGACCAATCACGTCCGAGATCCTCGACGAGCATTCTCGTCATCATCACCGGCCGAGCATTCTCGACCAATCACGTCCGAGATCCTCGACGAGCATTCTCGTCATCATCACCGGCCGAGCATTCTCGTCATCATCACCGGCCGAGCATTCTCGACCAATCACCGTCGTCCTCGAATACCGTTACCGTCGAACCGACAAACTTCGTAACCCATATCGGCAGGGCACAAGCAACCTGTCGATCGAGCGCCCCACTTGCACGGGGCGCGCTCGGGCGAATCGCGGCGGCGACCGCGCCGGCAACGACCCGCACTTGCGCACACGCTTATACGACCGCGTTAGCCAATCCCGCCGCGCCCCGCGACTCCCCGACCGTACGGGCAAGCCGCCCGCATAACTTCCTAGTTTAGCCGGAAAACTTTGTACATAGATAGTTCTAGCATTAGATATAAACCGCGCCGCGTAGCTGGTAAACCGAGTACCAGCCATATTGCAATCTGTATACTACTGTTATCTCTAGCATTGTCTCTCTTGCGATCTCTATGTTATGAGCGCGATCATTATCTTTTATTTTTATATCTCTCTATTTCGTTAGTTATGTTCCTGTTCATTCTGTCAACTCTTTTTGGCAACTGATATTATCAATAAAGCATCCACTGTCTTTTGCTACGTAAAACACTGGGTATAGTCATTGCGGACACCTGACCAACCGACGAGCCTTATCCGGTCCGATCCCGAAGTTCCCGCACCGCACCGAACCGACCGAAACCGCGTACCGTTACAAATATAAAAAAAATATAAAATAAAATAAGTATTATTTCTATTAAAAATAATACTTATTACTCTGTAATTATTAACTAATAATTTACTGAGTTGATTGCAATAGGCGCAATAGGCGTTTAGTGTCAATAGGCGCAATCAACTCAGTAAATTATTAGTTAATAATTTACAGAGTAATAAGTATTATTTTTAATAGAAATTGAAGAGTGAGAAAAATAAAAGTGACAATACGTTCGAATAAGGCGTATTCTGCTGAATGCGCAAATATTTTGGGAATAGTAGTAGCAAGAGCAATTAAAAAGCGACGAATAGTGATTGCAACTGCTATAATGTTGGAATTGCAAAAAACACAAGAGAAACGGCATTACAAAAAGAAGCAGTAATGGGTAGCTCCATACTTAAAAGACCGTCAGGATCATAGCTTTTTTCACGTATCTGTTCCTAAACTGAGATTTGAAGATTCCATACATTTTTATAACTATTCATACTGAAATTCATACTGCTCACGAATGTGTCGACTTGTCGCTGAAGTGCAGCCAAGTTGAACTTCCGACGATTTGTCGACGGATTCCAACGGATTCGGCACAAGTATGTGTAGAAGGGGAAAATCGAGGTAGAGGGGGAAAGTCACCAGCGATTTATCGCTGCGTGAATTCGCACCTGGGGTAACTTGAACGACATAAATATTTTGATTCTTATCTATACGCAGTTGCGTACAGCAAAAAGAAAACGAAATGCAACTTCCGTTTAAACATTTTCTTATACGTGTCACCACTCTCGGTAGTTATTTCTCTGGAAAGAAAATGTACATTTTCTTCAAGGAGTAATTTTATCCTCTAAAACTGTAATTTGCTACGAGCAAACAATAATTTTGTAAACTATTCTATTTGCACACAATATCTTTAAGTTTACTGAATTTTCGGGTTGCCTAATATTGGTCAATAAAATAAAATGCATTGACCATTGTAATTAGCTGTTCTACAGTCAAAATTAAATAAACAATATTTTGCAAAAAATAATAATTTCTCAACACATAACTTGTTTTTAATTGTACAATGAATTACGTAAATACTTTGACATCACCAAAAAGATTTTTATGATTTTAGGTCGAGTTCAAAAAACTCATTATTATCTTATTATTTCAATTACTATTATTATTTTTAAAAAACTTTTATTTTAATATTTATTGTACTATACTGATTTGCCTTCAATGCTTTTTCACGTAATACGCGATTAGCGATGCGTATGAGACAAATTCGTTCCAACGCGGAAAAATCGAGCGCACGAATAAATACATACGTATAGCGTGCATGTATAAGGAGTTTGTTATTATTTTTCAAGAATGGTATATCGGAAATATACTTTGTTATATATGGTTGGATTCGTATAAAAATCTGCTTTAATTCTGTCATTAAAATATTTAAAAATTTTTAAAAACAAGTATGAAGTACTGGGGGAAGTATGAAAAATAATTTTAAAAAATTTGTTTACATTATTATTGTAAAGTACCCTTCGAGCCATTTAACTTTCATACAGAACATTTTTTGCTATCTCTTATAGTTTCGACGCTATTCGCTTGGAAAGAAAAGAACCGATTTTTTTCAAACGGGTGTTTCACCTCCTTAAACTGAAATTGGACACAAACAAAAATATTTTTGTGTTATGAATGAACTCCTCTATGTGTACACAAAATTTCAGAATTTTTTGAAATTGCGGGTTTGCAAACCTTTTTTGTGAGCATCATAAACACACTGCTACGTCTTTACAGGTACATTTTGTATTATTTCAAATTTGAAAGAATTGAATTATACCATATTTTTTTTTTCCCCACTCACAGATTCAATAGTTCTGGTGCATTACGAGGTTTTGATCAAGCGGATCAAAGCGTGCGAAGTATTTACAATTTGTTACTGTGGTACGTCCAAAGTGCCGCGACAAGGAAGTGCCGTTAGAAGAGATGAATGGCGTACAAAAGTTCTAATTATCTCAAAGATGATAAGTCAACAGACAGGCTTCCATCTGCACATGCTTGGTAAATATATGAAGAAAGAAATTTTTTTAATATTCTCGCGTGTATAAGCTGAAATTAAATCAATACAAAATTATGGAGCTAAAACTGTATTTTCTAATAGCAGTTTCAATTCCACTTGGATCTGCCAGTGCACGAGACGTATGATAAACTCCATACAAATCTACTCAAAGCGATTCATAAATGCAGCGAAAGATTTGAATTTGCATAAACTTGTTGGAGCGCTATTGTTGTATATTATGTAGCAGTTTATCATACATGTGTTGTCCTGCCTGTTCAGAGTAAACGTTACAAGAATTCGTTCTTGTATAATTACGCGTTCATACGTCCAATCGATGACATTCTGATGACACAATTGGTCTTCATTTGAGATCTAATAAAAAACTTGTTTAACTCGATATATACATCTAAGATGCACGGATATGTATACACATATAACTAATTTTAATGTAATTACGTGAGAATAATTGTCAATGATACGCGAAGGTAGGGATTTATTTTGTTGAGGAAGATCATGGAAGAAGTTGCTGAGCTTAACGATAATTCCCAACAAAGAATGATAAGGAGAGATTAGAGTTCAGTTTTATGATAAGGATTTGCTAAAGATAAGAGTCACACACATAACTGTAATAGTCAGATTAGTTTGTCATAAGAAATAATATAGAATGAAAAAAATGTAATATACTGCACTTTAAAATCAGCGTATTTATTAGCGTATGTATTACCGAATAAATTATTGTTCGATTAATTACGTGAGAATTATTATATGTACTATATATAACATAAAAATATATAGGGGAGACCGGGGCAAACCGTTAGACGGGATAATTCGATAATTGGAAATATCTTTTTATGGGTACATATTAAAAATTTACTTTAAACACTGTAAACACGTGTCCCACACATCAATGGAGATCTGTAGGACATACTAAAATTATCGCGGATATACAAAATGTATTTCAATATACTGGCGAAGATATCGCGAGTATATTGTAATAAGTAAATTATAAAATCATTCCCGTATAAGATATTCAGGGGATATCTTATCCTTAAAAAAAGTGAATATGTTCAGTACATCTTAGAGATATCCTAAAGATGTCCGAAACAGATAGGATATCTTTCAGACATCTTTAAGATATCTTATTTATACAGGACTTATAAAATAATATAAATAATTGTACAGGCATTTTATATTATAAGGAAATCACAGTGTCGTACACTGAAAGTACCTAACATCTTTTCATCTATATGTTCGGTATTTGTGGACTGAATCCCTAAAGCGGGCATACATATGTACGTGTATGTATGTGTATATACAAAAGTCCGTTTGGAGCCGCCTATGGCGCCTATACGAGTGCGTACTGCGTACGAGATTGCACGTTGTCGAACGCTAGTTGCAGTTGCATTGTTGTGCATTGTGCCTGATTGTGCCTACACTAAAGAGAATAATACTTTGAAGCATGGTGGAAGTATACATGGTGTATGCAAAACCCGGAAACCACGCCCCTTTTTTGCTTCGATATACCGCTCAGACCCCAGGTCTACCAACTTCGAAAAATTAAATGTTTGATAATATCAGGTTACTACAACTGTTATGATTGCATCTTTGTCGCACCTTGCTATATGTTCGTTGTGTCCTTTTCTCTGAAAGAATTGCAGTTTGTACTGTTTGTAATACGCGTGATTTCGAGAGAAGTACGTAATTCCAAGGTCCGTGGATTGGCGTTGGAGGGGAAGGAAGGTCGTTGCATCCACTTCAACGATGTGGAACGAAAATGGCGGCGGCCATACTTTTACTGCACACTCGCTCACTCACACAACTAATAGCTGTAGTACCTTACTATCTACGTACATACACTAACACTGACTCGCTGTCTCGAAAATGGCGGCTATGCAACGACCTTCCTTCCGCTCCAACGCCAATCCACGGACCTTGCGTAATTCGAGAGATTTTATGTGAAATTTAGTGAAGATGGTGCGTCGGTGTATCGTAAAATAAATAAGAAGCAATACTTAAAAAATGATAAAAGGAGAAAAAATAAAAAAATGGAAAAATTATTTCCGCAAAAAAAAAATAATTTTCGCAACAAAAAATAAACATAGACCAACTTTTGGCGACTTAGTCAACGATTTGCGGAAACTTTTAAAGAAAGACTGATCCTGCTATGCTTCCTTTAGAGTGTTCCCAAGCAGAATAGGGAGTCATGACAACGTCAAAATGATGTCAAAGTGACTGCAAAATGATTATTAAAAGTCACTTTTCAATCAATTATGATTCATTTTGATGTCATTTTGACACAATTGTAATTATTTTGATGTCGTTTCGACTTGTTGTTCTGCTTGGGTTATTATCTTAACAAGACTGCATCGACTTTCGTGGTAGGTGAGCAACCTATATTAGTCAAACTTCCACATAAATTAATCAAAGTCTGTGAAATATCAATTTTACGTTTACTCGCGGCATTTTGTGCGGATCGAGTAAAAAGATCGCGGCTTTTCAAACGGAACGATCTTAAGAATTTTATACATTACTCGCGGCGTTTTTTGTAGATCGAGTAAAAAAATCGCGGCTTTTCAAGCGAAACGATCTTAAGAATTTTATACATTACTCGCGGCATTTTATGCGGATTGAGTAAAAAAATCGCGGCTTTTCAAGCGGAGCGGTCTAGGAAAAGCACTATATATAGTGCAGTTCGCGACCTTATGGCGGATCGAACTAATTTGGGAGATAATTAACTGGGAATTCTTTAAAATTAAATTTTTGTATTTGTTTTTTCTTTTTATATATTGAAAGAGACCTTCAAAGAGTCATTTCATTGAATTTTATGTAACTTTATTTGAAGCCTTTCCAGTTTAATTTATGTAAATATATGAACAAACTTCTTCAATTATTGTAAAATATTAAAAAATATTACTTACATGCAAATCACACTCTTTCTTTTACGCGAGGCTCTCGTACGATATTCACGTATGCGATAAAAAAAGATCGAGAGAATACAACATGATGTGCGTGCAACGAAGACAACTACATTCAGTTGTAACAACTTTGTGGAGTTAAATAAGATTGGTACACCTGGGGTCTGAACGATCAGAAAACAAGCGAGAGGGCAAAGAATTAGAGAGAGATGCTTGCAAGCTGCACACACCATGTTACTTCCATCATGCTTTGAAATATTATCATCGTCTCCGCTGCATAATAGAGATTCAGTGGACTAGACTGATAGCGAGCGTACATACAAGAGAGGATCATTAGCTTGCCGTATGTAAAGGTTAAATTTCTTCTACACTTCTACACTTTTGTACTGAAAACGTAGTTTTACTTTTATTCCTCATTATATGCTGAAGAAAAATAAAACAATATTTTCAATACAAAAGCGTGCAAGACAAAGTTAGCCATAATTAAAATATATAATATATATTATCTGTACAGATATATTTATACTACTTAGGCACGATTGCATCAACGTTATTTTAGTTTTAAGTAAAATTTAAATGTGTCTGTTTTTATTTAAAAAGAAAAATAAAGATAGATACACGTTTAAGTCTTATTTAAATCCAAAACAACGTTAGTGCAACCAAGCTTTATTTAAATATCCATAATATGTATTAAAAATACTTTAATTTTTGCAGAAGTATAAATATGAATAGTAAAAGTAGAAAAGAGAATAAAATGAAAACAAAGAAAGCAAAGAAAAACTTAAATTCTATTACAGACAGACATAAAAGTAAACTTATACAAATTGAAAGCAATAAAATTTACAATGAAATATTTTTATCTTCTAAAAAATGTGTAACTAAAGATAATAATTATATCGATGAATAGAAGTCATTGTTATACAATAATAAATTAATAGTAACAAATCATACTAATAACAAAGATTTTGAACAAGAAGTAACAATATCTATAGAACCATGTGAATTACAAAACATATTGCATACTGAAGCTAACGACTGTTATTTTTTCAGTTAAATAAAAGTACTAATCCAATTGAACAATTCAATCAATCAGAGCAGACAAATTATTTCAGTGATATTCAATACATGTTGCATACTGATGAAAGCTCATTTGCCCAGTTTGAGAAAAATATAAATTTAAATGTACTATTTGATCAGTCAAAAAATATGAATTATTTGAATAATACTATAAAATTAAAAAATTTTTTGACCCAATGGACTTTACAAAATCATGTTACGCATACTGCACTGTCCACATCATTGCAAGAATTAAAAAGTTATCAATGTTTTTCTACGTTATCTCAGGATGCAAGAACATTGCTTAATACAACACATCACAATATGTTGTAAAAACGATTGAATGTGGAGAATACATGCATTTTGGCTTAAGTAACGGTATAAAACATACATTTGAAGAAAAAACTTTGACAGCAAACTTTAATACTGTTATTGAAGTAGCAATTAATATAGACGGCCTTCCAATTAGTAAATCTTTCGGCAATTCATTTTGGCCAATTTTGGGATCTATTGTACCACATGGAAAAGTTTTCATTATCGGAGTTTATTGTGGTGAAGAGAAACCGAAAAATGTTAATGATTTTTTACATGATCTTTGTCTGAGACTAAAGACCTGTATGCAAATGAAATTTTAATCAATAATTTTCAGTTTTTATTTAAAATTAAGTATTTTGTATGTGATTCTCCAGCAAAATCTTCTTGTATTTTGCAATGTAGAGGGCATACTGGATATTATAGTTGTACAAAATGTGCAGTTGACGGTGTTTATAAACAAAACCGAATATGTTTTCCTGAAATTAATGCTTCTAAACGTACAGATAAGGACTTTAGAATGCATACAAACGAATCCTATCATATATCACATACTTCACTTGAAGAAATTCCCAATCTTGATTTTATAAAAGATTTTGTACTTGATTACATGCATTTAATATGTTTAGGTGTTATGCGTAAATTACTTTATTTATGGATATATGGAAATGTAAGATGCCGTTTACAGTATTATGATATACAGAGAATTTCCGTTGCATTGGAAAATATAAAAAGTTTTATACTAAAAGAATTTGCACGTAAACCACGCTCATTAAAATATGTAAAATTGTGAAAAGCTACAGAATTTCATCAAATACATTTATATACTGTTCCAATAGTTTTAAAACCAGTATTCTCAGGTAGAAATCTGCCTCGATTTGCCGAGATTAAATATAGGGCCTGTGTAAAAGAATCCAGTTTGGAATATCCGTCTAGGTCCAGAATACACCCTAGAAATTTACCTTGACTTTACCGAGGGAAAAAATAGTCGGAAAAATTTACATGGGTCCTAGATTGTCACTGACAGATTTTTCTCAAATTAGATATGAAAGTATGGGGCCTGGATTGGATAATCTTGCTTGAAATACCCTAATAGGTCCAAAATATAATTCTGAAATTTACCTAGTTTTCCCAGGATAAAATTTACGTACTACAATATATTGTATACATACGCGCGCGGCGTACGAGTATACATATAATAATTGTTTTGTACAATTGTCTTCTTAATTAGTGACCACAATTGTAGTTTTGAGATGAGTGACATCGAAGGATGGACGTCGTCACGATTGTTGAGGAAACGAAAATATTACGCAAGAAAAAAATTAGAAAAAAGAGTGTGTGTAGTAGTGAAAACCAATAGTGAGGTTAACAATGATGTGCAAAACAGTAATATCATCGAGAATTGTTATCGTACTACCAGTAATGACTGTACATACGAAAAAGCTGAAACACAAGAAAATTCTAAGTCCGAAAGACACATGGTAGAAAATTATGAAAATGAAAGAGAAAATGAAGTCGAAGCCGATGAAAATATAATTAACGAAGAGGTTAAAACCGATGGAAGTACAAATGATGATGAAGATGTTGAAGCCGAAGAAAATGTTACAGATGACGATGAAGTTAATGAAAATGAAACAGAAGACGAAGAAATTGGAGATAATGAGAATGAAACCAAAAATAAGGTGGTGAAGTTACGCGATTGGATTATTAATTGTCAAGTTCCACACACACACGCAGATATCTTACTTGATATTTTAAGGTCACGATTGACGCCAAATTTACCGAAATGTACGAAAACATTAATTGGAACGACATCAGCTAAATACAAAATCGAAGAAATACAGGATCCCGATGGATCAGTCGGGGAATTTGTTTATCTGGGAATAGAAAAAAATCTTATAAATATCATTAATACAGAATTGCACATCAACAATGAAATAATTAATCTACAAATTAATATTGATGGAATACCACTTTTTAAATCAGCTGCGAAACAATTTTGGCCAATTTTGTGTCGAATCGATTACAAGCCAATGATATATAAGCCGTTTCCACTTGCAATATATGCTGGCAATTCTAAACCTAAATTGTTAACAGATTTTTTTACAAAAATTGATAACAGAGATCAACATACTTCAAACAAACGGTTTTAATATTGACAATAAAAATTATAAAGTTAAAATTAAATGTTTTATCTATGACACACCTGCTAGGTCATTTATAAAGTCTACTGTAAGCCACACAGGATTCAGTTGTTGCGAGCGATGTACTGCAATTGGTAAAAAAGTTAATCGAGTAACAGTCATTTCAAGCATCGATTCTCCAGAACGAACTGATGAAACATTTCGAAGCTTTTTAGATCCACATCATCACAAAAATGCGACACCTTTATTACTTATCGATCCACCAATAAATATGGTCAATTGTTTTCTTTTAGATTTTATGCATTTAGGTTGTCTTGGTATGATGAAAAAATTGCTAGAATATTAGACAAATAATACAAAATCTAAAATCAGTTCAGCATACAAATTAGAATTATCTCGAAGATTGCAAACTATACGTTCATTCGTACCGAACGATTTTCAAAGAAAGCCGAGAGACGTCGATACTTTGTGTAGATGGAAAGCGACAGAGTTCATGCTATTTCTATTATATATTGGTCCAATTGTTTTAAAAGGCCTTTTAAGAAAAACGGAATATAATAATTTTTTTTATTATTACACATGGCCTGCCGATTACTGTGCACTGAAAGTAAAGCAGTAATG
Source organism: Solenopsis invicta (assembly GCF_016802725.1). Lineage (NCBI taxonomy): Eukaryota > Metazoa > Arthropoda > Insecta > Hymenoptera > Formicidae > Solenopsis > Solenopsis invicta. Next base: position 3,155,044 of record NC_052664.1, on the reverse strand, counting down.
TATGTGGAAAATGCAAAAGAATATCTTAGAGCTTTCTGTGCATCGTCTCAAGAAATTTATGGTGAACAGTTTGCTGTCATTAACGTACACAACTTAATTCATTTGGCTGATGATGTAAGAAACATGAACAGCACTTTAATAAACATTAGTGCGTATTCATTTGAGAACTGTTTAGGAATGATTAAGAAAGTACTTCGCTCACCAAATCGTCCGTTGGCTCAATTATGCCGTCGGATTCATAAAAAAACGGAATGCAAAACACCCTGAAGTCTACAATACCAAGTATAGTTGAATATCGTGAAAAAGGCAATACAATTTTAGAAGTGACATACAAAGGAGCATTACTGAAAACAAAACCACCAAATGATATGGTCCTGTTACGGGATGACATAACTGTTTTGAAAATAACAAAATTTATTAAAACAGAACACAACGATGTGCTGAACGTTGCAGGCAATGTGATACCGTTGAAAAGGAGCATTTATTCATATCCATCGGATTCAAGTGTAACGGACATGTGAGAAATTGAAACCGTAAACCAACAACCAACCAACATTTGAAATAAGTGTGCCAATAAATCAAATTAAGTGTAAACTTATGCACTTAGTTCTTAACTTTGAACCACACTTACAAAATTGCAGATTTGCAGTAGGATATTTACACCAAATGTAAGCACAATTTCTCAGGAATGTATATCAACACCGATGGAGAGACTATTATGGTAGTGTAATGAACGCGGTCGGCAAATAAGGGCGCGAAATGTCGCGATCATGAGCGTGCGTGGTCACGTTATATGGTTGTGTTTGTGAACGCGGACAATTTCGCGATCATTTGTTTTTCTTCATGAGTGTGTCGTGCTCAATGGAAACGTAGAAAAATTCAAGAAAAGTTCGTTGCAAGAAAAGTAAAGTCAAAATATATTCTACATTTTATTTTTGTTTGCCTAAAAGCCACGGTTAATTTGGTGTATACAAAATTATTAAAAAATTGGAAATATTATTTACTATGGGACAAATAAATCCGCTAATACCATGTTATCGGTGGATTTGAGGTTATAAATTTATCGAAACATTTCTTTGATAAAGTTACAAACATTCTATATTCGACGGAAAAAATTCTTGAAAAAAGAAACGATTTCTTCGCGTTCGTAAATGAGGGAACCCTCTTCATTATATTATATGTGAATTCAGTGTGACAAAATTTCCTGAAAATAAACTTTAAATAATATATACTAAAAAATATTTAACTTTTATGAATGCAATTTAATTTTTGTATGCAATGAATTTGGTATTGAAGGTTGAAAAACTTTCAAAGATTATTTTTTCGTGTTGAGATGAGTAGTTCATCAAGTGATGATTTTGATGACTACTTGTACGATGTCGTTGAATTTGTCATACGAGGAAGGCCTTCGTCAAGAACAATCGACATCGTTCCATTGAAGTGGCTCAGTTTCAATGAAAAAAAAAAATATGGAAGCTAAATTCAAACCACCCCCGTACAATGAAGAAGTTTTCAAAGAAATAGAAAACTTAGTCGAAAACAATGTTGATGCACCAGCAGAATGGCCAGTATACCATGTGAGAGTTATTGCTCGTGAAAGTAAGTATACACAATACACTTTATCAAATCTAATACCTTAATATAAATTACAGTAAAAATTAATTATACTTCTTCTGTTCATGTATACATATATGACCAAAAATTTACTGAATTAAAAATTAATTTATTATTGGAATCATAAATAATTTAATTTATTGATATATATGTGTATCTATATAAATATACTAATTCTTTCTACAACTATACGATGTATTGATTTACGTATTAATTAAAAATTAATATTTATAATATATGTATCAACAGGAAATTATACTGCACTTAAAAAATTAAGGTTAGCACAGAATCAACGTTATGCCTTTACAACAGAGACTGATGTCGAACCAGAAGAAAAAGCTGCTGCAATTGAAAGAGAATTCAAAAAGGAAACTCTGTTTACAAATGTCTCGGAAATAAAATCATTGATGAATGTTAAGCCCATTGAACCCAAAGGTTTGTAAATTGTAACTTAATAAAAGGCAATATTGTCTTATTCACTTAATCGATTTTCTTGCCATTGTTTTAACACTGTTACAGTATATAAAAAAGGAAAAAAGCGTAATATTATGTCTAGTCTTTCAAACCAGCCAAATTCAAAATACTGTAGAACGTCAAATGAAATAAATTATTTAGGTAAGTATTTCCAAATATAATCCTATTCTAATATAATGCTCGAAGATATCAATTAAAAGTTTTACAAAATAATAATTTTCATACTTTTAATGCGCATAATATCTTTGTTTCTAGACGAAAATGATAATTGGAATGACCAAGAACCACAAATGATGCACCGATCAAATAAATCTGGTGAGATAACAATTATTTTCATATTTTGAATACAAAATTTTATTTACAAACAGAACGTACGACGTGCTTTTTAAAAATAATTCCAATAATCTTTAACTTCAAATAATCAATTTACTTTAAAAAATATTTAATAAAAAATTACAAATGACAATTTCAGATGTGCCAATTGATGAACCATCTACATCGCAAATCATTCTTGACGTGATGGCCCTTGTGATTAATGAAAACTCAACAAATCAGTTGGATGATACATTGTTTGCCGACTCAAAACTCATGGATATTCCGAAGAATAATGGTAAGTTTATAAAAATTAAAATGTTGTAAATGTATAATAAACGAGTGTACAAATACGTGTACGATAAAATATTAATCATTTTATGTATATCTATTATTCACAGATTTCACAAAAAAATCACAGCTGAAAACACAAAGTCTAAAACAAAAAGATAAGACAATTGAAATTTCCTTCGAACATTTGCAAGTAATGACAGCTATTGGAGACATGAATACGACGCTTCAACAAGTTTTAGATAATCAAAATAAATTGATGAATTTGTGGGAAGCGTCAGGCATCCTTAAAGGAATGCCTCAAGCCTTTCACGAAAAATATGAATTAAATATCCCTTTTAAAACAGTAGAGGAGTTTATAAATTTCAATGAATTATTGCAAAAAAATAATGATTGTGTGATTTTGTAAGTATAATGTAAATGTCAATATGTAAATATGGTTGTGTTTTTATTGTTAACACTGATTAATACCATTTGCATTGTATCAGGTCCGGTCGTTACATGTTTTGATTGACGCAGAAATCATGTTAAAACAATTATGAACATATTTAAAAAATACATGACCCAAGATGTCGCTTTAAAATATACAGCACAAAAACAATGTACTGATTAGTGCTCAAGGAATTGCCTTTTTGTAAATCAATAAGAGGTAAAATGTTTCAGTATATTCGTTATTAGCATATATATTAATATTTTTTTAACTTTATTAGAATTAGCAACGCACAAACTCATCAACGAAAATAATCAGTCACTAACGGAAAAGGAAATTCTGAGTGCTATTGGTTACTGCTTAACAAACGCAAAAGATTGGGATGGACATCGCGCACAGAGGAACAAAGTACAAAACCTAGAATAAAATTTGTAGGTTAACCTATATTATAAGTAATATAAAGTGTACGTGTTAATATAAAGTGTTTAATTTAAATATATGACAATTTGTTTTGTTTCGCTGACAAGAAATAAAAGTATTTTCTTTTTTGAAATGTAATATAAACGAGTAAAATTATTATTAAAATATCCTTCGAAAATTCTTTGAATAAAATATTGGCGGGATTCCAGGGAATATTTAAGGAAAAAATTTTAGATTCAAGGGCAAAACTGGATTATAGAAATAATTATGGTACAAACCCAATAAATATATCTAGGAAAATTATAGGAAAATCCCAGCTAGATTCCAGATAATATCCTTAAACAAATTTTGGGCGCAATCTTGGGCCGACCTGGATTCAATAATAGGGCCTGTACGATTTAGGCGTCCCAAATTTTACACAGGCCTTAGCTAGATTGCCCAACTAGATCCCAGAAATGTTTTACAAAAAATATATGGGGCCCTGATTGTTTCTAGATAAAATTTCTACCTGGGTTACCACAAGATAATTACAATAATTTTATTAATTTGCATGTAGCAATTAAAATATTACGTAATAAAAGCAATAGAATCGCTTATAGGGATTATGCCGAAACATTATTGAAACATTTTATTGAATCATTTGGAAAATTATATAGCAAACATCATGTATCACATAACGTACACAACTTGAGTCATATTACTGACAATGTCAAAAATTTTGGTATTCTAGATAATTTTAGTGCTTTTAAATTTGAGAACTTTATGCAGAAACTAAAAAAATTTTTAAGAAAAAGTGACAAACCTTTACGACAATTATTTCGAAGATATTACGAAGCACAAAATATAACGACTGAAATAAAAAGAAGAAAAAACAACTGTATTCAATAAAATCTACATGTCATTGCAATAGTCCATTATTACCTTTATCAAGTAATCCACAATACAAATCAGCTGAATGTACTTTTTTTAAATTAGACGCAAATAGTCCTGCAAACAATTGCTGTGGATTAGAGGATAATACAATAATATTATTTCGTAATATTGCATACAGTTCTGAAAAAAAAGAATTAGTAATTATAGGTCAAAAGGGTTAACAAAAAGATAATTATTATGACATACCATGTGATTCATCTGTTCTTGATATATATATATATATATATATATATGTATATATGTATGTATATATATATATATATATATATATATATATATATATATGCCAATATATGGTATCACAATTATCTGATCTTAAAATATGGCTCCTACGTTTTGTTATTAAAAAATATGCAAGATATCCATATAACAATGATGAATTTATTATTATTCCTCTTCTGCACAATAAAATAATTGAAACAGATTTATGATATTTAAGAATGCTTTCTTCTAATAAACTGAAGCTAATATATATCAACACAACGGGATATTATATCATTGTAAATATTTTAGTGTATATTACTAATACTTTATTTGTATGTATTATTATATTATATGTTGTGTCGCATTGTAGGTAAAAATAATAAACATGAGCAAAGAAGAAAGTCCCTACTATATTATTGAATTTGGTGATGGAATTCAACTTATACCGTACATTTGGTTTACTACTACAGCTAAAACTAAGGCATACTGGCCTAATTTCACAGACATATCGAAATATGACAAAGTTGTGAAAAACAGGTATTCTGTTGGAAAGAATTGGACTTTGTACGACGTTACAACAATATTAGGTAGTGCTCGTAAGTAAAAAATTTATTTTTTTTAATATATGTTCAGATATCCTTATGTAATTTTTTTGTATAGTGATATTAGAGTTATTAGTATCGTTGGTAAACCTATAAAAGATAATCTATTTTATCATTTTAGAAACTTTCGAATCTGGAAAAAAAAATTAAAATTAGCAGAAACCACCTCAGATTTAAATACCGATGTTAGTGAAGCAAGGAAAAAAAAAAAAAAAGAAAAATAAGAGCTGCTAAAAAATTTAATAGTGATACAGTTTCTGATTCACAAATTGTAGAATCTGTGATAAAACCATTTCCAAAAATTAATTTGCATAAAGTTGCTCAGAATACGAAAACGAGTGATAGTAAATGCAAAAATTCACAATATGTACACGATCATTCGGCATCATCATCATCATCATTATCATCCCAGTCATATAATATGTTGACAGACCCTCATATGTCTATAACAGTATCAAAGAGTAAAAAAAGAGATATAATAACAGAGATTAACGTAAAAAATAAGAGAATAAAAAAAGATAATAGTGAGGAAAATGTTGAAAGTAATAAAGAAAATTTGGACTCGTGTACATCAAATGATACGTATATTTGTATAATTATATCTGTATATATTTTATGATTATACAAAGTATAAAATTAAAAGTGTTACAAGCATTACTTCTCATGCGATTAATATTTATTGTCGGAATCTGTGATTAAACCTTATTTTTCTGTTTTAATAATTTTGTTCTCAAAAGAAAATTGGCTACAATTGCAAGTATAAAAAGTATTTTGTTATTTCAAAATCTCCTTCAAATGACATATAAAGTTAATTTGTTTGTAATTCTTTCGAAAATAACTTTATCATATCTTTGACAAAAAGCAAAATTGCTAAAAAGTAATTTTATTAAATTTCTATTATTAAATATTAAAGTCTCTATTATTAAATATTAAAGTTTGCAACACTTTTTGACATTTTGTGTAATATATTTTATTATATTATAAATTTATTAGCACACAAATATTTTATTACAAAATAAATATTAAATATCTTTCATGTGTAGAAAAATTTCAAGGATTTATGGTGACGGAGATGGTATATACAAAAATCGCACTACGGCGTTGTGAAAGCATGTTGCTAGAGTCCCTAGACTAAGACTAGAAAAATTTTTAAATATTTTAAATAAATGTTTATACAAAAAAAATAAGAAAAATTATAAAAATAACAATTGTTTTCCATCATACTAAATAACGGTTGATTATAAACAGAAAAGCGAAATAAATTTTAATACATGGTAAGAAAAAAAACACAATCTGTGCAAGTACATCCACGGCAATTGATGCTGTCCCACGAAAAACTTCACCAAGTAATGACCCTATATTAGGAGACCCAAGCAGCAAACAACATTGTTAAAAAGATTTATGAAACATTTTAAAAACGTTAAAAATAATGGAATAAGTTCCCTTTATTTCATTAAAAAACGTTTACTTTACATTTAAAAAAATGTCTTTTAATATTAAATAAATATTTTTAAAATGTTTTAAATACATATATTTAATATTTACATTTTTTTTAATGTTGAAAGAAACGTTTACTAAATGTTAAAAAAATTATCCTTGTATTAAAACAAATATTTTTTTAATTAAATAAAGGGGATTTAACATTATCTGTAACGTTTCTAAAAATGTTTTCTAAATATTTAAAATATTGTTTGCTACTTAGGATACTCACAGTCCATGTACATATAGTTGGGGATATTTAAAATAATAAATATACTTTTTATTGCATAAAATATCATATGCAGCTAGCGGATAATGTAACAAAAATAAGGTGCGTTTAAGAAACGCAATAAAGTGTGTTCAGGCTGTGAACAAACTTGTACTTTATTAATGGCTTCACCAAACTATTTTATGTCAATTGATTTAAAATATCAACTTCAAATATTGCTTGAGACGGAGATTGTACAGAATAGATTGTTAAAAATTTTTTTGGATGAACTAAAACAAAGTGATAACGATAATGATATAGAAATGCAGACTAGGAGATATTGGAAGAATTACTTAACAGAAGACACAGTTACTTTCAAAGAATCTGGGTTGAAGAAGAAAAAAGTTCTTTTTATGATCTGTGGATTTTCAACACGATTTTCATTAAACTACAAGGGTAGAAAAGAGCTACTTAACATGATTAAACTGTTGGCAGGTCCTGAATTTTAAGATTGGAGTTTCAGTGACTACCATTTTTTGAAAATTTTTGATGTACCTAAAGAAGTTATTAGATATACCTTTTACTGCACAAAGTGTCATGTACAGCTAACGGATAATGTAACAAAAAATGCATTTAAGAAACACAATAAAGTATGTTCACGTTTTCCTTTGTCATAGCACCAAGAACACTCAATTTTCCATCAGAACAGTTAAATAATTGAAATCCAACGTTGCTTAATTTCTTCGCTTGATTAACAAGTGATTGTAAATATGTATTCATCATAGCAGGTGAAGGTTTATTTTTTCCCAACCACAAACTCGCTACTAATATGTATTTAAATCGTAATTTGGGGGGTAACTTATTTAAAATAATAAAAATTAACCAAATAGCTCGTTTTAAACTTTGAAATACCGATAGGTATTGAAAGTATAAGTTAGTACTATCACGTTTGGATTTTTCATATAACCTATCATCTGTTGATATAATTGTCCATCGAAAATATCACAGATATAATCGTCTGTTCTGTCTAATTTAATCTCGGTTAGATTTTTTAAGCTATTCTGTACAATCTCCATTTCAAACGATATTGTAGGCATATTTCTCTTGTCGAGCGCGACATTGTCGAACATGATGCCGTGGGCACATTTTCCGTTGCCGATCATGCTACGTACAGCGCAGCTCAGCGTGATTTCCGAGACTGTGATTAGCTCCGCGGGATCGTATGATCGGCCCTGATTTGTTATTGTCGTTGTGCCCTTACGCGCGTTTTGAGAGAGCTCCGAATTTGACGCGCGGTTCGGCAGTTCTGCCGGAGCAGCCTGCGAGCACTGTACATAATTATAATAACGATATAATACACGGACACTTTGCACGTAACTGCAGTTACGTGAAGAAGTCGTCATGACGACTTGGCTCGCGTTAATTTGCCTACCGACTATCCATCCTATGGACCATCCTTGACAAAACCCCCTACAATATTTAAAGTTGATATTTTAAATCAATTGATATAAGATAATTTGGTGAAGCCATTGATAAAGTATAAGTTTGTTTACAGCAAAATGGAAAATTGAAAAGAATTTTAGACAAGCCTTTGCTGTGCAATCCTAATACAGTTTCTCGTTCTATTTTACAGAATAGAATGCAATTTAATGGTTATTGCGGGTGTTCTTAGTGCTGACAAAGAAAAACATGATATAAGATGTACGCGATTCTTAATGAAGGAGAATGATCCCGATGATAGAACTCACGACAGGCATATGTAAGATATGAGAGAAGCCAGTAAAAAACATGAAACGTGTACGGGAAAAAGAAAGTGTAAATATTAATGGAGTCAAAGAGTTTTCCGTCTTATCAAAATTACGTACAATCGACATGGTATGGTCATTTGTTAGAGATTACATGCACGCCGATCTATTGGGCATCATGTCGCATTTACAGTCGATATGAAATTATCCGCGTAGTCTTATTCGCTTGACTAAAATTGATATGATTGATTATTTTTTAACAGAAACTAAATAAATCCATTGTACTTATTGGTGGTATTGAAGTGCCACAAGAAAAATTAGCTTTGTGTTCACGAAAAGCATCATTAACCAAATTTGTAAAGGATGTGATGCTCTTTATTTTTACTGAACAAGAGATGGCTAATTCTTCGTTAACTGGCACTACACCTACACGCAAATCATAAAGATGATGTACTTCAAAAATAGAAGTTGGATCCAATTAGAGTCAAAGCTTTACACGGTAAACATTAAACCATTTATACTCTCATTTACTACTTATTTAGTACTACTTTCTTTAGAAATAATTTAGTAGATGTACATTTAAAAAGCTTTATTTCTTTTTTCAGACTATGTAGCAAAAGCAATGCTATCGAGATACGATGTAAAATTTGTGCAGGAAACCATAAAGCAAAAACTCCATTATATTAATAAAAGAGTTAACGGAGTAGCGTTTAAAAAAGTGGCCAAATTATCAGCGTAAGATAAAAAATAGATATATTTATGCATTTCTTCGTTTATTTAAAAATTTTTGATATTTTTCAATAAATATCAAAAATTTTTAGCCGCAATTAAAATTCTTCCAAATTTCTGCATTTAAATCTGTTTATTAAATTGTAATTGTATAATTATTTTATATAATTATACAAAATTGTATAATCATAATATATAATTAAGTTATTACAGTTTTTTTATAGATTCTAACGTTTTTCTAATTTCATGAATCAAAATGAACATGCACGTTTAATTTGCTGTTTTTCGTGCAATTATTTTTTGTTTTTACGTAAACAAGATACAAAAAAATTAAAAATTGATAGCTCATGTAGATTACGGCATTGAAGTGTGCAATCTTTTTTGGAAATATTTTCGTTAATATATATCACGTTGAGGTTGACGACGATAAGTGCGCACGAGGTAATTGAGATACAAGTGATAAGACTGAGCAAATGGAATGCGTATTTCCAATTGTATACATTTCCTTTTTGCTCCAATGACAATTATCCAAGTTTTTAGTTTTGTTATTTCCGTCAATTGAGGAATTGGAAATGGAGTTACGCAGCTGTTCTTTATAAAGTTGTACATTTCATCTGATTATTATTATAATACTTGTTTTAAAACACTATGACTAAACATAACATAATAGATAAGATTTATTTATTGCTTCTTTGGATTGCACAAGTTTTACATTCTTTTTTCCACGAAGCTGATTAAGTTACTATTGCATCCAATTCCTCGATAAGAACTGCAGGATACAACAAAAAAGAGTTCTTCACGTTACGACGAACGCGTTCGCAGATGGATTGTTAATTAATCGCAACGTCAATTGATGCGTGCATCACGTTGTTATCAATTTATACCTGCAAACTGTCTTGACCGCTCTGGCGTTATTAATCTTTTTTCCCCGTTTTTATCGAAGGACCTCCATTCAATTGCCGTCAGAATTTCTCTATCGATGATTAAAGGAATGCTAGCTGGATCTACAATATTAAACACTATTTTCAGACATAAACATTTTTTTTATTACACAGAATTATAAATCTTTTTTGTTTGTAGAAATTAAAGTATAGATGATAATGCAGGATGGTGTGTAAAATTTAGTATTAAAAAAATATGAAAAAATTAGAAAATTATAATTTTGCTATCGGCTTCTACGATCGACTCGTGACAACATTTGTTATACTGTGTTTTTAGAAACTGTAGTACAAAAAGAAACATTGTCTGAAAATTTGTGTGCGCGTATGTGCGTGCATTATTGATGCAGTAATTTGTACAGATGTATTGATGTTTACTACTACATCAATATCGCAGACACACGTAGGTTAATTCGGTCGGCAAAAGTAATATCGCCAGCATTTTCTTGATGCCAAGGTGATCGAGTCTGGAGGCGGTGTCTCTCCGAGGTGCCGTTTTTAATAATTAAGGTTTACCAAATAGATATTTATAGAACACCTTGACCTATCGTCTAGGATCCCCGTAACTACTACATCAATATCGCAGACACACGTAGGTTAATTCGGTCGGCAAAAGTAATGTCGCCAGCATTTCCTTGATGCCAAGGTGATCGAGTCTGGAGGCGGTGTCTCTCCGAGATGCCGTTTTTAATAATTAAGGTTTACCAAATAGATATTTATAGAACACCTTGACCTATCGTCTAGGATCCCCGTAACGATCGTCTCTGTCATTCTAGAGTAACTGCGAATAGTTCACAGGTGTATATTATACGTAAGTATGCGTAGTTTGAAACGACCTACAAACGATCGTACATAGCGTCGTAGGGTGCTTCCCTCCTTAGCTTAATCGCGGCAACGCGAAACAACGACGTGCCGCGCCGAATCTCATTGTACTTACAATTAGCGTCGGCCGTTTCGGCGCCAACGTTGTGTCCTTTGCGACCGTCTCGTCCAGATCTGATGCTTCATCGTTTTGCAATTTTTCGTAATTTTTATGTATAATATATTTCTCGCAGTTGTCTCTCGTTATTCTTTAATTAATCTTTAATCGGTACCGTTCGACTTATCAGTCATACTCTTTTTCCATTTTAATTGAACTTTTTTATTTGTGAAAATTTTGTTGTTTGAATATTCCATTGAAACCGTACACATTTCTCTGTTGATTTAATTGATACAGAAGGTGTTAGCTGTTACAAAATTAACATTTCTTGTGTGTCTACTAGAAAAATGTTTCAAATCAACAAATAAATGTGTGTATACATCCCAGCGTCATTGAGGGTGGCGTCTCATGGCATAGATATTTCGCGTATCGCGTAACCAATCAACTTTATAAAAAGACTCAACAAAAGACGCTTCTGGTTACGCTTCTGGTCAAAAGATTGGTTACGCATTACGCGTTACGCGGAAAATATCAGTCCATGAGACTTTAGCCTGATTCTGTCATTCAGAAAATTTTCCAATCTAAAAAGTCACCATTTTTCTACACACTTGCAGTTCATGATTAATGAAACGACTAGAGCTTATTAGTAGAAAAATAACGACTTTTCAGTTTGGAAAATTTTCCGAGGGACAAAATCGATAACGCTGGGTTCAAATTAAATGGTACAACGAACTGCACAAAATTTCTAAAATAGCATCTAGCAAAAATAATTTTTATTTCTGTTATATATAGTAATAATACCTATAAAAAGTTGTTTTTTTTATTTGTTGAAATTAATGAGAAATTTTTATAGTTAGAGATTAATATGAGTAATGCGGAGCGAAAGACCTGTGATATTTGCTATTAATTTATACCTGTAGTTAAATAATATATGTATTAACAATATTTCAACAATATATGTAATAGATACGTAATATATTAATAAATATATATTAACAACAATATATGTAACATAAATGTAATATATTAATAAATATATATTAATTATATTTATATTTCAGGGTGTATTTATATGTAAAATAATATAATTTTGATTTCGATCATCATTACAAATACCATTGAAAATGCTACTCATTTAAAACAATGCGTCCATGGACCAAAAGGAATTTACGAACAGATGGCAAAAAATACTTTGAGAATCCAAACTTATAAAACTATTGTAGAAGAAGTTTCAGAAACGTATATCTGTTCGTCGTATTGCAATTCGTTATTTCAGCCAGATGAGGGCCATTGAGGCGCCGATTTGCAACACACGGACAGCACCGGTTGGCAGAAGGAACTCTCCCCACTTCTCGGCATTCGGCTGATTCGGCGTGCGTCGTCGAGACTCGACGTTCGAGCAGCCAAGGCGACGAGTGGTGACTGGGGAGGTCTTCCTGTCTCTTTCTTTCTCGAGCGGTTCCTCTCCTTCTCGCCGTATCCTCTTCTGTCTCGAGCGTTCTCTTTCTTTCTTGTACAGGCATAGCTTTCAGCTACGAATTCCAATTTTCGGGCACAGAGCCGAGCGCGCAACATATATATATATACAAGGTGTCAGGTAACTACCGCCCGTGGTTTCGTGGATTGATAGATCAAGTAAAACTGAGCAGAAAAGTCCTTTACGATTTTTTAATATTTGCCATAGTTAACGAAAAAAAAATTAATATAGTCTGCGAATAAGCGCGTATCACCGCGCGCAAGGACCGCCCGCCGGTCGCCGAGACGTAGGCAGCCGCGGCTGTAGACGCGGCGCTGTGCGGTGAGGAGGGAAAAGCAGCAGTAACTGTGGCGGGTGGCCTGCGAGCGGCACGACAAGGAGGGAGCTAGTTACCTGACACCCTGTATATATACACAATTATTTATACATATAAGTTAGTAGGAAAATCTTAATTTTCCTACAACATTTATTAAATTATATGACGATAAAATCTTGCATAAAAATTTTAATCGGCAATTATGTAGGTGTATATAAAAAAATAGATGTGGAATTGACCTGTTGTAAGACATTGATAACTGCCGATGTAATTTCAAAATATTTCAAAGTATTCGACAAAACTATGACGATATATATCGATATTTTTATCTTAATAGTATATTTACAAAATTAGAAAAAAATTGAAAAAAAATATTGCTGTACTATGCATGGAACATATAAATATAATTAATCCATGTACATGTTTACGAAAATCTTAATTATTTCTAAATTACAATGTAGAACTATTGCAATATGAAATATATTACACATATTCAGCATGGTGACATATTAAATAAAGAACCAAACGGTATCGAAATCGTTATAAAATTATGAATAATTTTACTGAAAGCAAAGCTATGCCTGTAAGAAAGAAAGAGAACGCTCGAGACAGAAGAGGATACAGAGAGAAGGAGAGGAACCGAGAAAGAAAGAGACAGGAAGACCTCCCCAGTTCCCACTCGTCGCCCTGCTCGAACATCGAGTCTCGACGACGCACGCCGAATCAGCCGAATGCCGAGGAGTGGGGAGAGTGGGTCCTTTTGGCAACCGTGTGCTGCAAATCGGCGCTTCAACGGCATCACCGCCGTTGTAAGGGTAACCCACCCTTAGAGAGAGACGCTCTTACTTTGACACACCATGTCTACACTACGGTGTGGCTACAAATCAGCGCCTCAATGGCAACTCTGTCAGCGAGGTATAAAAGGCGGATTCGAGCGTTTAATGCTAGATATAAAGTAAATTTTTCGGAATTCGGAGCATACGAGTTCCGCGGCCAATTTCTTATTGAATAGTTTTGTTGCTCAACGAGCAATTTTGCGACCATTCAACGTGCCCTAGGATCAAGTACTGACAAACAAATTTTGTGAGTTTCTAAAGGTATTGTAATTTATCTTTTGATTAATTTTACACTTTATAATTATTACTTTATAATTATTACATTTATAATTATTACATTCAAATATTTTGAGATTGTTTCAAGGTTCATTAGTTATAAATTTTGAACATAAAAGATTTTGTTAATAATTATCTTGTTATAGTTACCCAAATAGCACACAGAATTTTTAAAAAATTCAGGTTTATGTTATTAATTCTGAGTTCTCTTTTATTTTGAAATGCAGAATTTTCTTTTCGTCTTAAATTGAACCTAGAATTCATGACATAAATTTGAATTTTTTTATTCTTTTTGAATTTTCTGTGCTGCGCGACAACACGTAACGATATTTCTAGCTGTCGTTAAGAGTTACCGAATCCCGCTACAGATATTTTGAGTTATTGCATTCTTTATTATATACTATTCGTATGTATGCATCAATGTACGCGCAACAAACTATAGAGGGTGTTCATTAAGCGCTCCATAGATGTCAGACGCTCGGTTACAGAACCGAGTTAAACGTACAGACCTCTGGTAAAAATTATTCTCAGATTTTTTTGTATCATTTTTCGGAACATCTATATAATTTTTTATAAAACGTTATAAACTCTAAAAAGTAAAGAAGTATTTTTTTAAAATTGTGAAATGAGAAATCAGAATATTTCAGAATTCAAATGCATAAAAAGTTCTAAGAAAAGATATAAACTTTTTAGGTATTTTTAATTGTATGTATTTCCGAAAAATGTTCCAATTCGTATAAAAATTTTATGAGAAAAACTTTAGCCAAGGAGATTTTGAGAAAAATATGATAAAATATGAAAAATTTCTCATAATTATGAAATCGTTCTGAGAAGTTATAAATTTTTTATTTCTCCCCTTAAAAAAAAAACTACAAGAATGCGAAAAAATTATTGATATACTATATAAAAACTGCAGTTTTTCAACAGTATTCCAGTAATTTTTTTGTATTCTTGTAGTTTTTTTCCATAAGGGTCGTTGGAAAAAATGTAAGAAAACATTAGACAATCTGAAGAATTTTATATAATTTCACATGCGAGCATTCTGAGAAATTATGAAATTTCTTATTTCATATTTCTTTGGAAAGTTGAGAAAAAATATTAGATAAATTGAAAAAGTTTTCATAATTTATCGTTCTGATCGTTCTGATCGAGACATTATATTTTATGTTTTGGTGAAAAAATTTGAAAACAATTTCTCATAAGTTTTCATAATTACTTATGAATTTGTGACAAGAGAAATTATGAAAAATTTTATAAAAAATTATGAAAAAAGTTTTTATCAGGGAAAACTGCATACTTCGTTATATTACAAAAAATCTGAGAAAAATTTTTATCAAGTGTTTGTACATTTAACTCGGTCCTGTAACCGAGCATCTAACATCTATGGAGTGTTTAGTGAACTACAAATGCAAGTCGGTAAGTCAACTCCTACGGTAAAACGTGAGGACAACCATTAATGAACACCCTGTGTGTGTGTGTGTGTGTGTGTGTGTGTGTGTATAGAGTCATTATTAATGACTGTTTCTACTTTTTACCATAGAAGCGCGCATTTGTAATTTCTAATATAATAATATATTAGAAACACGTATCCGTCGGTAAGTCAAACTCCTATGATAAAACATAGAAACAGTCATTAATAATCACCCTGTATACAGGGTGTAGGGGAAAGTAGGTAAATTGCACGCACCTAAGGGAAATTTATCGCAGTGAAGTGATTTTTAAAGTTGAAATTGATACGAGTACAGAAATAGAAACTTTAAACATTTTTTTATCATTATGTATTGTCATATTGAACAATTTTTTATTTGATAATGCTATATTCAGCAAAAAGAAGCAAGTGGTTAAACGAAAAAATTTCTCGGGCCTTGGGTAATTGTACGTGCGGTTGGATAAATGGACGCGGAGGAAAAATGAGGTTATAGCCCATTCTTTTAACTACACTACACTGCACTACACTGTACTAGTGGCACTATAGTTGATCTCACGTGGTCTCACGCCTTTCAAGATGGATGCGTAAAATTGTCGACGGCGGACTTGATTTGATAAATAAACAATTACTGGATGACTATTTAATTAAATTTAATAAACAATAGCTCAAAGAACGCAGGAAAAAACGTACTTTTGTTAGGTATAACAAAATTAAACGAATAAAGTAAAAATACAGACTTATTGCCTTATTTTCTGAACGCCAAAATCGCAAGAAAAATCATGATTTTACTTTTTCTTATTTTTTAAATTAACTACGTTTTTAAATGATATAACGTATGGTTATATATTTAAAAAATGCCTTCAGCCTACAAATATCGTCGTGATATAAGTTTTATTCATCGGGAAGGTGCCAAACCACGAAGCGTACAATTACCCAGTGCGTACAATAACCCTACTTTCCCCTATGATAATGGTTGTCCCCACGTTTTACCGTAGGAGTTGACTTACCGACTTGCACTTGTAGTTCACTAAACGCGCCTTAGATGGCAGATGCTTTGGCACAGGACCGAGTTACACTGTACATACAGGCCCCTGGGTGAAACTTTATCTCAGATTTTTTTTGTATCATTTTTCAGAACATGTGTATAAGTTTTTATAAAACGTTATAAAATCTAAAAAATAAAAAAGTATCTTTTTAAAATTGTAAAATGAGAAATCTTAGAATATTTCAGAATTCTGATTTTATTAATTTGATTAATAAATAAAAGTAGTAATCTTAGTAATAAATGTAATATAACTAACCATGCACAGCTTTACCTAGTAAAAACTTTTCCCATAATTTTTATAAAATTCTCATAATTTTTTATGTTAACAAGTAATTATGTGAACTTATGAAAAATTTTTTTCAAATTTTTTCAAATTTTTTTACCGAAACGTAAAATATAATATTTTGATTCAATTATATCCTATTATAAATTCTGAAAAATTGTTCAAAAATTATCTAATATTTCTTAACACTTTTCCCAAATAATATAAAATAATAAACTTCATAGTTTCTCAGAATGATCGCATATGAAATTATGTAAAATTCTATAGATTGTCTAATATTTTCTTACATTTTTTTTCAACAAGAAATAAAAAATTTATAACTTCTCAAAACAATTCCATAATTATAAAAAATTTTTTATATTTTATTATATTTTTCCCAAAAACATCCCTGGTTAAAGTTTTTCTCATAATTTTTATACGAATTGGAATATTTTTCAAAAATACTTACAATTAGAAATATTTAAAAAGTCTACATTTTTTCTTAGAACTTTTTATACATGTGAATTCTGAAATATTCTGAGATTTCTCATTTCACAATTAAAAAAATATACTTTTGTAACTTTCAAGATTTTATAACGTTTTATAAAAAAATTATACACATGTTCTGAAAAATGATACAAAAAAAATCTGAGAAAAAGTTTCACCGGGGGCCTGTATGTACGTGTAACTCGGTCCTGTGCCAAAGCATCTGCCATCTAAGGAGCGTTTAGTGAACTACAAGTGCAAGTTGGTAAGTCAACTCCTACGGTAAAACGTGGGGACAACCATTATTATACACCCTGTATATATGTATTGTACTAAGAACCAAACCAAAACACCATTTAAAAAAAATGTCTTCAATAATTTCATTTATTTTTAATGACAAATAAAATATTACATTAGTAACTTTTCTTTTCATCTCATAATAGACATGATTTATATCGTTAAGGAACATACAATAAGCAGTATAATCTTTAACGTTTCACAAAAATTAAGTTGTAAACAATAAATGATTTTTATTTTATAATTAGACGTTACAAGAATAAAATATTAAGCTATCAGTAAAAGAAGTTCAAGAAAAAGTTTTGCAATATATCAAATTGATCAACATTATTCTTCCTGTTTTTCAATTTTGTCGTATTTTAAGCATAACAAATGGAATATTGGGATTTCAGAGAGACACTACGGAGGGGATATATTAGCTTATAAAAATAGGAGGAAGGAAATTTAAACTCTTCAGATAAATTTTATCAAACTTCTTCAAAAGTCGCGCGTGTCCTGATTGCTATATAAGGTAAAGATTTAAAAATATTCATATACAGTGTAGCTGAAATAAAGTGTTACAGATTAATATTGTCTTCTTATGCCTTTCAAAAAAAAGTTTTAGACAAAAGGCGCAGGAAAAAAGATATTAAACTTTATTTGAGTTATCCAGTATGTTAAACATCAACACATGTCCTACTATTATATTTTATTCTATCGTAGATATTCAAGAACTAATTACTCAAACATGCAGACCAAGATCCTGAGTCTCCTTCACGTTCTCAGTATCGGTGCCATTATCAATCCGTTACATGGGTATCAGAATCAAAGCTGGCATTATAACAACAGTAATACGGAATGGACGTTAACAAACTTACTAGAATTAGGTGTTGGAGCAGTGAACTTTCTCAAACAGAATCAACATTATATTGAACAGGAAGTACCGAACACGACACCACAATCCGGAAATACATATGACTTTATAATAATCGGTGCTGGTACTGCCGGCGCAACCTTAGCCGCAAGATTGAGCGAGATTTCTCAATTCAAGGTACTACTGATCGAAGCTGGTATCCACGAAAACCTTTTTATGGATATTCCAGTACTCGCTGCTGCCCTACAGGCGAGTAATATCATTAATTGGAATTACCGAACCAAACCGTCCAACAAGTATTGTCGCGGCATGAAAAATAATAGTTGCCCTTATCCGAGAGGAAAAGTAGTTGGTGGCAGCAGTGTGTTAAACTTTATGATAGCTAGTAGAGGCGGTGCCGAAGATTACGATCGATGGGCCGAGTTGGGCAACGAAGGTTGGGCATACAAGGACGTTCTTAAATATTTTAAAAAACTGGAAACATTTGATATTCAAGAGCTGGAGGCAAATAATACCTATCATGGTACCGAAGGACCAGTACATATCACTTACCCGAGATTTCGTACACCATTGGCAGAAGCTTTTCTAAAAGCAAGCACGGAGATGGGATATCCGCTAACAGATTACAACGGGAAAAACGAAACAGGTTTCTCATATTTACAGACAACGATTATGAACGGCAACCGCATGAGTAGCAATACGGCATACTTGCATCCAGTACACGATCGCAATAATCTTTATATGACTCTTCAGAGCACGGTGACAAAAATACTGATTGACCGTATCACAAATCGAGCAAAAGGCGCACAGTTCATCAAGCATGGTAAAACTATAAGTGTATTTGCGAAAAAAGAAGTGATTCTATGCGCAGGTGCTATCGGATCACCACAATTGTTGATGCTGTCAGGTATTGGACCAGCGAAACATCTTACTAAACTGGGCATAGACGTAGTAAAAGACGCGCCAGTCGGCGAGAATCTTATGGATCATACTGCTTTTTTTGGATTAACGTGGACAATAAACGCACCGTTAAATTTAATCCTATACGATGCTTTCAATCCCTTTAAAAATCCATTTGTATCGGAATATTTAAACAAACAAACGGGACCATTAACGATGTCAGGCGGATGCGAGGCCCTTGGTTTCATTAATACAAAACAATCAGAAAGGGATAAAGGTTTACCGGATATCGAACTATTGTTTAACGCCGTTACAATAAAAGATTTTCTTCTTCCAAAAATTTTACTTAATCTTAAAGACTCAATATTTCAACAATGGTCCAAGTACCAAAACAGTTACGGTTGGAACGTTCTAGTAATATTGTTAAAACCAAAAAGCCGTGGAAGAATAACATTATTAGCTAATGATGTTAATGTTAAACCAGAAATTGTGCCAAATTTTTTTGACGACCCAGACGACGTAAA
Organism: Solenopsis invicta; assembly: GCF_016802725.1. Taxonomy (NCBI): domain Eukaryota; kingdom Metazoa; phylum Arthropoda; class Insecta; order Hymenoptera; family Formicidae; genus Solenopsis; species Solenopsis invicta. Next base: position 3,135,045 of record NC_052664.1, on the reverse strand, counting down.
AACCATGATCGCGGGTATTAGAACTGCGATACGCCTTGGTCAAACAAAAGCAATGCAGACGTTTGACTCTCAATTGATAAATATTACGTATACAGAATGTAATAAGTACAAATATGATTCTGATACTTATTGGGAATGTGTAATAAGGATAATAACTGCCACGCTTTATCATCCTTGCGGCACTTGTAAAATGGGACCTATTGGAGACCCAACTGCTGTCGTCGACCCCAGATTAAAGGTATTTACTTAAAAAAAAAGAATGAATTAAAATAAAAATATTTACGAAATATATCGTGAGTAGCGCAACGTGTTTTTATAAATTTATATGCAATGTTTTGCAGGTAATCGGTGTTCAAGGTTTACGAGTGGTAGATGCCTCTATTATGCCCGAAATTATATCGGGCCACACAAATATTCCTGTATATATGATTGCCGAAAAAGCAGCAGATATGATTAAAGAAGAATGGAATCACTTGGTGAAATCACGAACATAATATACTTTCATGAAATAACTATGCGCATATGTGTGTGTGAATGATAAATATTCATTCTGCTGTTATTGATTCAAATTAAAAAATTTAAAGATTAATAAAATCTTAAAATACATGTAATATAATAATACAAATACGTGTTTATTGTCTTAAATAGCTTTCGGAATAAATAATAAAGGATGTTAAAGAAAAGCCACATACAGTCATATGAAAACAACTTAAATGATAATACGTAAGAAAGGAAATTTTAAAATCTAATTAAACTTTCAATTGAATTGATTCTTTTGCTGTCTTATTATATTTACTTCATAATTTCATAATTATCTCGAACACTATAATAAAAAAATTTAGCAGCGGTCTCCCAGTTCTCAATGTGGTAACAATGTATATAAAAAATAAATATATCTAAAAATTAATTATGAACTTTTAACACTTCTAATTTTTATAAAATAAATGACTTTTATACATGTAAAGTAATAGCCTTCTTTGAAATTTTATTAATCATTTCATTAAGAATAAATAATTTTTTTTAAATAATTCACGTTTATTGATCAAAATAGAGGATGCTAATTTAAAATAATATAGTATACTAATTAATATTGCAATATAAGAACTGTATATTAATCAAAGAAGATTAAAAATATAATAATTATGTATTTATATGTGTGAATGTAACATGTATTAATTTTGTATTATACATTGTTGTATCTGTTTTGTTAGCTATCAAAACATATTTTTAGAAAATATGCTATTAAAGAAATTTACTATAAATGTTAATAAAAAAAATTTTTCAGTAATTAATTATTTTTAATAGTTTTAGCAAAAAATATTAAGTATCGACGTGGACTTTTCATCCCGTCACAATAGATACATGTTTTATCATGCCATAACATTTTAGATCTGCCAAAAATACAATGTCGTTGCATGAATTTCGATATTATGGTCCACTAACGGCACAATTCCGTTGCGGAATAAAAATATTAATTTTATCTAAAAACGAAACAAAATATTTTGATTTCAATAGACAGAAAAATATCTTTAGTAAGACATGTATCAAAAATCCGTCAAAGTCTTATCAGAAAGTTTCATAGAGCGCTGTTGTAAGCGTCGCACGTTGAAATTGTTACAAATTTTTTTAGAAAGTGACAAATGTATGTTTAAACATGTATTAGAAAAAAACATAAAAGTAACGGCGATGATGGTGTTTCCTAACAAAAAATTTATCAAATTAAATTTTGCATTATGACCTTTTTTATCTTTATTTAAAAAACATAATTATCTTTATCATAATTTGTACAGAAAAAATCAATGAGACTTTTGTCATATAAAACTAACGATTAAACCTAATAAGAACTCGTTTGGTCCAGCCGTTTTCGTTCTGAAATCTGATAATGTTGGATACTCGCAACTAACTGGCTTGCATATATTATATTATATTATAGATACACGTGAAAGTCTTGCATAACATGTATTATATTATATTTAGCGCGAAACATTATGATACATAATTCATAATTTGGAAAATTAGATGATGCAAGAGTAAAAGATATTAAGCTGTTACTTAAAGAATTTAAAAAAAGCGCTATTAAACAGGAAATTGCAGAATAACTGTAGCAATATTTCGATGTATTGCGCATGCGATACTGAAACAAGCTATCGACTACGACATGGAAAAGACATTAACTTATAAAAATGCGATGTAAGAAAAATATAAAAATATCGTTAAATTTTTTAAGCCTCTACTATACAATTGCACATAGACCACTATATATACTTAAAACTATAAGTCAGATATGTACTCGTATGTTAAACATCTAGGCACATTTTCCTATCATTGCATTTTACTTCAGATGTTCAAAAGCTAATTATTATTCGAATATAATACACAAATGTTCAAATTTTTCATGTTCTCAATTGATATTATTGTCAATTCGCTACATAGGCACTCTAGCTGCATTCCGATATATACTGTCAATACATGTAAAAATCTGTAATATACGTAACGTAAGCTATAGATTTTTTGTACTAGTAGTGAATTTCAGAACGCAGCCTCTATAGTAGTTTTCTTAACAAACTATGAATGGTTATTACATCATAATTAACTAGTTTATTAGTAATGAGTTATATATGAACGAAAAAAGAGTATCACAACTGGTAATGACTCATATATGAATTATTAACTTTTTAATAAATAATGAGTGAAAAGGTCAATGATCTTGACCTTATGAAGAATCAAGGTCAATATCAAGATGTGTAAAGTAAATATTTATTTTGAATCACATTTTATTAAGTATATTTTCATGCCTTTATGACGTAAGCATTAGATACAAATTAATTTTTAAACTAATTGAGACGTCATTGCGACATAACGTAAGGTGAATCTATACGTCACATTTCGTTTGGTGCGGACAGGGAACTGATTTATGTAATTATTCTGATCATAAAAGAAAAACTATATACGTTAAAATACAATTACAATAAAATAAATAATTTATAAGATGTTTCATATTTTATATTGAAGTATGTCAGAATAAATTTGCTTACACGAAAAAAAGAATTTTCTTTATGTAAGCAAAATTATGTCTGTTTAAAATTATAAATTCTTCCAAGAAGATTTTATATTCTTGCTTATATATGAAACAATGAATTGGTGATTTAATAATAATTTTTTTCTATGTAATTTTTGTAAAATAATTCTATTTTAATATCTTTGTATTCAGACTAATTGAGTCACACTATGTAAAACAAATCATAGAATTTTGTTTTAAAAAAATGTGACTTTTATAATCTTGAACAATCAACTTTTTCGAAAAATAATTTAGTCCATAAGGTGGATGATTTACATTTAAAGTGGCGAATCAAGAAGCGCGGTCGCGCCTATTACGTTAAGTCGCGGTTCGATTTAGTCTCATTTTTTATTTATCTCAAGGTCTCTATAGCAAGATCACATGCGTTCGCACGTCGTCACTACTTTCAGTCAAATCGCTCCTAAAAGAAATTAACTTCGTTTCCTTGGTTCAAGTGTCCTTTCAGAATTTTCGTTCCTTTCCCTTCTAAATGTTCAACATTTAAATTGTACATCACAGTGTATTTCACATCGTATACCCAAAATTACTCATACGGCCTGCTGACAAATTAATTAGTACGCTGCGTGACCACTTACACTATTATCGGACAAACAAATATTTTTCGTTTGTCAATTTTCACAAAAGAAGAAAATGTATTATGACCATTTAAACTACTCGAGACGTTACTTTGTTTTCGTTTCAAGTATCAGTCATATATACATGTTTCGACCTGCATTCGAACAATATTCGTGTTCAAATATATGTATTTTTCCAAGCTTCTAAGAATGTTTCCTATGCCTTTATTTTCTTTATATTAAAAGCTTCTTATATTTTTCATATTAAGCAGTCATAGCGTGCAGAAAGAATTTCCGATTAGTGTTGTACTATCTGCGAAAATGCACGAGAACGTTGTCAGAGGTTTATACATCAACATTTTATGACAATATCAATGTGTTATGTGAGTTGTCGTAATCGTCATAATAATTTTACCATTATTTATCCCCCTTCATACAACTTTGTCTAATACATTTTTCTTTTTTTTTTGTAAAATACGTAGAAAAACAGTCCCTACACTTTATTTGAGCCACTCTGTACTTTACACATCTACAAACATTTTATCTATTGTATTTTATTCCAGATTAAAAATCAATTTCGAATATGCAAAATACGATTCTGAGTTTTTTTCTCATTCTCAGTTCAAATGCTATTATAAATCCATTATATGCGTACCATTACTTCTATAGTTTTTATGGCCACCGTAATGAAGAATCGGAGTTGCCAAATTTACTGAAAGTAGCTACTGAAGTCGTGGACTTCTTCAAGCAGAATCGACATTTCATAGATCAGGAAATACCGAATATGACACCCCAATATGGAGACGTATATGATTTTATAGTGATCGATGCTGGTACAGCCGGTGCAGCCATAGCCGCAAAACTTAGTGAAATTTCTGAATTCAAAGTATTACTCATAGAAGCTGGTTTCCATGAGAGTCTCTTCTTCGATGTTTCATTCTTTGCTACCTTGTTGCAGTTTAACAATAACATTAATTGGAATTATCGAACCAAATCATCCAAAATGTATTGTCGTGGAATGAAAGACAATAGCTGTCTTTATCCGAGAGGAAAAGTAGTTGGTGGCAGCAGTGTGTTAAATTTTATGATAGCTAGTAGAGGCGGTGCCGAGGATTACGATCGTTGGGCCAAAATGGGAAACGAAGGTTGGACGTACAAAGATGTTCTCAAATATTTTAAAAAAGTTGAAACAATGGATATTCCAGAAATCAAATACTGCCTACCATGGTACTGATGGACCAGTACACATCACTTCCTTAGAATTTCATACCACATTGGCGCGAGCTTTTTTAAAAGCTGGCAAAGAGCTGGGATATCCGATACTAGATTACAACGGGGAGAATGTAATAGGATTTACATATTTGCAAAACACAATCGTGAATAATACTCGTATGAGTAGCAATAGGGCGTACTTGTATCCTGTACACGATTGCAATAATCTTCATATAACTTTTTAGAGCACGGTGACAAAAATACTGATTGATCGTACCACGAATCGAGCAATCAGTGTAGAATTCATCAAGTATGGCAAAACTATACGCATATTTGGGAAAAAAGAAATGATTCTATGCGCCGGTGCTATCGGATCATCGCAATTGTTGATGCTATCCGGTATTAGACCAGCGAAGCATCTTACTGAACTAGGCATCCACGTCATTCAAGATGCACTAGTCGGCGAGAACTTGATGGATCATACAATATTTTATGGACTATCATGGACAATAAATGCATCGATAGGTTTCAATTTCAATGATTTACATTCTGCTAAATCCTATGTAAGAGAATTTTTAATAAATGGGTCATGACCGTTAACGTTGCCTACAGGTTTTGAGGCTGTCAGTTTTATTAACACAAAACGTCCTAATATACCTAGTGCTCTACCCGACATAAAACTGCTATTTTTCACCTCTACAACTAAAGATTTTCTTCTCTCAATGTTAATAAATTTGAAAGACGAAATAATCCATAAATGGAATAAATACGGCAACACTCATGGCTGGACCATTATCCCAGTATTGTTGAAACCAAAATGACGTGGTAGGATAACGTTATTGGCTAATGACGTTAATGTTAAGACAGAAATTGTGCCGAATTATTTCGACGACTCAGACGACGTCAGGACAATGATTGCTGAAATTAGAGCTGCATTAAATATTTAGTCAGACAAAAGCAATGCTGGCGTTTGGTCCTCAGTTCCTAAATATTACTTTTACTGAATGCAACAATTATGTATATGACACTGATGCTTATTGGGAATGTATAATAAGGATATTATCTAACACACTCTATCATCCATGCGGTACTTGTAAAATGGGACCCAGATCAGATCCGACTGCTGTTGTCGATCCCAAATTAAAGGTATTTGTTTAACAAAATGCACTACAGTATTTATTCGGAAGATAATAAACAGTATATATCTTCATATTTAATGTTTCGCAGGTAATCGATATACAAGGATTGCGAGTGGTAGATGTGTCCATTATGCCCGAAATTGTATCGGGGCACCCAAATATCCCTATATATGTAATTGCCGAAAAAGCGGCAAATATGATTAAAGAAGAATGGAATTACTCGGCGAAGCCATGATAATAATATCCCTAGTAGCACAGTACATTGGCTTTACATTGGTTAACATTGGCGAAACATTGGTTATGTTGGGAGTACATTGGCCAATATTTCCCAATAAAGAGCCAATATTGGTCATAGAATCAATTGCACATGTACTTGTAATATTGCTCGCCAATTAATAAACAATATTGCATTTACATTGGAGATGCATTGGCCAAGATTTGCCAATGTAAAGCGAATATTGTTTATTAAAGAAATGACAATGTTTTGCCAATATTACGAGTCAACAATTTTACAATATTGCTCTTACATTGGAGGTGCATTGACCAAGATTTGCCAATGTAAAGCGAATATTGTTTATTAGAGAAATAGTAATGTACTGCCAATATTACAAGTCAACAATTTTATAATATTGCTCTTACATTGGAGGTGCATTGGCCAAGATTTGCCAATGTAAAGCGAATATTGTTTATTGAAGAAACGGTAATGTACTGCCAATATTACGAGTCAATAATTGTACAATATTGCACTTACATTACAAGTGCATTGGCCAATATTTGCCAATCAAAAGCGAATATTGTTTTTTAAAGAAACGGTAATGTGCTGCCAATGTTACGAGTTAACAATGGTACAATATTGCACTTATATTGGAAGCGCATTATTGGTCAAGATTTCCAAATCTAAAGCGAATATTGGTTATAAAAGAAATATTAATGTGCTGCCAATGTTACGAGTCAATAATTGTATTGTAAATATTATCAATAAACGAAATAGGTCCATAAATGAAGAAACCTCAATCTACATTCCAATAAGCAAACAATATTTTTCAATTGTTTATAAAAATTTTTTTATAAAAATTTTTTATAAAAATTTTTTATATTTAATTTGTATTATATTGACATATATTTTCTAATTGCATTCTTACTCAAACAAATAACAGAAAAGTTATTCCAGATACTATTCCGCATTTGTGAAATTAGTAAAAAAACTATAATTTTATATTTGTTTATGTAAATAATGTGCTTTAATTATACATATTCCATTTTTTTGATAACGTATATTGACTTGATCTACCAGTTATATACAAGTATCAGCACAAAGCTTTCACAGGTCATCACGAAGGATCAGTTCGCAGCGATCACACAGGTCAAATAACGTTCACCGGAGTCGGGACTTGGATGGGTGACCGCTTGGGTTAAAAAAAAAATTGGACTAATATTGGTTAAAGTGTCAACCTTCTAATATTGGACCAATGTTGAAAACCCAATGCACAACCAATATATAATATCGTATTTATTTATTTTTTTAATATTGGTTAAATAAGGGTCGATATCATACTTTGCAATATTGGACCAATATTAAAAATCAATTCACATCCAATAGATAATATTGGGTTGACATGATTTTTCAATATTGGACCAATATTGCAACTTCAAGATTGGTTAAATAAGAGTCGATATCATACTCTGCAATATTGGACCAATACTGAAAATCAATTCACACCCAATATAGAATATTGGGTTTACATTATTTCCCAATATTGAACCAATATTTTGTGCTACTAGGGATACTTTCATGAAACAACTTCTGTATTATATTTTAATTAGTATTTTATTATAGTGATACTACCAATGTTCACATTTTTTATATTATTTATAGAATATCTTTCAAAAGATAATATTAGATAATTCATATAAAAAATTTTATAAAAATTAAGATTTGTATTACAAGTATTTATGTGCATGTGTGAATGTACGTGTGTGTTACAAAGAACCTATATTTTTATAAACATTTGCACAATATTTTAATTATATATATATATACATATATACGTATATGTACACAATATACATCGCTTGTTAATGACTTCGTTTACTAGAAAAAGTTCTGCATGACATTTTATAATGTAATTAATTATACATTATGTTTTGATTATAAAATCAGTGAAAAACTAAGGCAAAAAACCGATCGTATTAACGAATCATACATCAGTTGTAAATTTGATCTTCTTCTGTTAGAAGTAGACCTTGTTTACACCGTACGCAATTTTAATGCGAATCAAATTAATACTGTTGTATCTCTTACTTTGTGGGTGTGGGTGATTCACAATTAAGCGAGAGGGATATTTATAATGCAATGTCGAGTTTATTGTTACGGGATACAGACAGACTAAAAGAAAAAGACTGAATACATAGACTGACTCTCTGGGAAGGCCCGGAAGGTTATCGGATAATATAGATGGGTCAGTGATCATGAAAAGAAAGGCGGCTTCTTATTGGTCGAGAGAGGTACACGGGTGTAGTGTGCGAAATGCATATGGCGGTAATTCCAAACATAACAAATACACATCAAGTATGAAATCTGCATGTGTTTACACCGAACAATATCAAGTGAATAGAACGAACCATTAAGAATCCAATAAAATACGCATCAAATAATATGGTATCTTTCTGCTAACAATTGTTTTAGTTCCAATAGAGAGAATAATTTTATATAAAGGTTAAATTGTACAACAATGAATAATATACAAGAGGTTACATCCTTATTTATTGCATTATTTGCAATAAATAGACTTCAACAAGATTGTCGGAAAAAACAATTACGACGATTGTTTTCCCATAGACGACGTGCATTGAAGGCAACGCTTAAAAGGTTATGTTTTCAAAAAAGAACAGAGTTGTTATTAAGGTGGAAACAAATTAATAGTCTAAAACAAATAGAATTAATTGCAGAAGGTATACGATATCGAAGGATTTGGCAACTTGAGAGAAATTCAGATTTTTGGAAAAGGATTGTGAATTGTCATTATACTGAAAAAGAATGGATTGAAAATTTTCGTATGTCTAAAGAGAGTTTTATAGAATTATGTGATATGCTCAGAGATGAATTAGAACCAGAACCACAATTTTTAATGCCAAGGGAACCTATATCTGTAGAAAAACAAGTAGCTGTGGCCTTATATAAATTAGCATCTACTGCAGAATATAGAGTTATTGGCAATGCAATGGGAATACATAAATCGTCTGTAAAGAAATGTTTATACAGAGTAATAAAGGCTATCAATAAAGTAATGCTTCAAAATTATATAAATATGCCAAATGAAAATGAAGCCAATTTAATAGCTTCAAATTTTGAAAACAAACGTTTTATTCCACAAATTATTGGTAGTATCGATGGTACGCACATAGAAATTATTCCACCAAAAGAAGGATACAGAGATTTTATAAATAGAAAAGGTTGGCCTTCATATAATGTACTTGCAATTGTTGATCATAACGGAAGGTAATTTTTTATATTTCAAACAATATGTAAAAATCAAATTTTATATTATTTATAAATTTAAATTACAGATTTAGAAATATTGTAATAAAACATCCAGGGAGTTATCACGATACAGCTGTATTAAAAGAAAGTATGTTATATAAAGATGCTGATACTTTAATACCTAAGGTATCTAGACTTTTATTTCAAATTTAAAATATTGCATAAACTATTAATTATATTTATTTTTATATAAAAATATGCATACGTATCTATTTAGTTGACATAATTTGATAACTATTTGATAAATAGTTGTGATAATTTGATAAAAAAATTTTGGGAATATTTTATAAATACAATATAATATTCCTAAAATTTTGCTAATATTTTTATAATGTTCCTCTATTGGCGCAAGTTCTTAAACTTATAGATATTATATGGACTGTGTTCTAATATTCACTATTAGTACTAAAAATCTATAGTGTACGTAATGTCAACTATAACTTTTTAGTACTGGTAATGAATATTGAAACACGATCATAGTGAACACCTAATTGTACTGATGGAATAAATATACATGATAAATATACCTGTGATCTGAAATTTATTTTCTAAACTTATTTTATAGATGTTCAGAAAACTCGTAACATAAATAGAATGGAAATACCGTTTATAATTGTGGGAGATCCTGCTTACCCACTGTTACCATGGTTCATAAAAGGATTTTCTGGTTCATTATCATCGGAAGAAGAATCTTTCAATGTCCATTTAAATTCTGCTCGAATATCTATAGAAATGGCGTTTGGTAGACTGAAAGCTAGATGAAGAATTTTACATAAAATTAATTGCGATTACAGTTTTGCTGTAATCGCAATTAATTTTATGTAAAATTCTTCATCTAGCTTTCAGTCTACCAAACGCCATTTCTATAGATATTCGAGCAGAATTTAAATGGACATTGAAAGATTCTTCTTCCGATGATAATCCAGAAATTATTGCAGCTTGTTGTGTATTACACAATTTTGTTGAAAAAAACAAGGATAGGTTTTACATACAATGGTTACAAGAAATTGAACAATTAGAACTTGTAATATCACAACCAAGAACTGCAACGATTACTAGTACAGATTCTATAGATGGTACAAATATTCGGAATCATCTAAAACAATATTTATCCGACAATTTTCCATTAAGAAAAGCCTTAATACGACCATAAAAGTATTTTGCGTTAAAATAATTGCAGTTTGTAGTAATAATAGTAATTAAAATAAAGTTATTGATTTAGAAAATTGAACTTAAATAATATTATATCTTTTATATGTATAATATATATAATATTGATAAATACAGCAAGATTATATAATCAATAAATGAATGTATATAACTTACTTTACTTTCGTATATAATCAACAACCAATAATTCCAGTATATTATAGAACGGATAAGTTACAGAATGGTAGTGGTTCTACATTCAATTTATTACTTTATTAGTTTAATTTTATTAATATGATATATAACAGTCATATATATATATATATATATATATATATATATATATATATATATATCAGTCTCGCATTGCAAATATTTGTCTTACATTTAAATCTTTAATCACATTGAGCATAGAAATATTAAATAAAATATAATCGCAAAATAAAAAATAAAAATTCTAGACTCATAATTAATATAAAAAATAAACTGTTTCACTGCCTTACAAAACATTGCTTTTTATAACAAAATATAAAATTGCGAAACTATAAATAAACTACAGCATAATGTAAAGATCACATTTAAAACTAAACCATTAGACATTGCAAATATTTGTCTTACACTTATATCTTTAATCTTATTGAGCATAGACATATTAAATAAAATATAATCACAAAATAGAAAATAAAAATCTTAGACTTATAATTAATATAAAAAATAAACTGTTTCACTGCTTTACAAAACATTGCTTTTTTATAACAGAATATGGAATTGCAAAACTGTAAATAAACTACAGTATAATGTAAAGATTACATTTAAAACTAAAACATTAGACATAACACATTAAACATTGAGATTAAAATATTAGAAGTATATAGTAACATAAAACTGACTTTTTGGCAATACGTTATATAATTTAAAACAGTTTAAACTAAAACTTTTTGGATAAATCTTCTTTTGAAGTAGCTTCTGTTTGCATCTTTGTATTTTCTTTTTCTTTTTGGTTTATTTTAAAAGGTGAAAAACCAACATTATTTATCTGAAAAAAATGTGTCTTTTTTTGCTAATAAAACATTATTTAGTAAAAACATTTTATTTTAGAACTTACAGGAATTAATTTTACAGATGGATAATTATTTTGAGGTAATAGAGGCATCTGAGGCTTTAACATTTGTATACTTTGTAAAAAAGTTTGCATAATAAAATTAGTTTGTTCCCGTTGAAAGTTACGTTCCTTCTCCATTTCATGTTGCTCCCATTCTCTTTGCTTATCCATTTCTTGTTGAATTAATTCTTTTTACCTTTTATCTTGATTCTCTAACATTGAATTCAAGGTAGTATTTTGCAATGTGAACCATTTCTCTGTACAGTTTTCTAAAGCAGTCTTGTAACTTTCTCTTCCTAAAAAGCAAAATAAATATTATTTGTTACACATATAATCTATTATTAAAAATTCAAATAAAAAATATATGTTTACCAGATTTTTGTTTTGTTTTTCTTCTTTTTTTTGCTGGTTCTTCATTTTCTTCAAGATTAACTTCAACTGGCAAAATATTGTCAGTACTATTACTACTGTGAGCCTTATCATTACCATCAGAACTTCCATTATTATCAGCACCACCATTATCATTATCAATATTATCATGTTCATTTTCAATTACGTTGCTAACTAAGGTTAAAAAATTCTTTTAATTATGACTTAATTTTAATTATGATTGTCTTAATTAATAATTGTACGTCTAAACAATAATATAAAGAGATAGGTCAATAAACTAACAATTAAAAGGATGAACAATATATCATAATTTCATCACACAATATAGAATTATAATAAAAAGTTGTCTTTACTAAGTTACTTTTAGCCTAATAAGAATAATTTGTAAAATATAAACTTGAATATAATATAAATATCAAAATATTGAAAATCGAGTTCTTATATGTATATATATACAGGGTGTCCCAGACCAATGTATAAAGATTATCACGATGAGGTAGAAGGGATCGAGATAAATGAAAAAATCTAATACCATTTTACGATATTTGCAATAATTGTTGAGTAATAAAATATTAAGGTCAACCGAATAAGAGCGCGCGGAGAGACAAGCGGTCGCTCGTCTGACCCGTAGGACCGCCCACTGTGGCCCGATTGTAGACGATGGTAAGTGGCGCGCGGCGAGGGAAAGGATAGCTTGGCACCGCACCATGTCGAGCCGGGCGGTCTTACGGCTCAGGCGACCAACTGTTTGCCTCTCCGCGCGCTCTTATTCGGCTGACTTTAATATTTTATTACACGAAAATTATTGCAAATATCGCAAACTGTTATTAGACTTATTGATTTATCTTGATCCCTTCTACCTTACTGTAGTAATATTTATACATTGGTCTGGGACACCTTGTATATATAATATAAATATCATATATATATATATATATATATCTTATATATATATATATATAATTGCAATATTAGTGAAATGTTTTATTTAATGATGTCATACCTTGAAACAATTTGATAATGTTGTGATCCTTAAAATTAAAATCAAATCTTTTCTTCAGATTTTAAATTAGGAACATACATGTGTGGCAACTATGTATATAACATATTGTTAAATCCTTTCAATTATTTATTTATTGACCTATCTCTCTGTACCACTTCTTAATTAAATTTATAATAATTAGATTTTAATAAATATCTATATATTATTTACTATTACCATTATTACTTACTATTATCATTAATATTGGAAATAGCAGTATCGATTCCTGAATTACATGAGCTTGCTGCTGCATTTGGTCTGCAGCCATATAATATTTCCATTTCATCATAGAATGGACAACGTGTAGTTGCAGCTCCACTAACATTATTATCTCTTTTGCATTTAAAGTATGCAAGAATTAAATTTTTTAATTTTAGCTTCATCTGCTCTGCAGTTTTATTGTAACCTCTTTGTTCCATTTCTGGAACAAGTAGCCGGAAAATTTCAACATGTTTATGTCTTTTTCCATCTATTATTGATAATATTTGTTTTTCCGTGCATAATTCTAAAAAAATACACGCGTCTCCTCTTCTCCCCAATTTAGTCCTTTTTTACACATTATGTTAATTATCGCAGATTTATTCTCACAAGACGAAGACATTATTAACTATTAACTGAATAAAACTTGAGAAAACCTAAATCGCCTATTACTTAATACGGAAATGTTTATACCGTTACATGTGTGCTGAAAGTACTATTTGTACTATTTTGATACGATACGTCTGTTTGATTCGTATCGTACCAGACTATACGTCATCGTTTACACTTACACCATCGAATTAAATTAATTTAGTACGAATATAGTACTTAGTACGCGTACAAACACCCGGTGTAAACTAGGTCATAACCATGTTGATATTGATGAATTTGAAATAATTTATCAATAATCCAAATATTTTCTGAATAGAACATTCTACGTATACGTATAGAACTTTTCATTGTAATATTCCGAAATTTAGAACATTTGTCTCTTTTAAAAACATTCAAAAAAATGTTCTTCATAAAATATGTTGTTCTGAGAATATTATTCTAGTAAATACATTAAAAATTATCAAATTAATAAAATAATATCTTTCTTAAACATATAAAATATGCAAATATGTATGCATAATTTGTCAATAAAGAAAACAAATGACAAAATTTTAAAGGAAAATCATACACACTTGTACAAACTCATTCACCTTCTCCTATATAAGAAAATATTTTATAATAAGCATTAATACATAATAGCATGATATTTTTCCAACTAATAACAAATTTCACAAATCCATAGAAATATTATAAATTATTTCATGTATAACTGTAAAATATATTAAAATATTTTATAAGATAGTTCAAGTGCTCTATATGTGTATATACAATGTTACGTTATCAACAGGTCAATAAAAAGCAATCAATATAGATGTTAATAATTAAATATATAATTATAATTCAATGTTTATATTTTAACCATGGACGTTTGGGGTTCACGTGCCTCTTATCAACGTATGAAGTTAATTAGTTATATATTAGGTGATTAGAAGTTAATTGTTAAGTTACAAACTGTGTGAATAAAATTCGCGAGTAGTTAACGGAATCGAGAGACATCAGTCAACGTATAAAAATATCGAAATGTATAAGTTTTTTTGTTATTGTATCCGTAGAAGTAAACGTAATCCATAAGAAAAATATTCCTTGGATGGTCATGCCTTACATTAAATATACCTACTACGGATGCAATGACAAAAAAATTAGACAAAAATTATCCGATAGGATATCGTTGCTTCAACAAATATAACAAAATTGTAAAGATACATAAAGACAACATTCCGTACATCAATAACAACAATATTATTTATAAATTGCCATGTAACAATTTTTGTAGTTTAAAAATTTTTTATTTTAATAAAACATTCTCATTTCTGTTTTCTCTTTAATTTTTTGAAATTAAATGTTACATATTTCATTGAAACTTTTTTAAATTAAGTACATCCACTTAGGTTAGAACAGAAAAATGTTTCAATAAAAATACACAGACAGTATCACTGAATTTTATTTAAAAAGGAATTAAAGATACCGCTACTTGGGTTTTACTTAAAAAATAAATATGCTATCATTTGCATTTTATTCGTTAAAAGTAGTACAGTAGTTATTTCAAAGAGCAATATATTCTTTTTATAATTGGCGCAATTTAAAGATTTCACTCATTTTTTAGAATACGTACCACTTGGGTTGGAATAGGAAAATTTTTCAATAAGAATACAAAGTACAAAGTAGTACTACTATTGTTTTGTAGAATTAAAGTTAAAGGTAAAATTACCACATGGGTTAGCATGGAAAAATTTTAGTCAAAATACAAAAATAGTACCACTTGGGTTTTTAAGAAAAGTTAAAGATAAGGTGCGTGCACACGCATAAATTGGCATCTTTTTTTATCTTTCTTTTAAAAAATATATATACATGCTTATGTTATTATTTATAACGAAAACCATTAATAAATCTTATTATTAAAAATTCAACATTATCATTAGATAGCACATCTTTAGGATCACCAAATTTTAAAAGAATCGATCCCACAATTTAATCTACAGTCCTCTATTCCTACCTTTGAATAACAACAGTAAATATCCAATTTTTTATAACTTTTAATTTTAATCTTCTGTTTTTATACGAGACATCAAAAGAATAACAATAAAAAAAACAATAGAAATTGTAAAGTATTATGATAAAATTAAACATTTCCAACAAGCACTAAATATAATGCTAAGATGTAATGTATGTATATAACATATATAACATAGTTCAAGATAATTACGTTATATTAAATTAAACACATACGCTATGTGTTTGCTAGGTTTGAAAATTAAATTTTC
Source organism: Solenopsis invicta (assembly GCF_016802725.1). Classification (NCBI taxonomy): domain Eukaryota; kingdom Metazoa; phylum Arthropoda; class Insecta; order Hymenoptera; family Formicidae; genus Solenopsis; species Solenopsis invicta. The sequence continues at coordinate 3,118,985 of NC_052664.1, read as the reverse complement.
GTTACTCGTAATTAGAATAGAATACTAAACGCCTTTTCGATATCTCGGGGATCACCTCGTCGTCAACACTTAGATCGTCACCGCTGCCGCTGCCGCTGCCGCCGCCTCCGCCGCCGCCGCCGCCGCCGCCGCCGCCGCCGCCGTCGTCGTTATCGTGCGTCGTCACCGTCGTCGTCGCCGCCGTCGTCGTTATCGTGCGTCGCCGCCGCCGCCGCCGTCGTCGTCGTCGTCGTCGCCGTCGTCGTCGTTATCGTGCGTCGTCACCGTCGTCGTCGCCGTCGCCGTCGCCGTCGCCGTCGCCGTCGCCGTCGCCGTCGCCGTCGCCGTCGCCGTCGCCGTCGCCGTCGCCGTCGCCGTCGCCGTCGCCGTCGCCGTCGCCGTCGCCGTCGCCGTCGCCGTCGCCGTCGTCACCGTCGCCGTCGCCGTCGTCGCCGTCGCCGTCGTCGCCGTCGCCGTCGTCGTCGTCGCCGTCGTCGTTGTCGCCGTCGTCGTCGTCGTTACCGCGCGTCGTCGCTGTCGTCATCGTTATCGCGCGTCGTCACCGTCGCCGTCGCCGTCGTCGTCGTCGTCGTCGTCGTCGTCGTCGTCGTCGTCGTCGCCGTCGCCGTCGTCGTCATCGTCGCCGTCGCCGTCGTCGTCGTCGCCGTCGTCGTCGCCATCGTCGCCGTCGTTGTCGCCATTGTCATCGCCGTCGTCGCCGTCACCGCGCGTCGTTCCCTGTCGTCGCCGTCACCGCGCGTCGTTCCCTGTCGTCGACTACCACTAATAGACTAAGTGCTATCTTCGATAATAACTTACCTTCGACTTTCTATTGATTGATGAATAGACTTGATCGATCAAATCGACGCGGTTTTACACGACGAAACAGACGAATTAATTAAAAAAGTATCGGACTGCCCCGCAAACCGAGATTATTATTGTTGATAATTGAGGCATAATTAGGTTAGAAAACCTGTCACGGCGGCCATAATGTCAAGAAGTGCAGTGCGCGTCAATGATTCGCTGGGTCATAGTAGGTAGTTTGACTTACCGACACTGAGTTGATGACGATAAACGCGCGTGCGCAGGCGTACATCGTTATCGACTCAGTGTCGGTAAGTCAAGCTACCTACTATGACCCAGCGAATTATTGACGCGCACTGTACTACATCACATACATCACAAGTACACCACAATCGCATATAGCTAATGTATACCAGCGCCACTCTGTGTCGAAAATGTGAAAGGGAGAATTCTTGAGAGCGACGACGACGACGATAATGATGAAAACAATGACGTTTCTTAACACAAAAATGTCGAAAACTTAGAATTGCACCGCGATATATCCGCTCGTAGGACTCGGAAAGAAAAAATAAAAACACTTTTGTTATGCAATTTGTTCCCAACCTATCGATTGAAACTACTAAGAACTTGATCGGTTCAGCCGTTACTGAGATCTGTTAATCTCGTTATGCTTGAACTCGCTGACTCGCGTAAAAGAGGCGCTCGGTGTTTTTCGCTTTTACTTTTCTTTTTTAATTAGCACGAGACGCGACCGCGCCTTTTGATGTATAGTTTCAAGCAATTTACGTTCGAAACAGGTATCTCATAATAAAATAAATGTATTAACATGATTCTAATGGTATGATAATTTTAAAAGCTGAATGTTAGAGGTCATAACCTCATAACTTTACACCTGTCAAACTGCATGAAAATGAGTGAATTATACGTAAACATTAGGTGAAAGTTTTCAATGTTAATAACATCGTTATATTGCTTCTATCTAATGTTTATGTAGATATAACTCTATAATTGTAATGGTCCCCACATAGAACTAAAACCTCCAATGGACGTCTGCCGTGGAGGTTCAGACCTTCCAGTGGACGTCCCATAGACATCCAATGGACGGCCATTAGGCATCCACAGTTCCGCATTGCGCACGTCCATTGGACGTCCATAGACGTTAACAATGGATGTCCATTAAACGTTACGTGGATCATTAATAAAGGGTTCATAGAGCCTTAGTGGATGACAAACCGACGTCACGTGGATTATTAGTAAAGGCTTTATAGAGTCTCAGCAGACGTTACATGGATTATTAATGGACGTCTGCCGTGGAGGTTAGGACTTTCAGTGGACGGTAAAAAAAAATTTTTTTTAACAGATTTTATTATTTTTATAGCTTAATCTGTATTCACTGTTTCACATATAACATTTTAATTTACTAATTACAATTACGTATTATTTTATAAATTTTTAAAACGCATCGGCGCCTGCGGGATTCGAACCTAAGATCTTCGGAACGATAACCTAGTATCTTAACACTGAGCTAAACGTGTGAGATTGTTAATAAAAAGTTATATTTGAAGTAAAGCTGATTTAAACAAGAAGAAACTGGCGTCTTGAGTATCGCGCGAACACTCTTATTAATCCTTTGTTCATTTAGCCTTAGATATTTTTAATATAAATTATATAAATAATTAAAATCTGTTTCTGCCCATGGCCAAATTGGTCAAAAAACAACAATTAGAAATAGTATCGGAGCATGAAAAAACATTAATGATGTAAAGAGCCCGTTGCCAAAGTTAATTTTGCAATTAATTGTTATAAACAAATTATCAAAAATGACTGTAGAGGAGAATTGGTTGCGCTAACCGATTCACCGGGAAAAATTACTAAAGAAACATATATGACGCTTTTTTAATTGTCATAGTTATTATAATTGTTATAAACAAATTAGTTGCATAATTGTTTTGATAAAGAGATAATGATCAAATTCCGTAAAGAGAGCGCATGATGTACGTAATATAACATTTTATCCTTGTTTAACTTTTGGTGATCAACAAAAATTACGTCATGCGCATTATACGCTTTTAGGAATCTATCTGACTTCTATGATGAAAGTAAAATCTCATGAAGCTATAGAAATTTTATAGACTTCTAATGGACGTCCATCTGACTTCCATGATGAAAATAAAATCTCATGGAACTATGGAGGTTTCATGGACTTCTAATGGACGTCCATCTGACTTCTATGATGGAAATAAAATCTCATGGAGCTATAGAGGTTTCATGGACTTCTAATGAACGTCCATCTGACTTCTATGATGGAAATAAAATTCCATAGAGCTATGGTTGGATGGATGTCCAATGGAGATCTATTTGACTTCCACGATGGAAGTAAAATCTCATAGAGCTATGGAGGTTTCATGGACTTCTAATGAACGTCCATCTAACTTCCACCATGGAGATAGACGTCCCATGGAGCAATGGAAGGGCGATGGACATCCACTGGAAGTCAATTTCTATGTGGGTCATGACTTTGACTCTGTAGTTTGGAATCACGCGGGTTATATACACATATAACATGTCCGACTTATAAATAACTACCTCTATAAAAACCGTTTACAATTTGATACATATTTCCAAAGAATCTTTTACTCTTTTCATTAAAGAGAGGAAAGAGAATAGGCATTTATAAGAAGGATATCCTACACAAATATGCGAAATGCGATTCTTTTATTACTTGCATCTGTAACTAAAAAAAGTACAATTCACAAGTACTTTCCATCGGTTTATTTTTATAAAATTGCAAATACATCAATTAAAGTTAATTTTCAATTTCAAGTTACAAAGTGATTACATCCTCTACATAGACTTATTTAGATTATATTTCATAAAGTAGCTCAAAACAGCAGTATTACTGTTTACGATGATGTAGTACACTGTATGTGTTATAACACGTCAGTGATCAACGCTTTGCATTGTAACATTAATTGTATTATTTGTGCAATTTCACCTGTTTAATGCTTAATTTATTTTTAATTCTGACAATATTTTCATTTCTAGTTTTATGTATTGCACTCATATCACTTATAAAAATCTTTCTTAATTAATCAACAAAGCATATAAAGTACATTTTTATTGTACATTTCTATTGTATATACTTTAATTTTCAGAAAATATATATGTATGAATTTTTATAACAAGAAAATAAAAGAAAAAACTGAAGCATTTTTTGCTGTCATGTTATTTCTAATATCACACGTACAAACAAGGCACGTATGTGATCACAAGATCACTTGTCTTTGAACATAAGCGTCCAACGTAAATTCCTTTCACTCTAGTTCATATTTTAATATATATCGAGAAATTTGTGGGGCATGCGTCGATGTCTATTTGAGGTACGTGCTGCAAAAAAATGATTCGATTAAAAATAAGTCTAAAACTTATAAGGTATATAATACAAGTTACAAAATTTATGGATTTGCTCAAAATTTTCAATTGAGTTGAGAGGTTTTTCTAATTTGCAATTTCCTGGTCGGAACGTTGTCGTATTTTTATTTGAGGCCTTGATATATATTTATTAGTAGAGCTTTTTTGCTCTTTTGTTTGTCCTTTTCTCTTTTTTTCTTTCAGAACTTCTTGACGATGTATCTATGTTCGGCTCTACAGGATGATATGGTATTGATTCTTCAGAAGCATTCATTCTACCTTTATATATGTATCCGTAATCATCTTTTTGGACTGCAAATACGTTTTCTATAATATTGTGAAAATGTTATAATTCAAATTACTTTAAAATGTAATTATTGATTAAGTATATATTTTCAAATAAAATTCTTTATAATATTTACCATGTGGCGTTCCATAACGCGTGAGCGCGTTTCGTCCGCCTACCACACGTGCTACCGGAAAGATTGCGATCGGGAGCGATGTGGGGGAGGTAAATGCGTTTTCACCTCAATTTGTACGTATGTATTTAATTATACATACCTCTTCACCGGTACAAAGGTCGCACAGAAAGACTCGCTCGGTTTGCTTGTGAGCTCGGCCACGGCTTACACGAATCTGCCCGTCTTCTCTCGCCTTCTCTTTCTATTCCGCGCGCAGTAATACACGGCTCGCGCCCATTCGCGACGGGGCAATAAGCCGAACGCGTCGTTGCTTGGCGACATATAGACACGTGCATAGGAAACGGGTTCGCCTATGCAAGACCAATGTTACGAATTTTAACGAGACAACATTGTGTCGAACTGTTTACGCTACATACCATCTGGAATTTCTGATAAGGTTTCTGTCATTTCTGGCGTCTGTATTTTCGGGCGTAAACATCTAATTGGAAGTAGTAACTTCAAGGCCAATATTTCCAGATTAAAAATGTGTTGTAATAGTTTGTTCATGTTGATCATGTTCATCTCTGTTATTATTAGTACTGTTTTGATTTTCATGAAGTTCTGGTGATTAGAAATTGAATTTCAAGAAAATGAATATAAATATTTTACTAGTTATGTAGTTTACAAAATACCTCTGCTTATTTACTTTACATTTAAACTTTGATCATAATGTATGTTGTCGAAATCAAAATCCTGAGTTACCTTTAGCAGATTTTAACCGTCGTTTGTTGTTCGTTAAAAAGTTATTAACTTGAGTTGACAAATTAAATGTGTATTTTTTAGCGAAATAAAGCTCAACTAGAAGGTTCGCCCGCCCTTCCATAAAGAGGACAAAAGTTATCATCTAATTATATTGCAATTGATACTAACCACGTTCTAATTAATCATGTTGCCATTTTGGACTAAAAACGTGATCAATATCAGGGTTATACCTTTTCTGGACTCTCCATGTTCACTTTGCAACGCAAAACAAGATCCCACATCTGCTACGGAGTGAAACGAAGTCTACAATTGTATTGTTTCACATAGGTCTTTGATAATTACTAATTTTTTTATCAAATAACAAAGGACGGCTAAATCCTCTTGAAGGGGTTATGCTTACCAGATCTTACTTCAGCTCCTCTTGAGTTTTCAGATGGAAAGTGCGTCATCCTTCTTCGTGATCAACGACGCATATTTCTACTGTTGGTTAAAGTACTTCTACTCTCATTAAGCTCTAAAAAAATAAGATTTAAAATTTCATTTTTAATGCTTGATTGTTTTATAATGCTGAGCAACGATCTTAATTTCTGAAAACTCATTTTTTGTGGAAGACAAAATTTGTGTAGTAAAAAAGAAAAAAGTTATTGTTTTTAATCACATAATAAATTTATTAATTTAATCTTACCTATATCACGGTCAATAGTAGATGTTTCTGACAACATGTCAGCACAGATCTCATCTCGTTGCTTTCATTAGTTCCAATAGAAAAAGTTATTTCAGTAAGATATATTTGATCCTCATTAAATCGATGAAAAGATTGCAAAAATTCCTTCAAAGATATTCTGAAAAGAGTACAGAAAAGCATTAGAATTAAAAAAATATTACTAATTTTTAATATTACTAATAACTTCAATTAACATGTGAGACACTGTGTAAATACAAAATACCTATTTTGCGCAAGATCCTTTTGTTTTCGAAATATTATATCATATCTTTCCTTATTAATTTTACAATTTTAATTTCCGTAATGTTTACATTTATAACATACTGCTTGTGTGTATAAATAAACCCAAAATAAAATTGTAGTGTTTATATTTTAATTCTATCCCAAATGTAATTTTACGTAGTAGTAGTAGTAAGGTACTTTATTCCTTGCGGAGGATATTACGGACTTCCGCTCCGCTTACATAGTTTCAACGTTTTTATTCCTCGCATCCTTTACAATGCTCGAGAGAGAGAGAGAGAGAAAATCACTCATCCATTCATACCTCCACACTCATTCTTTGGACCTCCGTTTCCGCCGCTTCCTTCCACACTTTCCTCTCTTCCTTCCACACTCATTCATACCCAGCCACCCTCTTCCCTCCCTCATCTCCTCCAGTTTTTTCATCCAAACCTCTCCCTCCCCCCTCTCACCTAAAACCTCTCCTACCATCTCCTGCCATCCTTTTTCCGTCCCCCAATCCGTGCATTCCTCCCATATATGTTTCCACGTTGCCTCTCCCCATCCACATATCCTACACTTTCTTTTCTCTTTCTCTTCCCAGTATCTACCTCCTCTCATACCGTCTCCTAACCTAAACCTCGCAATCCTTTTCCATCTTTCCTCTTTCCAATCCCTCTTCAAGTACTTCGGCACTCCCTTTCCTTTCACTCTGTTATACCATCTGTTGAACCTCGAGCTCCTAATTTTTTCCCACCTTTCCTCTTCCTGCCGCCTCCTCTCCCTTGCTACCACCTTTCCCCCCCTTAACCCACCCTCTTCTCTCAACTTTTCTATTTTCTTGATATTCCAGCTCTTTTCTTCATAGAAACCTCTTCTTTCTTCCTCCCATTTTCCCATCACCTTTCCCTCCTTCACTCTACCTCTTATCTCCTCCCAACACAACCTTGCCAACTCCCCCCCTCCACCTTCTCCCAGCTTCTTTTCATGCCCTCCATGCCCTCATTCTTCTCCTTCTCCTTAATTTTTCCTTCTGCATCTCCTCCCTTACCATGTACCCCGATGTGTACCTTCCCACCCCTATTACCCATTTCAAATACCTGTCTTGTATCCTCTCTACCCCTTCCCTTTCTTTCCACCCCCAAATTTCTGTCTCATAACTAACCACCGTCCATATCAACCTATCAAATAATCACATCCTTCTAGCCCAGGTTTTTCCGAATTTCCTCTTTCCTATTCCCCATATTTCTCTCATCACCACCGCTCCTTTTTTGATTCTCTCCTCTATATGTTCTTTCTGTCCCCCATTTGCCATCATCATGTAGCCCAGATATTTATACCTTTTTAATTCCTCTATTTCATTTCCTTTCCATTTCCATATTATCTTTTTCTGTCTCTCACCCCCTCTTCTACACCTCATCACTTTTGTTTTTTCTACATTTACCTCTAATCTTTTCTGTTCTACATATTCTTCTGTTTTTATTAACCCTTTCATCTCTGCTTCATCCTCTGCCACCACCGCCATATCATCCGCATACGCCAGGGAATAGATTTTTCTTCCTTTCACCTTTACTCCCCTCCATCCCACCTTATCCAATTTCTCATCCAAATCCGCTAGCAGTAGTGTGAACAAGCATGGGCTCAACGGACATCCCTGTCTCACTCCTCTACCTGTCCAAAAGTTTCCCCTCTCCTTTTCCCCCACCCTTACTCTACTTATTGTCTCCTCCAAAACTTCCTCATACTTCACCACCAGATTCTCTCTCACTCCCTTCCTCCTCATTGTCTGTACCAGTATCTCCCTATCCACCGAGTCAAACGCTGCTTTTATATCCACAAACATAACTACTATTTCGCCTTTCGTTTCCGTTATTTTCTTATTTATTAAATAATTTAACACGTATATGTGGTCTGTCGTTTCTACTCCTCTCCTAAACCCCGTTTGACTCGGTGGTAATGTCCCTTTATTTTCCACTTCTTCCCTTAATCTCTCCGCCAAAACCGCCGCGTACACTTCATACCGTTTGCGTAAGCGTAACCCCCCCTATAGTCTTCTACCTTCTCCCCCTCACCCTTTTTCACTATCGGTACCACTATCCCTTCTCTCCAATCTTCCGGCAATCCCTCTCCCTTCCACAATCTATTACATACCACCCACAGCCATTCCCTTATTTCTTTTCCCCCATATTTCCATACTTCATTCGTAATCCCATCCCCTCCTGCCGCTTTTCTGTCCTTCAATCTCATTATCGCCCTACCAATTTCCTCTCTACTAATCTCTTCTTCCTCCTTTACCCCTCTCCCCATTACCTCCCCTCTTATCCTCCACTTTACTCCCCCCAGCACCCCTCTAAAGTGTTTTTCCCACTCCCCCATTTCAATCCCTTCCCTAACTCTCTTTCTCTTCCTCCTTCCTTTATTCACTACTTTCCACACATCCTTTTCGGATCTTATTCCTTCTATTTCCCTCTGCCATATTTCCCTCTTTTCTCTTCTTCTCCTCACAATGTTCCCAGTACCTCCTCCTCATTTCTTTATATTTTTTCCCTTCTCCCCCTCTCCTCCTCCATTTTAATTCCTCCATAACCTCTCTTTTCCTATCCCTACATTCCTCATCCCACCATCCTCTCCGTTCCTTCTTCTCTTCCTTCTCTATTCTCTCTAATGCCACTTCTACTATTCTCTACATTTTCCTCCAAACCTCTCCTACTCCCGCACCATCACTATCCCTCTTTCCAAGGTATTCCTCAAATTTCTTTTTTTCCTTCTTCGTCCAAACCCCCCTTCTTCCTCTCCCTTTCCTTTTCCCGGCCCTCTCTTCCCTCCGCCCTTCTCCCTCCACCCATACCGTTATCAACTGATGAACGGAGTCTACCCAATCCTCCACCTTCATCTTTTCCTCCTTCCTTCTTGTCTCTTCATTCCCGATCACGTAATCTATTACGATCCCTTCCTTCCCTCCTGTATACCTCCATTCCCCCTCCTCATTCCCCTTTACGCTTCCATTCTATATTGACCATCCCAATTCTCCTATAACCACATAGCTCCTTTCCCTCTCTATTCACCTTTTCATCCTTCGAGCTCTTCTTTCCTTGTTCTACCCCTCCCTCTTCATCCTCACCTATTCTTCCCCCTTCTCTCCCCGTCCTAGCATTAAAATCCCCCCCCTATTAACATCCTCACCCCTTCCTCTCTATCATCCATCCACTCTCTCAGCTTTCCCATTTTTTCCTCCAAATCTCTATTTACATACACTCCTATTAGCCTCCACCACTCTCCCCCTAAATTTACTTTTACTTGTAATCCCTTTTCTTTTCTTGCCTTATCATCTTTTTTTCTCCCTATCTCTTCCCTTATCCCCACAATCATTCCTCCCATTGCCCTCCCTTTTTTACTCTTCCTTGCCGCCTCTGGCACTTCCCACACGTATCCTTTGGCAGCCATTTTCGAACTCTTTCCCATCTCTTCTGTAACCAAATCTCACTCAGGAACATCACATCCCATTCTTTTAGACTCTCCCTGAAATCCTTCTCTTTGTTTTCCATGCCTGCCACATTCCAAAAGCCTATCTTATACTTTTTGCCATTTTCTTTTTTCTTATTCCTCTTCTTTTTCCTATGCTTCTCATTTTCTATATTTCCTTCTATTTCCCCCTCTCCCTCTCCCTCCGTCCACCATCCTACTAAAAATCCTCTTTCTCCTTTTCCATCCCTCTACCCTTCTCCATCCCCCCTTCCATTCTCTTACTTCTTTTCCATGCCATTTCCTCAACTCATCCTTAATCTCATCCCATACCCATAATTTCTCCTCAATCTATATTTTCATATATCCCACTCTTACTTTCCTACCTTCCCTCCTTATCCTTTCCGCTTCCTTCCTTATCCACCACTCTATCCTCCTCTCCTTTTCTGTCAGATCATCCACTATCCACTCCCTTCTTTCCCTAAGCTTTGCTTTTCCTTTCATCACTTCAATTTTCTCCCCTACACTTGCTAATCTTACCCATACCATTTCCCTTCCCTCCTTATCTTACTTCCCTATACTCCTTATCCCTTCCACTCTCGCCCCCGTCGTCCCCACTATCTCGTCTATCTCTTTTCTTAACCCCTCTATCCCTTTCTCCTTTGCTTTCTCTCCTTTTACGATTATATTTCTCTTCCTCTCTTCCCTTTTCCTTTTTTCCCCCTCTAACTCTATTCTCTTCATCCTTTCTTCTAATTCCTTCATCTCTCCCTTTCTCCTTCTCTCCATCTGCTTTACCTTTTCCTTTTCCTTTCTTTTCTCATCCCCTTCCTCTTTCTCCTCCCTCCCCTTACCTTTCTCGATCTTTTCCATCCTTTTCTCTAAACTGCCTAATCTTTTCCTCATATCTTCCATCCATTCTCTCATCTCTGCTTTCCCCTCTTTCACCTCTCTTAATTCCGCTTTAATTTTCTTAAAATCCTCCCGTACCTCCCTTAATATCTCACTCAACCCCCGTTCTTCTTGCTTTTCCGTCTGTTTTTCCGGCTGCTTTTCTAGCTGTTTTTCCGGCGATCTCAATACCTTTATACTTTTCTTAAAGATATCTGCCTGTAATGCATCTATCTCCTTCCTTTTCTCTCCTCTCTTAAACGCATCTATCAGCGATAGACTATATACTTTATCCCTCATCCCTTCTGCTTTGCTCGGTCTTTCCACCTTCCTCTTCTCCTCCTCTTTCCCCTCCTATACTTCCCTTTCCTTCCTATCTTCCTTTCTTCCTTTCCTTCCTCCATCTCGTCTTTCTTCTAACCTTCCAACTTTCCCTATTTAAGAGTTTACATTATTTGCAGTCGGGTTGTAAATAAAAAAAGAAAAACAAATTTTTTTTTTTAATTAAGTAATCTATTTTTGTAGAAAATATTTACTAGAAAATATGATTTTTTTTATATTTAAGATGATCACACTTTTACACTAAGAAAACAATTTAATCTAGTTTAATAATATTTTTAGCTTACTTTTACAATTATTATATAGATGTAGCAAATGTAAAAATATAAAACCATGTATTATATCGGTTACTCAAACGTTACTCCAATTCAAAATTTTCCGCATTTATTCTTTCCTGCTATGCTTCTCACTTCTACCGCCCGATGTCGCTACCCTCCCTCTTTTCTGCTTTTTCTCTACACTCTAAACCTGCTCTCCCGTCTAACCTCCAAATCCCGTCCCAACCCTACTATCACTCCTATCTCACTATTCCCTTACCCCGGCCCTTTACCCTTATTCACTCTCCACCATCAGTCCCTTCCCTTTCCCTTCACCTTCTCGCACTCCACCACGTCTCACCTTATCCCCTAATACCTGCTTATCAATTGTACTCTTCACACACACACGTCAATCACTTTTGCGACCGGAAACGGAAGTCGCCAAGTATAATTTTACGTATTAATTTGATAAATTTTTGGTGGTGGAAATAAGATCCCTTTTATGGAAAGAAATAAGAAAGCAAAAGAATGATTGGCTATCTGCCACGCGTAACGCGTTGACGCGTCCTGTGTGCATTGAGCCATACTTCTACCACGGGTTCTAAGGACTGTTAACTAATAGAAACGGTAGTACTAACGATCATGCGACGCGAGTGACCAAATACCGAACTCATTTTTACGACGAAATTCGAGTTCACTTTTGCTACACAAAGTTTGGTCTCCTTATCCTACTTCATGGAAAAACGCTAAAGCCGATATTCATAGTCGATTCTTATATTTAAGATCATCTTAAGCATCATCTTAAGATGCCATCAACCAATCAGAGAGCCGTATTAGCATCTTAAGACGTTACTTAAAATAATCATCGACTAGACGATCTTAAAATAATCATCGACTATGAATACCGGCCCAAGAGTGTTCATGCACGAGGCGAGTACTTTTCTTTCATTTCCTCTTTCTTCGTTTACTTTCTATCTTGTTCGCTCTTTCAGCATTTAAAAATTTAAATGGTCGTAAATATTTTTGTCGGTTAGAAGTTTAAATGCAATATTAAAGTGATAAAGTGATTAAAAATAGTGTTTATAGTTAAAGTAAAGTGCAAAAAAAGTTATAAATTATTAAATTTATTAAAATTATGTATATTGTAAAAAAAATATGAATATTAAAGTCTTCTTTGCTATATGCTATATGCGATATTACCTAATTATATATTATTATTCATTAATATATGTAAAACGGACGGGATCCGATAGCGCACGGTGCGATAGCCCACCAACCAATCATCTTGACTTATCTAACCCAACCTACGGAAAATCTCTAGGCATCTGCCATTGTGAGTGGTTTTTATGCTATCGGGATGTGCGCTATCGGGACCCGCTGGATGGACACAACCGTCTAACGCTAAATACACCTGAAATATTCATAAAATGTTCATAATGTACCAAAATAGTATTCCAAAAGTATTTCGGTATATTTCTAGAATGTTTATGAAATATTTATAGAATGTAAAAGCAATATTCAAATTAATTGAATAATATTAATTCAAAGGACATACAGAATCATGGAAATAAAATAAGATGTGCTACTATGCATATCTTTGAAAATGCTACTATGCATATCTTTGAAAGTGCTACTATCATGGAGTAGGAGAATAGGAGACCGAACTCGATAGCGCGCGCAAAGCAAAAGTGTTCCTGTTTTATGTACCTTATTGGTAGAAAGTACGTTAAACGGAATAACTTCTTACCGATGGTCGCGATCTTTAAAAGCCTCTCACGCATGTAAAATGTGATGAACTCACGATCACGCATACATCGCATACACGAGATGTCACTCCGATTTTGAAAGAAAATGTTGGAAAATATCATTTGCATTGCAACATTTTTAACAACAAAGTAATATTAATTGAGAACTAATCGTAAATTGCGTACATCGTGTTACAAGCTGAGTCCAATAATTGGAAATGGAAAATAGAAGTTGCGTCAAACAAACGACAGAGAGGTATAAATATTATAAAAAAGTAATAATTATGAAATAGTATATTTGATTAGTAATTAATACGAAAACTTACATTTTAGGGATATAATGGAAAGAAATTTCACGGAAATATATCATGCATCAGATGAAATTAAATTTAAATATTTGCAACAGAACTTGAATTTAGTGGAGCTGCCTTCTTCGGATTGGGGATTTTTGACTGGAAACAACAAATTCTTTGGTTTTACGAAGTTAAAAGTGATTTTAGCATAAGAAAATGAATTGCTGTCTTTTCAAATTTACATATTAATATTTGTATCGATAATGAGATTATACCCTTTTCAAGATATAGTAAAGTATCAAGTATTAATAATTTAAATGAAATTTTGAGAACATTTGATACTGTTTAATTTATACTCTTTTTAACTGTATATATATTTATGGTATATATATTTATACTCCTTGTAATTGTATAATATACAGGGTGTTTCAGACCACCCGTACACCCCTTTTCTCTTCGCAGGATTAGGACCAATCAAAAATATGTTCAGACGAAAGTTGTAGGGTTTCAAAAGATCTATTCAATGATCTTATCAGTTTGACCTTGGATGGCGTCGCCAAGGTCAGATCGAAATCACATTAAGTTTTTTAAATGAAATACCCTATTTTTGATTCCAGAATCTAATAGCTGGTGTCAAGACCTTTCCAAAACACTACAAGAAAGTTTATTTTCGTTGACTACTTTCCGAGTTGTGCGGCTTGAAAGTTACACTACCGCCAACACCATGTAAATAATAATATAAAATCACGCGTTACGCAGAAAGCCGTGCAGCCGACACAAAGAAAGTAAACACGCGAGCCGGGCCAACAAAAACAGATCATGAAAAATCGTGAAAGTTAGCTGTCGCGATCGTAGATAGTCACATACATATGTATGTCATAATATTATGTAATTACATTATTACTTTAACGGTAGCACACGAGCAATAACGAGCGCGGCTTTCTGCGTAACGATGTCTAACTCGTGATTTTATACATATTGTTATTTGCATAGGATGTAGTAGAGATGTATTCACCACAACGCTATTGTGACTCAACTCAACACGAGTGACAATAACTCTCTCAAACTTGTCACCTACGTCTTCAATAACCTTCATATCAGTATCAATCGCGCAACAAAAATCCGACCCTCTTTATTAGTCTAGGTTTATTTAGCCATGTCCTATTCCAATGAAGAAGCATATGATATGCTGCTAATTTTAGGTGAGTGTCAAGGTACATTCATTGCAGCGGAAAGATTGTGGCGGGAACGTTATCCTGATCGGACTCCTCACTCGCGAAATGTTTTTTCACGTTTGGCTAAACGAATCAAAATTAAAGGTGTCGTTCAGCCTCAACATAACAAAGGTACACAAATTCGTCGTCCGATTATGGATGAAAGAACAGTGGAAATTCTTGCATCGACAGAATTGAACCCTTATGATTCTTTAAGACGACGAGAACAAGATTCTGGTGTTAGTAAAATCAGTGTTTGGCGCATTCTAAAAAATAACAAATTTCACCCTTACAGAATGTCTGTTCATCAAGCGTTGAATTATAACGATATTAGACAGAGACTTGTATTTTGCAACTTTATAAGACAGCAACCACTTGATTTCCACTTGAAAATTTTATTTTCTGACGAATGTACACTTAAAAGTGATGGATCTGTTAATACTTGGAACTCTCGTTATTGGGCACAAAATAATCCTCATTGGTTGAGAGAAGTAGATCATCAAACCATTTGGAAAGTCAATGTTTGGTGTGGAATTATTGGAAGTCAAATCATAGGTCCTGTTTTCTTTGACGAAAATCTAAACGGTGATAGATATTCCGCCTTGATAATGATAGATCTTCCTGTCTTACTAGAAAATATTCCTCTGCAATTGCGCCTGAACATGTGGTTCCAACAAGATGCATGTCCGTCTCATACATCGAGAGTTGCTCGTGCGGCATTAAATACTATGTTCCCCGACAAGTGGATAGGCAAATACGGTCCAATCAATTATCCACCCCGATCACCAGATCTCACCGTCCTTGATTATTATTTCTGGGGAAAGATAAAAAACTTGGTCTATCATGAACGTCCGACTACGAGGGATAATATGATTCGTAGAATAAGTGAAGCAATTCGATCCTTACGTGCCGAGGAAATTCTTCGAGCAACCAATGATTTTCAAAATAGAGTTGATGCTTGCATCGCAGAGAATGGTGCTCAGTTTGAACATTTAGTCGCTTAACAAAACATACACTCATTCATTCCCGAACGTGAGAAGCAAGGGGACTCACGTGAATCAAGCACCCCAAACGTGAGAGGCAAGGGGACTCACGTGAATCAAGCACCACAAACGTGAGAGGCAAGGGGACTCACGTGAATCAAGCACCCCAATGGGATGAAATTCTCGTCACGTCCACGTCGTTCATTCTGGATAATGCTAAGCACGGCAAAATGCATACAGTCAATCTGGACATGATTGATCATCAAACATAATCAATCCAGTTAATAAACAAAAGCAGAGTACATAAAACTTTGACTCCCCTTTTCCTCCCCCATACACATACGCATGCACGTATGCACACACCCACACACAAGATTAAATCCGACTAAGTAACCACCACATGGTACATCTTGAGTAATGCTGATGCTGGCGGTAGTGTAACTTTCAAGCCGCACAACTCGGAAAGTAGTCAACGAAAATAAACATTCTTATAGTGTTTTGGAAAGGTCTTGACACCAGCTATTAGATTCTGGAATCAAAAATAAGGTGTTCCATTTAAAAAACTTAATGTAATTTCGATCTGACCTTGGCGACGCCATCCAAGGTCAAACTGATAAGATCATTGAATAGACCTTTTGAAACCCTACAACTTTCGTCTAAACATATTTTTGATTGGTCCTAATCCTGCGAAGAGAAAAGGGGTGTACGGGTGGTCTGAAACACCCTGTATATATTTTAAGGATGAAATAAGTGTGCATCCAAGGAAATTAAGGAAATTAAGGATTTTACATCGATAATTAAATTTGACAAGTGAAATGGAATCGACCGAGTCATTAAAGGAAACCAATAATTAATTTCGATTTTTGAAGACTATTTGTTTATTTACTCTGATATGAAATAGTTTAAGGTCTGAGATTTATATTTCAATTTGTATCGAAGTAATTTTAAGTCTTTATAATTACTTAATGCTGTACGATAAAAGTTTATTTGATATATCTATTCAACTTTTTTTAAATAATTGTACATTTTTATTATAAGAGAATATAAACTTAGTGGTTCATTAAATATCCATTTCTATGTTCATTTCCTTTTTATTTATCACCATCATATACATTAACAGATGAATAAATTTACATAAACTTATGTAACAACATAAACTTGAGTAACAACATAAACTTAAAAAACATAGAACATTTTCACAAATTATTATGTTACTTACAGTAAAAGCTGTAAAAAGACTTTTTTTGCCAAAGTACCACTTTTTCCACCTTTCGTGGTACATCCTCAAATCCAACACGCCATTTCTATGTTTGGTTTACAAATAAATAAATATTTCAATATTCGGGTAAAAACACTGAACTCTATGAAAATACATAAAAAGTCAAGTTAGGGTAACTATTACAAATAGCGCTCATCCGTAAGAAATTATTCTTTTCAGCGACCATCCTCCCAATAGGGAACACGAAACGAGAACGTAATTGGAGTGCTGAATTTAGCCTCCTATTGTCCTACTCCATGGCTACTATGCATATCTTTGAATTTAATAAAATTTTGTTTGGCCATATTAGGAATAATGTTTTGTTGTAACAATAACACATAATTTGGTTAAAATATACCCAACAAAACTAGTTAATACAAATAAATATTTAGTTAGTATAAACAAATACTTTTTGTATTTACATGTATTTTGCAGAAGCAACCAAATTTTTTTTACAAGACAAAATATTTGTCATAGTTAAGAAATGCTTCAACTAATCAGCCTTTTCTGAAAGCAAATTTTTTTTTCTAGAGTATATTATTGTAATGATTGACAAATTTAACTGATGGTATTTATTTTGCTACATCAGCTTTAATATTGATGAAATTATGCTCACTACACGCGTTTTTATAAAAGAATCTGGTAAAGAAAAGCGTCGTTCTTAAATATAAACTGATGTCAGATATTTCCCAGCGCAGAATACTCCAGTAATGTTGCAGCAATATTTTCAATGTTTCTACAATATTTCTGAACGTATTTAAGCTAGACCAAAGTTAAAAAAAGAATGTTGCAATGTTGCTGCAATACATATTCGGAGGATATTTCATATATTTCGAAAAATTAATTCTTCCAGGAATATTAAAGTGGTTCTCAAATTAATTTTTAAACTAAATTGTACTTTCAAAACACATTCATTAATTTTTATTTTGGATCCCAATTTTGAAGACTTAACGTCGAAAAATCCTTTCATCGAATCCTGTAGTTTCAAAATACATAATTTTGTCAAAATGAGAATGAAAAATCTCATTATGCTATTCTATATGGTTTTTACTTACTGCTATGCCGCATCTCCTTTTAGTGGCAGAGACAAGTATTGCTCGTGAGTGAACGATTTTAAGTACATACAAGAAGTATTCGTACAATATTCTGAATATTTTATTAACATTTAAACATTCTGTGAATATTTTTTTACTGTTCACATGTACTTTACAAATGAAACATTTTATAAATGTTTAATGCTACCTGAGGATATCTCTTCCGAGTGTCGTCTGTTGCTAATTCAAGTAGACAAGTAAACAAGTACAATAAAAAAAGAGTAAACATTGATGGAAAAAATGTATAATAATGAAGAATGTACACAATAAACAATTTTGCTGAAATACAAATCTGAAAATAATTGTTAGACTATTAAATTTATTATTTCAGACACAAAGACCCTGGTTTCTATACTACCGAAACTTTTTACGACGAATAAACGTGTTTGAGTTTCCTACATAATTTATTTGATAGTCCAATATACAATTATTTTCTGATCTGTATCTAGCAAAATTTTTTAAATACTGCTGTAAATGTCTTCTTTCCGTATAAATGTGTTTATCCTGCCTTTGTGCGATTATTCAAAACAAGTTAAAGATTGCTCTTCATAACAATCTTCTCAATCGAATTTTTATGCCAAATAATATTACATATTGTATATTAAATAGTTATTATTATCCTATTACATAATTTTATAAAACTATTCGGAAAGCTATTAAAAATATATTTTTTTGTGACGTATAAAGTTAATGTTATAATTGTTAAAAATGCATTACTTGTATCTATAAATCAGCAGATATGTTATCTGTAAAAAATTTTATTACCCATCTCAATTTTTAAAACATAAATCTATCTTATTTTTAAATTTAATTAATTTAATTAAACGATGGAAT
The DNA here is from genome assembly GCF_016802725.1 of Solenopsis invicta. Lineage (NCBI taxonomy): Eukaryota > Metazoa > Arthropoda > Insecta > Hymenoptera > Formicidae > Solenopsis > Solenopsis invicta. The sequence continues at coordinate 3,100,315 of NC_052664.1, read as the reverse complement.
TTCAGATTCGAATATTCAACATGGAATTCGAACAATTGGAGGATCTAAATTAAAATTGCACGTGAATCCGAAAGTCAGCTAGTATATCAACAAATAAGTAAATCCTGAGCTAACACACAATAATATACGTTCATACTGCTTGGAGCAAAGCTCTCTTCAAGCTAACAGTTTGCACCCATCGCTACTTCTCGAATCACCAACACAACCACGTCTGATCTTTGTCACCAATAGCTAGCACTCGCAACTATCAACACTGTGATTCTTAAGCACCAACACAGGAGCGTGCACCCCACCATCCTCATACGTGAGAGCGTAGCAGTGGACCAGTTGATAAAATGAATGAGAATAAGTCAGTTAAGTGCGAGACAGTGCGAGAACTCCGCTGAGGAGAAGGAGGACGAGATGTTTGAACGCGAACTGGCCGAGGATGCTCACAATCAGTGGAAGCGAATTCAACAGAATACCTTCACGAGATGGGCGGACGAGCGGCTAAAGGTGGTAAACAAGCACATCGGCGACCTGAAATGCGACTTGTCCGATGGTCTTTGGCGGGTGAGCCTTATCGAGGTGCTGCCACAGAAACGGCTGCCGAAACACAATCAACGGCCTACTTTCCGTTCTTAGAAACCGGAGAACGTGTCTGTCGCTCTTAAATTCTTGGAGGATGCCTTCATCAGGATTGTCAATATCGGTGAGTAATTCCGTGTGCATGTTGAATTTCGTACACGCGTCACAGAATAGATTCGTCCTGTCTCTTGATGCTAGGAAGAATCCCATTAATTGATCATAAATAGTGCAATAAAACATTGATGTCTTAGATATATTTAATAGAAGAAATAATAAATTCAAAATATGATTGTACTTCAATTATTCTAAAGAAAATATGTACGAATGACTATATTGCGATTGTAATGCCATAAATAATTTACTGTTTTTACTCCAGAGGAAAACAGGCGGTAATTTTGAAAACCAATAATTATCACGTTATGTTTTTGTCAAGTTCAAGTGAAGTAATTATTCCACGTAACAATTGTTGTCGACGGGAATATCTATTTGTTAATGCTATATTAAATTTTGATGTCTATTAGCTAAGAATTTATAGTGGATGTTCAGGTAATATTTCTATATAATTTTCGAAGAAGGTTTATATTTTTTAAAGTTTATTTTATTTCACAAGGGGAGGATCAGGTGAGTCACCCTGGGATTTTGATCCCAATTTTTTTAGTTACTCTGGAGACAAAAAAAAAGTTTACGTCTCCCGGCATTTGATCGAATAGGCCTTAGTTTTGAAATAATAAATTTGTGAAAATTGCCCATACCGCGGCGCGACATATGAGCCTTCCCAGTAACTGTTTTCCTAACTGGTGCAGTCGGCTCCGTGCGTTAGGTGCTTGCTTCACAATCGTAAGATCCGGGTTCGCTCCCGGATGTGTGCAATATTTTTTTTAATAAGTGTATTTATTTATCTTGATGATATTGATCTAGTATGCAAATTTTTAAAATAGAAAATTTAATTTAATATCACTTTCTAAACATTAATTTAAATTTAACTTGAATTCAAGTAATAATATTTGAAATAATAAATAGGTAATAATAATAATAATATATAAGTTATTTGAAATAGATAATATATAAAGGCAACGTATCTAAATTTTCAAATTGTTTAATTTAAAATTTAATTGGAAATAATATTAACAGTGTTTTAAAATTATAGCTTTTAAAATAATTAATCGTAGAAGAAGAATACCAGTGTTAAATTTAAACAATTTGAAAATTTAAATACGTTGCCTTTATATGTTATCCATTTCAAATAACTTATATATTATTATTATTACTACCTATTTATTATTTCAAATACTATTACTTGAATTCAAATATCCTTCAAATTAAATTTAAATTAATGTTTAGAAAGTGATATTAAATTAAATTTTTTATTTTAGAAATTTGCATACTATATCATCAAGATAAATAAATACACTTATTAAAAAAAATTAAAAAAAATATTGCACACATCCGGGAGTGAACCCGGATTTTACGATTGTGAAGCAAGCACCTAACGCATGAAGCCGACTATACTGGTTGGGAAAACAGTTACCGGGAAGACTTATATGGTGCGCTGCGGTATGGCCAGTTTTTACAAATTTATTATTTCAAAACTAAGGCCTATTCGATCAAACGACGGAAGACGTAAACTTTTTTTTCGTCTCCAGGACAACTAAAAAAATTGGGATCAAAATCCCAGGGTGACTCACCTGATCCTCCCCTTGTCAGTCATATATGACTGATTTTTAAATTTTCCTATTGTAATCTCATCAGGTAAAATAATTACGAATCTTTCGATACACTACATCACCACATGATAGTTACAATTACCGTGAGTGATGTGAATGAAGTCTGCGTCGTTTTGCGGATTCTGCATAAAATAGATTTATCGATCCGTAGATTTTTATATGTGTCAAGAATTCATAGCTTCTTTTTTAAGAGTTTGAAAGATTTGTGCGGAAATAATTTTCAAAAATTTATCAAATTAATACGTAAAATTATACTTGGGATAGAATTAAAATATAAATATTACAATTTTATTTTGTGTTTATTTATACACACAAACAATATCTTATAAATGTAAACATTACGGAAATTAAAATTGTAAAATTAATAAGAAAAGGTATGATATAATATTTTAAAAACAAAAGGATCTTGCGCAAAATAGGTATTTCGTATTTACACAGTGTCTCACATGTTAATTGAAGTTATTAGTAATATTAAAAATTAGTAATTTTTTTTAATTCTAATGCTTTTCTGTACTCTTTTTAGAATATTTTTGAAGGAATTTTTGCAATCTTTTCATCGATTTAATGAGGATCAAATATATCTTACTGATTTAACTTTTTCCATTGGAATTAATGAAAGCAACGACGTAGATGAGATCTGTGCCGACATGTTGTCAGAAACACCTACTATTGATCGTGATATAGGTAAGATTAAATTAATAAATTTATTATGTAATTAAAAACAATAACTTTCTTCTTTTTCACTACACAAATTTTGTCTTCCACAAAAAATGAGTTTTCAGAAATTAAGATCGTTGCTCAGCATTATAAAACAATCAAGCATTAAAAGTGAAATTTTAAATCTTATTTTTTTAGAGCTTAATGAGAGCAGAAGTACTTTAACCAACAGTAGAAATATGCGTCGTCGATCACGAAGAAGGATCAGGCACTTTCCATCTGAAAACTTAAGAGGAGCTGAAGTAAGATTTGGTGAACATAACCCCTTCAAGAGGATTTAGCCGTCCTTTGTTGTTTGATAAAAAAATTAGTAATTATCAAAGACCTATGTGAAACAATACAATTGTAGACCTTGTTTCACTCCGTAGCAGATGTGGGATCTTGTTTTCCGTTGCAAAGTGAACATGGAGAGTCCAGAAAAGGTATAACCCTGATATTGATCACGTTTCTAGTTCAAAATGGCAACGTGATTAGTTAGAACGTGGTGAGTATCAATTGCAATATAATTAGGTGATAACTGTTGTCCTCTTTATGGAAAGGCGGGAGAACCTTCTAGTTGAGCCTTACTTCGCTAAAAAATACACATTTAATTTGTCAACTCAAGTTAATAACTTTTTAACGAACAACAAACGACGGTTAAAATCTGCTAAAGGTGACTCAGGATTATGATTTCGGCAACATACGTTATGATCAAAGTTATCTGTAAAGTAAATAAGCAGAGGTATTTTGTTAACTACATAATTAGTAAAATATTTATATTCATTCTCTTAAAATTCAATTTCTAATCACCAGAACTTCATGAAGATCAAAACAGTACTAATAATAACAGAGATGAACATGATCAACATGAACAAACTATTACAACACATTTTTCATCTGGAAATATTGGCCTTGAAGTTACTACTTCCAATGAGACGTTTACGCCCGAAAATACAGACTCGCCAGAAATGACAGAAACCTTATCAGAAATTCCAGATGGTAAATATTATAAAGAATTTTATTTGAAAATATATACTTAATCAATAATTACATTTTAAAGTAATTTGAATTATAACATTTTCACAATATTACAGAAAACGTATTTGCAGTCCAAGAAGATGATTACGGATACATATATGAAGGTAGAATGAATGCTTCTGAAGAATCAATACCATATCATCCTGTAGAGCTGAACATAGATACATCATCAAGAAGTAGACGTTCTGAAGGAAAAAAAGAGAAAAGGACAAAAAAAGGGCAAAAGAGCTCTACTAATAAATATATATCAAGGCCTCAAATAAAAATACGACAACGTTCCGACCAGAAAATTGCAAATTAGAAAAACCGACGACAGCCTCTCAACTTAATTAAAAATTTTGAGCAAAACCGTAAATTTTGTAACTTGTATTATATACCTTATAAGTTTTAGACTTATTTTTAATCGAATCATTTTTTTGCAGCACGTACCTCAAATAGACATCGACGCATGCCCCACAAATTTCTCGATATATATTAAAATATGAACTAGAGTGAAAGGAATTTACGTTGGACGCTTATGTTCAAAGACAAGTGATCTTGTGATCACATACGTGCATTGTTTGTACGTGTGATATTAGAAATAACATGACAGCAAAAAATGCTTCAGTTTTTTCTTTTATTTTCTTGTTATAAAAATTCATACATATATATTTTCTGAAAATTAAAATATATACAATAGAAATGTACAATAAAAATGTACTTTATATGCTTTGTTGATTGATTAAGAAAGATTTTTATAAGTGATATAAGTGAAATACAAAAAACTAGAAATGAAAATATTGTCAGAATTAAAAGTAAATTAAGCATTAAACGGGTGAAATTGCACAAATAATACAATTAATATTACAATGCAAAGCGTTGATCACTGACTGTTATAACACATACAGTGTACTACATCATCGTAAACAGTAATATTGCTGTTTTGAGCTACTTTGTGAAATATAATCTAAATAAATCTATATAGAGGATGTAATGACTTTGTAATTTGAAATTGAAAATTAACTTTAATTGATGTATTTGCAATTTTATAAAAATAAACCGATGGAAAGTACTAGTGAATTGTACTTTTTTTAGTTACAGATGCAAGTAATAGAAGAATTGCATTTCGCATATTTGTGTAGGATATCCTTCTTGCCTATTCTCTTTCCTCTCTTTAATGAAAAGAGTAAAAGATTCTTTGGAAATATGTATCAAATTGTAAACGGTTTTTATAGAGATAGATATTTATAAGTCGGGCATGCTATATGTGTATATAACCTACGTGATTACAAACTACAGAGTCAAAGTCATGACCATTACAATTACAGAGTCATATCTACATAAACATTAGATAGAAGCAATATAACAATGTTATTAACATTGAAAACTTTTACCTAATGTTTATGTATAATTCACTCATTTTCATGCAGTTTAACAGGTGTAAAGTTATGAGGTTATGACCTCTAACATTCAGCTTTTAAAATTATCATACGGGCATTAGAATCATGTTAATACATTTATTTTATTATGAGATACCCGTTTCGAACATAAATTGCTTGAAACTACACATTGCATTGACAGGAAAGCCATTACAACAATGACTTAATGACAGATCTGTCCGAGCGATATATATTTTTCTTGAATAATGTGACATACGCCTTCGAGGATGAGTAAAGAAAGATCAAAATAGCTTTTATTATGTTCATTTGATCCAATTAGCTTTATTGTGTGACCATATTTATTTAGAATTCATCAATCAAAATAGCTAGAAGATATGAAGAGTAGCATTCATATTTTGCAATGTATGTTATCTTATTTTCATCTAGAGGCGCGGTCGCGACTCGCGCCTATGTAGGAGAAGCGAGTCGCAGACCGACTCTCTTTTACGCGAGTCAGCGAGTTCCAAGCATGCGAGATTATCAGATCTCAGTAACGGCTAAACCGATCAAGTTCTGAGTAGTTTCAAACGATAGCTTGGCCTCGACTTGTATAATAAAAGTGTTTTTATTTTTTCTCTCCGTGCTCTACGAACGGAGATATCGCGACGCAAAGTCCAAATCTCAATTTTTACATTTAAGAAACGTCATCGTCACTAAGATTTTCTTGTCCAGTACATATTTTCGTCACAGAGAGGCGTTTGCTATTATATTATATTAGCTATATTCAATCAATCATGTCATGCACCTTCATCTAACCTGAATAGTAGTTGTCACCTAACGCAACTGACCATTCCGTCACGGCGATTTCAGTGGAGCGAACAATCCTTTAATCCGTTTTCCGCCCGGTTAAGAATAATCAGTACAAAATTACCGTTTCAAAAAAAAGATAAGAAAAGGCATCAAGTGTATGTGCGCGCACCTAAAAACTTTTATTTTTTTCTGCAAAACTCAAGTGGTACTATATCTGTGTTAATTGAATAACTTACTATGCCAGCCCATGTCGTAATATCTTGAACTTTAATATACCTTTGTGAATTACAATATTACATTTTATTCTATTTTTTTTTCTTACAATTTTGCCAAGTTGAAATCATGTCTTTTATTACAAAAAAATACAAATTGCTTGACACTGCAAAACGCATGATATCAGTATAAAATTACCTTTTCAAAAAAAAGTAAAGAAAGGCACCAAGTATGCGTGTGCGTGCACTTTATCTTTATTTTTCTTCTAAACCCAAGTGATATTATTTTTGTATTTTAACAGAAAAAATTTTTTATGCTAATTTAATTCTACAAAATCCAAGTAGTACTACTTTGTACTTTATATTTTCATTGAAAAATTTTCCTATTCTAACCCAATTGGTATGTATTTGATTCCATAAAACCTAAGTAATAGTGTAAATTATGTCTTATTACAGAAAAAAAAAATTACATGTTGCTTAACACTACAAAACGTGTGATATCAGTACAAAATTACCTTTTCAAAAAAAGGTAAAAAAATGCGCCTATGTGTGTTGCGCGCAACTTATTTTGAAATTGTGTAATCTAATAAAAATGATATACGTTTATTAAAAACAAAAATGTGTGAAATCTTTTAAAGTGCGCCTATTATAAAAAGAATATACTTTTTCTACAAAATTAAAGTAGTAGTATTTGTATTTTCTTTGAAAAACATTCCTATTCTAACCCAACTGGTAGTATCTTCAATTTTTATACAAAACCCACGTGGTACTATCTCTGTATTGTTATTGAAAAATTTTCGTATTTTTAAAATTCAAGTGATAGCATCTTTAATTCTCATTGAAAAATTTTATTCTAACCCAAGTAGTATTTCCTTAAATATTGTGTAATTTAATTCAACCTAAATGCATTTTTTCAAAAAATCTTTTAAACAATCAAAGTACTATTTTTGTATTTCAATTGAAAAATCTTTCAATTTTAACTCAAGTGGTTGTATTTAATTTTAATAAGTTTCAATGGAATATATAACATTTAATTTAAAAGATTAAAGAGGAAACGGTACAAAATGAGAAAATTTTATTAAAATAAAAATTTTTTTATGTACAAAAACATGGCGCTGCTAGATAGGAAAAGCAATGAGAAGAATTGAATAATTTCTATACAAAACCTAATTGCTACTATCTCTGTATTGTCATTGAAAATCTTCCAAACCAAGTGGTATTTAATTGAAAATAAATAATATATTAAAATTTTGTAATCTAATTTAACCTAAATAATTTATATTTTAACAGAATCTTTATTTTTTTTAATAAAATTCAAGTTGTATCTTAAGTTTAACTTACGATAAGAATTACTTAAATGTTAAAGAAACTAAAACTTATTTCGCAAATTTCTTTTATAACGCATATCTTACAAGTGTTACATTTATTGCATTCTTTCTTATGTCTTTTCTGCTTTTTCTATCTAGCATCGCCATGTTTTTGTACATAAAAAAATTTTTATTTTAATAAAATTTTCTCATTTTGTACCGTTTCCTTTTTAATCTTTTAAATTAAATGTTATATATTCCATTGAAACTTATTAAAATTAAATACAACCACTTGAGTTAAAATTGAAAGATTTTTCAATGGAAATACAAAAATAGTACTTTGATTTTTTAAAAGATTTTTTGAAAAAATGCATTTAGATTGAATTAAATTACACAATATTTAAGGAAATACTACTTGGGTTAGAATAAAATTTTTCAATGAGAATTAAAGATGCTATCACTTGAATTTTAAAAATACGAAAATTTTTCAATAACAATACAGAGATAGTACCACGTGGGTTTTGTATAAAAATTGAAGATACTACCAGTTGGGTTAGAATAGGAATGTTTTTCAAAGAAAATACAAATACTACTACTTTAATTTTGTAGAAAAAGTATATTCTTTTTATAATAGGCGCACTTTAAAAGATTTCACACATTTTTGTTTTTAATAAACGTATATCATTTTTATTAGATTACACAATTTCAAAATAAGTTGCGCGCAACACACATAGGCGCATTTTTTTACCTTTTTTTGAAAAGGTAATTTTGTTCATTTACACCTGGATCATGAAAGCAACAAATTGAATATGAATCAAACGTTTTCGTAAAATTCACATTTCTTTGATGTGGTTTTAACATTTATTTCATTAATTAAACCAAGGGACATAACCTCATAACCTTACACTTGTCTAACTACATGAAAAAGAGCGAGAGTGAATTATACACAAACATTAGATAGAAGCAATATAACAATGTTATTAACATTGAGAGCTTTCACCTATATTGATGTATAATTCACTCTCGCTCTTTTTCATGAAGTTTGACAGGTATAAGGTTATGAGGTTACATCCCTTGGTTTTATTAAAGAAATAAATGTTAGAACCACATAATAGAAATGTGAATTTTATGAAAACATTTGATTCATATTCAGTAATTTGTTGCTTTCATGTAAAAGATGTAAATAAGATAACATACATTGCAAGATATGAATGCTACTCTTCATATTTTCTATTTTGATTGATGAATTGTAAATGAACATGATCACAAAATAAAGCTAATTGGGTCGAATAAACATAATAAAAGCAATTTTGTTCTTTCTTTCATCCTCGAAGGCGTATGTCACATTATTCAGAAAAAATGTATGCCCCTCGAACAGAACTGTCATCAAGTCATTGTTGTAATGGCTTTCCTGTCAATGCAATGTATGGTTTCAAACAATTAATGTTTGAAACCTGTATCTCATGATAAAATGAATGTATTAATCCGTTTATATTTTAAATAAATTATATTCCTTTATGTAAATAACGACGAATATTTTTTTTAATAATACTTTTTTATGATTTATTTTGTTTTGTTATTACAAATTAAGTTGTTTAAAAACATATAAAGATTTCCATTTTTCTGTGTAAACATTTATATATTTTAAATATTCAGGATGATGTGTGCAAAGCTTCATTGCGATTAATTCTGAACTTACTTTTGTCGTAAAAGATAAAAATATTTCGTTTATTAACAAAATGCTGATATTCGCACTAAAACGTCACATGAATCATCTTGGATACTTAAAGTACATACACCAAAAAATTTTATATTTACATTATTTCTTAACTGTATTTTCGTCAGTCGACATTTCTGTTCTTATAATAATTTTTCTTCGTGTAGAATCGGATCCGTGTGCAATCGGGTCTGTGTGCAATCGAGTCCGTGTGCAATCGGGTCTGTGGGCAATCGAGTCCATGCGCAATCGATTCCGTGTCCGATTGAAACGATGTGTGTCCGATCATTACTGTGTCCGATCGGGTCTGTGTCCGAACGGGTCCGTGTCCGATCGGGTCCGTGTCCGATCGAGTCCGTGTCCGATCGGATCCGTATTCAATAGGGCCCGTGTTCGAAATGCTCTTGTGTCCGATAGTTTATGTGCGCAATCGGGACAGTCCCATATTCAACAGTACGATTGTACCACTCACTGTACTTGGCAGTAAATAACATAATTTTATTCAGATCAAAAGAAATTATCGACTGTGTGAAACGAAAGTTAACTGTAATCGTTACTTTCTATCGCGCATTCTATTTTCATGATCGCTAAAAGTAAAATAGCAATCAAAAAATTTTGTCGCTAAAATTTGAGCGACTTAACAACGTATAAAAAGAAACCTTAAGTGTAGACGTTTAAAGCTCAGATTTATTGTTTGATTGTGTTTGTTTTATCGAATCAAAAAATTATGATCAGACAAAATATAACTGAATAACATGTTCTGATAATACTTATACTATGTAAACTCTGTGAAACTGAAAACTATAACTAGATTAATCTATTTTAGGTTTACTTATAACTGACTTAAATAAAAAACTTATATACTTAAAATCGTCTCATGAAAAAAAGCGTCGTTAATTATTGGGCGATTATAAAAAAGAGCAAAAACCTGTGATGATTTGCATTAACCAGTAGTGCGTCTAATCTTGTCTAAACTAATATCTTTAGGAACTGCAAAGGAATTTGAGGTATGACAAGTAGAGTGTGCCAAAAAAATACTTATATCTGTTCTCGCTGCACCTAACTTTGCTTTGACCCAATGACTTATAGCGTTTTTGATTTGACGACTCTACCCGACTCCGAGTCAAGTTTGATCGAGTCGAGTCAGATCTCATGTTCGATTTGGAACTCTGGGAACTGTCATGGCGGAAAGTGTATGCCTAACTTAAATTTATCAAAATTATTTTACCGTATTTTAATTGATATATTTATAACAATGAATGAATTAAGTAAGAAATTTGTATTATATTGGTAATAAAATTATAATTAATGATGTAAACTCGTGTTAAACGGTATGGCAGTTGGAATGAACTCATCCCCCCTCCCTGGTTATGAATGAGCGTTGTGTGGGATGAGCGTTGTGAGAGAAAAACCCTTCACTCTGGTTTAAGCCTTTGGGGCAAACGGCACACATAGTTAAATAAGTTACGTGTAAGATGGAAATAAATGATATTAATCAATAAAGTCCTCTTTTTATAATCACCAATCTTAACATGGTAGCAGAGCGTGGTTGGTTTGCTTGGGTGATTTAAGTGGTGAAAAGTGTTGGACACGTGAATTTCGCTAAGTGAAAAGACGCTCGAGACGAGCACGTGGTACATTCCGAACACGAAGGAACGTTCGAGAATAAAGAAGACAAAATGGAGAAAAAGGAGATTATGATACCAGTATTCGACGGAGAGGACTATAGTATGTGGAAGAAGAGAATAACGATGTTCCTTAAATTGAAAAAGTGCCAAGAAGTAATTACCAGAGCAAGAGTCGCAACAGATAGTGAAGACTGGGATGAAAACGATTTAAAGGCAATAAATCTGATTTATGGTGCGATATCGAATAAACAACTAGAATTTGTTTGTGAAGAAACTACAGCATATGGAATTATAAAGAGACTAGACGAAATGTATTTGAAGGAATCTACAGCGTTACAAATTGTGTGCAGAAACAAACTGGAGAAGATGAAATTAGAAAAGTACAGTGATACAGCAACATTCTTCAGTGATTTTGAGAAGTCAGTCAATGAATTAAGAAGCGCTGGAGCCAAGATCAGCGAAAAGGAAAAACTGAATTATATGCTAAACACGTTGCCGAGCCAATACAGTTACATTGGCGATTTAATCGACACGTTAAGGGAAGAGGATCAAACAGCGGCCTACGTCAAAAATAAAATCCAGATTGCCGAAATGAAGAATAACGATCATGGTGAAAGAGGTGAAAGAAGATCAAATGTATTCACAGCGAAGAAGGATCAAAAAGGAAACTGCTTCAAGTGTGGCAAAACCGGGCATTTCGCACGAGAGTGCCAAGATGGCGGCCAAGCGGGGTACAACCAAGGAACATGGCGAGGTTCAACACGTGGTCGCGCACGAGGCAGAGGCGGAAGAGGCAACTACATCAGAGGACGCGGTAACTTCCGTCAGCAAGGAGCCACCACCAGTGAGCAGAGCAGCGCATGGATAGCCATGGCACACGAGGCGCAGAGTGGCTACAGTAAAGATAAGTTAGATAATGAAATCCAATGGTTATTAGATAGCGGATGTACTGACCATATAATTAATAATGAGAATTATTTCGAGAAAAGTATTGTACTTAAAGAGCCAGTCAATATTTACTTAGGAGATAATAGATATATAAAAGCAACGAAAATCGGGAACGTAGTAAGTTACTTTGACGCGTTTGGTAAACGGAATGAAGTAAATATGAGTAATGTTTTTTATGCCAAAGAGATGAATACAAATTTAATTAGTTTTGGAAAATTAACGGATAAAAATACGATTATTTCAAAAGGAAATATTGCAAAAATTGTTGATGAGAATAATAAATTAATAGCAGTAGCTTTCAAAGAAAAACAGGTTTACAGAATGACAAGTAAATTAAAAACCAAGGAGATTAGTGTAAACAGTGCCGCACGAAACAATAACATGAGTCAAAAGGAAAGGTGGCATAGAATCTTAGGTCACGTAAATTTTAGTTATCTAAATACATTAAGTACTCAACAATTGTTAGAAGGCATTCCAAATAAACTTGAATCGGAATATATGAAATGCAAAACGTGTTTAGAGAATAAAATGCATAACCTGCCTTTTAATAACAACAGAACAAAAGCTAGAGACGTTCTGGAGATTATACATACAGATGTGTGTGGAAGTTTTAAAACGGTTGGTCTAAATGGAGAAAGATATTTTGTTTCGTTCATAGATGATTATAGTAAAATAGCTAAGGTTTACTGCATAAAATCCAAAGATGAAGTTTTCGATTGTTTAGTACAATTCGTAAATGAAAGCGAAAATATGACTGGGAAAAGGGTAAAAACTTTAAGGTGCGATAACGGGAAAGAGTACATGAATAACCGCTTTTATAGATTTGCCAAAGAAAAGGGTATTGTAATAAACAGCTGTCCTGCATATGTACATGAGTTAAACGGTACGGCGGAACGGTTTAATCGGACGATAATGGACATGGCGCGTTGTTTATTAGCAGAGGCACAAGTAGGTAAGCAATATTGGCCGGAAATAATATGGGCGGCCACATACCTGAAAAATCGTACGTTAGCAAATACAATAGAAAAGAAAACCCCTTATGAAATATTTTTCGGAAAGAAACCAAATGTTGAACATCTGCGATTGTACGGTAGTAAAGTTTTTGTAAGAAAGCCAGAACAAAGAAGATTTTCGAAATGGGAAAAAAAAGCAGATATGGGAATTCTATTAGGCTATAGTGATGTTGGATATAGAGTTTTTGTAAACAATAGAGTAATAGTCGCGAGACATGTTGATATCGTGGAAGAGAATGTAATTTGTATTAACCTTGATGAAAATGATAATGAAAGCGATACTAATGCAAATAATGACTTAAATGATAGTGTTTCTGAAAGCGCGGATGAAACAGATGAAGAAAATCGTAAATCAAAGGAAAATGACTCTGAAAATGTAGAATCAAAGGTTCCACGTAGATCTAAGCGAGAAAAGAAAATCCCAATAAGATATCCAGAGAATAGTTCTAGTAATATCTATGTAAACTATTGTAGAGTAGATACTCCTTATACATTTGAGGAAGCGTTAAATAGTAATGAATGCGAAAATTGGAAAAAGGCGATGGATACAGAGATAGATTGTATCAATAAAAATAAAACTTGGAAATTAGTTAATAAGGAACAAGGTCAAAAGGTATTAGAGGTAAAATGGGTTTACACAAGGAAGTCCGACGATACGTATAAGGCTAGGTTAGTCGTAAGAGGTTTCCAACAAACAAATGTAATTGATGACATATACGCTCCAGTTGCAAAAAATCAAACGTTAAAAATCTTATTTTCATATTGTTGTCAAAATGGTTTAAAAATTGAACAAATGGATGTAGAAACTGCTTTTCTAAACGGCAAGATTAACTCGGAGGTATATGTGAATCAACCACAAGGATATGAAGATGGTACAGATAGAGTGTTTAAATTAAGAAAAGCATTGTATGGATTAAGAGAAAGTCCTAGAGATTGGTATGAGTGTTTCGATGAGTATATGATGAAACTAGGTTTTAGGAAAAGCAATGTAGAATTGTGCTTATACATTCACAGAAAAGGTAAAAATACTACTTATCTTCTAATATATGTAGATGACTTATTGATCTGCAGCAAAGATAAAGAGAAAATACAAAGCATAAAGAAACTATTATCGGACAAGTTCAAAATGAAAGATTTAGGAGAAATAAATGAATACCTTGGTATTCAAATAGATTACAACTATCGTAAATATGAAATGAATCTTAACCAAACAAAATATATAGAGTCCTTAGCAAATAAATACAAAGTAAATAATGGGAAATTATATAGCACTCCCATGGAGATAAATTTAAAGATTGAAAAGGCTGAAGAGTGTGTATCCGATATAAAGTATAGAAACTTAATTGGCGCATTATTATACATAAGTTCTAGTACAAGACCTGATGTGAGTTATAGTGTAAATTACTTGAGTAGATATCAGAATTGTTATAACGAAACGCATTTTAAGTACGCTTTGCGAATTTTGAAATACCTGTACTTAACTAAAGACTTAAGTTTATGCTATCGAAGAAATGAAAACGCAGAAGTTATACATTGTTATGTAGATGCTGATTGGGCAGGCGACAGCATAGATAGGAAATCCACATCTGGTTATGTAATTAGTTTGTATGGAAATGCAATTGACTGGAAATCGAGAAAACAAAGATGTGTAACCAAAGCTTCGACTTATGCGGAATATGTAGCACTATCAGAAGTAGTGACTGAGTTAAAGTATATTAGAGAGTTAGTTAAAATATTTGATATAAGCATAAATGAACCTATAAAAATTTATGAAGATAACTCAGGGGCGATAAGCATAGCAAATTTCGGAGATTTTACGAAAAACTCTAAACATATAGAAATACAATATCACTATGTACATGAAAGCGTTAAAGAAAAATTGATTGAAGTATGTAAGGTTGACTCGAATGAGAATATTGCAGATATATTTACCAAGGCCGTGTCCAAAGAAAAATTTGAAAAATTCAGGAAACTATTGAACATAATGTAAAGGTATATTAAAGTGTAAAATATAAATGTAAGGAGGCGTGTTGGGAATATAGAGTATAATACATTTATATTGTACACTGGGCGTTCGTTTAAACGGTATGGCAGTTGGAATGAACTCATCCCCCCTCCCTGGTTATGAATGAGCGTTGTGTGGGATGAGCGTTGTGAGAGAAAAACCCTTCACTCTGGTTTAAGCCTTTGGGGCAAACGGCACACATAGTTAAATAAGTTACGTGTAAGATGGAACTGTCATGGCGGAAAGTGTATGCCTAACTTAAATTTATCAAAATTATTTTACCGTATTTTAATTGATATATTTATAACAATGAATGAATTAAGTAAGAAATTTGTATTATATTGGTAATAAAATTATAATTAATGATATAAACATAAAAAACATGTGAACTACATGTTATCAATACCATGTCGCATACATAAGTTTCGATTGTAAGAAAGGATTTGAACTATAGAAAGATAATGATAAAGCGATTTTATTTCAGAGAACACAATGCTATGCAGTACAATAAACACTACACAAGAGAAAACTAATGAAAATGTGCACAAACTTGTTTTTGCATGTGATTATTTTCTTTCTTCGTCAGATAGTTCTGATGATGAATTGCAATACATTTATGTAATGCAGAAAAAAAAGATACAATGAATAAAACATTATGTTACAAATATTGTTAATCATTATACTAAAGAAGAGGTAAAGTATAATAATATTTATTAGAAATATTAATTTCAATGTATAAGCTATTTTTTATCATATGAATTATTTTTAAGCTTATGAGCTATTTTTTATCATATAAACTGTCCTAATAGCCACCTGTCTGTGTTGTTGCTGTAATGTTAAAGTTCACATGTTTTTTATATTTATATCATTAATCATAATTTTATTACCAATATAATACAAATTTCTTACCTAATTCACTCATTATTATAAATATATCAATTAAACTACGGTGAAATAATTTTGATAAATGTAAGTTAGGCATACACTTTCTGCCATGACAGTTCCCAGATCGAGTTCCAAATCGAACATGAGATCTGACTCAACTCGATCAAACTCGACTCGGAGTCGGGTAGAGTCGCCAAATCAAAAACGCTATTAGTGTCTGTGGAAGCGCAAAATTGTGAGGGATGCGGAGAGAAATGAAGAAAAAATTGCGAAGACATCTGACGGAGATCGCGTGATCTTCAGATTGTTACGTCCAGCCTTGTAAGAAAGAGATTCTATCGCACGAATGAATTGGATTTAGCTAAGGCTCTGGAAAACGCAACAGCGTGAGCTCACGCACACCTGTGTAAGATAAGTGTGCATGAGTCGAACGCTCAGATAAGCCGATAAGTCCGTGGGGGAACTGGAGTCCCACGACTACTGTCGGATCGTTCGCGTTCCTGTTTTGGGGGAACAAATTTAATCGCTTTACCTCAGGATCGGACCAAGCGCTGATCTTAATATGAGCGAGGGATGGTACGATTAGGTTTAGAAATAATTACAATTATTTACATTCTAGAAATTTATTACTATTCTATCCTGATAGCCAAATGATTGTAATCAGATGACATTTTGCTGTCACTTATTCCGCATTCAATTTCATCGAACTAGAACCAAGGTGTTTCTACAAATTGTCTATTGTTCTGACGTCATTAAAGTCTTCATTTAAATTCAGCAAATTGCAAGCAATTTGTTATCATGCGTGGACTACATTCAACTGATGTGTTTGATATCAAAATGTCAGCAAGTCATCATCATACATGATATCTACACGTGAAACTTTGTTGTCGGCAATTTGATTGCTATCCTAGTAATAATTTTCTGCAGGACTGCAGTAAATCTTGCAGCAGATTCTTGAAAGATTCTGCCAACAGGTTATGATCTGCTTCCTCATTATACTCAATTCTTCTGAAAGATTTTGCAGTTAAATTCTTGCAAGAAATTTGTATATATCTGCTGCAATATTTGCAAAATTCTTTCACCAGAATATTAATACAGTCTTAAGATGCTTCCCTGCCGAAAATGTGCAATTAAAACCGATTAAAAGTAATCTGAATCAAACGGAATTTTTGCACCAAAAATATAAAATTTTATGTGGAACAGTATTTCATACACACGTCATGTTTTAAAAGAAAGAGAGCGAGTATTCGCCTCGATGTTACAACATGTAGCTCTTAAAAGCTCATTGAAGCATGAACCTTGGTATGAATTGGGGAGTTGGTGGCGGTAGCGCCTAGATATAACGCCTGTGGCCATACTTAACTTACGAGAAATCCCCCGCGGCGTGGCCGCCTAGCGGTGGCTCCTCTCACTTGTTCGTGTGCGGTCTTACACACGGCGGAACCGAATATTGTCATGTCACCAAATTGTCGATAATAACCTGCAATTTAGAATCTTTAACAATATTCATCAAATGTTCTACTTTTTGTATTAAACTTTTGATATCATATGTGCCATCATTTTGTTAACACATTGCTGTCATTATGACATATACGAATGCAAGCTCATGACGAGCTGACAGTTTGCTGTCAACATGATATGTTACTATTAATAAACGTTTGCTTTTAACATTTCATTAATTGATGTTGTGTTTTTGCTCTCCTGTTGCTGACTCAGTTTTATGTTAAATTCTGTAGCTAGCAAATTGCCTTCAAATTCACAACAATACATGCAATGCATTAATTTGCCCGATGTATTGAATCTAGCTTGGTTATCTGGGTAAGAGGTTACAAAAGTATAAGGTTATCGTGCCAGATTTGCATGATTATAGATTACAATATTTATTTTCCCTTAAATCTACAATTTTTACAATCTTATTTATGTCGATTTAAACGTGATTCAATATGTGAGAGTTTGTGAGGGTGTGTAGATTTATGGCGAAAGGGATTATCAAATTTTTCTTATGATGGCAGAGTTTGGCCGGAAATCATTTAAGAAGATTATTTTAGGCACGAAATAATAGCTTGGGAAGGTGTGAGGAAGGAAAACAGGAATGAATCCGTCTGGCGGAATGTGGGGAAGAAAAGCGCGAACTGTTTCTAAATCGATTTCATTAGGACCAATTGAGAATGCACCGAGAGGAAGGGGGTAGAGGACAACGGGAGGGCTGATAGGATTGTTTCTAGACATTGGAGGGGAGAGAAATAGGAACGAGGGGGGAGAGTGGTGGAAGTTCGTCTATAAACTCTACACTTGGAGGAGGAGAGCGGAGGTGATGTTCAGCCTCAAGATCGTGAGATCCGAAGATCGGCAGATTCGGTGGAAGTTCCTCTTCCTCGAGATCCTGGTACTCGAGAGAAATAGGAGTATCGGGACAGATTCTGTAAGTGAGTGGGGTAAAGTCCGATCCACGGGAGGATACGCGAGGTTCAGAGGGTGAACGCGGTTTCTCTTCGTGGAAAGAAAGGGGGGTAAGAGGGTTCAAGGAGGGAGTGACTATGGTAGGAAGGAGAGGATGATTCGGGGGAAACGTGAGAGTAGATTGACAGAAGCTACCGGTATCGAATTAACAGAGTTTTCAGGGAGCATTATAGGTGGGGGAACAGGACCTAATTTTCCCGACTTAATTAACTTACAAGGAAACACAGGGAAGTGTCCGCCTCAGATTAAAACGAGTTTTTAATATGTTGTAGTACAGATAAAAATAAGGGACACGTATTTTTTTATACGTGCCCATACGCACTTTAAGGGGATGAAACACCCCTTTGAAGAAAATCGGTTTTTTTCTTTCGAAGTGTATGCCGTCGAAACTATAAGAGATAGAAAAAAATGTTTTGAATGAAAGTTGAATGGCTCGAAGAGTAATTTATGATAGCGGAAAAAAATTTTTTTTTTTAATTTTTTTTAATACTTTCCCCCACCACTTACCTATTTTTTTTCAAAATTTTTATTTTTTTTATAAGCAAAATAAAGCTTATTTTATTACGAATTCAACGGTATATGATAAAGTTACGATACAACATTCCCATTTTCCAAAAACAATTAAAAATCTCTCGATACGCACGGTACGCGCACCCGTCCGCGCGTTCGTGCGCTACAAAAGTGACTCCCTTCGATTTCGACGTGCCTTTAATATGTTGTACAGATTAAAATAAGGGACACGTATTTTTTACACGTGTCCTAATACACTTTTAAGGGTGAAACACCCCTTTGAAGAAAATCGGGTTTTTTCTTTCGAAGCGTGTATCGTCGAAACTATAAGAGATAATAAAAAAAAACTCCCGACTGCTGCCAAAAGTTGGTTTAATAACAAGAATTAAAAAGTTTAAGATTAAAAATTAATTAATAACAAAAAAAATTAAAAATTTAAAAAACAATTTAAAAAATTATAAAATTAATTAAAATTAAGTAAAAATTAAAAAATTAAAAAGTCAATTACAAAAATTACAAAAATAAGAAAAAACCAACAAATTAATAAAAATTAACTAAATTAACAAATTTAGTAAAAAATTGGAAATAAAAAACAAATTGACATAAAAACAGAAAATCAA
Organism: Solenopsis invicta; assembly: GCF_016802725.1. NCBI lineage: Eukaryota > Metazoa > Arthropoda > Insecta > Hymenoptera > Formicidae > Solenopsis > Solenopsis invicta. Next base: position 3,080,817 of record NC_052664.1, on the reverse strand, counting down.
CAAAACTAAAAAATAATAATAAAAAGATTGCTTTAAAAAGTTCGAAATAAAAATCAATTAAACAATTAAAATAACAACAAAAAATAAAACTACAGATACTAAAAAATAGTTTTAAAAGTTTGAAATAAAAATTAATTAAAGCAAATACTAATACTTGACATTTTAAATGCTAATTATATTTTTAACACATTATTGTACCAATTAAAAATTAAAATTGAAATTTACACTTTGTTTAATAAAATACTTTTCTTTTCAATAATAAATTGTACTTAACCAGCAGTCGGGAGACGCCACGCTAAATAATAAATATAACATTACATTATATCCTGAATAGTTATAACATTCAGCATGGCGTCTCCCGACTGCTGGTTAAGTACAATTTATTATTGAAAAAAGAAGTATTTTATTAAACAAAGTGTAAATTTCAATTTTAATTTTTAATTGGTACAATAATGTGCTACAAGTAGAATTAGCATTTAAAATGTCAAGTATTTGCTTTAATTAATTTTTATTTCAAACTTTTAAAACTATTTTTTAGTATCCGTAGTTTTATTTTTTGTTGTTATTTTAATTGTTTAATTGATTTTTATTTCAAACTTTTTAAAGCAATCTTTTTATTATTATTTTTTAGTTTTGTTGATTTTCTGTTTTTATGTTAATTTGTTTTTTATTTCCAATTTTTTACTAAATTTGTTAATTTAGTTAATTTTTATTAATTTGTTGGTTTTTTCTTATTTTTGTAATTTTTGTAATTAACTTTTTAATTTTTTAATTTTTACTTAATTTTAATTAATTTTATAATTTTTTAAATTGTTTTTTAAATTTTTAATTTTTTTTTTATTAATTAATTTTTAATTCTAAACTTTTTAATTCTTGTTATTAAACCAACTTTTGGCAGCAGTCGGGAGTTTTTTTTTATTATCTCTTATAGTTTCGACGATACACGCTTCGAAAGAAAAAACCCGATTTTCTTCAAAGGGGTGTTTCACCCTTAAAAGTGTATTAGGACACGTGTAAAAAATACGTGTCCCTTATTTTAATCTGTACAACATATTAAAGGCACATCGAAACCGAAGGGAGTCACTTTTGTAGCGCACGAACGCGCGGACAGGTGCGCGTACCGTGCGTATCGAGAGATTTTTAATTATTTTTGGAAAATGGGAATGTTGTATCGTAACTTTATCATATACCGTTGAATTCGTAATAAAATAAGCTTTATTTTGCTTATAAAAACATTAAAATTTTGAAAAAAAATAGGTAAGTGGTGGGGGAAAGTATTAAAAAAAATTAAAAAAAAAAATTTTTTTTCGCTGTCATAAATTACTCTTCGAGCCATTCAACTTTCATTCAAAACATTTTTTTCTATCTCTTATAGTTTCGACGGCATACACTTCGAAAGAAAAAAACCGATTTTCTTCAAAGGGGTGTTTCACCCCCTTAAAGTGCGTATGGGCACGTATAAAAAGATACGTGTCCCTTATTTTTATCTGTACTACAACATATTAAAAACTCGTTTTAATCTGAGGCGGACACTTCCCTGTGTTTCCTTGTTAGATATAATAGGTATTGATTCCGGGGGTGGTCGAGCGCCGCGGTGAGCTTCCTGGCTCTTCTGTTTCTCCGATTCCTACGGTGGCGGGCCCCGGCGCGAGATTTGTTTTTGTGTGACCTTGAGGGTCTTAATCTATCCACTAAAATGAATTTGAACGAAATGAATAGTTACCTCCATTTCTCTCTTTTTAATATATTGACATTTTAGTTGACGAGCAAAAAAAGGAAGAGGAGGAGCGAGTGATTAAGTTATAGAAGAGTATTCCTTCGAATCGAGTCGAAATAGGACTTGATTATTCTAAGAGGAAATTTGAATTGAATCGAGGGAACTCTCGATTCAATCCGGTAAGATAGTTAATGAGAGATTGTTTTAAATTGGATCGAACAGAATTCGATTCAATCCAGAAAAACAAGACTAAGTAGAAATAAAAACTCTTAAGAATCGAATTGAAATAAATTTAATTCAATCTCGATAATAAAAAAAATAGAAATAGAAACTCTTAAGAATCGAATTGAAATAAATTCAATTCAATCCCGATGATAGAAAAAATAGAAATAGAAACTCTTAAGAATCGAATTGAAATAAATTCAATTCAATCCCGATGATAGAAGAAATAGAGATAGAAACTCTTAAGAATCGAATTGAAGTAAATTCAATTCAATCCCGACGACAGAAAAAATAGAAATGGAAACTTTTAAGAATCGAATTGAAATAAATTCAATTCAATCCCGATGATAGAAGAAATAGAGGTAGAAACTCTTAAGAATCGAATTGAAATAAATTCAATTCAATCCCGATAATAAAAGAATAAAGGAAAAAAATAGTAAAGAAATGTGCTGAGAGGGAGGAAGAAAGTTAAATAATTACATATGTATAAATTTATATATATATATATATATATATATATATATATATATATATATATGCGTGTGTATAGGTTATCCGCAAGAGAGAAAAAGTGGCTAAACAAAAGAAAAAAAAATAATGAGGTGAACAGATGAAACGAATTTACTGGTGATTGAAGGAGTCGAACGTGATGATAACGCAATGCAGCGGTGTGACTTTCCCTGTCGTAACTAACGGGTTGCTTGTTCTTGGCTCTCTGGATGGACTGTTTTCGGGAACGCACACACTGTTTTGTGAGGTTTGCTGAAGACGGTGTTATTGAATGAACTTATTCAACTGTTACAATTTCGCGTCTTAAAAGGTTAATTAAAGCCCCGAACGCCACTGACTCGGACATAAATGCCACGGACAGTGAGTGGGGTGTAAGTGAATGAATGACTGAATGACAACTGCGTTTTGTCTCGGTGTCCTCTCTTTTTATACCTGATTCGGTTCATTATTCTTATGGGTTTTAGCTACAGGTGTGCTATTACCTATTAACTCGCCTTCGCGTTCCTAGAATTTTGACTTTTTTAATCCGCTACCGGTTAGGATTATCTCGCCTTTATCCAGCATTAAAAAACATTTTTTGCCGAAGCGATCTCGAAAATCGGTTTATTTTCGGCTAATCTATGCTATCCGTTGCCGGACGTCGGATTATCTCCAGATGGTTAATCCATGCTTATTCATGCATCAGTACTTGCTATTATTTATTCTTAATCCTTCCGGGCGGATTCGGCACATGTCAGGTGTCAAGCATCTGTGTCAATCCGAGTACCCCAGTTCCGGCTTACTTGCACTGTTATCCCGAATCACTTGTTTGATCCGCGCTAGTTCGGCCGCTTTGTTTATCCGGGTGTCCGGTCACTCGGATTTCGTTACTTCATTCTTTCGATAATTTATAGCATACTTATGTCCCGCCGTGTTACAGGAAGTCAAATTAACTAGATTTCCGTTGCCTGACACATGCCGTGGCTCGAAAGAAAAGAATAGTTACTCCGCCGGACGTAACAAGATAAAATCTTATCAATAAATAAATGTTAAACCCTGGTTTGTCCGGGATAAGTTTGACAGGGATTTTAATAATAACGAATTTCGATATTCTAATATTCGAAAGCTGTATAACTGCTAGAGTTTGCATCCCTTGAGCGGTTGTGGGAGCGGAAAGCGTCGCTAATTTTCTCGAGACCGTTTCCAAGGAAAAATCCTCATGAAAATATAAAGTAGATAAATGATCACTCATTAGAGATGGATCCTCAATGTAATTGTAACGAGAGCATTGCGGCTTTAACGCAGCGACCCAATCAGCACACAATATTTAAAAAATGTTTTTAAAAACATTTAAAAAACATTTTTAAAATCATTTATAAAAACGTTAAAAATAATGAGTTAATAAGTACTTTTTTTTCATTAAAAAAATGTTTATTTTAACGTTTAAAAAATGTTTTTTAAATATTATTATAACGTTTTTTAAACATTTAAAGAAAATGTTTATTAAACGTTAAAGAAACTTTTTTTTAACGAAACATAAATGAGCAAAACAATAATTAAAAAAAACATTAAAAAAATTTTTGCAATAAAAAAATTTTTCAAAAACGTTAAAATTAGTTCCGTCCCCCTTTTTACATTAAACAAATATTTTTTAACATTAAAGTTTTTTCTTAAGAATTTTTTCCAAAATTTCTACGCGGTCACCCATCCAAGTTGCGACCCCGGTGAACGTTACTTGATCTTTGTGATCACTGCGAACTGATCCTTCGTGATGATTGTACACACTTTGTGCTAATACATGTTCATCACTAATAGATCAGGTCAATATATGTTATCGAAAAGACGAAATATATATAATTAAAGTATATTATATATATGTATATATATATATATATACACGAGTATATATATATATATATATATATATATATATATATATATATATATATATATATATATATATATATATACGAGTATATATTGTGACGTGGCAGTTTTATCTGCCTCGCCACTTCGTCCTCCGCCTGAGCATAGCGCAAGGAGGCGCGTAAGACCGGGTCGGGCACTCAGCGAGAGAGCGAAATCTCCGGCGGGACTGCGGCGCGTATTGATTTCATTTATTTATTCGCGGCTTATTTCATGTATCCGCGGGCACCTCGACAAACGTCGCCTAAGGACCAGCAGCAGCGAGGAGGATGGGCAGCAGCAGGACAAGGAGAAGGCGATCGTCCAGGGCCGGCGCACGGAAAACCGACGGCGGAGAGAAGGACGAGACTCGACATGGTGACAGATATGCGCCACGCAAAAGAGGCTCGCAATTGGCGCAGCCGAGGGACAGGCCAGGGCGGACGAACGGCCAGGACAAGGGCCGTCGGATGCCGGCTGTCCGTCGAGAAGGGTAGCGGCGAAGAATCGTCGCGGGAAATCTCTGCTGCTGTCATCTGCGAGGACGACGAGAGCGGCGAGGATATCGGATGCCGACGGGGACCGCACGACACCTGCGGAGACCCGACACTGCGCTGCCGTGACGTCGCGGCTAGATAAGGGCGGCCGCTGATAGGCCGCGCCGCTAGGCGCAAGGATATCGCGCACCCTGTGGGAGGGGTAGCGCCCATCGATCGCGTATCGAGCGCGATCCTCTTGGCTTTTGCGTGCGACCCGGCGAACTGAGCGCGTGCGGGACGAATCCGAGCGAGTGTTATCGGCGAGCGAGCTACCGGATTTTGGCTATCGGAACTGTGCCCGGCCTGGCGATCCCTGCGGAGACGTCCACGGGACCAACGGAGGACGGGATCGTCGTCGAGGTGACCATCTAGAGAAGATGTAAAGCCACGAGCCGGTGCCGGCTGACTCGCGCTCTGAGGTGGAGCCATTGGGTTAGTGTGCAGGTGCGTCCGCCGCGTGGCGATAGAACGCACCTTTTTAGTGTTTGGTCGGCTCTCCACCTCAAGCGTGAGACCTTGTCGAGGCACCCAGCTGTCGGCTGCCGCGTGTACGTTGGCTGTCCCGCCGTAGAAGCTCGCGGACGACCGGCTTCCCGGGAAGCCGCAAAGCCCTCGCGCACGTGCGCGAGTCGTGTTACGGCCGTGATCACACGACCGCCCGCGTTATCGGTGCGTTGTCGTGTCGCGCGTCTTCGAGAGAATTGTGCATCGTGACCACGACGACGGCATTGCCGTCACCGGGTATCTTTGATTGTATTGCTTTTGAGTTAATTACTGTCCGTTAGCGAAAGTTCGACGAGTGTGTTTTCGCCGCGCTGTTCCGAGCGCGCGTGATTGGCTGTCTCGTTCCGCGCGGGACCAACCGCCGTTGTTCGCGCCGCTAGCGTAAGCATTGTAGTATTTAAGAAAATTTTCGCGTTCCGCTTATTCGTTTTCGTCAACTCTCTTCATCTTTCCGTTCTTTGCTTGCTTCGACTGATAATTTCTTCGTGTTTGGCTCTACTCTGTCTCTGTCATATGCTACAATACATGTTATTTCTGTCTGTTATATCGGCCTGATCTTGCTTGATTTCTCGCCTACCCGTCTCCTCCAGTAAGAGAGCCGCTTCGTCCCTGTCTCCGCTACCCCGCCCCTCTACTGGTTAGAGGAGCTAGCTGGCCGCGTGCGAGCGACGATTTCGTGTTTCGTTCTGAGAAGCTATCGCGTAGGGTGCATCCGCGTCTAGCGTTAAATAGTGTACCCGGCGACGCGACCGGTATAATCGCGTCTGGCGCCCAAATTCGCGATTGGTAGTATCTATTTGTTCTATCGTCACTCACGCGTGTCTCGCGCGTAATTCCGGTGTTCGATCGCGTATTTCGCCGCTGCTCTCCGGCGTGAGATAAAAATACGTGACAATATATATATATATATATATATATATATATATATATAAGGTACTTTATTCCTTGCGGAGTACACTGCGGATCGCCGCTCCGCTTGCAAAACTTAAGCATTTTATTTCTCGCATCCTATACAACACATGAGAGAGAAAGAGAGAAAGATCACTCATTCATCCATACATCCACACTCATTCTCCGGACCTCCGTTTCCGCCCCATTTTCCTCTCTTCCTTCTACAGACTCATTTACACCCAACCACCCTCCTTCCTCCCTCAACTCCTCTAATCTCCTCATCCAAATCTCTCCCTCCCCGTCCTCTCCCAAAACCTCCTCCACCATCTCCTGCCATCCCTTTTCAACCCCCCAATTTGTGCATTCCTCCCATACGTGCTCCCAAGTTTCCATTCCCCCTTCACATATCCTACACTTCCTTTCCTAGTCCCCATCCCAATATCTATTCCCCATCATCCCGTCTCCCAGCCTAAACTTCGCCACTCTCTGCCATCTTTGCTCCTTTCATCCTTTCTTTAGGTACTCTGGCAGCCCCTTACCTTTCACTCTACCATACCATATGTTAAATCTAGAGCCCCTAATTTTCTCCCATCTTTCCTCCTCCTGCTACCTGCTCTCTCTTGCCACTACTTCTTCTCCCCTCAATTTTCTTCCCTCTCTCATCCCTATCTCAATTAGGCTCCAGCTCTTCTCCTCATAAAAATCTGTCCTTTCCTCTTCCCATTTACCCATCATTTTTCCTACCTTCGCCCTGTCTCTTATTTCCTCCAAACACAACCTCGCCAGCCCTCCTCCCCCTCCTTCTTCCAGTTTTTTTTCATAGCTCCATGCCCTCAACCTTGCCCTCCCCCTCAACTTTTCCCTCTGCATTACCTCCCTCACCATGTACCCCGGCGTGTACCTCCCAACCCCCACAATCCACTTTAAGAACCTGTATCCTCTCTATCCTGTATCCTCTCTATCTTCTCTCTTTCTTTCCAGCCCCATATCTCTACTCCATATCCCATTACCGTCTAAACCAATCTATCAAACAACCATATCCTTTTCAACCAATCTTTTTCAAACTTCCTCTTTCCTATCCCCCACACTTCTCTCATCACCACTGCTCCCTTGTTAACTCTCTCCTCTATATGTTCTTTCTGACCCCCATTTGCCATCATTATATATCTTAGGTATTTGTATTTTCTTACCTCTTCTATCTCTCTTCCTTTCCATTTCCATACCATCTTTTTCTGTCTCCCGCCCCCCTTTCTACACCTCATTATTTTCGTCTTCTTCACATTGACTTCTAATCCCTTCCATTCTATATAACTTTCCAGTGCCTTAATCATTCCTTTCATCCCTGTCTCCTCTTCTGCAACCACTGCCACATCATCTGCGTACGCTAACGAGTATACTTTCCTTTCCTTTACCCTCACTCCCCTCCCCCCTCTCTCTCTAACTCCTCATCTAAATCCGTCAGCAACAGCGAAAACAAGCATGGACTTAGGGGGCACCCCTGTCTTACCCCTTTTCCCGTCCAAAAGTTTTCCCCTAACTTATCCCCCACCCTCACTCTACTTATGGTCTCCTCCAGGACCTCCTCGCACCTCACTATCAAACTTTCTCTAACCCCCCTCTCCCTCATCATCTGTATGAGGATTTCCCTATCCACTGAGTCAAACGCAGCTTTCAAGTCTACAAATAGCACCACCATCTTGCTTTTTCTTACAGCCAACCTCTTGATTATCAGATAGTTCAATACGTAGACATGATCAATCGTGCCTACCCCTCTCCTAAACCCCGTTTGACTCGGTGGGAGTATCCCCTTCCTCTCCACCTCCTCCCTCAATCTCTCCGCCAGTACCGTTGCGTACACCTTGTATGTCGTTTGTGTTAAAATGATCCCTCTATATTCTTCAACCCTTTTCCCCTCCCCTTTTTTCACTACCGGCACTACCACCCCCTCTTTCCACTTTTTCGGCCACCTCTCTCCTCTCCACACTTTGTTGCATATTTCCCACAACCATTCCTTTATTTCTTTTCCCCCAAATTTCCATACTTCATTTACAATACCACCCCCTCCCGCCGCTTTTCTCTCCTTCAGTTTCCTTACCGCCCTTGTTATTTCTTCCCTACTAATATCATCTTCATCCACTCCTTCTCTTCCCTCACCTCCCCTCTCACTCTCCACTCTACTTCCCCAAACACTTTTCTAAAGTGTCCCTCCCATTCCCTCATTTCGATCCCTTCCGTAACTCTCTTTCTCTTTCTTCTCCCCCTGTTCACTATCCTCCATACACCCCCTTCCGTTCTTACACTTTCCCTCTCCCATCTTTCTCTTTCCCTTCTTTTCCTTTCCTTACAATACTCTCTGTATCTCTTCCTTATCTCCTTATATTTCTCCCCGTTCCCTCCTCTTTTCTTCCATTTTTTAAACTCCTCTCTTACTTCTCTTTTCATACTCCTACATTCAATGTCCCACCAACCTCTCCGCACTTTTTTTTCTTCTTTCTCTACTTTTTCCAATGCTCCTTCCACTCTCTTTTTCAATTTCCTCCAACCCTCTTCAACCCCCTCCGAAGCACTATCCCTCTTGCCCACGTATTACTCAAATTTCTTCCTTCCTTCTTCCGTCCACACCCCTCTTCTTTCTCTTCCTTTCCTTTTCCTAATCCTTTCCTCTCCCCTTTCTCCCCCCTTCACGTATTCAGTTAATAGCTGATGGTCGGAATCCACCTAGTCCTCCACCTTCATTTTTACCACTTTTCCTCTCGTGTTCTCATTCCCGATTACGTAGTCAATTACAGTCCCGCCCCCCTTCCTTTCAGTATACGTTTATTCTCCCTCCTCATCTCCCTTTATGCTTCCGTACAGAATTGACCATCCTAACTCCTTTAAAAAACCACACAATTTCTTTCCCTCTCCATTCATCCTTCCATCTTTTGAGTTTCTCACTCTTTCCCCTACCCCTCCGTCTTCCTCCTCTCCTATACCTCCTCCCTTTCTACATGTTCTCGCATTAAAATCCCCCCTATTAATATACTTACCCCCTCCTCTTTCTCCTCCATCCACTCTCTTAATTGCCTCGTTTTTTCCTCTAGATCCCCATATAGATTCACATATACACCCACTAGTTTCCACCGTTCTCCCCCTAAGTTGACTTTAGTCACCTGTAATCCCACCTCTCTTCTTTCCCAATTCTCTTTTTCTCTTTTTATCCCATCCCTTATCCCCATGATCATCCTCCCCATTGCTCTCCCTTTTTTGCTCTTCCTTCCCGCTTTTTGCACCTCCCAAACGTATCCCTTCGGTAACCATCTTTGCACCCTCTTCCATCCTTTCTTCTGTAACCATGTCTCATTCAAAAACATCACATCCCATTCCTTCAATTTCTTCCTAAAGTCCTCTTCTTTATTTTCCATGCCTGCTACATTCCAAAAACCTACTTTGTATTCTTTACCGTCCCTCCTTTTTCTATTCCTTTTTCTATCATATTTTCTATTTCCCTTAATCCCATCCTTTTCTCCCTCTCCTACCCCGCCCCCCTTACTAAAAAACCTCTTTCTCTTTCTTCTCCTTTTCCCCCCTCTCCTCCTCTCTAACATTTCTTCCCCTCCATTCCCTTAATTCATCTTTGATCTCATCTCATATCCACAATTTATCTTCGATCCACATCTTCATATATCCTACTTTTACCTTCTTTCCTTTCTTTCTATTCCTTTCTGCCTCCCTCTTTATCAGCCACTCTATCCTTCTCTCTTTCTCCGTTAAATCGTCCACGATCCACTCCCTCAGCTTCGTCTTTCCCTTCATCACATCAATTTTCTCCCTCACATTCGCAAATTTCACCCATACCATGACCCCTCTCCCATTATCTTTATTTCCTATTCCCCTCACCCTTTTCACTCTCGCTACCGCCCCCGTTGCCTCTACTATCTTTCCTATCTCTCTTTTTAATTCCTCCTTTTCCTCTTCCTTTACTCTTATCCCTATAATTATATTCCTCTTTCTCTCCTCCCTTTCCCGTTTTTCCCTTTCTAGTTCTAGTCTTCTCATTCTTTCTTCCCCTTCCTTCATCTCACCCTTTCCTCTTACCTGTATCTGCTCTATCTTTTCCCCTTTATCCTTCTCCCTTTCTCCCTTCTCCTTCTCCACCCTCCCTCTACCTTTCTCAATCTCTTCCACTCTTTTCTCTAAATTGTCTAATCTTTTCCTCATATCTTCTATCCATTCCCTCATCTCTGCTTTCCCCTCCTTCACCTCTCTTAATTCCGCTTTAATTTCCTTAAAACCCTCTCTCACTTCCCTTAATATCTCGCACAACCCTCTTCTTCTTGCTTTTTCGGCTGCTTTTTCAGCTGTTTTTCTGGCGATCTCAAAATCTTTATACTTTTCTTAAAAATATCTGCCTGTAATCTATCTCCTTCCTTTTCTCTCCTCTCTTAAACGCTATCAGCGACAGACTGTATACTCTATCTCTTATCCCTTCTGTTTTGCTCGGTCTTCCCACCTTCCTCTTCTCCTCCCCTTTCCCCTCCTCTACTTCCTTTTTCCCTCCTCTAATTCCTTTCCCTCTCCTTCCCTCCCTCCTTTCCTTCCTCCATCTTGTCTTCTAACCTGCCAATTTTCCCTATTCAAGAGTTTATTTACTTGCAGTCGGGTTAAAAATTTTTGAAATATTTATATATTTATTTTAATAATTTTGAATAAAACGTAAATAATTTTTTTTTTAAATAAGTAATTTATTTTTACAGAAAATGTTTACTATAAAATATGACTCTTTTTATATTTAAGATGATCACACTTTTTAATCTAAGAAAACAATTTGATCAAGTTTAATAATATTTTTAGTTTATTTGTAAATCATTTTATAGATGTAGCAAATGTAAAAATACAAAATTATATATTAGGAGAATATATCGGTTGCTCAAAAATTACTTTAATTCAAAATTTCCCGCAACTGCACTTACTCTCTCCTGCTATGCTTCTCGTTTCTACCGCCCGATGTCGCTACCCTCCCTCTTTTCTGCTTCCTCTCTACTCTCTATACCTGCTCTCCCGTCTAACCTCCAAATCCCGTCCCAACCCTGCTATCACTTCTGTCTCATTATTCCCTTACTCCGATCCTTTACCCTTATTCGCCCTCCTCTACTAACCTCCTCTTCCTTTTCCCTTCACCTCCTCGCACTCCACCACGTCTCACCTTATCCCCTTACTCCCGCTTATCAATCGCACTCTCCACACACACACACACACACATACGCACACGCACACGCACACGCACACGCACACGCACACACACACACACACACACGCACACACACACGTCAATCACTCTTGCTATCGGAAACGGCAGTCATTAAAGTATATTATTTATATAAATATAGTTAAGTTAATTTTTTACTAATTTTTATAGATGTTATTGAAACATTTTTTTAAACAAATTTTAAAATCAATAATAATTGAAAAATAGCTTAAATATTAAATAAATAATAAACAAACATAATTTTATAGAGATAAAAAATAAATAAAAAAATAAATATTAAATAAACATTTAAAAAATGCTTACTAAAATTATTTTTTTAATTAAATAATTCATGAAAAATAAATACTTAAATAATATTAAATAAACGTTTAAAAAACGTTTATTTAAAAAAAATTTTTTAAAATTTTAAATAAATATTAAATTAATGTTCAATAAATGTTAAATTAATGTTTTTGAAATTGTTGTTTCAAATAAAAAATTAATGTAAAATAATTATTAAATTAAAGTTGAATAAATGTTAAATTAATGTTATTAAAAAATGTTTTTTCAAATAAAAAATTATTGTAAAATAAATATTAAATAAATGTTAAATAAACGTTAAATAAATATTGTCGCAAATCATTATTTTAAATATTTAATTAATGTTAAATAAACAGTACAAAATTACCTTTTCAAAAAAAGCTAAAAAAAAGGTGCCAATTTATGTGTGTGCGCGCGCACCTTATCTTTAATTTTTTTTAAAAACTCAAGTGGTACTATTTTTTAATCCAACTTAAATGTATTTTTTCCAAAAAATGTATGAAATCTTTAAATTGCGCCAATTATAAAGAGAATATATTGCTGTTTGAAATAACTGTTGTGCTACTTTTAACGAATAAAATGCAAGTGATAGTATATTTATTTTTTAAGTAAAACCCAAGTAGCGGTATCTTTAATTCCTTTTTAAATAAAATTCAAGTGATACTGTCTGTGTATTTTTATTGAAACATTTTTCTGTTCTAACCTAAGTGGATGTACTTAATTTAAAAAAGTTTCAATGAAATATGTAACATTTAATCTCAAAGAATTAAAGAGAAAACAGAAATGAGAATGTTTTATTAAAATAAAAAATTTTTAAACTACAAAAAATTGGCGCTGCTGCTTTACATTTTATTTAGATTATATTTAGACATCTAGCAGCGCCAATTTTTTGTAGTTTAAAAATTTTTTATTTTAATAAAACATTCTCATGTCTGTTTTCTCTTTAATTCTTTGAGATTAAATGTTACATATTTCATTGAAACTTTTTTAAATTAAGTACATCCACTTAGGTTAGAACAGAAAAATGTTTCAATAAAAATACACAGACAGTATCACTTGAATTTTATTTAAAAAGGAATTAAAGATACCGCTACTTGGGTTTTACTTAAAAAATAAATATACTATCACTTGCATTTTATTCGTTAAAAGTAGCACAACAGTTATTTCAAACAGCAATATATTCTCTTTATAATTGGCGCAATTTAAAGATTTCATACATTTTTTGGAAAAAATACATTTAAGTTGGATTAAAAAATAGTACCACTTGAGTTTTTAAAAAAAATTAAAGATAAGGTGCGCGCGCACACACATAAATTGGCACCTTTTTTTTACCTTTTTTTGAAAAGGTAATTTTGTACTGATATCACGCGTTTTGTAGTGTTAAGTAATATTTATTTTGTTTGTAATGAAATACATGATTTTAACTTTGCAAGATTGTGAAGATACATACCACTTGGGTTGGAATAAGAAAATTTTTCAATGAGAATACAAAGTATAATGTAGTACTACTTTTGTTTTGTAAAATTAAAGTTAAAAATAAAATTATTACATGGGTTAGCATGGAAAAATTTTTCTGTTAATTAAAAAAAAATTAAAAATAAGGTGCGTGCACACGCATAAATTGACATTTTTTTTACCTTTCTTTGAAAAAATATATATATACATGCTTACGTTATTATTTATAACAAAAACCATTAATAAATCTTATTATTAAAAATTCAACATTATCGTTAAGTAGCACATCTTTAGGATCACCAAATTTTAAAAGAATCGATCCCACAATTTAATCTACAATCCTCTATTCCTACCTTTGAATAATAACGTCGTTGTCGTCGTCGTCGTTACTTCGCGTCGTCGCCGTCGCCGTCGTCGTCGCCGTCGTCGTCGCCGTCGTCGTCGCCGTCGTCGTCGCCGTCGCCGTCGTCGTCGCCGTCGCCGTCGTCGTCGCCGTCGCCGTCGTCGTCGCCGTCGTCGTCGTCGTTACCGCGCGTTGTCGTCGTCGTCGTTACCGCGCGTCGTCGCCGTCGTCGTTACCGCGCGTCGTCGCCGTCGCCGTCATCGTCGTCGTACGTCGTTACCGCGCGTCGTTGTCGTCGCCGTCGTCGTCGTCATCGTTACCGCGCATCGTCGCCGTCGCCGTCGCCGTCGTCGTCGTCGTTACCGCGCGTCGTCGCCGTCGCCGTCGTCGTCGTCGTCGTCGTTATCGCGCGTCGTTGTCGTCGTCGTCGTCGTTACCGCGCATCGTCGCCGTCGCCGTCGTCGTCGTCGTTACCGCGCGTCGTCGCCGTCGCCGTCATCCTCGCCGTCGTCGTCATCATCCTCGTCGCCGTCGTCGTCGTCGTTATCGCGCGTCGTCGCCGTCATCGTCGTCGTCGTCGTTACCGCGCGTCGTCGCCGTCGCCGTCGTCGTCGTCGTTACCGCGCGTCGTCGCCGTCATCGTCGCCGTCGTCGTCGTCGTCGTTACCGCGCGTCATCGCCGTCGCCGTCGTCGCCGTCGCCGTCGTCACCGCCGTCGCCGCCGCAGTCGTCGTCGCCGCCGTCGTCGCCGTTACTCGGATCGCGATCGTCGTCGTTCCCGGGTACCGCGCGTCGTCACCGCCGTCGCCGTCGTCGTCGTCGTCGTCGTTGTCGTCGCCGTCGTCGTCGTCGTCGTCGTCGTCGTGCGTCCTTGAAATGTGCTGTCCTCGTCGTGGAATCACGAGGACGTACCATCACCCGGCACTAACGACCGTATACCTAATTCACCGCGTTTTTCGCGACGCGACGTGCCTGATTCGCGAATCCGCAAATAGGTTAGGAAAACTGTCAACTTACCCACTACATTTATGTACACATATAATATAGTCGTAGACGGCCATGATGCTTATGGGTATGGCCATGTTACATCACGTGATAGAACGGCTATGAGCGCCACTCGTTACTCGTGTCGAAAAGATGTACTGGACAAGATTCCAGGCGACGATAATGACGTATCTTAACATGTAAAAACATATATATTGGACTTTTCGTCGCGATATCTCCGCTCGTAGGACACGGAGAGAAAAAATAAAAACACTTTTATTATGCAATTCGTTACCAAGCTATCGATTGAGACTACTCAGACCTTGATCGGATCAGCCGTTACTGAGATCTGATAACTCGTTAATGCTTGAAATCGCTGACTCGCGTAAAAGAGGCGCGGGTCATTCTCGCTTTGCGTTTTTTATCTTTTCTTTAAATTGGCACGAGACGCGACCGCGCCTCTTGATGTTAAATAAACATTAAATAAATATTAAATAAATATTTTCTCTAAATTATTATTTTAAATATTTAATTAATGTTAAATAAATATTTAATAAATGTTTTGTTACGTCGCGGATTCGCGTGATTGCAATCTGGGACGTAATTTTGACAAATAAAAAGGCTGCTGTCTCCAGTCGTGTCTCTGAGTCGTGCGATAACATGTCCAGATACACGACAATATGATATGAGGAAGGAGGGATGAGGGTGATTTGGGGAAGGAAATTTATGAATAACTAAAGTGATTATTTTTAGGAAAATAAAAAGTTTATTAAAAATTAAAAAAAAAGAAAGATTGTTATACAACGTGGTTGAGTGTGGCGTGGGATTAGATGAACAATAAAGAGTGTAAATGTAAAATATATATATATATATATATATATACAAGGTGTCCGGGAACTACGAAACTTACTGCTTTGACAACTTAAAGAAGATAAAAAGGGACAAAAAAGTCTTATACCATTTTGCAATATTCCCTATAATTATCGAATTATAAAATAAAACGTATGAGCTAATGTGCGGTGACGCCGCGCCATCGCGCCTAGCTCGTAGGCAAGAGCGCGCGGCGGGACAGATAACGCGTCTTTGTTTGAAATTGCACGGCGCGATGATCTGAATTCGCCGCAGCACGTGTACATACGTTGCAAAAATCAAATGTGTTATTTATCAAATATGTAAGAAGACGTTTTAGTTAAAATAACACATTTTTTTGCAATGTTATATAGGTAAAAAAAAGGCGCCTATGTGTGTGCGCGCACCCAAAATCTTTATTTTTTCAACCCAAATAATGTGTATTAATTAATATTTTCTACAAAATCTCTTATTCCAACCGAAGTAGTATTTACTTAAAATAAATATCTTGAAATTTTGTAATCTAATAAACATGATATACATTTAATAAACATGATATACGTTTATTCAAAAAAATGCCTGAAATTTTTTAAAGTGCGCCTATTATGAAGAGAATATACTTTTTCTACAAAATCCATGGTAGCATTTGTATTTTTTTGAAAAATATTTCTATTCTAACCCAACTGGTAGTATCTTTAATTTTTATACAAAACCCACGTGGTACTATCTCTTCTCTGTATTGTCATTGAAAAATCTTCCTATTGCAAAAATTCAAGTGATAGCATCTTTAATTCTCATTGAAAAATTTTATTCCAACTCAAGTGGTATTTCAACATTTAATTTCGAAGAATTAAAGAGGAAACAATACAAAATGAGAAAATTTTATTGAAATAAAAAATTTTTAATGTACGAAAACATGGCGCTGCTAGATAGAAAAAGCAATGAGAAGAATTGAATAATTTCTATACAAAATCTAATTGCTACTATCTTCTTCTACTACTTCTCTGTATTGTTATTGAAAATTTCCAACCCAAGTATTTAATTAAAAATAAATAACACATTGAGTTGGAATAAAATTTTTCAATGAGAATTAAAGATGCTATCACTTGAATTTTTGCAATAGGAAGATTTTTCAATGACAATACGGAGAAGAGATAATATCACGTGGGTTTTGTATAAAAATTAAAGATACTACCAGTTGGGTTAGAATAGGAATATTTTTCAAAAAAATACAAATACTACCATGGATTTTGTAGAAAAAGTATATTTTCTTCATAATAGGCGCACTTTAAAAGATTTCACGCATTTTTTTAAATAAACGTATATCATGTTTATTAGACGTATATCATGTTTATTAGATTACACAATTTTAAGATATTTATTTTAAGTAAATACTACTTCGGTTGGAATAAGAGATTTTGTAGGAAATATTAATTAATACATATTATTTGGGTTGAAAAAATAAAGATTTTGAGTGCGCGCACACACATAGGCGCCTTTTTTTACCTTTTCTGTGAAAAGGTAAATATCACTTAGGTATATATATATATATATATATATATATATATATATACGTTTAAATTATGTATCTGACTTTGTTTTGGAATTATTAGTATTATGCATACGAGCATCCACCGTATCGTTTTTATATAATTCACATGACATGTACTCTTCCATAGCTTTCATGAAAAACGGATTGTTCAAAGTTGACAATTGTTATATTAATTTTTTTTCAATATCGGCATCGTGTTCTTGTAATGATATTTTATTATCTATTTGCAGCGCAATGTCTGTTTCGTCCACTGACGAACTATTTAAATATTTCTGATCATAATTTATTTTGTAGCTCAATGTTCAATGCAATCCTTATGTCTGCAAGAAATTATAATAAAATATATAAATTCACAATAAAAAAAAATAAAACAAAACTAGTCAGAAACTTTTACCAAGATTATTGTTAATAATGACTGACGAATAAAGATCAGGTTAAAAAACCTGTCACGACGGATATGATGATGATGACAAGACGACAAGAAATACTGTACTACATCACATACACCACAAGTACACCACAAGTTGCATACGACTGACTGATGTATGCCAGCGCTACTCGTGTCGAAAATATGAAAGGGAGAATTCCTGAGGGCGCCGACGACGTTTCTTAAATGAAATGTAGAATATTTAGACTTTGCGTCGAGATATCTCCGCTCGTAGGGCACGGAGAAAAAAAATAAAAACACTTTTATTATACAAGTCGGGGCCAAGCTATCGTTTGAGACTACTCAGAACTTAATCGGTTCAGCCGTTACTGAGATCTGATAATCTTGCGTGCTTGGAACTCGCTGACTCGCGTAGAGAGTCGGTCTGCGACTTTCATAAAAAAAAATTTTTCCACATAGGCGCGAGTTGCGACCGCGCCTCTCTCTCTCTCTCTCTCTCTCTATATATATATATATATATATATTTATACATATTTATACATATTTATACATATTTATACATATTTATACATATTTATTATATGAGAACATAATATAATCTCGAAGAGAAACAAATGAATGATAAGTAGTGAATTTCTAAACGGTGGGTATTACTTATAATTTACGATAGTATAACCTGCAAGGGTCTTTTAGACCTCAAATGGAGGCCTGACATTTTCAATTACTTTAGGTATCCCTGTTGGTTTGATTGGTTTGATTGAGCCTGGCTTCCGAGCCGTTAGATTAAGAGATAAAGGTCGCGTCGGAGCACGAGTTGGGGTGAAATCAGGTGTAGGTTTTGCCGGTTTGTGCTTCGCGTTTCCCTGTGCCTTATTTAAAGGAATTTTGGAGTGCGGAGCAGGTGAATTGTTCTGAGGGGGTACAGGGGTTTGTACTGGTTTGTCAAGGCGGTCGTCTCCTAAATCCGGCATGGAGGATGATTCGGAAATTAAAGCCTCCTTCACCTCCATCGGCGAGGGCAGAGGGCTAAGACGCGGATGCGGAAATACAGACAGGTCGAATTCTCCCAAAGCGTATAGTTCCCTTATCATCCTTTGAAAGAAACGCTTGCGACCACCGGCGTACGCGAGGTACGCCTTTTTTCAGCCCATATCGCCATTTCGGCGGTATGCCTGTTTTCTTTAAAGACAGTATGATAATTAGTATGAAGGTTTGCCACGATGAAATATGAATGTAAACGTATGTGCGTGTTACTGCTTACTGATTTTCCCAAAAGAATAATCAGAAAAAGAGAGAAGTCTATGCGAGAGATCTACAATTTTTAATAAGATTAATTATTAATTATAGAGAAATAAATGGGAAGGAAACAAAAAATATAAGTATATATCGAGAGACGAATCCGCTGGGTCGAAGAGGACACCCGTTAGAATGCCTTTTTGAGGGTAGAGATTATCTAGGAAAAGAATTTGAGTCACAGGATAGAGAGAAGGTGAATGCGTCAAAGAGTCGTATTAGCAAATCTTCCTCGACGCTGCAGAAGAGGGAGTGAGGAGGACGACGTCGAAGAGTCGTGTTCGTGAATCTTCTTTGACGGTGCTGAGACAGAAAGGAGACGCCGAGGAGTCGCGTTTGCGAATCTTTCTCAACGCCAGGATGAGAAGGAGAGAAATAGAGAAACGAGTGAGGCCACACTCTAGCTAATGCTTGGTGTGGTTCAACCCTCTGAGTCTCTGATAGGAGGGGAAGAGGGAGAGAGGATGATAAAGATGGAAAAGGCAATTCAATCGGGGGCCAAAGACCAACGTCTTTGTCAGGAGTAAACCCTAACCTAACCCGTCGTTGAGATTGTACCTGGAAGTCTGCAGTTTGGCGGTCGCCGGGCAGCGAGTCTCGCTCGACCAACAAGACTGATCTAAATTTTGGAGCTCCGATTTTGCTCCTTCTATATGTCCAGATATGGACAAGAAGTATCGCGGAACGTTTCCGCAGGTTCCCGGAAAATTCGGAGCAATAGTTTTTCTAAACATGTTGCCCTTAGAAGCCCGCCCTGTTCCGCGACCGCGCGGCTTGCGCCTATAGTTTGCGTGAGGCGCTTGTAGACTTTCCCAGGGGTTTGCGATTCGGGGTGGTACCGCATACCATGCTTCGACGCAAATTCCAATACTTAGACAATTAATATGAATTATCTTCTTTACAGGATCTTCATTTGGCGTATATGGTACGGTGGAGGGCCATGTACCAAAGCGCTATGTAATGTTAAACATTAATATTCTATTGTTGCTACTGCAGGGAGTTAAATTTTGACAGGAGAAATTTCTAGAATTTTAATGTGAGTGTTACTTTTTAAATTATTGCAGTTGGGAGTGTACGAGGCAATAGCGCCAAGCACACGCTATTGTTTTATGTGTAAAAGATTAAAGTTTTATTGTTATTCGTAAAAAATTAATTTTTATATTGATTCTTCAACATCTTTTAACATTTCTATTGGTTGTGGTTTTAAAGTTGCTTTGACTTGAGTTGCATGGTGCGGTAGTAGAAAGTATCCACGAAAGAATCACGCTTCAATAATTATAAATTTGCCGTTCCTAATATTTTACATCAAATTGAAAAGTTAGATGGAATTCCAACGCCTAGAGCCTGGTGATATTAGAGAGGGTTGCAAGCCGAGGGGTCGGCGCACACAATGTTTGTTCCGCGCCGATAGACACTCGCGGGTGTTGCGCGTCGAGGGGGTGGCGCCGCGATGTTGCCGAGCGGTCGCGCATGTAAAAGCCGTATAAGATCTATTGAGATCGAGCGATATCGATTTATGGTTTTAATGTAGGATTTATTTAATTGGTCGGAGGGTGTTTCTGAATTTTAATCTGACTACTAATAATACGGATGGCACGGGAAAATAAAAAATTTTATCCGCCAGACGTAACATTCCCATCGTTAGGGAGGAAAGACATCGGAGGACCCAAATTCTTAAAGCGGAGCTTGAAATCTCTCCCAAAAGAAAAGGAAACGGAGTGTATAAAAACGACGTCCTCACAACGTCAAAATGATGTCAAAGTGACTGCATAATGATCATTAAAAGTCACTTTTTGATCAATTACAATTCACTTTGGTGTCATTTTGACATAATTGTGAATCACTTTGATGTCATTTTAACTTGTTGTTCTGCTTGGGTATTAAAGGTAGTACATGAGCCTATATCCAAAAAGGCGGATGATAAGAATAATAGCGAAAACTGAAGGGTTGAAAAAAATTGGCCTAATTCCGTTTACAAAATAATCACCGTAATCTAAGCGGTTTTGTATATTGCGTCATAGTAACGTCCAAAATTGAAGCGATCGTCACATTTAAAGCTGAAGATGGCTCCTGCACGAGAAAGCTTGTTGGATAAACTTGCTGCTGACATGGAATTTTTGGTCCATGCCGGGTAAATATCTTTCAGTCTAGCGAGAATGCATCAATAGCTTGCGCTAAGAAATCCAGGAACCAAGATGCAAAACACTGACAATTACTATTAATCTACATCAAACAAGTTATTGTTGACGAGGCCAAAACAAGAATCGATTTTGTTGAAGTAGTCTTGATCAAGAGATCGTTTTTTTTTTTTTTTTTTTTTTGACATGGCGCAAGATTTACTATCTGTATCAATGTTTTGCATAAAAAAATGTATGAGGCATAAACGAATATATTTCGTTCTATATACCACTCCCAAAAATCCGAGCTAATTTACAAAGAACGGGGAATTTAATTTACAAAGAACGGGGAATACCATATGAAAAAGTCGAAGAGTTGTTTACTTTCAAAGGGATGACCCTTTTAGAATCATCTCATTGCATTGAATGCGGCCAAGAGTTCCAAATGATTAATATGAAACTATCTTTCTCTAGGTGACCAAAAGCCGTGAGTTTCAATTTCGTCTGATATAGCCTCACATACCATTGTTACGTGCTGCGGAGTAACGATTCTTTCCTTCGCAACCAGCAGATATTCTAATTAACGGGCGAGCGACGGTGATCTCACCCCGATCCCAAGAATTCGGTGACTCTCACGGCAATAACCGGATGTCGGAAATTAAGTAGTTATAAATTCATCAATTGAGGAGATCTGAGGTGACACCGTTGCTCGATACCGGAAACACTCAAGATAGTAAAATCAGGGATCTGGAAGACGCACGTGTGCATCCCTTTGAGTTCTGATGCCCGACACCCGCATAGCAACAAATCAAAGAATTTTTTGACATTTAATGCCTCTGAGAGTTCAATTGTCAAACCTGCCGCTTTCTCGGATAACAATTACCGAGAAATATAAAAAAGTCATAAAAACAAATATTGCACGTGGGCGCATTAATGAATAAAGTGGTGCACACGGCCCTCGATGGGACAAAGGGAATCATAGACGAAAATTTGTATAAATAGGCGCGTTTTCCAGCGGAGCGCGCAGTCTAGTCTTGATCATTCCGAGTCGCAGTTCCGTGGCATCTTGTATGCTCGAGTTCTCTGACTCTCGGATCGCGGCCTTTAAACTCGTGCGGAGCGTACGTCTCGGTCGAAACAAAAAGTGCCATTCGAAACGTGCCTGGTTGGAGTCTGCAGACCATTGCCCATCGCACGCGGAATCCCTCCGACCGGACCATCTCCCGCTGAGTACGGCCCAGTTTGAAGGCCTGCGGCTCCGAGAGTATTCCATTTACTATTATCAACACTCACAAGTAGATGTACAGGGCCGATTCTAACCCAATTTGGGGTGGGGGAAGTCACGTGACACGGGGGAAGAGCGGGGAGGGGGAAGGGAGCCCCCCCCCTTTTATTAATTAAATTAATTAAATTTATATTAATTTTATATCAAACTATTAATTAAATTAATTATATTTATATTAATTTTATATCAAACTAATAATTAAAATAATTTTTATATCTGATTATTAATTAAAATAATTTTTTTTTTATATCAAACTAATAATTAAAATAATTTTTTTTCAAATTGTTATTTGCTAAACTAATTTTTAATAAATTAATATAAATTTTTATTATGTTTATATTAGGTTAATATTAACCTAATATCAATTTAATATAAATTTTATATTAATTTATTAAAAATTAGTTTAGCAAATAACATAATTTGGGAATAAACGTATTGCTCTCTCCCTTTCCCCTGCGCGTTCTCACTCGCACACGTTACAGCTATTGTACATGGTTTTCTCTTTCTCTCACCCGCACACATTGTTCTCGCTTGAATATGGTGTGACTAATGCTTTATCTTTTAAGGGACAATAGTTGAATAGGAAAAGATAATATTGAAGACATCGTTACAATATTTCAATTTTTTCTTATTTATTTGTCATGTAATGCATCATGTACAATATTATCTAAAGCGTAAGCTAACATTTCACATTCTAAAAACGAAGTTTTATCATATTTTTCTCGCAAGAGTTTTGCCGCATCACATTTATTATTAACATAATTTTGGCGTAAAAGGGTTACAAAATGTTTATATTTTTCGCTCACTGTATATGTATATTGATATAAAGAGTAATGTATATGCTCGACGCATTGTTCGAGCTCAAACAGAAAAAGTACAGTTTTTGGTTTCAAATACATGCAAGTATCGCGTAATGTTAATTTAACAATATTTTCATTACGCAGTTTAATGAGTTGTACAATAAGATCTTGAATCGGTAATGCTGAGGAAGGAGAAGTCGACTGCACGAGTCGTTCAATGTCCACACGTTTCTGGAACAGTGCTGTCCACGTTGCATGAGGCAGGATTATTTGATTGCCTCGGTTGTCACCAATAAGTATCTCCACAAATGATGTAAATCCCACACTAATTCCAATGTCGAGATATTTATACGCGGTGGATGTCAATGCCAATCTCCTTCCCAAAATGCGAGGTGTATACCGTGGCAATGTTCTGTAAATAAAATTTAAAAAAATAAAAAAAAAGATAAGTGAGTTGTAAAAAAACAAATAAATAAATTCAAAAAAAAAAAATGTATAAAAATTATAAATACTTACACTTTTTCACACGTTTCATCTTGTTGAAGCGGAACGTAGTACTCCATTTTTTTTTCTCGTATATATTTTTTTCTGAAAGTTTTCAACTGTTCACTGAGCGACTGATGCGGTAGAGTTTTCTTGCTTCCTTTTTATTATGTAATCCCCTCCTTTATTTTATAATCCCCTCTTCTACTTTGTAATCCCCTCCACATATTTAATAAAATAAATTTTTTTTACGACACTTCTTCGTATTTAGTACAGATTATCATTATGAAGGTCCACTGGTGAAGTTTCACTATGTCAGAAAGCTTGCCATGAATCACATGGTGTATAAAGCTTTGAGATTGTATCATGATCACAGTTACTATTATAATTTGATATGTCTATAAATGTACAATAATTGTATCTACCATGTAGGGAACAGCAAAACAATCTGTTCTCATCTTCGCTGTAGTCTCAGTGTTCCTAATTTATAGAGCTAGCAATATCATATCATACATTCTGGAAAATTCTTAAAGTGATATCATTCAAACCTAGAAATTTCTCATAGATATTACTTATTGAAAAGAAAATCTCCAAAGAAGTTTTATTCAACTTAATCATAGGAAGAAAAAATAATGGAAAATCTATTGTACCATTTTATCTTAAGATAAGAAATCAGCTCTTTTTAAAATTGATATGATTTATCTTTATGGGGTGCTTTTCAATGCAGACTCCCACAAAACATGAAATGACATGTGAATATCAGCTTTTAAAAGAAAATTTTGATAAAATTGTAAAATGCAAGATAATATACTATTTCAATGGTTTTTAAAATAATATTGTATTATATCATTTTATCTTGAGATAAGAAATCAGCTCAGATTAACATAACTTATTTCTATGGGTTACTTTTCTATGCAGGCCCTACTATAAAACATAAAATTATAATGATATATGACTATCTCTTAAAATTAATAAAAGCTGAAAAAGATTTGTTTCATGTCGAATGTTATCTTTCTGAAAAACATTGAATTTATTTTATCTTGACAACGTTAAGATGAGTCATACATTTTTTTCAAAAATGTGTACTTTAATTGTCCTAACTCAGTATAAAACCGAGAAGTCTGAGTTACTCTCGGTCAGTTTTGAGTTGAAAGTTTAGTGAAAAATTCAGCAAGAAGTTTCATCAGAAGATCAGTAAGAAGTTTTGTGAGAAGTTCTATAAGAAGAAGATTTCAAATGTTAGTTTTTCTTTTTTCCTCACGAAGATGGAACAAGAAGAAAATATAGTGCTGCAAAAGGAAATAGAAGATGAATTAATGGATGATTTTGATGAAGATTTTGACGAAGATTTTGACGAAGATTTTGAAGTAGAAGAAGAAGAAGATTTCGACCACGTTCTTTCTGACGATTCCAATTATGAAAGTGATACTGATGAAGAAACGTTTGACAAACAGCTTCAAGGAGGAAAGTTTCAAGATTTCAAACAGACAGAGATAAACACCTTTGATGACTCTAAAAAAATGTGCGTAATATATATTTTTTTCATCGAGAGAGACTACCCACATCATAAATACTGCTCCAAATGTGTAGTAAGTTTGCGTGCAGAATTTGAAGGTGCCTGTGCTGTTCGTAGACACAGGATTCGCAAAGTTGCAGATATTCACAAGAGATATTGTACAGAATGTGACACTCCGTTGTACCAAATTATGCCATGTAATTTGTGCTACATTTGTACAAATTGAACTATTTAAAAATTATATATTTATCAGTGTTTATTTTTTTTCGTGTGTGTTTTTTTCTCCGATTTATTCAAAAAATGGAGCATCTCGAACAAATGGAACTTCAATTATTGGAGCAGTGTCGTGCTATTACTACCTTGGTGCAGTGTTTCGCGTGGCTGCAACGATGTGAAGAGTGCATCGAGCAGCTCGAAGAACTTAGTCGCGCTAAGCGTCCTCGGCTCACCGTTGGACATAGACAATCTGCGGTAGCGAGGATTGCGCGACTCGCGGGTGAAAAGACTCTGTTAGAGAGACGTTTTCTGCACGTTGGTGGTGATTACGCGGGCACTAGTGATAACGCGGAAAGACTCGTTTGGCGAGAAATTGATACCGCGTTTAAGAATCGTGTTCTGACCGGTGCGGTAATTAATTCTAAACACATTGAACCGCGCCAGTTTCTTGAAGATGCGCGGGAAATTGTGATCGAACGAGTTGGGGATGCTATACGAAAACATAATAGTGTAAAAGTGAACACCGTGTTCAACGGTGAGTTTACGAACATTCGTGGTGAACGTGACAATAAAAATGTTGCCACTAAAAACTGTGAACTTTATCACACTTCAAATCTGCACGAGTGGTACGAGCAACGCGTCATTGAAGTCACGTTAGCGATGATCGATGAGTTCCAGGAACGTGATAGCGGATGGAAATTGTTGCGAATCTTAAATTTGACGGTGAACATAAACAAGCATAATCCCATGCACGCGGGGTGTGACATCACATTACCACGTGAAATAATGCTGAAACGAGCAGTGATCAACGTGAAATCTAAAGACAATGCGTGTTTTGCGTGGTCAGTCGTGGCTGCTCTGCATCCAGTCGAACGTCATACGGACCGAACATCTTCTTATCCACATTACACCACAGTACTTCACTTCAATGGCATAGAGTTTCCAGTGGCGCTAAAAGACATTGCAAAATTTGAACGTCTGAACAGTGTCTCGATCAATGTGTACAGTGTCGAAAAGGAAGGAAAGAGTTTAAGCGTTCTTCCGATACGGCTCACCAGCGACAAGAAGGAGAGGCATATCAACTTGCTATACGTACAAGATCCACGAAACGATAATCTCGGCCACTATGCGTGGATCAAAAATCTGTCACGCCTCGTGGGCTCACAATTAAGCAAGAAGCAGCATAAAAAATACATTTGCGATCGGTAAGTATAATCATAAGAAGAAATATTTTTTGTATACAAAAAAAAAATTTTTTTAATATTTAAAAATTGTTTCTTTATTTTTTTTCACAGATGTCTGCACCACTTTAGTTCCTGTGAAAAATTGGAGGCTCACATAGTAGACTGCAAAAAAATGAATGACTGCGCCATCCGACTGCCGAACGAGGAGGACAAGTGGCTTGAATTTAGTAACTATCGCAACAAGGAGCGCCTACCATTCATCGTGTACGCGGATTTGGAGTGTGTTCTGCGCAAGATGGATCCAGATAGAGAGGCATCGTATCAGCATCACGAGGTATTCAGTGTAGCATATTACGTGAAATGCTCGTATGACGATGCGTTATCATTTTATCGGTTTCGTCGTGGTAATGATTGCGTTGCGTGGTTCATTAATGAATTAAAAAACTTAGCACATAATGTAAATAATATTTTATCGACTAATGTCCCCATGGAATCAACACGAGACGATTGGGCAAAACATAACAGCACCACGCACTGTCATGTTTGCGAAAAACCGTTTGCGCTGAACGACACGCGAGTACGCGATCATTGTCACCTTACCGGTCGTTACCGTGGCCCTGCCCATTCAAACTGTAACTTAAATTATAAAAATTCACATTGCATTCCCGTAGTTTTTCACAATTTAGCTGGTTACGATGCTCATTTTATTATTAAAGAAATTGCTACCGCGTTCGAAGGCAGGATCGATTTGCTGCCTATAACAAAAGAAAAATATATTTCTTTTACTAAACATTTTAAAAGCACCGAGAATAAAAAAAAACAAGACAGGCATAAAATTAAGATTTATTGATTCATACAAATTTCTCGCTTCTAGTCTTGATAAATTAGCATCATTTCTAAACAAAAATAAACTACGGATAATGCAACGTGAATATTATAATTTATCCGCAGCAAATTTTGATTTGCTAACGCGAAAAGGCGTCTTCCCATATGAATACGTTGATTGTTTTGAAAAATTAGAGGAGACCGAGTTACCACCGCGCGATTCATTTTTCAGTACATTAACAGGCGAAACGGTGTCGGAAAACGATTATGCACACGCCGTTAACGTGTGGCAGCGGTTCTCCATCCAAACGCTTGGAGACTATAGCGATTTATATTTGAAAACCGATGTATTGTTATTGGCCGATATTTTTGAGAACTTTCGCGACAGTTGCGTTATCAGTTACGGACTCGATCCCGCATATTATTACACATTGCCTAGTTATACGTGGGATGCAATGTTGAAATATACTCAAATAAAATTTGAACTACTGACGGACATTGATATGGTATTATTTATCGAGCGCGGTATACGTGGTGGTTTAAGTCAATGTTCCAATAGATACGCACAGGCCAATAACAAGTACATGTGTTCGTATGACCTATCGAAACCGTCGTCGTATCTAATGTACTATGATGTTAATAATTTGTATGGTTGGGCAATGTGTCAACCATTGCCCTATGGTGAATTTCGATGGATCAAAGACGCTGAGAACTTTGACGCGAGCGCAATCGCTCCGGATTCGCCTGTGGGTTATATTCTCGAGGTGGACTTGGAGTATCCGCAACATCTCCATGACATGCACGCCGATCTACCGTTCTGTCCGACGCGAGATAAGCCGCCTGGAAAGCGGCAGGATAAACTTCTAGCGACGGTTTATGACAAAAAGCGTTATGTCATCCATTACCGCAACTTGCAGCAGTGCACGCGCCACGGTCTTCGTGTAACAAAAATTCACCGCGTACTACAATTTGCGCAATCTCCATGGCTTCGTAATTACATTCAGCTAAATACAGATTTTAGAACTCGTGCAAATAATGAATTTGAGAAAAATTTGTATAAATTAATGAATAATGCGGTATTCGGTAAAACTATGGAGAATGTGCGTAACCACGTCAATGTAAAATTATTAACTAAATGGGATGGACGGTACGGTGCGGAGGCAATGATCGCGAAACCGAATTTTCACAGTCATAGCGTCTTTTCGGAGAATCTGGTCGCGATCGAATTGCGTAAACTCGAGGTGAAATTCAACAAGCCAATTTATGTAGGTATGTGTATACTCGACGTATCCAAGACATGCTTGTATGAATTTCATCATGAATACATGGCACCATTGTTTCGCGAGAAATGTAAAATTATGTATACCGATACGGATAGTTTAATACAGAGCTCGGCAAGAAATGCACATATCGCCCGATTTTCAGTTGACTCCGCCTAGCGCTCGTCCCTTATCTCGACGTCCTGCGCGCAGCCAACGAGCCGCGCGAGGCTTAGGACCGTGTCACCTCGCGACTCGCGACCGTATCGTGTCACCGATCACCGGACCTCGAATACATATTTTTAATAGAGTTGAGCAAAAATTCACAACCTGTGAATTAGTCACTGATAATAAAAATTCACGTTCACGACCTGTGAACAAATATGAAAATTCACTGTGAATAGTGTGAATGAGACTTTTGGCTTTCCGCACTGTCGGGTAGTCACCAAATTAAAAAATTATACATTAAAATGCGCAATTAAAGATTATTTGCAATGCAAAGTACAAATTAGAATCTAAGATTTATTAAATAAAAGTTTTATTTTACGTTTTTTATAATATATAATATATATTATAATATACACTACTCAAAAGAAAATAGGGAACACTTTCCAGACACCAAAAATTAGGCTATTTTCAAATGACTGTAACTCGGTGAAAAATCATCGTAGATAAAAAATAAAAAAAGCATTTTGAAGCTTGAAGATCCAACTTTAACGCTCTATCAGCAGATTTTCAAAATTCTTTTAACTTCCTTGTCTTATGCAGTAAAAAAGCACACCCTGTTTTGTTCCTTAAAATTTCGTATTTTTGACACTTTGCAGCTCGACCAACAAATTTTTTTCGAACAATTCAAGTAAAGCATCATAAACTACAACATTTTGCCTACAAAATGCTTTTTTTAAAATTTCTCTACGATTTTTTTTTACCGAGTTACGCTACTTTGAAGCTAAACCTGCATTTTTTACAAATGATATCCGTACTCCGTGAAAAATCATCGTAGACAAAAAATCAAAAAACCATTTTAAAGATCGAAGTTCCAGCTTTAACATGCTGTTAATGGTTTTCAAAAATTTTCTCAATTTCTTAGTACTATGCCCCAAAAAAGATACACTGTTTTTTCCTTAAAATAACGTATTTTTAACAGCCTGTAGCTCAATAAAAAAATTTTTCTCGACAAATCCAATGCAAGTGCCATAAAGTATGACATTTTCTCTACAAAATGCTTTTTTTAAAGTTTTCTCTACGATTTTTTTTGACCGAGTTACAAGACTTTGAAGATATACATTTTTTACAGTACATTTTTCCGAAAAATGACGTCTACCGCCGACATTAGCATTACCCAATGTGCACCACGTGGAGGTTGTCGGTCGGATTTTTGCACATCGTGTGTGTGTGTGTGTGTGTGTGTGTGTGTGTGTGTGTGTGTGTGTGTGTGTGTGTGTGTGTATGTATGTATCACAGCAGAGATAAGGACCCCGCAGTTCGTCACTTCTGCAGTATTTAATGACTCCAAACCCTCTCTGCTGTGTGTGTATGCGCTCGCGCGCATGAGAGTTCAATAGTGTGTATTTCCTCCTCTCTGATCAATTACTGCTTGCAAGCGTTCTCGCATATTTATACATCTTGCAATACGATCTTGCGGAATGTTGTGCCAAATTTCCGTTAAAATTTCTCCCAATTCTTCTAAATTTCGCGGCTGTTCCTCGCGACGCCTTAATCGTCGTTCCATTTCATCCCAAATGTGCTCGATTGGATTTAAGTCCGGGCTATTGGCGGGATGATTTAACAGTCTAATTGCGTGTCGTTGAAAAAAACGTCGCGTTATATTCGCCGTATGAGGTCGAGCGTTGTCCTGCATAAAAATAAAGTTCCGACAGGTTCGATTTAATAGCAAAACGTGTGGTCGTAGAATATCGTTGATATAACGAACACCCGTCATTGCCGGAGGTGGCAGGATCACTAGATCACTTCGTCTTGTAAGTGATATACACCCCCACACCATCACGGAACCGCCGTTGTAGGATCGTATTGGCATAACGCAACGTCGATCATAGCGTTCATTTCGTCGATGCCAAGTACGTATACGAGCATCATTGCCATAAAGGCAAAAACATGATTCGTCGGAGAAATATACATTTCTCCAATCCTGTGAACTGTAAACATATAGTCGTCTTAGTCTAAAAAAAATCTCTTTTTAGACAAAGATGACCATATGTAAACATTGCATGCTCAATACAATAAAATTTTGTTTAGTACGCCGGCGATTCTCGCAGTGTGATAAGCGACACGGAATTTTCAAAATGCCGCGTAGACATTTATCGGCCGTAGAAGTTGCACGCATAATTGCGCTTTTGCAACAAGGTTTTAGTATGCGTTATGTGGCGCAAGATATTGGTGCATCTGTGTCCGTAGTGAGTAGAGCTTGGTTACGATATCAAGACACGGGAAATTACACGAGACGTGAAGGTAGTGGTCGTTCTCGATTAACGACAAATAGACAAGATCGAGCCATTGTTCGTTATGCATTAGAAAGACGAATAATTACCGCAAGAAACATTCGTAATGACATTCATTTGCGCCATGTGTGCGAACAAACAATTCGCAACCGTTTGAGAGAAGCCGGTCTTCGTTCTCGTGTTCGTGCACAAGTACCAAGACTCACACTTGTACATCGCCAAGTACGTTATCAATTTGCGCGCGATCACATAAATTGGACCGCTAGGGATTGGAGAAATGTATATTTCTCCGACGAATCACGTTTTTGCCTTTATGGCAATGATGCTCGTATACGTACTTGGCGTCGACGAAATGAACGCTATGATCGACGTTGCGTTATGCCAATACGATCCTACAACGGCGGTTCCGTGATGGTGTGGGGGTGTATATCACTTACAAGACGAAGTGATCTAGTGATCCTGCCACCTCCGGCAATGACGGGTGTTCGTTATATCAACGATATTCTACGACCACACGTTTTGCTATTAAATCGAACCTGTCGGAACTTTATTTTTATGCAGGACAACGCTCGACCTCATACGGCGAATATAACGCGACGTTTTTTTCAACGACACGCAATTAGACTGTTAAATCATCCCGCCAATAGCCCGGACTTAAATCCAATCGAGCACATTTGGGATGAAATGGAACGACGATTAAGGCGTCGCGAGGAACAGCCGCGAAATTTAGAAGAATTGGGAGAAATTTTAACGGAAATTTGGCACAACATTCCGCAAGATCGTATTGCAAGATGTATAAATATGCGAGAACGCTTGCAAGCAGTAATTGATCAGAGAGGAGGAAATACACACTATTGAACTCTCATGCGCGCGAGCGCATACACACACAGCAGAGAGGGTTTGGAGTCATTAAATACTGCAGAAGTGACGAACTGCGGGGTCCTTATCTCTGCTGTGATACATACATACACACACACACACACACACACACACACACACACACACACACACACACACACACACACACTCACACACACACACACGATGTGCAAAAATCCGACCGACAACCTCCACGTGGTGCACATTGGGTAATGCTAATGTCGGCGGTAGACGTCATTTTTCGGAAAAATGTACTGTAAAAAATGTATATCTTCAAAGTCTTGTAACTCGGTCAAAAAAATCGTAGAGAAAACTTTAAAAAAAGCATTTTGTAGAGAAAATATCATACTTTATGGCACTTGCATTGGATTTGTCGAGAAAAATTTTTTTATTGAGCTACAGGCTGTTAAAAATACGTTATTTTAAGGAAAAAACAGTGTATCTTTTTTGGGGCATAGTACTAAGAAATTGAGAAAATTTTTGAAAACCATTAACAGCATGTTAAAGCTGGAACTTCGAGCTTTAAAATGGTTTTTTGATTTTTTGTCTACGATGATTTTTCACGGAGTACGGATATCATTTGTAAAAAATGCAGGTTTAGCTTCAAAGTAGCGTAACTCGGTCAAAAAAAATCGTAGAGAAATTTTAAAAAAAGCATTTTGTAGGCAAAATGTTGTAGTTTATGAAGCTTTACTTGAATTGTTCGAAAAAAATTTGTTGGTCGAGCTGCAAAGTGTCAAAAATATGAAATTTTAAGGAACAAAACAGGGTGTGCTTTTTTACTGCATAAGACAAGGAAGTTAAAAGAATTTTGAAAATCTGCTGACAGAGCGTTAAAGATGGATCTTCAATCTTCAAAATGCTTTTTTTATTTTTTATCTACGATGATTTTTCACCGAGTTACAGTCATTTGAAAATAGCCTAATTTTTGGTGTCTGGAAAGTGTTCCCTATTTTCTTTTGAGTAGTGTATTATTACTTGAATTCAAATTAAATTTAAATTAATGTTTAGAAAGTGATATTAAATTAAATTTTCTATTATAGAAATTTGCATACTATATCAATATCATCAAGATAAATAAATACACTTATTAAAAAAAAATAAAATATTGCACACATCCGGGAGCAAAACCGAATCTTACGATTGTGAAGCAAGCACCTAACGCATGGAGCCGATTGCACTGGTTGGGAGAACAGTTATCAGGAAGACTCATATGGCGCGCCGCGGTATGGCCAATTTTCACAAATTTATTATTTCGAAACTCGGCCTATTCAAGCAAACGCCGAGAGACGTAAACTTTTTTTGTCTCCGAAATAACTAAAAAAATTGGGATCAAAATTCCAAGGTGACTCACCTAATCCTCCCCTTGTAAGTAATCTGCTGCCACCGTTTAGAATTGCAAAAAATGTTATAAAGGATATTATAAGTTTTAAAGTAATTTTAAGTAATCTTACTATTATTCTGTGGAGAAAATGTTTTTTAAAGAACAATATTTTTTGTACCGTAGGTTTTTTGTGACGTACTTTTTTTGAACGATGATGATAAAATGATCCAAAATTTTGTATGCAAATGTCTTGATAGCCAGACCATGTTGAGCAAGGATTGATTTTTAGGTGATTTATTTATACCCGCACATGGATAAGCGCGAGAGCGCACCTCCCCCCTCCTCACACACACGCACGCACGCACGCACGCACGCACGCACGCACGCACGCACGCACGCACGCACGCACGCACGCACGCACGCACGCACGCACGCACGCACGCACGCACGCACGCACGCACGCACGCACGCACGCACGCACGCACGCACGCACGCACGCACGCACGCACGCACGCACGCACGCACGCACGCACGCACGCACGCACGCACGCACGCACGCACGCACGCACGCACGCACGCACGCACGCACGCACGCACGCACGCACGCACGCACGCACGCACGCACGCACGCACGCACGCACGCACGCACGCACGCACGCACGCACGCACGCACGCACGCACGCACGCACGCACGCACGCACGCACGCACGCACGCACGCACGCACGCACGCACGCACGCACGCACGCACGCACGCACGCACGCACGCACGCACGCACGCACGCACGCACGCACGCACGCTCGCACGCACGCACGCACGCACGCACGCACGCACGCACGCACGCACGCACGCACGCACGCACGCACGCACGCACGCACGCACGCACACATACTACTGTGTTCAAAAAGTAAAGTGAATTTTGTTATAAAATGAAAAATCTTTATTTATTCATCCAAATCAGTTTTATTCCCTTCGAAGTATTCCCCCTTCGATACAATGCATTTATGCCAACGTTTTTTCTATTCCTCGAAGCATGTCAAAAAGTCGTTTCCCGGTATAGCCTTCAAAGCGCGCAGCGATTCATGTTGAATCTCTTCAATAGATTCAAAGCGGTGTCCCTGGAGCGGTCTTTTGAGTTTGGGAAATAGCCAAAAGTCACACGGAGCTAAGTCAGGTGAATAAGGCGGTTGCAGAACGATATGAGTGGAATTTTTGGCGAAAAACTTACGAAGAATCAATGCCGTTTTTGGCACCAAACGAGATTTGACTTTTCTAAGGCCCAAACGATCCTTCAAAATTGTTTGAACTGATTCAATTGAAATGCCAACCATATCGACAAGGTCTCTAATTGTCAATTTTCGTTCAACGATTTTCGAGTACCAATTTCTTGATTTTCTTTACGTGTTGCTCATCAGTTGACGTTGATGGTCGTCTGGAGCGTTCCAAGTTATCAGCACGTTCTCTGCCTTCTTTGAAGTCTTTGTACCACTTATAAACTTTTTTCTGCGACATAGTCGATTCACCGAAGGCCCTCTGCAATATTCTACACGTTTTCGCAGCCGAAATTTCATTCTGTAAACAAAATTTAATGGCACTTCTTTGCTCACATTGTAAAAATCGCCAAAATCACTTTTAGTCGTTTAGAAAACACAAGCGTAACTATATGACTAATGATGACATTCACCTGAAATTTGGCACAGATGTCACTAACAGTAGTACCATCATAAAAATAAAACAGTTTGCTCAAATCGATTAGCGCGGGAAGTTTAAATTAAAAATTCATCTTACTTTTTGAACGCAGTAGTACACACTTACACACTTAAACCTAGGCATCAGACCTCCGCTACGTCACATCTTGCACATTTATTCACATTATTATGCATTTTTTCAAAAGCTTTTTCCATTCTAATTGTGATATTGGTTCCACCATTTTGAATTTTCCAAAAAACCCAACGGCATAAAAAAATAGACATTTCAACAAAAATTTTAAGCCCTTGTAAAACATTTATATATATACAGGATGTTTGATAATTAATGATTAATCTCTTGCATGTAAGTAGAATGGACTAAACTGAGTCCTCAAAATCAAAAAGTCCTCATCATTTTCCAAAATTCGCAATAGTTAACGAGTTATAAATTAATAAAACAAGTTATAAATTAATAAAAATAACCTAATTAATCCCGCCCACCGCCAATCCAAGCGCGCGCTCGACGTTGCCGAGCGCGAGGAGTGTGATGTTTACTAGCAGCGATGGCCTTCGCAAAAACAGCGCGTAATGCTGGGCCCCCGTTTTGAGTCGCCGTTCTTGCAAAGGCCATTGCCGCTAGTCAACATCAAGCCCCGCGCGCTCGGCAACGTCCAAGGATGGGGAGGGATTAATTTGGTTATTTTTATTAATTTATAACTTGTTAACTATTGCAAATTTTATAAAATGGTAGAGAATTTTTTGACTTAGTTTGGTCCATTCTACATACATGCAAAATATTAATTATTAATTATCAAACACCCTGTATATATATATATATATATACAGGGTGTCAGGTAAATATCGCCCCTGGTTTCGTAGATTGATAGATCAAGTAAAACTGAGCAGAAAAGTCTTTTACCATTTTTTAGTACTCGCCATAGTTAACGAGGTAAAAATTAATAAAATTTTCGAATAAGCGCGTATCACCGCGCGCAAGGACCGCCCGCCGGTTGCCGAGACGTAGGCAGCCGCGACTGGCGGCGCGGTGAGGAGAGAAAAGCAGCAGTAGCTACGGTCCCTGAGCTAAAGGACTTTTCTGCTCAGTTTTACTTGATCCATCAATCCACGAAACCAGAGGCGGTATTTACCTGACACCCTGTAATATATATATAATATATATATATATATATATATATATATATATATATATACACTACTTAAAAGAAAATAGGGAACACTTTCCAGACACCAAAAATTAGGCTATATTCAAATGACTGTAACTCGGTGAAAAATCATCAGTAGATAAAAAATAAAAAAAGCATTTTGAAGCTTGAAGATCCAACTTTAACGCTCTATCAGCAGATTTTCAAAATTCTTTTAACTTCCTTGTCTTATGCAGTAAAAAAGCACACCCTGTTTTGTTCCTTAAAATTTCGTATTTTTGACACTTTGCAGCTCGACCAACAAATTTTTTTCGAACAATTCAAGTAAAGCATCATAAACTACAACATTTTGCCTACAAAATGCTTTTCTTAAAATTTCTCTACGATTTTTTTTGACCGAGTTACGCTACTTTGAAGCTAAACCTGCATTTTTTTAAAATGATATCCGTACTCCGTGAAAAATCATCGTAGACAAAAAATCAAAAAACCATTTTAAAGCTCGAAGTTCCAGCTTTAACATGCTGTTAATGGTTTTCAAAAATTTTCTCAATTTCTTAGTACTATGCCCCAAAAAAGATACACTGTTTTTTCCTTAAAATAACGTATTTTTAACAGCCTGTAGCTCAATAAAAAAATTTTTCTCGACAAATCCAATGCAAGTGCCATAAAGTATGACATTTTCTCTACAAAATGCTTTTTTTAAAGTTTTCTCTACGATTTTTTTTGACCGAGTTACAAGACTTTGAAGATATACATTTTTTACAGTACATTTTTCCGAAAAATGACGTCTACCGCCGACATTAGCATTACCCAATGTGCACCACGTGGAGGTTGTCGGTCGGATTTTTGCACATCGTGTGTGTGTGTGTGTGTGAGTGTGTGTGTGTGTGTGTGTGTGTGTGTGTGTGTGTGTGTGTGTGTGTGTGTATGTATGTATCACAGCAGAGATAAGGACCCCGCAGTTCGTCACTTCTGCAGTATTTAATGACTCCAAACCCTCTCTGCTGTGTGTGTATGCGCTTGCGCGCATGAGAGTTCATTAGTGTGTATTTCCTCCTCTCTGATCAATTACTGCTTGCAAGCGTTCTCGCATATTTATACATCTTGCAATACGATCTTGCGGAATGTTGTGCCAAATTTCCGTTAAAATTTCTCCCAATTCTTCTAAATTTCGCGGCTGTTCCTCGCGACGCCTTAATCGTCGTTCCATTTCATCCCAAATGTGCTCGATTGGATTTAAGTCCGGGCTATTGGCGGAATGATTTAACAGTCTAATTGCGTGTCGTTGAAAAAAACGTCGCGTTATATTCGCCGTATGAGGTCGAGCGTTGTCCTGCATAAAAATAAAGTTCCGACAGGTTCGATTTAATAGCAAAACGTGTGGTCGTAGAATATCGTTGATATAACGAACACCCGTCATTGCCGGAGGTGGCAGGATCACTAGATCACTTCGTCTTGTAAGTGATATACACCCCCACACCATCACGGAACCGCCGTTGTAGGATCGTATTGGCATAACGCAACGTCGATCATAGCGTTCATTTCGTCGACGCCAAGTACGTATACGAGCATCATTGCCATAAAGGCAAAAACGTGATTCGTCGGAGAAATATACATTTCTCCAATCCCTAGCGGTCCAATTTATGTGATCTCGCGCAAATTGATTACGTACTTGGCTGATGTGTGAGTCTTGGTACTTGTGCACGGACACGAGAACGAAGACCGGCTTCTCTCAAACGGTTGCGAATTGTTTGTTCGCACACATGTCGCAAATGAATGTCATTACGAATGTTTCTTGCGGTAATTATTCGTCTTTCTAATGCATAACGAACAATGGCTCGATCTTGTCTATTTGTCGTTAATCGAGAACGACCACTACCTTCACGTCTCGTGTAATTTCCCGTGTCTTGATATCGTAACCAAGCTCTACTCACTACGGACACAGATGCACCAATATCTTGCGCCACATAACGCATACTAAAACCTTGTTGCAAAAGCGCAATTATGCGTGCAACTTCTACGGCCGATAAATGTCTACGCGGCATTTTGAAAATTCCGTGTCGCTTATCACACTGCGAGAATCGCCGGCGTACTAAACAAAATTTTATTGTATTGAGCATGCAATGTTTACATATGGTCATCTTTGTCTAAAAAGAGATTTTTTTTAGACTAAGACGACTATATGTTTACAGTTCACAGGATTGGAGAAATGTATATTTCTCTGACGAATCATGTTTTTGCCTTTATGGCAATGATGCTCGTATACGTACTTGGCATCGACGAAATGAACGCTATGATCGACGTTGCGTTATGCCAATACGATCCTACAACGGCGGTTCCGTGATGGTGTGGGGGTGTATATCACTTACAAGACGAAGTGATCTAGTGATCCTGCCACCTCCGGCAATGACGGGTGTTCGTTATATCAACGATATTCTACGACCACACG
Source organism: Solenopsis invicta (assembly GCF_016802725.1). Lineage (NCBI taxonomy): Eukaryota > Metazoa > Arthropoda > Insecta > Hymenoptera > Formicidae > Solenopsis > Solenopsis invicta. The sequence goes on along the minus strand of NC_052664.1, from coordinate 3,042,492 downwards.
TTTTGCTATTAAATCGAACCTGTCGGAACTTTATTTTTATGCAGGTCAACGCTCGACCTCATACGGCGAATATAACGCGACGTTTTTTTCAACGACACGCAATTAGACTGTTAAATCATCCCGCCAATAGCCCGGACTTAAATCCAATCAAGCACATTTGGGATGAATTGGAACGACGATTAAGGCGTCGCGAGGAACAGCCGCGAAATTTAGAAGAATTGGGAGAAATTTTAACGGAAATTTGGCACAACATTCCGCAAGATCGTATTGCAAGATGTATAAATATGCGAGAACGCTTGCAAGCAGTAATTGATCAGAGAGGAGGAAATACACACTATTGAACTCTCATGCGCGCGAGCGCATACACACACAGCAGAGAGGGTTTGGAGTCATTAAATACTGCAGAAGTGACGAACTGCGGGGTCCTTATCTCTGCTGTGATACACACATACACACACACACACACACACACACACACACACACACACACACCACACACACACACACGATGTGCAAAAATCCGACCGACAACTTCCACGTGGTGCACATTGGGTAATGCTAATGTCGGCGGTAGACGTCATTTTTCGGAAAAATGTACTGTAAAAAATGTATATCTTCAAAGTCTTGTAACTCGGTCAAAAAAAATCGTAGAGAAAACTTTAAAAAAAGCATTTTGTAGAGAAAATGTCATACTTTATGGCACTTGCATTGGATTTGTCGAGAAAAATTTTTTTATTGAGCTACAGGCTGTTAAAAATACGTTATTTTAAGGAAAAAACAGTGTATCTTTTTTGGGGCATAGTACTAAGAAATTGAGAAAATTTTTGAAAACTATTAACAGCATGTTAAAGCTGGAACTTCGAGCTTTAAAATGGTTTTTTGATTTTTTGTCTACGATGATTTTTCACGGAGTACGGATATCATTTGTAAAAAATGCAGGTTTAGCTTCAAAGTAGCGTAACTCGGTCAAAAAAAATCGTAGAGAAATTTTAAAAAAAGCATTTTGTAGGCAAAATGTTGTAGTTTATGAAGCTTTACTTGAATTGTTCGAAAAAAATTTGTTGGTCGAGCTGCAAAGTGTCAAAAATACGAAATTTTAAGGAACAAAACAGGGTGTGCTTTTTTACTGCATAAGACAAGGAAGTTAAAAGAATTTTGAAAATCTGCTGATAGAGCGTTAAAGTTGGATCTTCAAGCTTCAAAATGCTTTTTTTATTTTTTATCTACGATGATTTTTCACCGAGTTACAGTCATTTGAAAATAGCCTAATTTTTGGTGTCTGGAAAGTGTTCCCTATTTTCTTTTGAGTAGTGTATAATATATAAGATTTATTAAATAAAAGTTTTAGTTTAAGTTTTTTATAATATATAATATATATTATAAAAGACGTAAACTAAAACTTTTATTTAATAAATCTTAGATTCTAATTTGTACTTTGCATTGCAAATAATCTTTAATTGCGCATTTTAATGTATAACTTTTTAATTTGGTGACTACCCGACAGTGCGGAAAGCCAAAAATCTCATTCACACTATCCACAGTGAATTTTCATATTTGTTCACAGGTCGTGAACGTGAATTTTTATTATTAGTGACTAATTCACAGGTAGTGAATTTTTGCTCAACTCTATTAAAAATATGTATTCGAGGTCCGGTGACCGGTGACACGATACGGTCGCGAGTCGCGAGGTGACACGGTCCTGAGCCTCGCGCGGCTCGTTGGCTGCGCGCGGAACGTCGAGGTAAGGGACGAGCGCTAGGCGGAGTCAACTGAAAATCGGGCGAAATGTGCATTTCTTGCCGAGCTCTGGTTTAATATATAACATTGAATGTGATGACGTATACGAAATTATGAAGCGTGATATTAATAAATTCGACACGAGTGATTACGCAGTTGATAATGTGTATGGTATTCCGCTCGCTAATAAAAAAGTGCCGGGGCTAATGAAAGATGAAAATAACGGTCTGATTATGACTGAATTCATAGGGCTTAGAGCAAAGATGTATGCCTTGCGCGTTGATGGTAAAAAAGATACAAAGAAAGTTAAGGGAGTTAAGAGTAACGTTGTAGCAAAATCGATAACTTTCAATGATTATACGCGATGCTTGCATGATGAAATTGAAATGACGCGACAACAGTCATGCATAAGATCTAAATTACATGAAGTATATACCGTGCTTGAAACTAAGATTGCTCTAAGTCCATACGACGATAAGCGATATATTGTACCCGGTTCTACTAACACTCTACCATGGGGACATTATAAAATACCTCAATAAAACACTTAATTTGTATAATGTGTATATATTGCAAACATTATAAATAAAATACTCAATTTTTTTTTAATAATATGTATGTATACATTGCAAACATTATAAATAAAATACTCAATTTTTTTTTTTAATAATATGTATATATTGCGAACATTACAAATAAAACACTAATTTTTGTAAATATTACAAATATTATAAATAAAACATTTTTATAACATATGTTTTAGAAATAAACAACTCATTTTGTATTTCATATCTTTATATATTTTAATAAATGTGAGCATAAAATGCTTTATAATGTAATAATATGTTTATATATAATTTATTTACAACACACTATCCTTATGTATCCAAGAATTATGTGATTCATCGAATCCCAGCCATTTCACATAAACCTCATTTCCACTTTTGCGCAACACTTTTTCAACAAGATACACATCAGGATTAGCAACACGATGCAACTCGTATTCATAGAATCCTCCGACAACAGGTTTTCCACGGTAGTCTTCCAGGAGATACGTCACAGGATTTGTTTTCTGCACTTTGATGATTCTAAACACCTCTGTCGTCCAATTTGGTGTGTAACCTTTCTCAAAAGTTGTTTTGAATTTACTCACACGTACCGAATCACCCACTTTGAATCGCGCTGATTTGGCAATCTTAGGGTGGTTGTACACCGTGGTTAAGAGTTTTTCAGCATTTGTGGGAGTAACATCGATGGGTCGCATACCAATAGTTCGGTGCTTTCTCATATTGTACTCCGATAAGAGACGTGGCAACAAATCGATCCATTTATAGCTTCCATTGAGTGTAAACTGTTTCCACATGTTGTTCTTCAACGTACGGTTGAACCGTTCGACCACCGACGCCTTCATTACAGAGTATGTAGAATAGTGATTAATGTCATGTTTTTTCAAAAGTTCTTGCACGTTTACGTTGTAAAATTCTTTTCCCATGTCGGTTTGCAAATTTTTTGGACATCTTCCATTGCCTTGAATTATCTTTGCTATCGCTGCAGCCATCTCAGTTCCACTCTTAGTTTTCAACGGCACGGCCCATGCATATTTGCTCAGCACATCGATAACGGTGAGAATGTAGTGGTAACCTTTGTTAAATCGCGTATAAGGACGCATCTCGACCACATCTGCCTGCCACAGATCATCGTATCCGTAAACTATGACATGTCTTCGCGGGAAATTTTTTCTTGCAGGGGCATGCAGTTCTTCCACCAGCCGCTGTTTCTCGGAACTTTTCTTCTTAGACATGTTTGATCGTGACGTATGACACACGAATGACGCAGAGATATGACGTTTACTCTCTCTTCTATTCTGTATTATCAGAGAAAGGCGTCATTATTTCAAGCTTATGTAGCGCAGTTTGTATGTTATTTTGGAACTCTATCATCCTCTTCTCGAATTCTTCCTGTTGATTTTTCAAAATTTGTATGTTCTGTTGCACGTATCGTTTGTTTGCAACATCATCATCGTCCACAGATAGAGCTACATGTCGAATCTTACGCGACCTTGCGTCAAAGTCGGCTGCGACCACGCAAAGAGCATTGTCACGCACGTAATTTCTGAGTGATCCATTCCATTGGTAGTATGGCTCCACTCCACTTTTTCCGAGTGATATTCCAAACTTGTTTATTGGCATTTCGACGTTGACTAAATGATTTTGTATCATGCGGTTTTAATTTATAATAAGGCCGACCTCGCAAAGTTCTTCGATTATTGACAGAATCTCATTATCATGAGCGTTGTTGCCAGCTCTACGAGAAGCCTCGAGCAATCGAAGGCGGTCCACTAGTTCGTTAGGATCGTCCCAATGAACGTAATCGATCTTGTTATCAGTCAATCTCATGGTGGATGATATCACGCCTTTACCCTTTTTTGTACCCATAAGCGGAGCGATGATTTGCTTATATTTGTATCCCTTGTTACCCATGATGGAATTATCGGCGCTCCAACTACGTCTATGAGCATTCGTTTTTAACAATATATTTTTATACGTTTGTTTGTCATCCTCGGTAATAATAGCTTTATCGGGAAGTCTCTTGAAAATCAACTCGTATAATCCTGGCGTACCATTGTACTTTACTTTACCTATGATTAATTTGTCATCTTTGTTGATCGTTTGTCTCCGAGCCTCATACCATCTTTCCCGAAAAATACACCGTACACATAATCAACCTCATTTTGTTTGTCGTTAGCAAAGAGCAGGTCCACGTACTTTCGTCCCAATGGTCCCAGCTGACTATACAGCACATCACGTTCTTCTGGTAGTTGCAAAGCCTCTCTGACAGACGTTTCAAATGTAGATTTCATTTTGACATCTTCTTCCTCCGGTATGAATGGTAGTAGTGGTGGGTTTTGCGGTTTTATCGGTGTAGATTCAAACGTTGGTTCAAAACTAAACGTTGATGAATCCAAGGTGTCCTTGTCGTCGTCATCGTCATCATTCAATTGTATCTTGCGTTGCTTTCTTGGTGGTGGTGTTAATTCAAACAATCTATCACTATTACCGCTAAACTCATGTTTTCTTTTAATGATTTTTTTCGCAACATTAGCTTCTTCCTTAACATCTTTCACAACATTGACTTCTTTCTTAATTTTTCTTTTCACAACATTAATGACTTTTCTTTTAATCGGCCGAGAGTCCTCGGTGTCTTCAACAAAATTGACATTGTTCTTAATCGGTTGAGATTTTTCAGTATTTTCAACAATCTGTTTTAGAGGTTCAACGATGGGTTTAAACTGTTTCTCCAACGCTATATCTTCCTCTATTTTACCAGTTTTCAATGCATGATATTTTTTACGAATCAAATCGCTCGTTTTTGCAATCTGCTTTGCTATTCTCTCACGATCCTCGATACTGTTGTTGTTGTTCATGTTGGAGGAGGAAGGTTGCTTACTTAACGTATCGTCAACAACTAACCACATTACGGTACCGCATAATCATTAAATCCTTTTCTGTATCGCCCGTTGTTAAGCGCACTATCCTTGTCTACTACTAGGAATCCATACTTTTGTTGCCAACAAGTACTACACAATTCACAAAAATCTTCGTATGACATGTCGGTGTTTACATGATCGTTGTATACATGTTTGAGGTTGGTACCATCTTGTTTGAATAAGATTAACAGATTCGCATTATCACGTATAAGATGTTTCGGTATCTTTGCATACGTCTGACAGAGATAGAAGCTGTCAACATCCATGTGACGACCCATTGCAAAGTACTCTTTTATAACATCTTGCTTGTCACATGCCACGTCATCAAAGATAAAAATGGAATTCGGAAGCGCCTCGTTCGGTGGAACGACGTCGCTGTTGTTGGAAAATGTAAAATAACCAATTTCATCTATCGGTGTCAATAAATTCTCCAAGTATTGATATTTTGGTTGTTGCAGTGATTTTGAGTACACGTACACGTTCTCGAAGCGCACACCATGTGTACTTTCCATTAAGCTTATCAACACGTTTGTCTTGCCACAGTTTGATGGACCACAGATGATACCGCGTATAGAAATCGGTAACATGTTTCCATGCTTACGCATCTTTTTCTCAGACGTTAACTGTATTTTATCATCAAAATTTATCACTTCAATCACCTGCGACTGTCGCACGAACCGCATATTTGTTCTCTCTCTCTTACACTCTCTCTATAACGATGAAAAGAAAATGAAAAAATGATACCGAAAGCTGGTCTATTTATAGAAGCGCGTTGAGCGAAAGAGCTCAGTATACAAAATGTTTCGTGTTGGATAACTGCTACATACTCAGTTTAACGATTGATAAAAAAAAATTGTGTTGAATGTCGAAGAAACGTAAGGGTTGTGGCTTATTGAACAGCGCGATAAATGCACTTCCTTTCGAATTGCATATCCCCGGATATCAGTTTTGCGGTCCGGGAACGCATTTAGAAAAGCGATTGACTAGAGGCGACCGAGGCATTAATCCGTTGGACGCGGCGTGTTGTGAGCACGACATAGCCTATTCGCAAAGCAAAGATCTCGCTAAACGACACGTGGCCGACAATATACTCGCAACAAAAGCGCGAAAACGCATTACTGCGAAAGATTCGACTCTCGGGGAGAGAGCTGCTGCTGCAACCGTTTGGGCGGCTATGAAGGCTAAGACAAAACTCGGCATGGGTTTGAAAACAAAAATGAAGAAGAAAAAGAAGGCAACGACGAAAAAACGAATACTTCCGGTGGCGAAACGCGGTGGTTTCTTACCAATTCTACCGTTGTTGGGAGTCCTTGGTTCAGTTGCTGGTGGAGCGGCGGGAATCGCAAAAGTGGTTAACGATAATAAAGCGGCACAGCGTCAACTGGAAGAATTGAAACGCCATAATCGTGTCATGGAAGGTGGTGGAGTTTATCTTGCTCCATACAAGCACGGACGAGGAATCTCGAGAAAAAAAAAATGTCAAAAAAGAAGCATTAAAAATGCCAAAAGGTGCGACTACCAACGTACAACTGCAACAACTGGCAAACCGTATGCGCATTCCATATTTCAGAGGTGTTTTCATGCGTACCACCTTACCAACAGATAGAGTATATAGAAACGAGAGTGGTATCGTGAATTTGGACAATGCTAAGGGACCAGGCACTCATTGGGTGGCATATGCAAAGAGAGGGAATCGTGTTATATATTTCGACAGTTTTGGTAACCTTCGTCCACCGAGAGAATTGGTGCGATATCTAAATGTGACACAAATCGAGTACAATCGCAAGGCTTATCAACGTTACGATCAAAGCAATTGTGGACAACTTTGTCTGCAATTTTTACAAACCGTTGAAGATCAGTTTAAAAACTGACATTGCACTGCTTGAAACTCAGTACTCGCGCAGACATGTCACTGACGTTTACACTGACAGGCAAAAGTAGCGTCCTCGCGGTAAGCTACTTTCCAGCCGTAGATTTGAGCGACGATGATTACGAGCTCGGCTTGACAGACTTTGAAACCTACTACACGATACCTAATGTAAACTCATCGAATAATAAATTTTACTATGACAAGGACGATAAGGAAATTATCATTCCCGAAGGATCTTATGAACTGCGTGACATAAGCAAGTATCTGAAACGTGCAATTTTACAATCTCATCATCTTGATGTCGATGGTATTTCAATTGCAACGCCGGTTGTCCGCGGTGATATGTTGTTCGATGACGGTGAGAAAGGAGAGTTCCCGATAATGATCCGCGCGAATAACAATACGATGAAGAGTGAGGTCAACTGTGCCCATCAAATAAATTTTACCAAACCCAATAACAATTGGCTCGCTGCTAGGATTTTCATCGAGTCATATACTAGAGCCTCAACAGTGGCATGAATCAGATGCACCGATAAATATTATCAACGTAAATATTATTGGCATAGAATGCAACGTAACCACGGGGGCGTACAGCAATGATAAGTGTGTGCACACGATACACGAGTTTTCACCGAGGGTGCCACCAGGATATAAGATATCGGAAACGCCATCGCAGATCATTTACCTTCCAGTCATCGCACGGAGCATTTCAGACTTAACGATTCGCATTGTGGATCAAGACGGTCAGTTGCTCGATTTTCGTGGAGAGGAAATCACTGTTAGACTGCACGTACGGAGACAGAGACGATAACGTGACATGCTCGTGTTCAACGAGTAGGTAAAACAATCAAGAGACACAAGTTATAACAAAGAGACGACAACGACGACGACGACGACGCCAATCAAGAATATTCAATTGCCTGGCAAAAGGAAACTCACCGCATCAAACATACAATTTTTGAAATCATTGGGATTCACTGTACGAAATGGTTGATATCTTGAACGTTAAAGGTGAGCCGATCTTTGACGATCGCATCATCAAGATGGAGACTCACACGTACAACCCGTATGCCAACACGACATTTGGGAATAGCGATGAGATAAGGATACCAATACAGCAGCAAGATTTATATACGTTACCGTGTGAAAGTTTTCTCTACATCGAAGGAAGATTGACGACAAAGAATGTAAATGCCAATACGCCAGTGCTTGGTTTTAATTGTGTGGGGTACATGTTTGATGAAATTCGATATGAACTCAACGGTGTGGAGATTGATCGCTCTAGAAACGTTGGAATGACTAGTATGATGAAAACTTATGTATCAATGTCGGAGTTAAACATAAGGAATCTATTACATGCTGGATTTCCATATGGGGATAGAATAGAAACATTTGATGGATACTTTAATTTTTGCATACCGCTTAACGTGCTATTGGGATTTTGTGAAGATTACAAACATGTGATAGTTAATGCTCGTCATGAGTTAATTTTGATACGAGCGCGCAATGATAACAATTGTCTTGTGGGAGATCCAGCGATGGAACCGAAACTCGAATTATTCAAAGTGCAATGGCGTATGCCTCATGTTATGTTAAATGAAGTCAACAAACTATCCATGTTGCGAACCTTGCAGAGCGGGCGATACCTGAGTGTGAGTTTCCGTTCATGGGATCTATATGAGTATCCCTTATTGCCAAGTACGACGAAGCATTCCTGGGCAGTCAAGACTGCAACTCAGCTAGAAAAACCACGATATGTCATTTTTGCTCTGCAGACTAATAGAAAAAATATTATGAGAGCTGACAAGAGATACCTTGATACCAGTAAAATAACCAATGTAAAACTTTACCTAAACTCCGAATTTTATCCTTACGATGATCTGAATCTAGACTTTGGTAAAGGCAAATACGCTCTCTTATATGACATGTATGCACGTTTTCGTCCGTCTTATTATCAACATAAATGTTTGGAACCGATGTTTGACGTAGCAGCATTTAGATCTTATGCTATGGCTGTCATTGACTGCTCGCAACAAAACGAGTCTATTAAGAGCGCTACCGTTGATGTGAGATTGGAGTTTGAATTGAAAGAGAATGCACCGGCAAATACTAGCGCCTACTGTCTCATTATACACGATCGCGTGATTGAATATTCCCCATTGACCAATGTAGTGCGCAAAATCATGTAAAAATACTGCCATATAAAAATCAAGATGTTTTGTAATAAGAAGCAGTCTCGAAAAATTACTCGTTATGGTCGTGCCAACATTTGTAGACCTGCAAGGTTTCATTGTTAGAAGAAGATTTGTCGTGAAGGAAGTGGCGGTATTGAGACAGAAGAACGTTCTCTCACATTACATTTTTACAAATTCTATACCATGGGACGCATTGCTAAAATCCGAAAAGTCTTGCGTTTCTTGGTTGACTGCTTATCATCATGGTTTGCAATGGCACGATGGGATGGTCCCGTATTGGATGGCGAAAGATCTGATTACGAGAGCTGTGTATGGAATGATAAAGAATGATGACATCGATGGTGACGACGGCGATGACGACAATGAAGATCTTGTATATGTTAAGGGATATGAAAAACAAGAGTGGTTGAAGGATATGCTGGATGCTGATGCGAGAGATAATGTTGTCATCAAGACCATGGATGCTGATTATGAAGACATGGAATCTTTGAATAAATTAGATGCTACTAACACTATACAATGTGGAAAACATGTTAAGAATTGCGCATTACAAAATGTATTTAAAATGTATAATTGGTGATCACAACGCCAAAAGAAAAATTGTAATATTTGAAAAAAATAAAAATATAAAATACATAAATATATATATATATATATATATATATTATATATATATTTTTCTTTCCCTATCCCGATAGTTAAGAATCAATAGTGGTATAATAATGATTCAATAGTAGTACGATTATGGAACAACGCGGTTCGATAGACGTTCGATCATAGAACAATGTGGTTCGATAGACGTTCAATTGATGTTCAATTATTGATCAATGTGGTTCAATAGACGTTCGATTACAGAACAACGCGGATCAATAGACGTTCGATCATGGAACAATGTGGTTCGATAGACGTTCAATTGATGTTCAATTATTGATCAATGTGGTTCAATAGACGTTCGATCATAGAACAACGTGGTTTAATTGATGTTCAATTAATGTTTAATCATTGTTTGAGTATATATTATTGCCATAGAAGATAAAGCATTAGTCATACTATGCGAGCGAGAACAATGTGTGTGGGCGAGAGAGAGAGAGAAAACCATGTACAATAGCCATAACTTGTGCGAGCGAGAGCGCACAGGACTTCACAGGAGGGAGGGAGGGAGACAGAGAGAGACAGAGAAGAAGAGAGAGAGAGAGAGAGAGAGAGTGATAGAGAGAGGGAGGGAGAGAGAAAGCAATACGTTTATTCCCAAATAATTGTTATTTGCTAAATTAATTTTTTAATAAATTAATATAAAATTTATATTAAATTGATATTAGGTTAATATTAACCTAATATAAACATAATAAAAATTTATATTAATTTATTAAAAATTAGTTTAGCAAATAACAATTTGGAGAAAAAAAAAATTATTTTAATTAATAATCTAAAATAAAAATTATTTTAATTAATAGTTTGATATAAAATTAATATAAATATAATTAATTTAATTAATAGTTTGATATAAAATTAATATAAATTTAATTAATTTAATTAATAAAAGGGGGGGGGCTCCCTTCCCCCACTCCGCTCTTCCCCCGTGTCACGTGACTTCCCCCACCCCAAATTGGGTTAGAATCGGCCCTGTACATTTACTCTCACACATTCAGCAAGTAGTAAGTCCAGAATTACCTAGTTTACTTCTTGTTCTTTTCCTCGAACACCTTTTCTCTCTTTGCGAAGGATTTTTTTTTGTATAAACATAATATATTCACTAAATTTATTACTCTCCCATACTCTCTCTCTCTCCCTCTCTCTCTCTAATTTTCCATTCTTCTTAGGATTTACTCACAAGAGTCAATCCGGAGGAATCTTTTTATTATTAAATTTCCTCTTTCTTAGGATTTACTCACAAGAGTCAATCCGGAGGAATCTTTTTATTATTAAATTTCCTCTTTCTTAGGATTTACTCACAAGAGTCAATCCGGAGGAATCTTTTATTTACTAATTCTCCATTCTTCTTGGGATTTACTCACAAGAGTCAATCCGGAAGAATCTTTTTATTATTAAATTTCCTCTTTCTTAGGATTTACTCACAAGAGTCAATCCGGAGGAATCTCTTTATTATTAATTTTCCTCTTTCTTAGGATTTACTCACAAGAGTCAATCCGGAGGAATCTTTTTATTATTAAATTTCCTCTTTCTTAGGATTTACTCACAAGAGTCAATCCGGAGGAATCTTTTATTTACTAATTCTCCATTCTTCTTGGGATTTACTCACAAGAGTCAATCCGGAAGAATCTTTTTATTATTAAATTTCCTCTTTCTTAGGATTTACTCACAAGAGTCAATCCGGAGGAATCTCTTTATTATTAATTTTCCTCTTTCTTAGGATTTACTCACAAGAGTCAATCCGGAGGAATCTTTTTATTATTAAATTTCCTCTTTCTTAGGATTTACTCACAAGAGTCAATCCGGAGGAATCTTTTATTTACTAATTCTCCATTCTTCTTGGGATTTACTCACAAGAGTCAATCCGGAAGAATCTTTTTATTATTAATTTTCCTCTTTCTTAGGATTTACTCACAAGAGTCAATCCGGAGGAATCTTTTATTTACTAATTTTCCATTCTTCTTGGGATTTACTCACAAGAGTCAATCCGGAAGAATCTCTTTATTTCTTCTCTTCAATCGTAAGAATTTCTTCCTTCCTCTTCCTCTCTTTAGATTCAGCCGAACCCTTTTTACCTTCAATCTCCTCTGGTTTCACTCGAACCCTGTTCAGGTTAACCCGAAGGAGTGTTTAAACTCCAACCTTTCGATAAACATAGAGAGAAACGGAGTTTTTTTTTTTTAGTGAATAATGATAATATTCCCCGAATCCACGAATATAAGTCCCGAGCAGCCGTGAAACGGCACCGGAATCGCCACAATCGGCGAATCCGCCGCCTCAAAGCCATAGAGGAACAAATAAATAACATCGCTGCCCAAGTTAACTTAAAAATTATAGAGCCTTTAGTTTAAACCGTTGTTTTTTTTTATGAATATAAATCATTTTTCAAAATAAACAAATTTGTATTCTCATTTACTACTGATTAAAATAAACCAGGTACAATAATTAATTGGTGCTAATTTCATAACCACTACCACCATCCCTCGCTCTTACAAGATAAGCACTAGGTCCAATCCCGAGGTAAAGCAATTAAGTTTGTTGCCTCAAAATAGGACCAAGGCACGCGGAGCATCCCGGATATTTTGCCATTGGAGCCTCCCGCTGCGGGCCCTACTGACCTATATCCCGGGTTGTCGACGCGGTCTCCCGTGCCGCACGTGCACACTCTCGAATTGTCACGTCCCTCCCTTCTCCCTCTATATCTTGTCTACCCTTCTTTAACCCTGGACGTAACATATGAGAATTTTTGGGGGCTCGTCCGGGATGACAAGTGCAATCTTAAAGAGCAGGGATGAATACGAGGTCCGGATCGAATAAAGAAGAAGTTGAAAGTACTTACAAAGGTGCTATCGAGAATCAGGGTATTCCTGGACGTTCAAAGAACACGATAATACACACATCAACCCCTGTCCTACCCCCGCGAATCATTCCTAAATCAATTAATTTTACTTATTACGATTCAGAAGCTTCATTAAAAGATAACGACAGGACTCTTGTACCTGGTTCCGGTGATTCCGACGATTCTGGCGATTCCGACGGTTCCGGCGATTCCGGAGACAATACCGTGAAAGAGCGCGACGCCGAACTTACCCTTAAGCGTAAACTAAAGCGTAAAAAAATGACACATCCTCTAACTTTAAATACTTTAAAATACGCTGTAGAAGCCGTCCCGTTTTTCGATGGGCAAAACATCCCGCTATCATACTTTATTGAAGGATGCGAAGAAGCAAAATCTATGTTACCCGGCGAGGCCGAATCTCAATTCGCGCGTATTATAAGAATGCGAATTGTAGGCGAGGCTCGTCGGACGATTCAAGACCAAAATTTTGATAGCATTGCTCAATTAACCGCGTTTTTTAAACAAGTTTACGGCCCATCTAAAACTTTATACCAGTTGCAGGGAGAATTAGGTTGCATATATCAAAAAAATGAAGAGGATGTAGTTACTTACGCGAATAGATTGAAATTATTGGGCAAACAGATATTGGAAGCGTATAAATCTTGGGGAAATGCCCCCCCCCCCGATCAAAATATTAAAGCGTCATTAGAGAGGGATATGAGCAAATGCTTTATTAGAGGATTAAAACCCGAAATTGAACAAAGAATCGCGAGAAATTTAAGTGTTCACGAGACAGTATCCGACGCGTTACGAATAGAAAGAGAATTGCGTTCTATAACCGATCTACGACAGGGTAAAAATAACACCCCAGGGCAACTATCAATTATCAATCAATCACGTGAGACCTGTCAAATCTGCTACAAAGAAGGACATTCTGCTTCTAAGTGTAGGAAGCTGACTCAAACTGTTCAGAACCTTGATAAAATTCATCTAGGAACAGAAATTCTAATCTGCCAAATTTGTAAAAAACGCGGACATTCTGCTGACAAATGTCGATTCCGCGATCCTCAGAATCGACAATCCATCAAATTAATACAACAAACTAATATTATTTGCCAGTTGTGTTCCAAACCCGGTCATAACGCCAAATCTTGTCGAACTAATAGAACCGGTAGTCAAAATAAGCCTTCGGTAATTCGTCAATGGTGCGATAGATTAGGGCATACGGCTGATAACTGCTGGAAAAAACAGAATGAACAGCGTAACACAGAAAATAAGCCCAGACCAACCTGTCAAAATTGCAATATTTTTGGGCATATCGCGAGAGATTGTCGATCTAACTCGAGGGCAAATGTGGCGCCTAAAGATACAGTAACGTGCCGTTATTGCAAAGAGCAAGGGCATCTCCTTGAGAATTGCGAACTGCGAATTGCAAGTAATAATCGAAGGAAAGCTAACGGTTCGGGAAATGCGAGCGGGCCCTCGACGTCGGGTGTGCAGCAGGGGTCCGGAAGGATCTCACACCCGCCGGAAGCCCAAGAGACCAAGTGAGTAACCATGCATTGACCGCCCGTCAAGTAACCATAAATCTCGACAAGCATAGTCGTGTACCTACCATCCAGGTAAAACTTTGTGAGTCAATACCGCAGACTACCTTTTTATTAGACACAGGCAGTGGACCCAATATAATTAAAGAACGCTTTGTACCCGAAAATAAAATTATCAATTATAACAATATTTTGAAATTAAGCGGAATAAATGAGTACCCTGTTTATACTATCGGAGAAATTATTCTGCCCCATTTTGAGAAGGACATAACCTTCCACATTGTGTCAAGTAATTTTCCGATATCACAGTCCGGTATTTTAGGCAACGATTTCTTTAAACAAACCTTTTCGAAAATAGACTATGCTAAAGGCTATTTAAATGTATCAGGCACTAATGTTCCTTTCTTTTCTCCAGAAATTATTACCGCAGCTCCCCGGTCTGAGTCACTGTTTTATGTAAGAATAGGAAACCCTGAAGTAAAAATCGGATATATCCCTAAACAAAAAATCGCTCACGGGATTTATTCGAGAGAGACCATAGCAGAAAATATCGACGGCAAAGCATACCTTAGCATTATAAGTACCTTGGACGAAGAGGTAGAAGTTCAGGTACCTACATTGCATCTTAAACCCTTGAATGATATATTCGACGATTATAAGTTAGAAGATGAGAACAAACCAGAAAAAACTGTCGACTTAAAGGATGAAATTAATAAAGGAGAAGCAGAAGAGAAAACTAATGACGGAAGAAGAAATAATACGCATTACGGAGATATAAAATTGATTGATGATAAAAGTGAAATCTCAAAAATAAAAACGAGAGAGCATGGTAAAAATAAAAATAAAGAAATAAAAAATAAAGATAATCAATCTAAAAACGAGACAAAAATTAAAAGGAAAAACGAACATAAGATTCAAAGGGAGAACAAAACATTAAGTGAGAATTCTAATTCTCGAAATTATGGAGAGGGAAGTTTCCAAACCTCTTCCAAAATATCTTTCGATCCAAAAATTCATGAGGAGGGAAGTTACCAAACCTCCCTTGATTTGTCCAAGGATCTCAAATTTATTAGAGGGGAAAACTTCCAAACCCCTCCCCCAATGCTCCCCACTCCTGCCGATCGTGAAAAAGGAAGTTACCAAACCTCGAGCGATGCGGTTTCTATTCCAAGAGAGCCAGAAGAAAAGAGCTCTTTTACTCTCCCTGAAAAAATAAATGTTCTAAAAGGGGAAATGCTTATAGGAAGTGATGACCTCTCTCGTTCTATCATCAAGAAACCAGCAAAAGAATTAAATAGTTTATGCTGTTCTGAAGAAAGCGAATCATCCTCGGAAAATATGGCCTCATTTCAACAAATAATTGGAAAATCCGAGGATAAAACAAACACAGAGAAGCAAAAGATGCAAAAGGAAATATCTCACGAATGCTTAAAAATCTCCAAAACAAATGAACAAACCAGACTCGCAGAAATTATAGAATTATTGCGATTAGAGCACTTAAATACGCAAGAGAGAAATAGCGTAACGAATCTTATATCTTATAGTCAAGATAGATTTTACATTCCCGGAGAAAATTTAACGGCAACTCATGTGTTGCAACATCAGATACCGACAACAGATGATCGACCCATTAACACTAGGCAGTATCAGTTCCCACAAATCCATAAAGAAGAAATAAACAAACAGGTCCAGGAATTGTTAGAAGGAGGCATAGTAAAATTATCTCAGTCACCTTACAACATACCCATATGGATAGTACCCAAGAAGGAAGACTCAAAGGGAAATAAACGTTGGAGAATGGTTTTAGATTTCCGAGCTTTGAATGAAAAAACCATTGGCGACGCTTACCCATTACCCAACATTGTTGATATCATTGACCAGTTAGGTGGAGCACAATACTTTTCAGTGTGCGATTTAGCCTCCGGATTTCACCAGATTAAAATGGATCCGATTGATAGTCACAAAACTGCATTTACGACACCTTTTGGTCACTACGAATTTGAACGAATGCCCTTCGGTTTAAAAAACGCTCCAGCCACCTTTCAACGCCTCATGGATTTAGTATTATCTGGATTACAAGGCAAGGAATTGTTTGTTTATATGGACGACATCGTTATTTACGCTATCTCATTAGAGGAACACGAAAGAAAATACAATCTGTTGATGGACCGACTCCGAAAGGCTAACTTAAAATTGCAACCCGATAAATGCGAATTTTTAAAAACACAGGTAACTTATCTAGGGCATATAATAAGCCGAGATGGGATTAGGCCCGATCCCAAAAAATTAGAAGCCGTCCGACGATTTCCCAGACCCAAGACACCGAAAAATATCAAACAATTTCTAGGATTGGCAGGGTATTATAGGCGATTCATACCAAATTTTTCAAAATTGGCCAAGCCTTTAACGAATCTCTTAAAGAACGATGTCCGCTTCGAATGGACATCGGATCAAGAAAACTCTTTCGAAACATTAAAAGAGAATTTATGCAAAGAACCGGTGCTTCAATATCCCGACTTCTCCAAACCATTTATTTTAACTACCGACGCATCCGGTATAGCAGTAGGAGGTATCTTATCACAAGGTGAAGTGAATAAAGACCGACCGATAGCATACGCGTCGAGAACCGATAACGAAATTAAATATGACACTTACGAAAAGGAAGCTTTAGCTATTGTATATTGTGTAAAACATTTCCGACCTTATTTATACGGACGAAAATTTACATTAGTAACCGATCATAAACCTCTGCTTTGGTTTAAAAATGCTCAAGATGCAAATATGAGGATACTTCGCTGGAGATTAAAATTATCGGAATACGAATACGACGTTGTATATAAAGCAGGAAAAACCAATGTAAACGCGGATGCCTTGTCTCGAAACCCCGTAAATATGGAAGAAGTCGACTGCAATGTTATCACTCGGAGGAAAATTTTTAACCCCGACGATCCAGAAGATGCGAAAATCATTTCTAAAATATTAGAAAAGTCCGAAGATGAAGAAGGAGAAGATGACGATTTCAAACTTTACCTTTCGGACAATGAGGAAATTGAAGACCTAATACCCGACGAGAATTTACCTGAAGAAAACTCCGATCTGACACCTTCCATGTGCAAGGAACAAAATAAATCGCAGCAATTACAAACCACAGAAGAGGTATTAATTCATGAACCACCCCGCTCCAATGGAATGCAAACTCGAAACCAGACCAGAAATAAAAATATCCAACAAAAAATATCACTTCAAGATTCGCATGAACATATAGATGAAATAGAGCAAATAGAAGAAAGAAACGATCCGCCGGACAAAGGTAACAACGACAGGGATGACGAAGAGGAGAGCCAAGAAGAAGAAAGAGAAAAGGAAGTAAGGAGAAAGAAACATAAATCAAAACCCATTATTATTGAACATCGAATAATTAAGGCTAACACAATCGATTCTCGCGAATTATTATTTTTACGAAAAGATAATATTGCATATTTTGTTGACACTGATGGAAGTCCGTTAGATTTGGGCTCGCAAAAATTATTTGAGCGAAATGAAATACCAAATTTAGGAGCTCTAACCCTGGGTGAAGCTAAGACAGTAAAATATAAGAAACATTATCATATAGCTTTGCCTATTAGCGAAAGACAGCGCGAAGGACCAACTATGACTTTAATTCAAATCACAACAGTCATCAGAGACCTACGCAATATTATTGAAAATTTAAAACTGGAAACAGTAAGCATCGCAAAATCAGACTTTGTGAACAACGTCCCATGGAGTAACATTAAGCCTTTACTTCAATCAACCTTTATAAATTCAACTTCAAAATTAATAATATGTAATGGGTTAATTAAATATCCCCCCAAGGATCTTCGGCCAATTATAATCGGAGAGATACATTGCTCACCCACAGGCGGACACCGTGGAGTTACGAAAACGTATAGTAGAATAAAACACCATTATTATTGGGAAAATTTGAAGTCCGATATCCAACGATACATACAACAATGCTTACAATGTCAATTAAAAAAGTTAGTGCGAGTCAAAACTAAACAACCCATGATAATTACTGACACGCCTGGTTCCTCCTTCGATAAAGTAGCTATGGATATTGTAGGACCTTTGCCAAGAACTAAAAGAGGAAATGAATATATTTTAACATTGCAAGACCAATTAACTAAGTTTTGCATGGAAATACCCCTTCCAGATCAAACATCTGAGACAATCGCAGAAGCCTTTGTTGATAGATTTATTTGTGTGTTGGGAGCACCTAAGGCGATACTAACAGATCAAGGACGAAATTTTATTAGCGAACTAATGAAAAAGATCGCAAAGCTGTTCAGAATTCGTAAGTTTCGGACAACTGCCTTTCATCCGCAATCCAACGGATCTCTAGAAAGATCACATCACGCGTTGGGTGAATATTTAAAACAGTATGCCAATAATCAAAGAGAATGGGATCGATGGATCGGATTAGCAATGTTCAATTATAATACTGGTGTCCATGAAGCCACCAAGCATACACCATACGAGTTAGTTTTTGGTAAAATAGCAAGAATTCCCTCAGGCGAATTATTCGGGCCTGAGGATAAACTAACAAGCTATGACGATTACTTAATAAACTTAGCCACTCAGCTCCATGCTATCCAAACTAATGCCCGAGAAAACGTAGTTGAGGCAAAAATTAAATCCAAAAAACATTATGATAAAAAAATCAATCCACAAACATTTAGGCCTGGGGATCAAGTGTTCCTATTAAAAGGGCCTAAACCCGGTAAATTTGGGGATCATTACACTGGGCCACATGAAGTCTTAGAAATACTGAACAAAAATAATGTAAAAATTAAAATAAAGAAAAATAGCCGAATTGTGCATCCAAATCGATTAAGAATTTCCTATATAAAATCTGCCTCTAACAATTTAAATAAATAGTAACAACAATAATCCAAATTTCAGATGGATTCCCGGCTTATTGCTATAATGTTGATAATAGCATGGACGCGCAAAACGAATGGAATAATAGGCTACGATTGTGGATCACCAATGGCTAATATAACTACAATGTCTCTACTCAATACCGAAGAATGCGATATACCCCCTCAACGTGTGAACCAAAACCTACATACAACTCATACAGATTAATGAATTTAAAACCGTAAAAGTCAGGCAATGCAAGGTCGAGATCGATAGAATAGTGAAAACATGCGGAATGTTTTCCCATACCAACGATGTACTTAATGGCAAATATTCGTACATAGAGGAAACATCTCGTGAATCCTGTATGCGAATGCAATGGATCGGAGTCTATCGACATGGAAACACTGTTATATCCGAATTAAAGGCTAATCAATCAATCTCCCGGCCGTTGATTTTAGCAGGACACATAGATAAAGGAGGGTGCCACGGAGGTAGTTATTCCGATACTTTCGGGAGTTGGCCTAACGTGATCGTGCTCGCCACTGTTAAAATCACACTTCAAGATTACGAAGCAACAGTCCAACTAAACTCTAATCGCTTAATGCTCCGCTCAGGAGTGACTTGCGATTTCAAGGCTACTCATTGTATAGATTTAGAAGGAGGAAACACATTCTGGGACCCGCTTCCTGCGGATCAATGTGCACTCTCTAATTACGCATCCCTTTATGACGGATTCGCAGACGTGTTAATAGATGATACCGGGAAGGAATCCCAGGTAGTCTACACTGTAAAATCTCACGAAACAATTTTCGCATTAACAATGAGGGGAAAGTACACACATTGTGGGTATACACTCATAAGAACCGAACATCCGAAACTATTGATTTACGAAACAACCTTCGGAAATTCGATATTTGGTAAACAATACCGCCCACAAAACCTCGATATTTTTACCTATATAAACTCTAAATTTTTGTACGTAGAAAAACATGTGCGCACCCAAGTAAACCAGTTATATCGAGATGTTCTCCAGCAACAATGTATTCTCGAACAGAAAGTATTAAAGAATGCATTGGCTCTCGCCACTCACGCCCCAGACGCTTTCGCTTATCACATAATGCAAGGGCCAGGATATATGGCCCTGCTAGCTGGAGAAGTGATACACATAGTGAAATGCGTACCCGTTGAAGTAAAGATTGCTCGTACTGAGAAATGTTACGACCAACTGCCGGTATTACGAAATAATGAAAGTCTGTTTTTAACTCCGCAAACTCACATTTTGTTACGCCAAGGAACAGAAGTTACGTGCAACTCACTTGCACCTGCCATGTACCTTCTCGAAGATTCATGGTATAAGTTTACACCTAGACCAGTCGAATCACTTCCTCCAATAATTATGAAACCCATGACCAAATCGACATGGAAGTATATTAGTCCCGGCTCACTCGCCACGAGTGGAATATATACAGATAATGACCTCGAAACACTTCGAGATCACATAATGTTTCCTACTGAACGACCCGCGTTACTCAATACGGTGGCTCGAGGAATGATGGGCCAATCAAGCTCTATAAATGGGGGATCTATTTCTAACCTCTTGGACGAAGCCTCCATACAAAAAATAGCCGCGACAGCATGAGAAAATTTTTGGAATCGATTCTTAATTTTTGAAAATGTCAGCGCCGGCATAATTGGAATCTATATGTCGGCAAGAGTCGTTAAACTAATAATAGATACCTTTGTACACGGGTACGCCTTACATACCGTGTACGGATGGTCAGTATATTTAGTGGGAGCAATATGGGATTCTATCACTCAACTTCTGCTACATTTAGGAAAGGAAAAATGCAAATCAAAGAAATCATCGCCCTCAGCTCCTGCTGAGTCCGAAGTACAAGAAGTAAGACTTTCTGAACTACAAGACGATCCTACGCAAGAAAGACGTACCTATCCCTTGCTTCCCCCGCGGGAAGCCACTACCTACACCCTTGAATTAAAAAACTAAACCAATCCTTTACTTCCCAGTTGCCATTCTATTGTTATAGATGACTATGGATATTGGCCACACGAACATAAGACTTCTGACAAGGAGCCCATTGAGAGTGAAAATAATAAAAGCAGACGCGCCCACTCTAATCTGGGTACATCTGCAAAACTCTGCTGACGACTTCGAAGAGCTACTAGAGGAACTCCAACGCAGAATGGCACGGCGAAGCCGATTTTTGCACTACCCACCCGAAGACATTAAACCAGACGAAATTGTTGCTGTCCACGATAGGCACAGATGGCAGCGCGGAATTATTCTTGACACCCACGAAGATGGGACAGCCACTATTCTTCTCAGGGATTGGGCTCGCGTCGTCGAACGGCTCTTCTGCGACATTTACCAACTTGAGGATAGATTTCGCGACTTTGAATGGCGGGCAATTCCTTGCGCAATAGCTCACGTAGGGCCCTGTCCAATAAAGAGAATATGGCCCCGACGAGCCAGAGAGCTGTTAAAGTTTCTAGTTGAACAAAGAAAAGGCTGGATCAGCATTATGGGCGATGTGGAAGAAGAAGCAGCGCTTGTAAAACTAGAAACAAGAAACGACTGTGGGAGCGAAATGCTCGACGTCAAAGATATTCTTTTGAAATTAGGGCATGCTCGGGATACCGAGAATATTTTGGAAAAAGTATATCCCTCGATCTAAGGCATAGATGTAGTAATAATAAAGTTGGTTAGGTAAAAACCAATAATCTAATAATAATCAAGCAACTATCTTATAAAATACTCACCAACATTTACTCACATAATAAAAATATATACATGTATATACATATCTCGCAATCAATATGTGCACTCTTAAGGCTAAAAGGTCTGCAACCATTCTCTTATAGATATGCAAATCGAACGCACTAACCCCAGACTGCTGACTGAGAACCCACAAGCGGTCGAAGTGGTAAAGGTAGACTCACCCACTCGATTCTGGATACATCTGAAGGACATGCGGAAGGATTTTAAAAAAATGCAAAGAGACTTAAATAAAAAGACGAATCGAAAGGCACAGTTGTTACAACCTATAATTGATTACGCAGTAAGCAGAGAACCAGTAGTTACACGAGAAGGACAAAAATGGAAAAGAGGAATCATTACGGACGGAATCGAAGAAAATGGTAAAGTAACTGTAGCTCTGTTGGATTGGGGACGGATCGTCCGAAGACGACCCACAGAGATTTACACGTTAGAAAACAAATTCAAAACACTACCATGGCAAGGAGTACCTTGCGGACTGGCTTACCTAAAATCAACCTCTGGAGGACCATGGTCACCAAGAGCAAAAAAGGCAATCAAATAATCGAAAAGCAAGAAGGATGGATCAACATATTGGGAACTCTAAGAGATGAAGTAGCCCTTGTTGAACTACGATTAAGGGGTAAAAACAAAGGTGAAATCAAAATAAAGGAAATAATGATATTGCTAGGACATGGTGAACATTGTGACGATATTCGATCCGTCCCAGCGGTCGAAGTACCAACGAGTCGCGAAGATCCATGGATCACCACGTGGAGCCAAGGTCCGTGGATTGGCGTTGGAGGGGAAGGAAGGTCGTTGCATCCACTTCAACGATGTGGAACGAAAATGGCGGCGGCCATACTTTTACTGCACACTCGCTCACTCACACAACTAATAGCTGTAGTACCTTACTATCTACGTACATACACTAACACTGACTCGCTGTCTCGAAAATGGCGGCTATGCAACGACCTTCCTTCCCCTCCAACGCCAATCCACGGACCTTGCGTGGAGCCAGACCGTAAGCCACAATTCACGAAATAATCAATACCTGAGAGAGGAACTTCGATGCATCACCCTGTTAGAAGGACGACCAATCTATATGAGCCTCGACAACTTACAACTGTTCTGCAGCGACTGTTACCAGAAAATGGCGGCTGATCAAAAATCAAAATATACACCGCTGTTCCCGCACAACTTGGTCCATAGGAGATCAGTAGAGCACAGAGACAAATGCACAATTTGCAAAGGAAGGATGATAAACATCAGACCGACAAGCAGCTGTAAAGGATGCACTACGGGATATCAACGTGCCTTCAAAAAACGCTTAGACCAAGGATGGGGAATAGCCATCGCAATCACACCTGAGGACTGCAACAATCATCGAGAGAACTCCAGCAACCATCGAGAGGGCGAGACATCTACAAATTTTTAATACCGCGTTAACATTATAAGCAACTACATATTTCTTTATACCATCAGGAACAGTAGCAAAAAATTAATGTCCATCAACTATGTCAAAGATAGTACAACAGAACTAAATACTCAGGGAGGGGGAAGAACCTCCCAATTAAGGAAATTCATCGAATACCTTATCCCCGAATAATAATAATAATAAAAAAAAAAATATATATATATATATACGAGGTGTGTTCAAAAAGTATCGCGAATTTTGAATTTTCGCGGGTTACGTATATTCGAATTTCGATCTTTTTGTGGCGTTATGTTGGTACTCATGTCTCTCACTTATGCCGACAAGCTCGGCCATTTTGAATGTTCACTTAATTGTTGACAGCTGCTTTGCTTGCACGTGTTTTGGATCGTCTTCGATTTTTACCTATTCAAAAAAATGGATCAAAGAACCTGTATCAAATTTTATGTGAAAAACGAAATTAAGTGCGCGGATGCATTCCGAATGTTGACTGTGGCATACGGAGAAGCTACCTTGGACCGAAGCAACGTTTATCGGTGGTACAAAATGTTCTCAGAAGGCCGAGAAGATGTGAACGACGAAGAGCGTGCCGGACGCCCGAGCACTTCAACAACAGACGAAAAAATTAATGAAGTGGAGAAAATGGTATTGGCCAATCGTCGAATCACCGTTAGAGAAGTTGCTGAGGACCTAAACATATCGATTGGCTCGTGCCATTCGATTTTTATCAATGATTTGGGCATGAGACGGGTCGCCGCGAAATTCGTACCAAAATTGCTCAATTGCGACCAAAAACAGCATCGCATGAACATTGCTAATGAGATGTTGGACTCTGTCCGTGACGACCCAAATTTGCTCCAGAGGGTCATAACTGGTGACGAATCGTGGGTTTATGGTTATGACGTGGAAACCAAAGCTCAATCATCTCAATGGAAGCTGCCGCACGAACCAAGACCGAAAAAAGCGCGCCAAGTTCGGTCGAATGTGAAAGTTTTGCTGATGTGAAAGTTTTCTTCGATTGCAGGGGCGTGGTGCATCATGAGTTCTTGCCACAGGGTAGAACGGTCAATAAGGAATATTACCTGCAAGTTATGCGCAATTTGCGCGAAGCAATCCGCCAGAAACGCCCGGATTTGTGGAAGAACAAAAATTGGCTTTTGCACCACGATAACGCCCCTGCTCACACATCGTTGCTTGTGCGCGACTTTTTGGCCAAAAACAACACACTAATGATGCCGCAGCCACCGTATTCCCCAGATCTGGCCCCCTGTGACTTTTTCTTGTTCCCTAAACTGAAGAGGCCCATGAAAGGACGACGTTACGCTACGCTTGACGAGATAAAGACGGCATCGAAGGAGGAGCTGAACAAGATAAAAAAAAATGATTTTTTGAAGTGCTTCGAAGATTGGAAAAACCGTTGGCACAAGTGTATAATATCTCATGGGGATTACTTTGAAGGGGACAAAATAGATATTCATGAATAAATAAATAATTTTTGAAAAAACACAAAATTCGCGATACTTTTTGAACACACCTCGTATATGTATATATATATGTAGTAGTAGTTAAATATATAACTCAATCTATGAATTTTCAATTACAGCATGTAACATGCGGGAGTCCTTCAGCCTCCACTGGGCCGAGTCGTTCTGGGAAGACTATCTATATCTGAGCGATCTCCGGTGTGTTACCAGCTTAGGAAATTTGAGAGTATTTCAACAACTTGATGATTATTCAAAAATTTGCAGCAAATGCTACGTAGTTCTGACACCCGTCGTGAAACTCAGATATACTCGTCTATTTAGGCACCATCTAATCCATGTAAACGCCGTGCATCAAAACCGTTGCGCTATATGTCACGAAATAATGGTAATGGTTAGAATGGCCAAATCTTGTCAAGATTGTCTAGAACGATTCGACCACGCCGACAGAACACTCCTAAATGCCGGCCACGGCATATCTGTAGCCATTTCCCCAAGGGAAACTTAAGATTACGCAAGCGTAGTGTTACGTATAATACTAAGGGAAAATAAGATTGCAAAAAAAAAAAAAAATCTCAAAAAATTACTGAACTGATTGTCACCTGTATTTGAGCATAAGGTAAAACGAGGAAAAATCTTCCTTTGTTCCTTTTATCTGTATACATCTATTCACTACTTGATCGATTGCAGCATACGTATACGCAAATGATGTCTGCAATTCGCAACTTCTGCTGGGGAAAAAAGGGACGAGAAGAAGAAGAAAAATTTTCATCACGTTGTCTGAGCACTGTCATACTCATGAGAAAACTCCGATGCGTCACTACATTGAGAGGACGCCCGATATATCAACGATTCATCAGTTATAAAAAAATATGTGAAGGTTGCTACCTGGCGATGACATTCGACCAACAAAGAAAATACGCGGCTGTCTCAGCACACCTCCTGGCCCACATGGATTTTCTCCACAACCAGGACAAGTGCACCTGCTGTCTGCAGGTAATGCTGAGATATAGGGATATTGAAGAATGTCAGGAGTGCCTCAATACATTCGAATACGC
The DNA here is from genome assembly GCF_016802725.1 of Solenopsis invicta. NCBI lineage: Eukaryota > Metazoa > Arthropoda > Insecta > Hymenoptera > Formicidae > Solenopsis > Solenopsis invicta. The sequence continues at coordinate 3,016,514 of NC_052664.1, read as the reverse complement.
AGACATCGTGGGCCTGAAAATGGGATGGGGGTACCCCTCTATTGGTCAACAAAGGTATCATAGACCCGGTTAGACCAGATGAATGATTCTCCCCTGCTGTTAACCGCGATCAAGTAGTGTTCCACATACCAGTACAAGAAAGAAAGAGAGAAATAGGTAAACCTTGTGCCAAAGATAACTATAAACGTATATTTTACCAAAGATAACATAACACCTAGCACCGCAAGCGTAACCTCGGTAGTTTAGGTAATTAATAGGGGACAAATAAGCAATCAGAAGCATAGAAGAAAAAAAAATAATAATAAAAATTTACCTTTTCTTCCATGTCTTTACAATTAGGAATAAAGAGAAGAGTATATGCATAATTATAAACATACATATTCATAAAACAATAATATATATATATATAAAAAGAAAAAAAAATCGTTTTAATATATATATTCTACTCAAAATAACGTAGGGACCTTAATTCTGTATAAGCATCTTAAATACTAAGATAACTAACAATAAACAATTAAGCAGCTAGCGATAGACCAATAAGTATTCGATAGACCAATAAGTATTCGATAGACCAATAAGTATTCGATAGACCAATAGGTATATTACACGAAGAAAAGAAAAGAGATTTAAATTTGCCTTTTCTTTCCGTCATTACTCACACGTAGGATACGCATACGTATATATAAATATACATATATATAATTAAACGCATATAGTAGAATAAAAGTGAAAAAATGAAGAAGAAAATTATGTATAAAAGGTATATATATATATATATATATATATATATATATATATATACTTCTATCAACAAATTATATAAATTAATAACAAAACAAAACAAAAAAAAAATTTTTATTGATTTATCTTTACAGAGTGTGTAATTGTAAAACACATATTTATATATATATATATATATCTTCCGTTGAAATAATATAGAACTCTAACCTTGTGTAAGTACCTTAAACGTTTAGATAATTAAACGAGTGCTAATAAATAAATAAGTGTTTGGGAACACGAAGGAAATAGAAAAGATTCTTTGTCCTTCCTGTTTTCACCCACATATATAGAGAAGAATAAAGGGATAAATATATAAATATGTAAGAAATGCAAAAAAAAAAAAAAATCCTTATAAAAAATATTATTATTAAAAAAAAAGAGGGGAAACCTTTATTATATATTATGCAAATATTTTTATAAGAATATATTTATGCCTTGCATCTATCAGGGAATTATGTAAAACCTTACCAAAAATAAGAATTTTTACATTATAAACGCGGCGCTGGTAGTTAAGCAAATAACACTAAACAAATAAATAACCAGGAATACGAAAGAAAAAACGGGAAGGGGATCTGGAGGTCGCCCTTTTCTTTCCTATTTCTATATAACTCACAACGCACACCTGAGCGCATTTAGATATAGATCTTCCCTCTTCGATATAAGAATTAATAGTTGTCGAAGGAAAAGAATCAAATCTCTTTGCAAATGTTGTACATCCCCAACATTTGTCTAAGCCGGGGGGTGTTACGTCCTGCGGAGTAACGATTCTTTCCTTCGCAACCAGCGGATATTCTAATTAACGGGCGAGCGACGGTGATCTCACCCCGATCCCAAGAATTCGGTGACTCTCACGGCAATAACCGGATGTCGGAAATTAAGTAGTTATAAATTCATCAATTGAGGAGATCTGAGGTGACACTGTTGCTCGATACCGGAAACACTCAAGATAGTAAAATCAGGGATCTGGAAGACGCACGTGTGCATCCCTTTGAGTTCTGATGCCCGACACCCGCATAGCAACAAATCAAAGAATTTTTTGACATTTAATGCCTCTGAGAGTTCAATTGTCAAACCTGCCGCTTTCTCGGATAACAATTACCGAGAAATATAAAAAAGTCATAAAAACAAATATTGCACGTGGGCGCATTAATGAATAAAGTGGTGCACACGGCCCTCGATGGGACAAAGGGAATCATAGACGAAAATTTGTATAAATAAGCGCGTTTTCCAGCGGAGCGCGCAGTCTAGTCTGGATCATTCCGAGTCGCAGTTCCGTGGCATCTTGTATGCTCGAGTTCTCTGACTCTCGGATCGCGGCCTTTAAACTCGTGCGGAGCGTACGTCTCGGTCGAAACAAAAAGTGCCATTCGAAACATGCCTGGTTGGAGTCTGCAGACCATTGCCCATCGCACGCGGAATCCCTCCGACCGGACCATCTCCCGCTGAGTACGGCCCAGTTTGAAGGCCTGCGGTTCCGAGAGTATTCCATTCACTATTATCAACACTCACACATTCAGCAAGTAGTAAGTAAAGAATTAATCACCTAGTTTACTTCCGCTCTTGTTCTTTTTCTCGAACACCTTTTCTCTCTTTGCGAAGGATTTTTTTTTGTATAAACATAATATATTCACTAAATTTATTACTCTCCCATACTCTCTCTCTCTCCCTCTCACTCTCTAATTTTCCATTCTTCTTAGGATTTACTCACAAGAGTCAATCCGGAGGAATCTTTTTATTATTAAATTTCCTCTTTCTTAAGATTTACTCACAAGAGTCAATCCGGAGGAATCTTTTTATTATTAAATTTCCTCTTTCTTAGGATTTACTCACAAGAGTCAATCCGGAGGAATCTTTTTATTATTAAATTTCCTCTTTCTTAGGATTTACTCACAAGAGTCAATCCGGAGGAATCTTTTATTTACTAATTCTCCATTCTTCTTGGGATTTACTCACAAGAGTCAATCCGGAAGAATCTTTTTATTATTAAATTTCCTCTTTCTTAGGATTTACTCACAAGAGTCAATCCGGAGGAATCTCTTTATTATTAATTTTCCTCTTTCTTAGGATTTACTCACAAGAGTCAATCCGGAGGAATCTTTTTATTATTAAATTTCCTCTTTCTTAGGATTTACTCACAAGAGTCAATCCGGAGGAATCTTTTATTTACTAATTCTCCATTCTTCTTGGGATTTACTCACAAGAGTCAATCCGGAAGAATCTTTTTATTATTAATTTTCCTCTTTCTTAGGATTTACTCACAAGAGTCAATCCGGAGGAATCTTTTATTTACTAATTTTCCATCCTTCTTGGGATTTACTCACAAGAGTCAATCCGGAAGAATCTCTTTATTTCTTCTCTTCAATCGTAAGAATTTCTTCCTTCCTCTTCCTCTCTTTAGATTCAGCCGAACCCTTTTTACCTTCAATCTCCTCTGGTTTCACTCGAACCCTGTTCAGGTTAACCCGAAGGAGTGTTTAAACTCCAACCTTTCGATAAACATAGAGAGAAACGGAGTTTTTTTTTTTTTAGTGAATAATGATAATATTCCCCGAATCCACGAATATAAGTCCCGAGCAGCCGTGAAACGGCACCGGAATCGCCACAATCGGCGAATCCGCCGCCTCAAAGCCATAGAGAAACAAATAAATAACATCGCTGCCCAAGTTAACTTAAAAATTATAGAGCCTTTAGTTTAAACCGTTGTTTTTTTTATGAATATAAATCATTTTTCAAAATAAACAAATTTGTATTCTCATTTACTACTGATTAAAATAAACCAGGTACAATAATTAATTGGTGCTAATTTCATAACCACTACCACCATCTCTCGCTCTTACAAGATAAGCACTAGGTCCAATCCCGAGGTAAAGCAATTAAGTTTGTTGCCTCAAAATAGGACCAAGGCACGCGGAGCATCCCGGATATTTTGCCATTGGGGCCTCCCGCTGCGGGCCCTACTGACCTATATCCCGGGTTGTCGACGCGGTCTCCCGTGCCGCACGTGCACACTCTCGAATTGTTACGTCCCTCCCTTCTCCCTCTATATCTTGTCTACCCTTCTTTAACCCTGGACGTAACACCATTAAGAAGACATTGGAGAAAATTTCAAGGTTGAAAATACTTGATCTAATATAGATACGTTGTGATTTATTTGCAAACATAGTTTTACACAATAAAAGATTTTCTCTAATCAAGAATGGGAGAAACATTTTAGCTCTAAAATTTTAATAGAAGTTGCTAGCGCTAAGAACCTCTCTCTTTCCAAAATCTTAGTATGTAACATGTCATACTGCACCGCCGGGCAAACTAAGATAAGAGAGCCTATAAAACTTACCAAAAAGCGAAACTTACGAGGTGTGTTCAAAAAGTATCGCGAATTTTGTGTTTTTTCAAAAATTATTTATTTATTCATGAATATCTATTTTGTCCCCTTCAAAGTAATCCCCATGAGATATTATACACTTGTGCCAACGGTTTTTCCAATCTTCGAAGCACTTCAAAAAATCATTTTTTTTTATCTTGTTCAGCTCCTCCTTCGATGCCGTCTTTATCTCGTCAAGTGTAGCGTAACGTCGTCCTTTCATGGGCCTCTTCAGTTTAGGGAACAAGAAAAAGTCACAGGGGGCCAGATCTGGGGAATACGGTGGCTGCGGCATCATTAGTGTGTTGTTTTTGGCCAAAAAGTCGCGCACAAGCAACGATGTGTGAGCAGGGGCGTTATCGTGGTGCAAAAGCCAATTTTTGTTCTTCCACAAATCCGGGCGTTTCTGGCGGATTGCTTCGCGCAAATTGCGCATAACTTGCAGGTAATATTCCTTATTGACCGTTCTACCCTGTGGCAAGAACTCATGATGCACCACGCCCCTGCAATCGAAGAAAACTGTCAGCAAAACTTTCACATTCGACCGAACTTGGCGCGCTTTTTTCGGTCTTGGTTCGTGCGGCAGCTTCCATTGAGATGATTGAGCTTTGGTTTCCACGTCATAACCATAAACCCACGATTCGTCACCAGTTATGACCCTCTGGAGCAAATTTGGGTCGTCGCGGACAGAGTCCAACATCTCATTAGCAATGTTCATGCGATGCTGTTTTTGGTCGCAATTGAGCAATTTTGGTACGAATTTCGCGGCGACCCGTCTCATGCCCAAATCATTGATAAAAATCGAATGGCACGAGCCAATCGATATGTTTAGGTCCTCAGCAACTTCTCTAACGATGATTCGACGATTGGCCAATACCATTTTCTCCACTTCATTAATTTTTTCGTCTGTTGTTGAAGTGCTCGGGCGTCCGGCACGCTCTTCGTCGTTCACATCTTCTCGGCCTTCTGAGAACATTTTGTACCACCGACGTTGCTTCGGTCCAAGGTAGCTTCTCCGTATGCCACAGTCAACATTCGGAATGCATCCGCGCACTTAATTTCGTTTTTCACACAAAATTTGATACAGGTTCTTTGATCCATTTTTTTGAATAGGTAAAAATCGAAGACGATCCAAAACACGTGCAAGCAAAGCAGCTGTCAACAATTAAGTGAACATTCAAAATGGCCGAGCTTGTCGGCATAAGTGAGAGACATGAGTACCAACATAACGCTACAAAAAGATCGAAATTCGAATATACGTAACCCGCGAAAATTCAAAATTCGCGATACTTTTTGAACACACCTCGTACAACGCCTTCTATTTAATACGTCAAGAATTATTTTAAAGAGTGTATCTCTTTTATCGGGTGGAATCGAGACCGTGAAAAGCTTACTATCAAATATAAAGCCCAAAAAACCGTGCTGATTTCGCTGTCTTAAAGACACTCTTGTGACTGTTAATGACAGATACTAAGAAAGTTAAAAGGTCTATCGTCGATTAATATTTTCAGTACATTGCTCGTAGGAGGGAACAATGAAAAAGAACTCATCCACATAAATGACTGAGAAGAAACTTTTTTCTCTAAGGGAATGTAAGACTGGTTTCAAAATTTATGTAAATAAATATAAGGGGTTGACATTAATCTAAATGACAGAACTCAAAAACTGGAAGTGACGATTTCTAAATCAAAAACGAAAAAGTTTACTATCATCTTGATAAATCGAAATAGAGAAATATGCTTCCTCTAGGTCGATGATTTCAAGAGAATCATGGGAGAGGAGACAGATGACCATCTTCGAATCTTCTAATTTAAAATGTGGTGCCGAGATAAATCGAAGGCGTTTCGGGTTCAGATTAAACCTCCATCTTAAAGATTTTTTAAATACAAAGAATGATGATAAAAATTGATTCTGGCAATTTTCCACTATTTCTATCATTCCTCAGTCGAGAAACCTGAATATTTTTCGCGAACAGATTTGTTCTTCGATGTTATATAAGTAAATCAAAAGCTCACTTTCTTGAGAGGACGGATACTGTGTAAAAGGTAGCCTGTAGCTCACAAAAGTTTGTAGCATTACTCGATGACATGCTTTCTTTCCATCGAGAAGGGAAAGATGATAATCTACCGGCATTTATCTCTTTTTTAAATAGTGTTTTCTCAATTGGGATCTGGATTGGTGCGATGATCGACGATTGCCATACGTCGCCCTTGTTCTTTTCGTCACCGACTTCACGTATCTCACAGGGGCGCGGGCGTTTCCCAATCTAGCAAAGGCTACTTGAGTCGCTTGTTTAATCGATTGCTGTACTTTCCTAAATATTGCTAAAAGCATTTTAACTATGACCTTGGATGAGGTTTTGAAAAGAAGGTTATTCACCGAAATAGCGACATATTTTTAGCAATTAAATGGAGAGCGGACGTAATTTGTACTCTTTTTGATAAAAATAGTCTGTGAAATAGATCAGCTAAAATCTCGCAATGATGTTTGTTCGTTTTATGTTAGATGGCTTTAGTCTTCGTACGAAGCTCCAATTGAGGCAAACACTCCCTGATGCTCCACTTACGCGATGGAAGCGCTTGACATGATCTCTCGATGATCTTTGACGCGGCGAGGCGAGTCTTCGGCCTCAACGACTTTTGAATGTCCAATTTTATGAAGTCCGAAATGGCTTCACCTAAGGCGCACAAAACCACGCTTTCCTGATTTTGATTTTTGCAGCTATAGTCGACTGATTTGACCACAGAGTTGCTATTTAACGGTACCCTGCACACTTAATTCTAAGTGGATACTTTCAGAAAAGCTACTGCCTCTGGCGGGGCGTATTTATTTAGCAAGGTCTCACGTTGATCGGTAGGAAGACCTATACGCGACAGATCGTGCCATTTCTGCGTTACTAATTCGTTCCAGGGCGATAACATCTACCCACGTAGCACATAATGGTTTTAAATACGTTTTTAAAACGTATCCCTAGTTTCATAACAGTAAAGAACCATTAAAAAACAGAAACGTTTTTGAAACCATAGTTTAAGAAACGTATTTTTTAAGTTTCTTCTGTAAATACTGTAAAAAAGTAATACTGTAAAAAACAGTTTTTTTAACATTAAATAAAATAGATATGTTTTTTAAAGTAAAAAAAATCAAAAATTTTTCTCAAGAATTTTTTCCGGAAATTTTAAAACCGTTACTCATTCAAGTCGTAATCGTAAAAGAGTATAATTTTATATATGTTTATATAAATAATATGCTTTAATTATATGTTTCATTTTTGCAATAACATATATTGACTCGATATACATGTGTTAACACAAATTATTCACAGATTAATCATCAGGCATCAATTCGCAGCAGTCTTACAGGTCAAGCAACATTCGGCGAGGTTACGACTTAAATAAAGGTAACTGCTTGAAAATTCCAAAAAAATTCTTGGGAAAGATTTCCGAACTTTTTTTTACTTTAAATAACTTCTATTTTATTTAACATTAAAATTTTATTTAACATTAAAAAAAATTGTTCTTGACAATTAATCAAAAATTCTAAAAAAGTAAAAATTGTAAAATTTTTTTATCCGTAAAAAACACGGTTCTATAATGATTTCTTAAATGTTATTTTATTGGAAAAGAAATGTTTCAGTTAACGTTTTTCTGAGTAGACATTTTAACGCATGAGAAACGTTTCGAGAAATCGGTAATACAACGTTTATAAAACTTTTTTGAAACGTATATATGCTACTTGGAATTTATTTTAATATTGTAAAAAACCGTTTTCTTAACATTAAATAAAATAAAAATGTTTTTAATGTAAAAAGATTGAAAATTCTTCTCAAGAATTTTTTTCGGAAATTTTCAAGCGGTTACCTATTCAAGTCGTAATCGTAAAAAAACATAATTTTATATATGTTTATATAAATAATATGCTTTAATTATGTTTTATCTTTTTAATAACATATATTGCCTCAATATACATGTGTTAATACAAAGTGTTCATCACCAGGCATCAGTTCGTAACAGTTTTACAAGTCAAGCAACGTTGGGTGAGTTTACGACTTGGATGGGTAACCGCTTAAAAATTCAAAAAAATTCTTGAGAAAAATTCCCGATTTTTTTTTTTACTTTAAATAACATTTCAATTTTATTTAACATTAAGAAAACTATTTTTGAAAATTAATTAGAAATTCTAAAAAAGTAAAAACTTTAAAATTTTTTATCCGTAAAAAAAACGTTTTTATAATGGTTTTTTAAACGTTATTTTATCGGAAAAAAAACGTTTCAGTTAATGTTTAACTGAGTGGACATTTTAACGCATGAGAAACGTTTCTAAAAATCGGTAATAAAACGTTTCGGAAAAATGTTTATAAAATGTTTTTGAAAAATATATATGTGCTACTTGGGTAACTCTCCAGATCGGAACCAACCGACCTGCTGCATGACAGCGCCGAGCGAGAGTCGTCAAGTTTCTCGCGAGAATCAAGCCGCGTTGTTATAATCCTAGTCGTCTGTCGGGTCTTTTGCTTATTGAATAAAGACTATTAACTGCAACCGTTCGAACATCTAGAGTTCTCTTGTGCTCTCCGCTATTTTCTATTATCTGTCGCAGCGTGTGCAGCCGTACCGGTTATGTGCGGCGATTGCCATTGTCAGTCGTTGTTGAGGGACAGTCGAGTTGTCAAAGAGGACTATGGTATGTATTTTTTTGTAAAACCATATCAGTTGAATATAAATCCGAATATTCAAACGACTAATTGCAAATATTTTAGTTTTGAGATTAGTGGTGCCGAAGCAGTTGAAGATATGTGTATTGAGGTTTCTCTGTCAAAGCATTTCCACTCCATGGTATTTATGTCGGTGTCGAGGTTGAGTGACACGAAAACTGGCAGAGTCATAAAGAACTTTACGTAAAGGAGTAAAGAAGCTACAACTTAACGTATTTACTACAAGTGAGCTTTGCCTTTAAAACAAAAATTAATTCGTTTATTTGAAAAACAACATACGTCAACAACTCTCGTTTTTAAAGAATTAAAGATGTCTAGTTTTTACAACTGCAGCACTAAAATTAATTAAAAATTGATATTAATTAAATATTGTTATAGATATTAACATCTTGATTTTGACGCTCGATTAATTTTTTTTTATTTAAATTGAATTATTTTTTAAATGATTGATTCAATTGTATTCTTAATAATATTACTTTCAATTTGTGCATTACAATTGCAGAAAAGAACACAAGGAATGTACCAGCAATCAAGATAAACAAATTATCCCTCAATACCTTACGTAAAACAAAATAATTCTTCATCCACTAGAGATTCAAGTTGCAGAATACAAAATGAAAAAGAATATTTTATCTATAATACGTATGGACTGGATCCCTTCACAGCATCTACAACAAAGAATTCATTTCTTAAAAAATTAGCTAAGTTCTATGATTTATATTTTACAAGAATATTTTACAATGACATTGTATAAATTCAAAATCTATACATGTATACAGGGTATTTAACGAGAGGTGAGAGATAAAGGTTTTTTTTCTTATGTGACGTCCATTAATATAATATAGTTAAAAGTTTTTATTATTTTTTTTTATTATTAATATTCTTAACAAGTGCATCTGTATACAGTATTAATATTATGCAAGATAATATTATATACATTGAGTTATTGTGATATACATATATACAAAGTTAAACAAATGCGCACAATATATCATACACATATATACACATTTACATTCGCTTTACATATTATAATAATTTTCTTTTTTCTAAATAAAACAAATTAAACAAATGAAAAATGTCTTATAACATATTTTCAATATTCCTACTTTTGCAACTACATAGAATGTCTGTATGGGAGGGTCCCAGATGCGCACAGACCCGATCGGACACCACCAATCACGTAATCTAATCTAACCCAACCAACGGAAATACTTTAGGCATCGGCCGCTATAATTGGTGGTGTCCAATTGGGTCTGTGCGCATCTGGGACCCTCCCGTCTGTATGATGGCTAACTATAGTCAACTTATACTTGTTTTCAAATGTATGACTTAAAGACGTCTCTAAAAGTCGATTTATATTTGTCGATTAAAGTGAGATATTGTATGACTTATAGACGTCTTTAAGTCGTCTAAAGTCAACTTACGGGCATCCATTTTCCAGACATTTAGCAGTTATGGCCGACTCATAGTTGACTTAAAGTCGACTTTGTGCTGTTAGGGGAAGGACGTAAACGAGGATCGAGAGGCGACATGTGACGCTCTAACCTCTCTTTACGTCAGTATGATAATAAGGCAAGACATCTTTCAAGGCTCGCGAGACGATTGCTTCTAACGCGAGATGAAGATCTCTTCTTCTTCTTCGATTTATGAGCGAATTTTCCCATATTCGAAAGCTGGATGTACTCAAATTAATGAAATTAATGTACAGTCGTGTTCATTATAGTTGCGACACTTTTTCTTAGATGCATTTCTGAACGCGTAACTATAACGAGAGCTGAGAACGTGATTGGTTCTTACTTGTGGATCTAACCAATTACGTTCCCCGCTCGATGAGCAAGGCTACATTCCAAAAATCATCGAAAAAAAAGTGTCGCAACTATAATGCAGGCGACTGTACAGTCGTGTTCATTATAGTTGCGACACTTTTTCTTCGATGGTTTTTGGAATGTAGCTTTGCTCATCGAGCGGCAAACGTAATTGGTTGGATCCACAAGTAAGAACCAATCATGTTCTCAGCTCTTTTTATAGTTGCGCGTTCAGAAACGCATCTAAAAAAAAGTGTCGCAACTATAATGAACACGACTGTACACCTACGGAATTTGATTCTGTTCATAGGGAAATTTTCCAAACTAAGAAATCGCTATCTTTCTACCATGGAGTAGGAGAATAGGAGGCTAAACTCAGCACTCCAATTACGTTCTCGTTTCGTGTTCCCTATTGGGAGGATGGTCGCTAAAAAGAATAACTTCTTACGGATGAGCACCATTTGTAACAGTTACCGTAACTTGACTTTTCATGTATTTTCATATAGCGTTTTTCATTGGGAAATCTAGTGCGCACTGAGTGTGCACTCACCGCTGGCAATTGGACGTTTTGGTTCACGCGATGACGGTGCCAACGGAAACGCCCAATTACCTGCAACAAGTGCACATTCAGTGCGCACTAGTTTTCCCAATGAAAAACGCTAATAGAGTTCAGTGTTTTTACCCGAATATTGAAATATTTATTTATTTGTAAATCAAACATAGAAATGACCTGTTAGATTTGGGGATGTACCAAAGGTGAAAAAAGTGGTACTTCGGCAAAAAAAAGTCTTTTTACAGCTTTTACTGTAAGTAACATGGAATAATAATTTGTGAAAATGTTCTATGTTTTTCAAGTTTATGTTGTTACTCAAGTTTATGTTGTTACATAAGTTTATGTTAATTTATGCATCTGTTAATGTATAGGATGGTGATAAATAAAAAGGAAATGAACATAGAAATGGATATTTAATGAACCACTAAGTTTATATTCTCTTATAATGAAAATGTACAATTATTTAAAAAAAGTTGAATAGATATATCAAATAAACTTTTATCGTACAGCATTAAGTAATTATAAAGAGTTAAAGTTACTTCGATACAAATTGAAATATAAATCTCAGACCTTATATTAAACTATTTGATATCAGAGTAAATAAACAAATAGTCTTCAAAAATCGAAATTAATTATTGGTTTTCTTTAATGACTCGGTCGATTCCATTTCACTTGTCAAATTTAATTATCGATGTAAAATCCTTAATTTCCTTAATTTCCTTGGATGCACACTTATTTGATCCTTAAAATATATATACAATTACAAGGAGTATAAATATATATACCATAAATATATATACAGTTAAAAAGACTATAAATTAAACAGTATCTAATGTTTTCAAAATTTCATTTAAATTATTAATACTTGATACTTTAATATATCTTGAAAAGGACATAATTTCATCATCAATATAAATATTAATATGTAAATTTGGAAAGACAGCAATTCTTTTTCTTATGCTAAAATCACTTTCAACTTTCGTAAAACCAAAGAATTTGTCGTTTCCAGTCAAAAATCCCCAATCCGAAGAAGGCAGCTCCACTAAATTCAAGTTCTGTTGTTAAATATTTAAATTTAATTTCATCTGATGCATGATATATTTCCGTGAAATTTCTTTCCATTATATCCCTAAAATGTAAGTTTTCGTATTAATTACTAATCAAATATACTATTTCATAATTATTACTTTTTTATAATATTTATACCTCTCTGTCGCTTGTTTGACGCAACTTCTATTTTCCATTTCCGATTATTGTCGGACTCAGCTTGTAACACGATGTACACAATTTACGATTAGTTCTCAATTAATATTACTTTGTTGTTAAAAATGTTGCAATACAAATGATATTTTCCAACATTTTCTTTCAAAGTCGGAGTAACAACTGGCATCTCGTGTATGCGATGTATGTGTGATCGTGAGTTCATAACATTTTACATGTGTGAGAGGCTTTTAAAGATGGCGACCATCGGTAAAAAGTTATTCCGTTTAGCGTACTTCCTCCCAATAAGGTACACCCAAGGACTTTGATTCTGTCCATGGGGAAATTTTCCAAACTGAGAAGTCGCTATCTTTCTACATACTTACAGTTCATGATTAACGTAACAACCAATAAGCTCTAGTCGTTTCATTAATCATGAACTGCGAGTATATAGAAAGTGGTGACTTCTCAGTTTGGAAAATTTCCCCATGGACAGAATCAAAGTCCTTGGGTGTACATAAATCAGGAAAACACTTTTGCTTCGCGCGCGCTATCAAGTTTGGTCTCCTATTTTCCTACTCCATGCTTTCTACATACTTACAGTTCATGATTAACGTAACGACCAATAAGCTCTAGTCCAGAGCTCGGCAAGAAATGCACATTTCGCCCGATTTTCAGTTGACTCCGCCTAGCGCTCGTCCCTTATCTCGACGTCCTGCGCGCAGCCAACGAACCGCGCGAGGCTTAGGACCGTGTCACCTCGCGACTCGCGACCGGTCGTGTCACCGGTCACCGGACCTCGAATACATATTTTTAATAGAGTTGAGCAAAAATTCACAACCTGTGAATTAGTCACTGATAATAAAAATTCACGTTCACGACCTGTGAACAAATATGAAAATTCAATGTGAATAGTGTGAATGAGACTTTTGGCTTTCCGCACTGTCGGGTAGTCACCAAATTAAAAAATTATACATTAAAATGCGCAATTAAAGATTATTTGTAATGCAAAGTACAAATTAGAATCTAAGATTTATTAAATAAAAGTTTTATTTTACGTTTTTTATAATATATAATATATATTATAATATATAATATATAAGATTTATTAAATAAAAGTTTTAGTTTAAGTTTTTTATAATATATAATATATATTATAAAAAACGTAAACTAAAACTTTTATTTAATAAATCTTAGATTCTAATTTGTACTTTGCATTGCAAATAATCTTTAATTGCGCATTTTAATGTATAACTTTTTAATTTGGTGACTACCCGACAGTGCGGAAAGCCAAAAATCTCATTCACACTATCCACAGTGAATTTTCATATTTGTTCACAGGTCGTGAACGTGAATTTTTATTATTAGTGACTAATTCACAGGTAGTGAATTTTTGCTCAACTCTATTAAAAATATGTATTCGAGGTCCGGTGACCGGTGACACGATACGGTCGCGAGTCGCGAGGTGACACGGTCCTGAGCCTCGCGCGGCTCGTAGGCTGCGCGCGGGACGTCGAGGTAAGGGACGAGCGCTAGGCGGAGTCAACTGAAAATCGGGCGAAATGTGCATTTCTTGCCGAGCTCTGCTCTAGTCGTTACATTAATCATAAACTGCGAGTATGTAGAAAGTGGTGACTTCTCAGTTTAGAAAATTTCCCCATGGACAGAATCAAATTCCATGGATGTACAGTCGTGTTCATTGTAGTTGCGACACTTTTTCTTTGGTAGTTTTTGGAATGTAGCCTTGCTCACCGAGCGGCGAACATAATTGGCTGGATCCAAAAGTAAGTACCAATTATGTCCTCAGCTTTCGTTATAATTGCGCGTTCAGAAACGCATCTAAGAAAAAGTGTCGCAACTATAATGAACACGACTGTACGTAACCTGTTAAGTCCGTATCAGACTGCCGACTGCAAAGGCCGACCCGACTACCGATTACGATTTTGAACCAATCATATTGAAGCGCCGATTGTAGCGCTTTAAGGATACGGGTTTTAAGGATTCACACAACAGGAAAACAATGAAGGTCGGAAGCGCGCACGGGCGCAAGAAAGGTGCGCCTGGGTGTAAGAGTTCACTGCGTTCCTAAATCTTTTCTTTTTTCGGTGAGCTTTAAAATTCCTGTTGAGGACAGCGCAGTGGAACAATGCTACACTTATGGACTTATCTATCCGGTCGAGACGTAGCATAATTGTGCTGTTTTTAAATCGAAGTACAATGAGTTGCGTTAATGAGGTCTTTTTTCAGTGTAGAAACTCCACCAATTTAATCAATCATGTGTTGCTATTGGCTTAATGAGTTAATTGGCTAAGATTGTTGTGACCTTTACACTAGCTACATCGAAAAAGGACCTCATTAATAAATCTCATTGTACATCGGTGTAAAAACAGCCCAATTATGCTACAAATAACCACATTTCTTAAACAGAAATTACAGAATATGTACGTATTTTGCATTTAATTCATTGTTATCTATTACTCAATAAACAATTTTTATTGAAAATAGATATTTATTATCTATATTGCTACAAAATAATGGATGAAAAATCTTATAGATGAAAGGGGCCCTGTTTTAACACCAATCCCTGGACCACAAATACCTTAAATCGGCTCTGCTTTCGCATGAATTTAATTGAGATTTTTGATAGTTATGTAAAAATAAATTTTACAAAAGATTATAATAAAAAATTTTTTATAAGACGTTATGTGGATAAAATTGAAAATTGAAAAAATAAATTTTTTTTAACTGATGAACTGATCTTTTTGGAAAAAATATGTTGTGGGGACTTATAAAGCACAGAGAGATTGCAGGAACATTGCAGAATGATTTCATGGAAACATTGTAATATTGCATTTTGATTGCGAAACATTGCTGCAACATTGCTGGAAGATTGCAGCAACATTAAGATGTCCGCTTTTTGAAATGTTGCGCTGAAACTTCTCATTTTTCCAAAATATTCACATAAATATTATTACATCACATAATACTAATAAACAAAACAATATTTGTGTAACATTTTAAAAAAAACATTTTTTGAAAAAAAAATCTCGGGAATATTTTTTCGGAAATTTCTAAGTGGTCACCCATCCAAGTCGCGACTCCGATGAACGTTGCTTGACCTCCGTGATCGCTGCAAACTGATTTCTCATGATGACCTATGAACACTTTATGCTGATATGTGTACATAACTGATAGATCAGATCAATATACGTTGTCGAAAAAATGAAATATGTATAATTAAAGCACATTATTTATACAGGATGTCCGTCCATAAATGTCCGAGCAAATATCTCGTAACTGGTTGAAGTTAGAAGAAAGTTTAATAAGGAAAATTTACATGGTTTTTAGTCGGCTACAAAATGCACGTAAAGAAATTTTTTTTACTCCTCACCTTTTTGAGTTATGAAGGTCAATGTAGGTTTTTTAAATGGGTACCTATAATTTTTTTTGCATATTTACATACGAGGTGTGTTCAAAAAGTATCGCGAATTTTGTGTTTTTTCAAAAATTATTTATTTATTCATGAATATCTATTTTGTCCCCTTCAAAGTAATCCCCATGAGATATTATACACTTGTGCCAACGGTTTTTCCAATCTTCGAAGCACTTCAAAAAATCATTTTTTTTTATCTTGTTCAGCTCCTCCTTCGATGCCGTCTTTGTCTCGTCAAGCGTAGCGTAACGTCGTCCTTTCATGGACCTCTTCAGTTTAGGGAACAAGAAAAAGTCACAGGGGGCCAGATCTGGGGAATACGGTGGCTGCGGCATTATTAGTGTGTTGTTTTTGGCCAAAAAGTCGCGCACAAGCAACGATGTGTGAGCAGGGGCGTTATCGTGGTGCAAAAGCCAATTTTTGTTCTTCCACAAATCCGGGCGTTTCTGGCGGATTGCTTCGCGCAAATTGCGCATAACTTGCAGGTAATATTCCTTATTGACCGTTCTACCCTGTGGCAAGAACTCATGATGCACCACGCCCCTGCAATCGAAGAAAACTGTCAGCAAAACTTTCACATTCGACCGAACTTGGCGCGCTTTTTTCGGTCTTGGTTCGTGCGGCAGCTTCCATTAAGATGATTGAGCTTTGGTTTCCACGTCATAACCATAAACCCACGATTCGTCACCAGTTATGACCCTCTGGAGAAAAATTGGGTCGTCGCGGACAGAGTCCAACATCTCATTAGCAATGTTCATGCGATGCTGTTTTTGGTCGCAATTGAGCAATTTTGGTACGAATTTCGCGGCGACCCGTCTCATGCCCAAATCATTGATAAAAATCGAATGGCACGAGCCAATCGATATGTTTAGGTCCTCAGCAACTTCTCTAACGGTGATTCGACGATTGGCCAATACCATTTTCTCCACTTCATTAATTTTTTCGTCTGTTGTTGAAGTGCTCGGGCGTCCGGCACGCTCTTCGTCGTTCACATCTTCTCGGCCTTCTGAGAACATTTTGTACCACCGATAAACGTTGCTTCGGTCCAAGGTAGCTTCTCCGTATGCCACAGTCAACATTCGGAATGCATCCGCGCACTTAATTTCGTTTTTCACACAAAATTTGATACAGGTTCTTTGATCCATTTTTTTGAATAGGTAAAAATCGAAGACGATCCAAAACACGTGCAAGCAAAGCAGCTGTCATCAATTAAGTGAACATTCAAAATGGCCGAGCTTGTCGGCATAAGTGAGAGACATGAGTACCAACATAACGCCACAAAAAGATCGAAATTCGAATATACGTAACCCACAAAAATTCAAAATTCGCGATACTTTTTGAACACACCTCGTAGTAGAGGTAATTTTCAATCAAAATTATATTAGGAAAAAAATTGCTACGACGCATCGTTTACGAGATAATCGGCATGCAAAGTATTAAAGTAATAATTTGGATCGAGTATTGTTGAACAAATTTGGAATATCAAATAGGTTGAGAAAGTAAACATTGTTTTTTCATGAAATATTTATTAACAAATTAATTAAGAAATGGTTCGAAATTGTTACCATCATGATCGATACAGCATTCAACGCGTATAATGTTTCTTATTGTTAACTGCAGCATTTCTGTTGTAATACTTTCAACAGCTCTAGTGATTTTATGTCGTAAATCTTCTTCATTTTCAGGAATAGTTACATAAACAATATCCTTAATATACCCCCAAAGGAAAAAATCGCAAGGTGTCAAGTCCGGAGATCTCGGTGGCCATCGTACAGGACCATTAGTACCCATCCAACAATTAGGAAATCTATTATTTAAAAAGTTAATTACAGCACGTGTATTGTGTGCTGGAGCACCATCTTGTTGAAAAATAATATTTCGAAAAACTGATAATGGAAGATCGCGTAAATAATCTGAGAAAGTTGTTTGCAAGAATTCCAAGTATTTGTCACCATTAAGATGACCATGGAAAAAGAAAGGTCCAATAATTTTTGTTCCGATGATTCCGCACCATACGTTCACCGAAAATCTGCGTTGGAAACCTTTACCTCTTTTCGCATGTGGATTCACATCGGACCAAGTATGCACGTTATGTCGATTTTCCATACCACAATTGGAAAAACAAGATTCATCAGACCATAATATTTTATTAAGAAAACCAAAGTCAGTGCGATAATTAACTCGAAGCCAGTGACAGAACATTAATCGGCGATCTGCATCTCCTTCATGTAAAGCTTGTACTAAATTATTACGAAACGGTTTGAATTTGAATATTTTTAGTACAGCGTGTACGTAACTTTTCGATAATTCTAAATTACGTGCTACTGTTCTTATGGATGTACGTCTGTTTTCAATAAAACTTAATAGCACACTTGTCTCTTTTTCTTCATCTGTTTGGATTGTACGTCGTTGTCTTGTTAGCGATCCTGTTTGACGCAATTGATCTTCAATTCGTCGAAATGTACGATTATTTGGTATTCTTCGTTCTGGATATTTTTGTTGATAAAGTAATCGTGCTTCATTTTCATTACGCATACTTAAATACCAGATCTCGAGCATATCACACTTTTCCGTAATTGTAAACATTGTTCTCACGCGCTCGTATGTAGACGATTGACTAACAGACTCATACTACCCTGTAATTCATATTACGTGCTATACAAATACTTTATTTACAAATCAAACAGTCGTGTATTTTGAAAAGTTGAAGGTCAGCGATCCTGTTCGATATAACAGACTTCATACGAGTGCGTGAGAACAATGTTTACAATTACGGAAAAGTGTGATATGCTCGAGATGTGGTATTACAACAGAAGTTGGGGGTATATTAAGGATATTGTTTATGCAACTATTCCTGAAAATGAAGAAGATTTACGACATAAAATCACTAGAGCTGTTGAAAGTATTACAACAGAAATGCTGCAGTTAACAATAAGAAACATTATAAAACGCGTTGAATGCTGTATCGATCATGATGGTAACAATTTCGAACCATTTCTTAATTAATTTGTTAATAAATATTTCATGAAAAAACAATGTTTATATTGATTTGTGTGGAAAATTGTGGTACATCAATATGCTTGATAGAAGACGATTTATTAAAGAACAACAATGTGGTTTTAGTACAGAGATATGTGTGTGATGACCGAACGAATGAAAAAGAGAGAAAGACTCGAAGTAAAAAGGTATTATAGAGAGGGAACAGTGATACCAATATGAGAAATCAAGAGTGACTCGACCATAGACATAATACATATAAGAACTGATTTTAAACTATTTATTACAACACTTCCCCTAAATGTTCAAAATCAAAAGAACTAAAGAAAACAATTTAACGATCAATATTAGTCATTCCCAACATTTTACGTAGTCTTTCAAACTGTATACGCGGAATGACCTTCGTCAGGATGTCCGCTGCTTGCTCTTTGCTTGGAACATATTCAATCTTCAGTTGTCCTTCTTGTACTCGTTCGCGTACATAGTGAAAGCGCACATCTATGTGCTTGCTGCGCTTGTGGAAACTAGGATTCTTTGTTAGCTTGATGGCGCTAACATTATCCACGTAGAGTACTGGAGCAGTCTCTAAAGGAGATATTTCCTTGTATAGTTGATTTAACCATACAGCATCCTTGGCCGCTTCTGAAGCGGCAACATACTCGGCTTCAGTCGTTGATAAGGAAACGCTCTGTTGACGTCTACTTGCCCAGAGAATGACTCCACCATTGTAGTTACAAGCTATTCCACTGACTGAACGTCGAGTATTTGAATCACTCGCATAGTCTGCATCGCTGTAGATTTTTAATTTGCCACCCTTGGCATGTGCATCATAGTAGACGCCTAACGTTAGCGAACCTTTGATATACCTCATGATCCGCTTGACCATTGTCCAATGTCTTTCTTCTGGTTTTTCCAAAAACTGTGAGACGTAATTCACTGCGTAAGTGATATCCGGTCGTGTACAGATGGCTAAATACATCAAGCACCCCACTGCTTCACGATAGGGAGCACTCGTGATCTTCGTGTCAATAACTTCCTCTGCTTGATGACATTTTTCCATTGGAGTTGATACAAAACGAGCTTCTTCCATATTAAATCTTCGCAGAATACTTTCTGCATAGGTCTTTTGGGAAATAGAAATCGAACCATCTTCAAAACAATTGATGAGCACATTCAAAAAACAACCGACTGTTTCAACGGTTATTTTAAATTCACTTTTAAGTCTGATTAAAAACTCTTGAATATCTGTTTGTTTTGTAGCAACAACAAGACCGTCGTCAACATATAATACGACTATTAACTTCTCATTACCGATTATCCGATAAAATAGACATGGATCTGCTGAGCTTTCCTGCAATCCAAAGTTAGTTGACACATTTTTGAAGCGTTTGTTCCAGCATCTAGGAGACTGTTTCAAACCATACAAACTTTTATGGAGTTTACAGACACGATTGGTGCCATCCTCGTAGCCTTGTGGTTGATCCATAAAGATATCTTCTTTAACTATGCCATTTAGAAAGGCAGTTTTAACATCAAACTGTGCAATTTCAAGTTGCTCATTCGCAGCAATACTTAATATTGCTCGAATTGTATCAAATCTAGCAACAGGGCTGAATGTATCATTATAGTCAATTCCTTCGCGCTGACTAAAACCTCGAGCAACTAATCGAGCTTTATAACGGCTGACTTTTCCTTCAGCGTCACGTTTAATGCGATAAACCCAGCGATTTGAAATAGATCTGCAACCAGTTGGTAACTCGACCAAAGACCAAGCCGAATTTTCCTCCAACGATGCTAATTCATCTTCCATCGCTGCTTTCCAGTGATGACATTCTTCTGATTTAGTCGCTTCAGTGTAATTCCGAGGTTCGTCCATTTCAGCCAGCATGATTTCAATCAATCGTTTTGGTGGATTCAACTTATTCCTATCTCGCAGATCTCGTTTTGGAGTTTCTGGTATTAAATTTTCCTTCGGATCCAACGCTGAATCCTCCGCTGAATCATTTGATGAATTACTCGATGAGTCGGATGAGTCAATGTTAACGTCTTCAATACATTTCTTCTGATCGTTAGCCTCCGGCTCAATGTTTGTATCAACAGAAAATAAAGCTAATAAGTCCTCCGTTGTTTCTGGCTCAAACACTACATCTCTGCTCCGAATAATCTTGCTCCTAGACTTTAGCCATATGCGGAAACCATCAATGTTATCTGAGTAACCAACAAGTATACCGTGTTGTCCTTTTGCATCCCATTTCTTACGTTGAACCTTTGGCACATGCACAAAACATCCTGTACCAAAAGTGTGAAATTTGTTGAGATGCACGCTTTTTCCGGTAAACAATTCATATGGCGTTTTTCCATCGAGGCTACTAGGTCCAGTTCGATTAAGAATATAAACGGCTGAATTTACTGCTTCCGCCCATAAATGTTTAGGTAAGTTCTTCGCCAGGAGCATTGTTCGAGCAATATCCACTACTGTTCTATTCGTACGCTCAGCACAGCCATTTTGCTGAGGTGTATGCGGATTAGAAACAACAAGAGTTACACCATTTGATGACAGAAGTTCTTGTACTTTACTGTTTTTAAATTCTGTACCGTCATCACATAGCAGAGTTTTCATGGGACGTCCAAAATTAGTTTTGATAATTTGTAATACTTCTGCAATTTTACCAGCAGTTTCTGATTTCTCTTTAAGGAAATAAACTATGCGTAATCTAGAATAGTCGCATGTAAAACATACAAAATATTTTGCTCCTCCCAGAGATGTACATTCCATCGGACCACAGAGATCTGCATGAATGATCTCTCCTGGTTCGTTTGCTCGTTGTTGACGTTCCTTAAAAGTGTTACGATGCTGCTTCCCCTCGACGCAGGCTCCACAAAACTGACCATCATCCTTAAATTCAATGTCATGCTTCCTTAAAATCTTCTTCACATGATACATGTTCTGATGGCCTAATCGTTCATGCCAAATGCGCAATGAATCCCTCGACGATAAATTTACTTCCTTGACACATGATGTTTTTGGTGGCTTGATACGAATTTCCATTTTAAACAGCTGACCAACTCGAACGCCTTGCGCTTTAACAATGCCATTTTTTGTAAATTCACATCCATTCTTAGATGACTTGAATGCCATACCTCTATCAAGTGCTGACGTCACTGAAAACAGATTTCTACGAGCATCTGGTACATACAAAACATTTTCCATACGACAAGATAACCATTTTCCACTAACCAGAGCTTCAAACTTGATAGTTCCTTTGCCAAGTGCATCCATTGTTGACTTGTTACCAATGTGAATAATTTCAGCAGTTTTAAAATATTCAAAAGTCGAAAACCACTCACCACGGTGTGTTATATGATCCGTCGCACCAGAATCAACAATCCAGCTATCGTCAAGTTCAGTATTCAATATTTCACATACAAATGCCTCGTCGTCATCCTTCTGTTTCTGCTTCTTGCTTGGACAGTTCTTACGAAAGTGGCCTATTCCACCACAGTTATGGCATTTATACTGTGTAAATTTATTTTTACCTTTTACAACTGTAGATTCAACAGGTTTCTTCGACTGACGTTTCTTTCCGTCGCGCTGCATCTTGTCACATTCATTTTTCCCTTGAACCTTGGCTACCAGAGCGACCATCTCTTCCTGCTTATCCATTCGTTGTTGTCGTCGTTTGTCATCGGATGTCAGTATTTCTATCAAATTTGTAAGCGTCTGTTGTTCCTCTGGTCTTGCCCACCAGGCCTGTCGGAGACTCTCATAATCATCTGGCAAAGAATCTAATAGTTTCCATCACAGATGATTCATCTGGCCTTACATTCAACTGCTGCATACGTAAAACCAAATTTTCAAATTTTGCAATATGCGATACCATATCATCGGATTGATTCTTATTAAAACCGAAAAATTCTGACTGAACCGTGTGAGCAGCTTGCTTCGTCTGCTGTTCGAAAACTGCATGTAGCTTGAGCCACATATCTCTTGCACACTCACACATAACCAACAATGTCGTTACCTTGGTTTCCAGAGTCTTGACAATAATCTGGCTCGCTGCACGATCCGCCTTATCCCAGATTTTTAGGTTAGTTTGATACATCACTCGCTATTCTGCACTAGCGGTAGCTTCCAGCGATTTCGGTTTTTCAATCTCACCGGTGCATACCTCATACGCATCTTCAGTTCCTCGCAGCAGATTTCTCACTGTGAATTTCCAAGTGTTCCAATTTTCGGCACCACGCAGCTTCTCAATTCCATGGAATTCCATGTTGCTCGTGTAAAATTTCCAGCAAGTATCAAATTCGAGAGAGTACGTTCACGTTTAACTTCTTTCCTTACTTATTACACGCGAAGTCTTCAATCCATTCACGAACCACGCTCTGCTACCATATTGATTTGTGTGGAAAATTGTGGTACATCAATATGCTTGATAGAAGACGATTTATTAAAGAACAACAATGTGGTTTTAGTACAGAGATATGTGTGTGATGACCGAACGAATGAAAAAGAGAGAAAGACTCGAAGTAAAAAGGTATTATAGAGAGGGAACAGTGATACCAATATGAGAAATCAAGAGTGACTCGACCATAGACATAATACATATAAGAACTGATTTTAAACTATTTATTACAACAGTTTACTTTCTCAACCTATTTGATATTCCAAATTTGTTCAACGATACTCGATCCAAATTATTACTTTAATACTTTGCATGCCGATTATCTCGTAAACGATGCGTCGTAGCAATTTTTTTCCTAATATAATTTTGATTGAAAATTACCTCTACTATGTAAATATGCAAAAAAAATTATAGGTACCCATTTAAAAAACCTACATTGACCTTCATAACTCAAAAAGGTGACGAGTAAAAAAAATTTCTTTACGTGCATTTTGTAGCCGACTAAAAACCATGTAAATTTTCCTTATTAAACTTTCTTCTAACTTCAACCAGTTACGAGATATTTGCTCGGACATTTATGGACGGACACCCTGTATATAAAAAAGTATAAAATTATTTTTTTTTTTATTAATTTTGCAAATGCAGAATAGCATCTGGAATAACTTTTCTGTTATTTGTTTAAATAAGATGCAATTAGAAAATATATATCAATATAATACAATAATTAAATTAAATATAAAAAAATTTGTATTAAAAAAACAATTAAAAAATATTGTTTGTTCATTGGGCTGTAGATCGAGGTTTCTTCATATATGGACCTATTTTATCTATTGATATAAATATTTATGTTTCTTAACAATACTATGATACACACAGTACCACGGGACCGCATGTCCTTTTCTAGACGTCTTAGAGTCAACATTTAAAGAATTTCTGCAGACGTCTATGCAAAGTCAATTTGCAGTCAACTTTGAAAGCCTGACTTAGATGAGTCGACTTACAGTCGATATATGGACGGTTGTACTCTTAGGGAATGTAAAGATTCAGCGGAAAATTTAGTAACGTCCGACCTTAATTTGCTAAATGCAGATGAATAAATATGGATGAGTTAAATTAATATATTATTATACGTGAATATTCTGCTTTGGTTCTTTATTGCCACTACTTTATTAAAAAATTATGATATTGCAATGTTTCCGGAATATTATTGGCACATGCCATGCGATGCAGGCATATTGTTAATTTATGTTTCTGCAATGTCTCCATAATATTGCATTGCAATTTGCAACATTGCAACGTTGCTACAATGTTGCTGGAATTTTCTGTGCTGTATGGGGATTAATGGTGCAATGTTTGAATGAAATTATGAAACTTTTTTCGAACAAATACCAGGTGTATGCATAAGTTTTTTCCGGTTTCACTAAGAGATGGCGCCAGCGAAAAGTACGCAGCGTATTAATTTGACACATACGTCATTTTGTTCGTCTGACATAGAACTACAAACACACACAAGTTGAGTCCGCCAAGAACTAGCGTCTTTGTTTTATTGTTCAGTGATCATGTCAAGTTTTGTGCCTGAAAAACAACATTTGCAGCACGCATTGTTTTTTTTATTTAATCAAAAGAAAAAGGCTGTTGAAAGTCATTGTTTGCTGGTAGAAACATATGGTGAACATGCTCCATCGATTAGAACATGTGAGACATGGTTTCGACAATTTAAAAGTGGTGATTTCAATGTGAAAGACAGTGAGCGCTCTGGTAGACCACAAAAATGCGAAGACGAGCAATTGCAGGAATTATTGGATGATGACCCAACTCAAACTCAACGGCAATTAGCAGAAGCATTACATGTATCACAAGAAACAATTAGCAGACGTTTACGAGCAATGAGAAAGATCAATAAACTCGGTAAATGAGTCCCACACAATTTGAATGAACGTCAAATGGAAAATCGCAAAGTCACTTGTGAAATGCTGCTTCAACGCCACGAAAGGAAATCATTTTTGTATCGAATTGTGATGGGTGACGAAAAATGGATTTATTTTGAATACCCGAAGCGGAAAAAATCGCGGCTTTCACCTGGCGAAGCCGGTCCACCAACACCAAGGCCAAATCGCTTCGGCAAGAAAACCATGCTCTGTGTCTGGTGGGACTAGAGCGGTATTATGTATTATGAACTCTTGAAGCCCGGCGAAACCGTTAATACACAACGCTATCGTCAACAAATGATTAATTTAAACCACGCATTAATCGAAAGACGACCGGAATGGGCCAGAAGACATGGCAAAGTAATTTTGTTACACGACAATGCGCCGTCTCACACAGCAAAACCAATGAAAGACACCTTAAAATCTCTTGGATGGGACATCCTTCTGCATCCGCCGTACTTGTGGGAGAGAGGTGGATCTGACTCTCCAAGACGGAACCACATCCGTCGTGTGCGTGAGGAAGGATGAATCGAACTGGGCACTACTTAGTGTAAAGAAACGATTTATTGAGAAATACTGTTGCAGCTCGTACATGCGCTCAGTACGGGCGGTCAGAAGAATCTGAATCTCGCTGAACTGCACGCAGGCAGCATGCTACATCGCATAAAATACCCTAGCTCGCTACCACAGCAGCGCTAGGGTAAAGCGGTGGTGACAATCCCCACATATGTAGCGTACTGCGGAACGATTGTTGCTACTTATGACTTGACTCAGTGAACGATCGGAAGGGATTCAGAGCTATATGTTCAGAATGCTTGGGACACGTGTCAAAACTCTTTATTTCTTTTTTTGATGTACATATCGATCTCCTTCCTGAAACCTTTCGCTCGTTCCTAAAACCACTCTCTTAATCCAGCATAAGGCTGGTACTCAAACTAGTAATCTGATTGGCTCTTGCCAATGGAGCCGCCATAGGACTCCCCTCCGAGTAACTGGGTTACAGTTACGAAATAACTTTGTCTAATAAGATATAATGTAAGTGACAATCTGACATGAAATGAAATAAATATTACATTTTATCTGTAAAGAATTATGTGTTATTAAAAAAACTAACTAATGAACGAGCGTTACAATAAAAATAGAAATGTGAAAAAGTGGAAATATTAAAATATGAAAGATACAGTTTTCTTTTTACCCTTAAGTCTAGGTCCTGAGTAAGTTTTCGGTGCTGAAGGTGGGCGTTCTCCTGGAATGGTTGTTGAGGTTGAGGGTTGCTCTTCCGTCGGGTGTTGTGAGCTCGGAATGGGCTCGTCCTCGACTGTGGTTTCGATGAAAGCTGGTTTTAGACGTTCAACGTTTACTACGACTTTCTCGTTGTTGATAAGCAATGCGAAGTCTCGATCCGATAGTCGTTCTATAATCTTGTAGGGACCATCGTAGGGATGCTGCAACGGCTTTTTGACGGCGTCGACTCTTAGGAAGGCGTGTGTGCAAGTGTACAGAGTTTTGTGACTGAATGCCTTTCTTCGGTCATGGAATGCAGTTGGCGAGGGTCGTACCTGTTGCATGTGTTTGCGGAATTTCTCGACGAAAATCTCTGGGTCTGCAGGCATCTCTTCGTTAATAAAAAATTCTCCTGGTAGGCGAAGTGTTGTACCGTAAACCAGTTCAGCGGTCGTAGCGTTGATATCCTCTTTCAAACTTGAGCGTAATCCCAGAAGGACCGTGGGGAGAATGTCAACCCATTGCGTGGAATTGTG
Organism: Solenopsis invicta; assembly: GCF_016802725.1. Taxonomy (NCBI): domain Eukaryota; kingdom Metazoa; phylum Arthropoda; class Insecta; order Hymenoptera; family Formicidae; genus Solenopsis; species Solenopsis invicta. The sequence continues at coordinate 2,989,580 of NC_052664.1, read as the reverse complement.
GCACATGATTGACGCTTTGAGGGATCTATGCCAGCGTTCAATCAACCCATTTGCAGATGGGTGATAAGCCGTAGTTCTCGTCTTCTTGCAACCGATCAGATGTGTAAGCGCTCGGAACAGTAAAGCCTCAAATTGGGATCCCTGATCCGAGGTGATTGTCGCAGGAACCCCAAAGCGGGAAATCCATTGTGAATAAAACACTTCTGCGACAGCATCAGCGGTAATATCTTTAATTGGGATCGCCTCCGGCCACCGAGTGAAACGATCTATCATCGTTAGACAGTATCGATACCCTCGTGATGGTTGCAAGGGACCGACGATATCCAAATGCACGTGGGCGAAACGATCGTTGGGCATTTCGATATGCTCGGGGGGTAATTTGGTGTGCCTTATTTGGTGTGTACTTATTTTGCTTTTCTGGCAGGGTAAGCAGGTGCGGGCCAAATCTGCGATGTCCTTAGCCATAGCCGGCCAAACGAATTTCTTTTGGATGATCTTCCTCGTGGCTCGGCCGCTAGGATGCGAGAGTCCGTGTGCCATGTCGAATATGCGCTTTCGTAAACTTTGCGGCACGTAAGGACGTATTTCCTGTGTAGACACGTCGCAATACAACGCTGAATCGGTATTGTCGATCCTGATTCGGCGTAAGTCGAGCGCTCTTGGAGAACGGAGAAGGTCTGGAAGTTCTTGGTCTTTTTGCTGCGCAGCTGCCAGCTCCTGTGTGGAGACAGTGACTGGCATGGCAATAGTGTCGATGCGGGAGAAGGCGTCAGCAACAACATTATCAGCGCCTGAAACATGGACTATATGCGTGGTGAACTGATAAAATCGAGTTGTCGAAGTTGTCGAGGTGACGCTTTTTCTGACTTTTGTTTAAAAGCGTAAGTAATAGGCTTGTGATCAGTTTTAATCACCAACTCCCTACCCTCGACAAGATGCTGAAAGAATTTCAGGCCACTAAAGATTGCTTGAAGCTCTCGATCGTAAGTTCTCGCTGTAGTTTTGAGCCTTGGAGAATCTTTTTGAATAGAATCCCAAGGGCTCCCATTGTTGATTGTTATACTGCTCCAATGTAGCTCCCATAGCACTGTTAGAAGCGTCACAAGAAAGCGCGAGTGTGGCACCTTCCTTTGGATGATGGAGTAAGGTAGCATTCGCTAAATTTGTCTTACAATCGTGAAAAGCTTTTGTAGCTTCTTGAGTCCAGTTGATGTTAGAGTTGCTGTTTTTCTTTGTTCCCGCGAGCAGAGCGTGTAGATATGTTTGAACTGATGCGGCATTTTTCAGGAAACGTCGATAAAAATTAATAATACCCAAGAATTTACGGAGATCTTTAAACGTTTTTGGCTTTGGAAATTGTTGAACCGCAGTAATGCGGTCGGGTAAAGGCTGAGTACCGTCTTTTGAAATGCGATAGCCCAGGTAATGAACTTCTGACGCTCCGAAGACGCATTTGCTTAGATTGATTGTGATGCCGAATTTGCGAAGTCTTTCAAACACCAATCTTAAATGTCTTAAGTGTTCTTCGGCGTCTCGAGAAGCTATTATAATATCGTCAATATAGACGTATAAAAAACCTAATCCTCTTAGCGCTGTGTCTATAAACCGTTGAAAAGATTGGGCTGCGTTGCACAGTCCGAATGTCATCACCTTGAATTCAAATAGGTCGAACGGCGTGATCACGGCTGTCTTAGAAACGTCCTCCGGGGCCACCGGGATCTGGTAGTACGCTCGCGTGAGGTCTAACGTTGTGAAGATGCTGCACCCGTGGAGTCGATAAGAGAAGTCGTGAATATGGGCGATCGGGTATCTGTCCGGAATGGTGATGGCGTTCAAACGGCGATAATCGCCGCATGGTCTCCAATGTCCGTCCTTTTTCGGAACCATATGGAGTGGACTTGCCCATTGGCTTGTTGACGGTTGACAGATTCCTTGAGCCATCATGAATTCAAACTCCGCTTTTACCTGGCGTAGTTTCTCAGGCGATAGCCGACGTGCTCGCTGAGCGACGGGAGGACCAGTGGTAAGAATGTGATGGTAAACACCGTGGACTGCTCCTTTGTTGAATTGGCGAGGCACTGTGATGTCGTTGAATTCCTTCAAAATGTCTCGATAACAATGTTGATTGTTAATCGTTGAGACACTTGGTACACGGGATTGCGAGAAGATTGCAGGTGAAGAGAGATTAATGTGACTATCAATAATCTTCTTGCCTTTAAGATCGATGAGCAAGCCGTGTTGTGAGATCAGATCCGCTCCAATGATAGGTTGCGGCACGTTTGCGATGGTGAACATCCATTTGATTGGTCTGCGTATTCCTAAATCGAGTGTGACGAGTTTTTCTCCGAAGGTTTCGATGGTGGATTCATTTGCTGCGAAAAGCTTAAATTTCGCTGGCGAAATTGTTTTTCCGGCGAAGGATTTTGGCAGAACAGATATGTCGGCGCCAGAGTCAATGAGAAGGCGTAGTCCGCTGCTTCTGTCAGTGATGACGAGACGTTTTTGTGAGTTCTCGCCTTCGGCCGTCTCGATTCGGGGCGAGGATACTAGTTTTCCAATGCTTTGGGCGTTGGTTGTTTCCAAGAGCATGGCGGAGAACACTTCTGCGCGTTTTCGCCGAATCTGTGATGATAAAAACAGTATTTGTCAGACTTTTGCTTACTTTCAGAGCTTGTTCGTGGACGTGATGCACTGCGGCTTCTATTGTTTCGCTTGGCTTTGGTGAAGCGGGCTTCAATTTTGTCTAGGCGCCTTATGATTGCAGCAAGGCTGCTATCCGTGGACGAGTCAGGGTCTGCCTGATTAACTTGCTGCACGACGAGGCGTGCCGGATTTGAGAATTCCATGAGCTTATCAGCTAGAGCGGCTAAGGCGTCCAGGTCCTGATCTGTATTTGCTACTAGGATTTGTCGTAGCTGATGCGGCATTTGCTCGAGGAACATAGATTTAATGATTGAGTCACTAACGTGTATAGGCGCCAAGTTTCTGATTTTTTGTAGAAAATGCGTTGGCTTTGACTCACCAAGTTGTTGACCCTGTAATACCTTGGGAAGCTTAACTTCCTCTGACTCAGTAAAAGCTCCGAGGACACGCTGTTTGAGAGTCTCATATTTATTTTCTGCAGGAGGTTGACGAAGAAGGCTCGTTATATGCGGTAGGAACAATGGGTCGGCGTGGGCGATGATGTATTGATATTTGGTTTCATCCCGTACTATTCCGGCAATTCCGAACGCCGCCTCGACCTGCAGGAACCAAAGGTCGGGTTCCTCCTTCCAAAATGGGGGCAATTTTGCGATGCGCCCGGAGAAAATGTGCGCGCTATTTCCTCCAGCATTGCCTTGGGTCTCTCCCTCGTTATCGGTAGGCATCTTGGTTAGGTTACTCGAAGTGTGTAGAATTACACAAAATGCTGTGTTTTTGGGCGAGGTCACCAATTGTAGCGTACTGCGGAACGATTGTTGCTACTTATGACTTGACTCAGTGAACGATCGGAAGGGATTCAGAGCTATATGTTCAGAATGCTTGGGACACGTGTCAAAACTCTTTATTTCTTTTTTTGATGTACATATCGATCTCCTTCCTGAAACCTCTCGCTCGTTCCTAAAACCACTCTCTTAATCCAGCATAAGGCTGGTACTCAAACTAGTAATCTGATTGGCTCTTGCCAATGGAGCCGCCATACATACTCCCCACCTGGCGCCATCTGACTATCACCTCTTCGCATCAATGGGGCACGCGCTCGCAGAGCAGCACTTCAGCAATTTCGAGGAAGTTGGAAAATGGCTCGACAAATGGTTTGCCGCAAAAGACAAGCAGTTTTTCTGGCATGGTATTCATAAATTACCTGAAAGATGAGCGAAATGTGTAGAAGCCGGTGGCCAATATTTTGAATAAAAAAAAATTAATTTCCCTTGAAAATTATGTGTTTTTTTTTACCAAAAAACCGGAAAAAACTTATGTATACACCTGGCAGATTGAAAAAGTTTTTAAAACTTAAAAATTTTTTTATTAAATGTACTTGAGATAGTATCATCATTTTTTACTATAAAATTTTCGACTTACCTAGAATATCATATTTAATTTTCAAAACAATCGAAAAGATACATCATAGTTTTAAAAAATAAAACATGCTTCGTCGCTGCTCAACAGGTAGAATATCCATCATTTGTTTTGTTGTTTGAATTATTATGTTATGTGATCTTCAATTATTTTCTCTAGTGTTGCTTCGTTTTTTACATCTATTTATTTTTTTATTGGAAGGGTAAGTTACAGGAAGGGTAATTTTACTCTTCGACAATTTAACTCTTTACTGCGTCTTTAATTGACTCCCATAACTTTGTTTTTGGAACATTCTTGTTTTTTTATTTTTATTTTTATATGTTTCTAAATGTGTATAACTCAGACTTATAAGTAATATGTGTTGTTCCGTTATACTTTAATTATTTTAAATCCTCGTTTGATTTGAAAATACAAAATACTTGTTTATTACAAAACATATTTCCAATCATTGATATGTTATCATAACTAAATGTTACATGTTGTAATTTTCTCATATTTCTCATAAGCATAAAACAATTAATTTAGTGGAAAATCACGTCATTCAAATAGCCATTATTCATATTTTCTTTCTTTTATGTAACTAACAGCAACCATATTGACAATTGTCTCTTTTTTTGCGTTTTCTTCCACAACACATCTTTCTTACTATTTAATGTATATGGGACCTTTTAGTTTTCCACGTTAATTTCGTATAACGTTTATTACTTTGTCATATCACTGCAATAGTTCACGAGATTCGGCTATGTACACAGCGCATGACAGTTCGCGAGGTTCTGCTACGCATACTACATTTATACTAGACTCTGCTACGTACGTACACATGATCACGTGAGAACTAACAAAAAACTGCGAATAGTCTCCCTTTTTCAATTTTTCTATTTGAAAGCGAATTCTCGATCCTGCTGTATATATGGAATATTTTCTTACTATTTTCAAAGAGTATTATGGGGATGAGACGATAAGAGAACTCACTTCAGTTTGTGAGAGGCGAGGAAACTGATGATAAATAAAGCAACTGATAATATTTATTTGATTGTGATTTCCAAATTATATATTATAACCAACGCTTAATATAAACAAGGAGTTTGACCACTCTGACCACTCTGACCACTCTGAAAGTTTTGATATAAATACTCAAATTCATGTTTTACTTTGTGTGGTGTGTGTGTTTAACTTATTACACGTTCCAATTTATTACATCATTTCAAGATTTGTATTTATAATAGTCTTTATACTATTTGAACATTCAAAATCAAATTATGATCATTTTTAAATCATATAAATTCTCACAGCTCCCAACTAAAAAAATCTGACTGGGCTATACAATTACAATGCAAAATGCGACTGTAATTTACAATACTAAGTTTGTTAAAAATCACTAACAATAATAACAAACCGAAATAACCATTTAATGATGTTATTATTTTAAATTTGTTATGTGTAAATTTGTTATGTTTTGTGTTGATGTTATAAGGTTAAAATAAAAATTTGAAAGCGCTAACAATTAGCTTGACTCATTAATTATTTTTTTAAATAAATGAATTGTTTATTACGATCTAGTTATCAGAAATAATTTTCACAACAAAGAAGAAATGAGAAAAGCCATCTAGGCAGCATTTTATTATAAAATTTTGATTAATAAAAAACAACAACATCATAATTGTCCTGTAAGAAAAGATACCTAATATTCTTGACAAAAAGCAGAGGAACCTTAAAAGATTATGTGCACAAGACATCTCTTATAAAAGATGTCGAAAATGTTAGAAAATCAATGTATGAATTTAAGATTATGGGCTCAAACTGGAATAAAGTAGAGGAGCTATATAGATTCAAGACAACAAATTGTATACAACAAATTTAAAATAGGCCGATCAATAGCAAGATTTTTGTTGAAATAATATTTCATGTTTCTATTTATTACGAACTGTGCACCGTTATTTTCGCTTTCAAACATAGCTCTTGAAAATAAAACATAATTAAATTAAAAATCAATTTAATAATACTGATGCTAACTTGCATCTCTAAAATCCTCCCCAAAGAAAGTGAAAAATTTATTGCAAAAAATATTATCTTGACTAGAATTTGAACCTGGTTCCCCCAACTGTCCAGGAAGAGTATTTTTCGTAACAAATTTTTCACTTTCTTTAGAATGAAGAGATTTTAGAGATGCAAATTAGCATCAGTATTATTAAATTGATTTTCAATTTAATTATGTTCTATTTTCAATAGCTGTGTTTGAAACCGAAAGAATGGAGTTTTAATTGAAACATATGAAATATTATTTTAACACGAAGATCTTACTATGACTGACTTGGCCTATCTTATATTAAATGTAAAGCAAGTTTTACACAAAATAGCAATATTTTAAATCAATAATTTTGGAAAATGACTTCAAAATAGAAAATAATGACATAAAGATCTTTAAAATTGCATCGTAGATAGCATTCAAAATTTTCTTCTGATGCATACTATAGGCTTGAAATTAAGGCAATATGCCAAGAAATTAACAACGTGCATGTCATTAATACGGAAATTTGGAGTGTAAGCTACAAAAATGGCTTAAAAACATTGGATATTATTATATTAAAAGAAATCAAAACAAACTTCTAAAAGTTGAAGACAAGACTTTATAATGCTGGCATAGCTGATTAAAAATAAGGCCATTTTATAAAAAAAAATTTCGAATTTATTTTGTGTTTTTCTTAAAATTATGTTTTCCAAAATAAATGTAAACTATTTTTCAAAACTAATGATTTAATTGATTTTATTTTTAATAGGAATATTCTTAAGAAGATTGTCAATCCCGTAGTGTACGATTTTTAAATTTTTTTGATGTGTTAATCCATTTATTTTAACGAATTTTTTAATGTACTTATTTTAAGGCCAAATTCTTTTTCAAATCGAGCTGACTTCTATATTTTTCAATTTAAAAAATCCTACTTTACATTGTTACATCTGTTTATAAAAAAATATTTTACTTTTTGATTTCAAACTATTCCTGCTCTCGAAAATGTTACACTCGTCCGATCTTATCGTGGCGAAGAAGAATTCTGCGAAAATCGTTCTACAGCTTAATCTTTAAACTGTAATGTCGGTCTTACTGTTTGCTGTTTAAACTTTAATTGTCAATAATTTCCTTGACATTTACAAAAAATCTTCTAAACTCATAGTACTTTTATATTTATATGCAATCTGTCCTCACTAAACACTACAATGGGCCCGTTGTCATTCGTTAGAAACGCTATAATGGACAGTTGAAAAATTGTAACAGTCTCTCCAGGGTTTACCAAGGTTTGTATTACTTTTATCGCAGTATTGAGCATTTATTTCTTCGTCTACACATGTATTTACAGATTTTAACTCTTATTCACTGGTGCGATGTTATATTTTAATGTTAGGTTAGGTTAGGTTTTAATTAGGTATATTTTAATGTTAGAAAAATTTTTATGCTTTATTTTTTAATAGGATTATTAAGACTTAAAAAATTTTTTGAATCCCTAGCGAAAATAATACATTTATTAAATATTTATTAAAGTGTTTATAAGATGGAAATTTAAACATGAAATTGTTTGAGATGTTCGCAAATGTTCGAAAAATGTTGTATATTTTCAGAATGTTATAAATGTTTTAATATAAGTGTTGTATGTTTTTAAAATTTTGTATGTTTTGCAAATATTTGGGTGTTTTGTAAAGTGCTTTGAACATTCTGAAAACATATAATACTTTTCGAACGTCTATTAAACAATTGTGAACATCTCATAAACAATTCCATGTTTATATTTCCATCTTATAAATATTTTAATAATTATTTTAAAACTTCAATTAAACATTTGCTCAACACTTAAATATCTTATAAACATACTATTTTCGTCAGGGAGGAGTAACAATTTATTGAAAATTGACCTTTTCTAATGTTGATTCTAAATAACGCCTAAACGGGTTAATGTATCAATCTTTGTTTTGTACCAAAAATTTTCTTTTTTTATGCTCTTCCAAATAATGTATTACAATATGAAGAGTTTTATTTAAAATATTTGAGTTAGTTTTCCTAGGGAGTCCTTTGTAATCTCCCCCATAAAAAAGAGTAGCCCCTTGAAATGATCACACGCGTATTTCGCGATTTTTCTTGATTTTGAACTATTTTTAGAATATAATGGGTAAAGTTCTACAGATTTTAGACACACCTTATATATAAGTTTTTTTGCTAATACTCATATTAAAGCGTCTTTCTTCGCCTCTCCTATTTACAAGTAGGTATTCAGAATAATTGAAAATATACATTTTTCATTATAAAAACCTTTATAAAATTAGCGGAGACATAATAGCGATCTGTCAAACTGTTGTTAAACAATAATGTGATTTTTTCGTTACTGTTGAAACGTTAAACTTTTAATCGGTCTCTTTAAAAATTTTTAAATTTACAGTTTAAATATTGTATATTATACCTATAAAATATAAATATACACATTGTACATATACTATACTCATAAAATATAAATGAATTCTACATAGTAGTTAATTTTTAAAAAATCTTACATTTGTAAGTCTTAAATATTATTTTACACTCTATCAGGGAGGTCATACCCCTTAAATGTTGTTCACATGAAGCGTTGTTTTTATGATTTCAACAATCGAATAAATGTGTTTTCACCTGTCTTACAACGACAAAAATGCTCGGAAAATTGCTCCAGGAAAATGAGCTATTGGCAAGGTACGCCCATCTGTCTATCCATATGTAAATATCGTGCGTACTCGCACACATTTACTCTACGTTGTGTTTCACGAGAGTAGGGAGAGATCTGTTATTGATCCTTTCTCCTCGCGCACCGATTCCCTCCCTTTCTACGCGGCAATGGCAGATTGTCGTTCACCAGCTTTTCGCGGCAAGAGTTCATAGCGTAGTGAGAGCCTCTCATTTGAAGTCTTTGTCGTATATATCGACGATAGACGATTGAGGGAGACTGGAGAGATCGCAGGGAAATAACGTGGCTGCGTGGCGAACAGGGCCAAAGCATAGGGCACGGAGACAGCCGAGCACGACCGAGGTCGCGAACGTCGACCGAGTGAGTCTTTCTCTTTCTTTCTTTCTCTCTCTCTCTCTCTCTACTCAGCGCTCGGGTCCAGTAGCACTTAGCAGTACTTCAGTATGTGCACAACGGCCGGCCGGCGTGCATGGTTATTGAAGAAGTGTTGTGTTCTTGGAATCGAGTACTTTTCGCGCATCACTCTTCTGTCGTGCTTATTTTTATCGATACACGTACGGAGCAAGAGCTAAATTCGACAATCAGACGACGTCCTTGTGTCAAACGGCGCCGGGCCTTGGGGCCCGGTGACTCGTTTTCGCTCGAATTGACTACAGAAAGCATGCGATCATGGAGTTTGCAGGCTTATCCCGGGGACGAACCGGCTGCGATGTCTACACGGGCGTTACCCTCCTATAGTAGTTTGTCTCGCGTAATAATCGCCGCAAGTTATTGTACGACAAAAGTCAGTACTTCCTCGAATCAACGAAGGTATATTTTTGAGAAAAAGAAAAGGAAGCAAGAGACAAGATACAAGAGAGAGACAAAGAAAAAGAGAGAAGCACACAAAATGTCATCCTTTCGTGAGATCAAGCCATGTCAAAATAGAATTTCGAGGCAGCAGATTTAAAAATGCTGGGCAGGGAGCTTCAGTAACAAAATTAAGAAAAATACTGATTTGTCTACATCAATCGAGAAGCATTTTTAAATTCTTAATTAATACAGAGTATTTATGGATATAATTTTTTGATAATTTGCAAATTGCGCTACAATCATGTTTATGCAGGGCGTAGTTATTGGTGAGGTAGTGGGAGTTATTCGTGGACAAGGGAAAAAGGGACAAGAATATAAGAGGGAGATAGATAAATATAGAGAGGAGGAGGGAGCAATAGGAAGGACGGAAGGAGGCGAGAACAGAAAGGGAGAAAAAAGTGAGAGGAAATGGGAGAAAGAGAGAGAGAGAGAGAGAGAGAAGGAAGTAAACGAACTAGAAATTTATTATAATTGGTTTTTAATGACTTCGTAAAAAATATGTTAAAAGATGATAGGATTCCAAAGATACTCAAATATAATATAACTCAAATAAATGAGGAAGATGGAACAATCCGTTATTAAATAATTATTTCAATCAATTAATATAAAAAACGCCATTGTAAATGCTAATAGTATAAAGTTATCTTTAATGAGAATTGTTGAACATTTAAAAAATTGATGCATAATCTGTTCCACAAGAATGTATATGGCATAATTTTGTGAAAAATAACCATAGCTTTATCTTCCAAAGTCTGTCGAAAACTCTAAAGCAGGCTCTTTGGCACAGTATATATTTCATCGTTATATTGAACATTGGTGTCGTTTCAATAGACTTTTTTCAAGATAAATGCAAAATATTTAAAGCTGTATGCAGCAGTGTTTCTTGTTAGTCACTTATAATATCCTAAATTATGCACTGTAGTTGTATCTTCAATTAAAATCTTCAGGAAAAATCCACATTCAATTTGAAGCAGCTTACGATGAGGATTCAACAGATATAGTGGTTTCTGTCATGAGAATATGCAGAAAAGATTGTCGAAAGCATGGACAAAAGGCAATTATTGATAATAGAGGTAACTGGATCTATTATTAGATAATTGCGCACTAGTCTTTATGGTATATTTTCTAAAATGCGAAGAGAATTTTTATTTTTATATTTATATTTTTCAGATTATTTATATTTTTTATGCTGCCATATTCTTGTGGAACAGATTGTAGTACACTAGGAGAAATCGTGATTCGGCACAAGAAACATTGGCATTGCGTTCCACTTATATATTTACTTATATATTTACTATAAAACGGAATAGTTATTGCAATATATTTCTTTTATAATATACTGAGAGTTTTATTTAAAATAAACAAGTATTATAATAATGAAAGGTAAAAAATTTAATTCAATAGAAGATAAATAAATTTTAAGTGTTTCAAAGCTGTGTTAACATTCTTCAGTTTGAGAACACAAATCTAAATTACATATTATTTAATAGAAAAGTTTTTGTTACTATATATGTTTGGAATAATACATAACAGTAATTTGTAATAATAAAATAATTAAATGTATAAAATTAAATATTTGAAATTAAATGTGTGTAAAAATGGGACATGTGACTCATATTTAAGCTTAATTCACATGCAAGTGAGAAGTGTATGACGTTTTATTACAACTTAACTCTAACAAAATGCTTTATTATTTAATATTTCTCTATTGAATCTCACTAGTTATATTTAAAATAGTTTACATTTGTTTTTCTGTTATGCATTTTGCTTTTTGATCTTCACAAACTAATTTTAAAAGATCTACAGTGTTTACTAAGAGATATATATATTTGTGTCTTTTGTCATTTCCATTAATTTAATATAAAGGTTATCGTATAAACGTGATATGTATCAATTCACTTTGCTATAAAAGCATGGCTGGCTACAATACAGCATGTTCGTATTTTATTTATTAGAAAGAAACTACACATATAAACTGTTCTTGGCATGAAAATCATCTCTATCACAATAGTACAGTTTATCCATAATTGTGTAAAATGTCAAATACTGAAATTGTATGTGTGTGTGTGTGTGTGTGTGTGCATGTGTGTGTGTGTGTGTATACACACAGAAAAAATATGGTACACGCAACCAGAAATATTCAGTTCTAAGTAATATAGCTACATTATCCTAGTTATTTTTATATGATAGGTATGTGTATGGTTGATATGATTTATTTAGTTTGATATGTCAACTGCAATGTTGTTACACGTGATCTGGTAGTGACAATCACAACTTAGGAGGTTATTTACCTTTGATAAGCTGTCTATTTGTTGCATTAATTGTGATGCCATATTATAAAGCAACAATTTCAGAAAACGAAAGCGACTTAAGAAGTAAAGTTATCAGAATTCAGTCTAAATTGTCAAAATTTCTAGTTATATGAGTAAGTAATTTTACTCAGAATTTCTTAATTGTTCATATTATATCACAAATTGGTTTATCAAATTATATTTATCCATATATCTCTTCTACTTTAGATTGTGTCTACATATTCCACAACTTCATTATTCACAAGAAAAATTTAGGAACTTAAAAATTCCAAAGAAATCTGATACTTTGCATTACTTATATACTGTATAAAATTGTAATACATGCATTACAATTGTGAAATTGTAATGCATGTACTATAATTTTACATAGTATGGTATCAGATTTATTGAAATTTTTTCAAATTTTAAATAATAAGTTAAATGGGCTAGAGAGCTTAGCGTATATAGACATGGAGGGGGAATGATAGTACTGAAAGTGTGTCCAAGATTTGTGCGAGAGAGAAAAGTATACAATCTATGTACGTCTTCTCTGCGCATGCGTCGCTTACACCAGTTTAGACCTTTGAGGTTTGGACGCGTTCGGGAAGATACTATTAGCACTGTTTGTGTCGATCATTTATTAGATGTAAGACAAGAATAAAATGACGCAAATAGCGCTAATAGCGTCTCTATGAACGCATCCTTTCTATACTTAAGTTCCGAAACGTGCATTCCGAGGAAAATTTGACTTAAAATGTGTAGTATGTAAATATAATGTATACTATATTATATCGAGTAAAATTTTCCTTGAAGATGTTTTGGAATGTGCTTTAATATTAGAATTGCTGTGTTAAGATAGTGATATATTGACATATCAATTGGTGATAAAAGACATAAGGTTTCAAATAATTTATATTTCAGCTATAGGTTACAAAACCTATTAGAAACGACATTGTACTAGGATGTAATAATAAAGGAGTAAATAAAAATTAACACCATTATACATAAGAAAATAGTAAATAAAAATAAAGAGTAAATAAATTTATACAGGAGTAAATAAAAATTATATACCATTATACATAAGAAAATAGTTTTTATTTATGTTTAAAATGAATCAATTTTTTTGTACTCATGTCTAATATACTCTTTGTGTATTGAATTGGTAACGCACTTAGCACTTAGCCTCATGGAATAAACGCAAATTAATATAAATTGTAATTATGCTTTTAATAAGTTCTATTTTGTGATTGTTAAATATATCTTGCTGCATTATGTGTTCTGACATTGCACTCTCATTAAATACTGAATAGCAAATATTACTAAATATTTTCATAGTTAATATTTTTTTAATATTATTTCTAGTGTGAATTATATTATAGTTGGATCAAATAACTGTTTCACAACATTGTGTTATTTTTATAACGTCCTTTGATGGTAAAATTAAATTACCTCTGTTTTTACCAGTAATTAAAATTGAGTCTATGGCTTTTGCAGTAAGAAATGTTGAACAAACGTGACAAATACGCCGTAATAATTTTTTTATAACAAATTCACTAATCTATTTAACCACGTCACTGACATATGGACTAAGTGTCTATAATCTTGACAAGTAATCATGGTGAAAAATATCAGCAGATAATTGTACGTCATCTATTTTACTGAATAAGCCATCGCTTACATTACTTGTTGCTGACGACACATAAAATTTGGACATTGTTAATGAGACAATTACCCTTAGTTGCAGCTTCAATTTCATGCCTTACTAGTAATCTTTTATAACTAGTCTCAAATTGCTGTGCAGCAAAATTATTATTAAATCCTCCTTTGCTACGGAGCGTGCTAAAAAATGTTTCTAGATGATCCTGACTTAGTTTATGCGTTAATAAATATTGGAGTCCTCTTTATTGTAGAATTTCAAATCGGACATATTAATTGAGCATATAATGAATCTAAAGAAACCAACTTTCCTATTACTTTGAAGAACTGGTATATTGAAACCTTTCTCTTTTATATATAACTCTTTTATATATTTAATTATGTCAACAGCATATATTTTTAACTCGTTAAAATTTTCACTTTTTAAAGCTATATTACACTTATTTCTTTTACAAAATTGTGATCTAACATTTAATATATCAAATGCATCATTGAAAGAACAATTATAAAGCAGTCTCTTTTGGGGTATCAAATTGCGATGGAAAATATTGATTAGCAAATTCTAGATCTGTACTGACACTTGCACTGAGAGTTTGAGCAGCCAGTTTTACATTTATAGTATGATTTTTATTTAGTAGCAGCCTTTAAACCCTCACTATGAAGTTTCTGTAGGAAGACAATGTTATCCCAATAAATATTGCTTTCATTGTGACCTAAAATTAACTTATTTCCTAAACCATTTCTAACTAATTTGAGCATATGGCAAGGATCCAAGAAGCAGAATACTTTTTCTTTTGTGACAGAATGTAGGGTTTAAAGTGCACATCTAAATCAAAATTGGCATTTAAATTCGTACACATGCTAAAATTAACACTAGTTCCATCGAACGTTAACGAATGTACTATAACTCCAGTGTCATAAAGTAGTTCCAGGGACTTTTCTAACAAGCTAGCTGTCTTACTTCCACTTAAAGAATTTATTAAAAAGTAGCTTATTGGAACTTTCCAATGACTATTTAATGCCACTACCATGAAAATTAACGCGTTTGTAGCTTGTTGGAGATTATTAACATTGCTTGTAACATACAGTTATTATCTTCTAAATTGACATAACCATAATATCGGTTTTCGTTGTAATCTATTTTCCGTCGAATTGATACTTCGTCAACTACTAAATTGTACAAGATTGGAACGTCTGTATTGCGAACTTTAAATTTTAATGCATTTAGTGTTTCATTTGTAAATCCTGGCCGGCCGTCTATCACGGAATACCATTTACGTATGGTCGAGGTTTCTGGAAGATTTCGGAATGTTTTACGTACATATGCGTAAGCTTTTGGTGAATAAAAATTGAATGTTAGAGTGAATAATCTTAATTCCGCAGAATTTTTCTTAAACTTTTTTTCTGTTTTATAATATGATTTATGTCTTCTGGAATTTCTGCCTAGATGTGTAGAAAGTAATGTATTATATAAAATAAATTCAGTTTATAACAGGCACAGTTACAAATGCTAATAATGTTATGATAAAAAAAGATAATATCATGAAAAAAATCTGGATTGATATTAACACGATTGATTCATTTATATACTCAAAATATATCTTAAATGAGATTTTTACTTAAATTTAATATTTTGTTCCATTTATTGATAGGTATCTTACTAATTATCTTTACTATTTACTGATTAATTATTATTATTAAGTACTTAATATAATTACTATTATATTAATTACTTAATAGTAATAAAATAGTTATCTTAATAATCAAATAATGTATCATAATATTAATTTAAATATACATTTCAACAATACAAATATGTAATTATGCTTTCTTACATCGTAGACTTGTAAATCTTTGCAGTTTGATTTGAAAATCCAACCCTATCTATGACAGTCCGATGTAACAAGTTCTTTACTTACCCCACCATAGATACGATAAGCTTGCGATAAAAAAACTAAACAAAATTAAATTGACTCTACGACTCATTCTACATTAATTAGATTTACCTGCAAATTTGTGGCAGTCTCTTCAGATAATAAATTTTTTTCTTTTTTAATGTTTTATTAAATCTTTCATCGTTGTGATACGAGCCACTAATCTATTGCGGACTTGCTGCAAAGTTTTTATTTTTTGTCGTTGTTGTGCGATAGTCCATTTTGCTAACTGCAAAGCCCTTCTAGCTTTCCTAGATGTAGCTAAATGTGGTTCTAATTTCACTGACACACACATACACATACACACATACACACGCGCGCGCGCGCACACACACACACACACACACACACACACACACAACGAGGTTCCCGTAGACTCTTCGTGTTTCCCAATTTGAGTACAAAGTAACTTTATCTCTCACAGGTGTAGATGGTCCCACATTAATAAATTGAGATATTGACTTTGGGGAGGTATTTGACATTGTGATGACTGATTTCAGAAATCTGTAGAGCACTTTGAGTATCTATCATTGAAATATCTAGAAAGTCAATCAATTATTAAGTTATTAATTATTTCTAATTTATTGTAAGCAAATACATAAAATCAGTAATTATTCATTATTACTTGTAATTGATAATCGCAATGGATGTTTACATTCTCTTAGCATTATATTTCTGTTTGGTGCTATTATTAATTTTATTAAGAGCAGAATTTGACAGTTTAGACGTCTTTATATAAATAGATGGAACAGCATTGGATTTTAGCATGATACTTTTATTGCTTTTTTCCTCAATTCTTTATGAAAATGATTTGAACATAGTCTAGTAGCCGTACTGAGAACATGTTCATCAATTTCACAGAATGCTAGCTATTGTTTACGAAGTTCCTTTTGGGGAATCTGTTAATATAATCTGTAATTAATTGTATTATTAATAATACATACAGAGTCATCGAAAATTATCAGACCTCTTGATCATTTTGGAAACTAAGCATTTTAGAAAAAAGCATTTCAGATAAAAGTTGTAAGGTTTCAAAAGATTTATTTACTGATCTTATCAGTTTGACCTTGGATGGCGTTGCCAAGGTCATTTCGAAATTACATTAATTTTTTTAAATGGAATACCCTATTTCTGATTCCAGAATCTAATAACTGGTATCAAAAGCTTTCTAAAATCCTACAAGAAAGTTTATTTTTGTTGAGTATTTTTCGAGTTGTGAGGCTTGGAAGTTACAGTGTACTGTAACTTTCAAGTGTCATAACTCGGAAGATACTTAACGAAAATAAACTTATTTATAGTGTTTTGAAAAGTTATCGAAATCGACTATAAGAAAATGCAATAAAAGATATAACATTAGAGTATCGATAGTTTCCTAATTAAAGGGTATCGGTACTACCCTAACATTCTATATTTTTTATTGCATTTTCTCGTAGTCGATTTCGAAAACTTTTCAAAACACTATAAATAAGTTTATTTTTGTTAAGTACTTTCCGAGTTATAACGCTTGAAAGTTACAGTACATTGTAGCTTTTAAGCCCCACAACTCGGAAAATACTTAACGAAAATAAACTTTCTTGTAGAGTTTTGGAAAGCTCTTGACACCAGCTATTAGATTCTAAAATAAAAAAATAGGGTGTTTTATTTAAAAAAGTTAATGTGACTTTGATATGACTTTGCCGACGCCATCCAAGGTCAAACTGATAAAATTAGTAAGTAGATCTTTTAAAATCCTACAACTTTTATCTGAAACACTTTTTTCTAAAATGCTTAGTTTTCAAAATAATCAAGGGGTTCGATACTTTTTGATGACCTTGTATATGAAATATTTTATAATATATATAAAATATTGCATTGTATTTATAAAATTTTATTAAACCGGCACAAAATTTAGCCTACATTTTACCATATTTTACGTTTAATGTAATAGGTACAAATAATATACGTATATTTACTTGCGCATGATAGAAAATCGATTTCTTGCGATTGCCGCATAAAACACAATATACATCTGTCCTGTTTGTATGCATTTTTATCACCAATTTTAATATATTGAAATAAAAAAATATATAAATAGTATATTGAACCAACAAAGAGTAGAAAGTGTCGAACAGTGTCAAACTTGTAGTGCAAACGCAATGAAGTCGACACTTTAGAAGAAGAAGCGGCAACACATGCGCAGAGAGGACGAATATAGCTTGTATATCTTTCTTATACAAATAGGACACATGTCCTATGGAAAACAATGGAATTCCTCCACCATGTCTATATACTCAAAGCTAGAAAACCGTAATAATTGGTGATAAATAAATGTGTAAAAACAACAAAAACTATATTTACATTCGTATTAAATAAAATGTATTATATAAAACATACAGTTCGATCTGTTTACTAACGGTTTTCTTCTTATAATCGGACTTGTGTGTGACTTACAATATCATTATATCGTATTTATTATTACAATTTAGCGAGCTTTACATTACGAAGAGGTTTGAACTATTAACTATTAACTTTAAACTGAATTGTAGTAATAGATACGATGTGGCTACATAAGTCACGCACAAGTCTAATTATAAAAACATTGAAGAAGATTGTTAGTAAAAAAATCGTATGTTTTCATATATATAATACAATTTATTTAATACAAATGTAGCTAGTTTTTGATATTGTTTTTACACATTTGTTTAACACCAACAATCGTCACGGTTCTCTAGCCCATTTAATTTATTTGAATATTTTAAATCAAGTTTTGCATATATTATTTTTTTCGAATTTTTTTATTAAAAATATTAAAACATCTGTTTATTATAACTATAATAGAAATTGTAACTATTTTTATAGTTGTACTTGCAATGACCTACGAACTATAACAATCATTTGTCTTCATACTATATCTACATAATTTATCTGAAGTAACTAAATGATGCAGTTGCCATTAAAACATTTATAATTAAATATTTAAGAAACAGTCTGATAATTGCAACTAGATATCGTCATTGTTCTAATACAAATCATTCAACCATTGTACTACGGTTCAAGCAACCACATGAAAAGTTTTTCCATATTCCATATATTTAATCTGGTTGTCCATCAAATTTTTGTGTAAGTCAACCACTGCTTTTTTCGTGTACATGCACACACGCGCACATACACGCATACGCGCACACACACGCACGCACACACACGCGCGCGCGCGCGCGCACACACACGCACGCACGCACGCACACACGTGTGTGTAATGTATGTGTATATAAATATTTAGAGGAGAAGTTGATATTATGTGCCATGTTAGTACTATAGTCATTCGTATTATCTCCGTTATTAGATGACAAATTTTAGTAATTATAGAATTACTTATTTAATAGCTTGTCATTATGTAGGTGCGTAAATATATAACACAAGATGTTTATTTTAAGGTTTTTTAAATTTCGAGCGTTTTGAAATTTTTTCGAATTATATTTTAACATTATTACACATATTTCCTTTTCCTTTTTTAATTTGTGCGTATTATCACACGAATGTATATACACTTGTGCTTTTTTGTTATTTAACGTTTTATTCGGCTATATACATTTTAATTATGTAAAATTAAACAATAGCGTAACATTTCATTAATGACATCCTTTAAGATTGCTGGTAATTACTATTTTTGAGATTTTCATATCCAAGTAATTTTTGGTAAATTGATTGTCACTACTTCTAACTTATAATTTACGTTAGATTTTTAGTATTGAGCAGGAAGAGATTATGAGCAGGAATGTATGCAATTTGCAATATTTTATTTTTTTTATAATTTATAGCAATATTTTTTATTGCATTATGTTGAGTTGTTACATAAGTTTATTCGGTTTTTTATTCATTGTACTGTTTCAATGAAAAAAAAAAAAAAAGATAAAACAACCAAACTTATGTAACAATTCATTACTATATTATATTTTGTGATGCTAAGATAGCAACGTATTTTAAAAGAAAAACAAAGAAAGACATCGGATGCAAAGTGCAAAAGTGCAACTAGCAATTGACAGTGTAAGAACAAAAATTAAGTTACAGAAAAGCAGCACATTGTTTGAAGTTTTCAGAAGTACTTTTCGGAGATTAGTTGCAAAAGATTTTCAATCAGAAAAAAAGTGTAAATATGAGATTAGCATGAAAGCTAATGATGCCTCTAGAAATGAAAGTATGTAATAATTAGTAAGTTATTTACTGGTAATGAAAAACCGATTAAAATTATATAATTTTATAAGAAAATACTGTGTTTTTTTTACACCAATTTAACCCAATTTTTATGTTTTATTTTTTGATGAGTTATATTACCACTTCTGTTTCTCTTTGATTCATTATGCAATGTCTCTATATTTTTATAAATAATGTTCAATATATAAATATTTCATAATTTTGAGTCTAAAATCTATTAAACAACACTTTGATGAATACAATCGTTAAATTTCAATATAATTCTATATTAAAATTAAAATTCTATTTTATATTATAAAATATGGATTATTATCAAAGTTATTGTATAAAATGTAATCAGGTGGCCATAATACACCACCTTCTCCTGCGTGTGCGTGCATGCGTGTGCGTGTGTACATGTGGTTATATGCTATCATGTGACATATTTTCACAATTTTAATTCGATTGTTACACACGCGCATGCACACACACACGCGCGCGCGCACTGTACATTATATATTGTAACTTATCATTTTTTATTACATACGCTTGCGTGTATATTTATGTGTACATACACAGTTAACATAAACACTTTCTATGAACGTTCCATAAATGTCTGTTGAAAATATGAGAATATCCTAGAAATATATTGGAGGTTATTTTATAAATCTACATAAAATGTAGAAATAAAATCAATTTAATCAAATTTCAGAAAAGTTCGAATATTTTTTTATCTTCAAGAATGTTCAGAGAAAATGTTTATAATATAAATTAGATTTATATAAACTATTTCAGAACTAAATTATTCTTAAATTCTAAATATTTGTGCAAATACATGTGTTGATAGAAAGAAGATAAAAAAATGAGAGCATCAAAATATGTTTTATTATGTAAATTTTATCACCTCTCTCTTTTTTCCCTCCTCTTCTCCTTCTCCTTCTCCTCCTCCTCTCTCTCTCTCTCTCTCTCTCTCTCTCTCTCGTTCTTTTTCTCTCTTTCTCTCTCTCTCAAGTCTGGAAGATCATGGTCTCCATGCTCATACATGCTCCATGGATACTGTTTTAGCAAAAGTACTCAGTGGTTTGCCATTGCCTTCCATGCGAAACGTAGCGGAAAGTCTGATATGTTCTGAATAGATTTTAACCTGGATCTTTAGCAACTCTCACTCCATGATTACCGCATTTTATCATATAACAATAATAATTATATATAATAAAAATATAATTCTGATATAGAGAATTACAATTTATATATTAATTTAATTCAATTTATAAAATACATATTGCAGAGGAGAAGGTGTTATGGCTCTAATGTGGACATTATGGCTACCCTTATCACGTCCGTTATTAGGTGACAAATTCTAACAATTACTCATGCAGTTATTCTTTTAATATTTTATCGTTTTTTTTTTAGTAATGCTAATATGCCAATACACAATAGCTGACAATTGTTATAAGTCATTTTTAGTTTTGAGCACTTCTAAACTTTTTCAAGGTAAAATAGAGAACTTACTTGACCGATAATGTAAAAACTCAATATACAAAGTGTCTTAAAGGTCATAGTTAGATCTTACAATTAGTGCCGATATTTATTCGTGTGATTTTATAATGTTAGAAATTTTTTAATGAATTTTAAATAACATAAAGGAAGAAGTGGTTATGCACGAAATTAAAAATAATAAATGATATAATTGAAAAGTAAGATACAACAGTCTTAAATGTGATGAACGTGTGTATTAAATTTAATGAACATAATATTATAAGAATTAATTTACGCGTTAATGAATGTAATAAACGTGTAACTGAAAAGTAATGCACAACCAAAATAACTTATTTTTTTTTAACAGATATTTTTATTTTTATAATTTTATCTATATTCATTGTTTTGCATATATCCTATTTCGTTAATTACAATTACGCATTATTAAAAAATAATTTTGAAAATGCATCGGCGGGATTCGAACTTAAGATTTCGGAACGGTAACCTAATACGCTGACATTGAGCTAATCACACGTTTGTAATATCGTTAATAAAAGTTTAGATTTGAAGTAAAGCTGAACAGAAGAGTTGAACAGTAAAAAACTTACGCATCGAGTACCACGCCAATACCAACCCTTTGATTCTTTAGCTATGAAAATTTTATTTATCCTTAGATATTTCTTATTTTTTATGAGTATACAGATTTGGCTGTTATGTCATATTTTTCAAAATATTTTAAATTTGAAACTAATATTTTTTTTTCTTTATATTTTAATCTTAGTTAATGAAACTTTAATATTTTATGTCTTAAAATAATACAATAAATTGTACTCTCTTAAATCATAATATACTACTGTGTCTAAATGAAAAGGTGACTTTTTAATTTAAATTTCGCTGGTTTATCGATTTGAGCAAATAATTTTTTTGTAGGATGGTAATACTGTCTTTGATATCTGTGCCAAACTTCCTGTCAATATCTTGAGTTAACAAGTGACGCTCGATTTTGTGAACAACAAAAAGTGAATGCTTTGATTTTTACAATATCTAATTTTTTTGAACAAAGAAGTAAGATTAAATTTTATCTACGGAATGAAATTTCTGCTGCAGAAAAGTTAAGGATGTTGCAGAAACATGACTGCTTTATAGTCCGAAATCATTTCTTTACAGACATATATTAATACGACACTCTTTTTCAAAGAAGTTCAGTGTTTTTGGAACCAATCGAGATTTTACGTGTCTGAGGCCCAAAATATCTTTTAAAATGGTGTTGATTGATTCTTTTAAAATGCTAACAGTATCAGCAAGGTCTCTAATTGTCAATCGACGATTTTTGAGCAGCAAATCTTTGATTTCCTTGACGTGTTGTTCATCAGTTGATGTTTTTTCTCGTCCGGGAGCTCTTTGTCATTAACGCTTTCTCTGCCTTCTTGGAACTGTTTGTATCACTTGTAAACATTTTTTTCGCCATAGCCTGGTTACCTTCTGCAGCATCCTTAACGTTTCTGCAGCAAAAATTACATTCCGTAGACAAAATTTAATTGTATTTTTTTGTTCAAGAAAATCAGACATTGTAAAAATCGAAACAATTACTTTTTGTTGTTCACAAAATTGAGCGTCACTTGTTAACTAATGAAGATATTGACATAAAATTTGGCACAGATATCAAAAGCAGTACAACCAACTAAAAAAAAAAAAAAATATTTGCTCAAATCTATAAACCTACGAAGTTTAAATTGAAAAGTCACCTTTTCATTTGGACACAGTTGATCATTAACTCCCATGTTACAAACCTGAGACAACGTTTAGCGTAAATATTCATCGTAATGGAATTACTTTTTAAATTAAAAATGTATTAAATTTTAATGAATATACTTTTTAAATTACTAGAAACTTAAATTTTATTAACATAAACATTAATAATTATTTCAATTATGATTAATTGAAATGTCATTTATATCCTTAAATAAAAAATATATTAAATTTCAATACATTAAATTTTCAAGTTACAAACTTAAATCTCATTAACATGTACATTAATAATTTTTTCAGTTAAAGAAAATTTCAATTTTATTCACCAGTATACATTAAAAGTTAATGAAATTTAAGAACATTTCTAACAATGTACTTTTCAAATTCTCTAAACTGCGTGCCGAATAAGTTTTTGGTGATAACAGCTTTCAGTTGAATAAGAATTAATAATATCACATTTATTAAATTAAAAATTAAATTAACACTTATTCGATATCGTAATTTTTTGTTCCTCAATAGTCATGATGGGGCCACCCTTTTACACTTCTATTAAAGGGTACACCGTAATGAGATGGATTTCAACAATAATTTTACTAAGTTTCAACCTTCTAGTGTATGATTAAAACGTGAAATAGTAATAATACTTGTGAAACTATATAATTTTGGCAAATATGTGAACAAAGTTATGACAAATGTAGAGTATTTTTTGAAAAATTATAACTTTTTTAATCCTTAAACACGTAAGTGGGTCTGAGAGACCCCATATGAAGTTTCGAACGCTTCTTGTGTGAAGACGCAATGAGATAGGAGATTCGAACCAAGACGTAAAAAAAGTTTAAAATCTCTTTCGATTGATATGGTTGATCAACATTTTTGGTCAACTAGAATTTGAACGGCACGGCAGCAAAATTTTGTTATGGTCAATGCGACCCTTATAGTGTGTAAGTGAAACATTTTTTGTATTTTATATACAAAAAGCTGGACAAAATACGTTCGAACAGGTCGGTTCGCTGATGTTACTCGCATATACTCTATCTAAAGTTGGAATACTATAAAATGCTGTAGAAAGGGGAATTTTTCCAAAATATATCATGAAATACATCAATTTTCTATTTTAGACACGATTTAATCAAAATTTCTCATATTCGCCTTGTTACATAAGTACATTTTTTAATAGAAATGACAATGATATAATGTTTTTTTTTTGAAAGTATGAATCTTTAGCTTTAAAACGCTGTATTGTAAAGTCCTTAAAAGTTTTTTGTTGCGAAGATATGATTTTTTGAAGGAAAAGTGGATTTTTTACCAATTTCTCATTTTTGTTTAATGGTTTTGCCTTTAGAACTTCACAATAAATTATTTTTTCGGCAATGCCGATTGTGCAGTCACACTCCTGAGATTTTAAACTTTCATTTAAAAAAAAAATTCTATAAAAATATTGATTGTAATCAAAATTATAGTTTCTCAAAGTTGAAAAAGTCTCCCAGATCCGAAAATGTGTTTCCGTATTTTACAGGATCGGTGTATTTAAGAGTTAAAAATCATCGTAGAGAACTTATTAAAAGAAATAGGTTAAAGTTAAAGGATCATATTTTTATTTAAAAAAATGTTTTATTGGTCTGGATTTATAATTTAAATCTGCAACATACATAATGCTTATTTTTATGATCTAAAATTAGTGGATAATATGGAATTTTCAATAAATATAGTTTTTGTTCTGTAAGTTTAATGAATTTTAATATGATTTTAGTGTTTAAAAGTGAAATTACATCTATATATTTATATATTTTTTAAAACTATATGTACATATGATGCGACATTTCTATAATAACATAAAAAACAAATACTTTTATTAATAAAAAATAAAAAATTATATATTTTATTTTATCAATGTCATGCAAATATATTGATAAAATAAAATATAAGAAATATAAAAATTATTTTTAATTTTAGTACTTTTACCAGCCAAGCTGAGATTAGTGCGCCGTGAATTTTTCACACCGACCTAACTATTGAAATAACAGTCGTTAAAAAGTGTTACTTTTTTAGGCAGGATATATATGCGTGCAGCATGTACTATACCGGTATCAGCAACGCGAGAAATTTTGCTCTGACAGGAGTGATCCCTCGGTGGCTAGTATTCAGAGTTAATAATAAATCACTAACATCTGAATGTGAGAACGCTCTCTTCTCTTAATATTAGCACTATAATCTAGCTGTGATCGTTAATGCTCTTCGTTTTATATAGTGTTTTTCAAGGTACATTTTAGCACTTAATTACATTCTATTTTTTTAACTTATTGTTTTCAAACTTGAGCATATTATTATACGGCTGTATATACACTTGAGTTTTTCTGTTATTTAACTTTTATTCGGCTATACACATTTCACGTTATGCAAAATTAAACAATAATATTCTGTTAATATAGTATTATAAGCGAAATTTTCATATCAAAATATTTATTCAATGAATCGATTGTTACTCTAAAAAACGATATTTAGAAACATTTGAGGTATTTTATGCTTGTTATGTAATGTTAAACAAGATAAAATATTTTTAATGATATTTCTAAAGTTTTGAATGCAGGAAATATATATATATATATATATATATATATTTGCCTATGATCAATAATATATGTAATAATAAAAACTTGTATAGATAATTTAAATTTTTATCTAAATATATTATTTCTTTATTACAGTACATTACAATATTATATTATGTATGTACTATTAATGTAGGAAGTGGCGAAATCTGAGATACTTGATCTACTATTTTCTAGAAAACCATTTTAAAAAACTTGAGCTATGGTTAGGAGAAACTTGATTCAGGAGGATTACATTTTTGCTATTTCTTTAACTTATGCAATTAAAGATATTGAGTAATATAATCTATCTGTATTAAAATTTTTTATAAAATTAAACAAGTTACAATAAAATTAAACATAATTTAAATATTAAACATTCGGTGACGTCACGCAAACACATAAAAAAAATCGACGAGCTATGCGTGAACTGTGTCGTGTGATGAATATCGCTGTTCAAATGTCGTAGACTACTCAAGTAAGAGTACGCAACAGAGCGTGAAATAAGGCAAACGGAAAACGTGTCGAAAAATGCGCTAATCACAAAAAAATTGTAGTGATCAATATTTATACGCATACGTACCTATTGATTGTTGATCGTGTAAATCAAAACAGACAGAGAATAAGAAACAGAAGGAAAACAGACGAAGAGAGAGGTGAATATACACTTTTTAATGGAAAAGATAAAAAATACCGTCTTTTATCTTGACAGCTATTGGCACATAAATTCACCAAATGATTTAAACATAAAGAAACGCAATTAGCTTCGAAATGTTAAAGATGCATTTATATCCTTTGCAGAGCAAAATAAATTTTATTGTAAAAATTATCTCATGATAGTACCGAGTGTACGCTTAATCGATTTAGACCAGATTGCACTACAAATGTATGTATTTGTCTTTATCTTTCTTTCTAAATAAAGCCATACACATTTTAGTTTCGCTTAAAGCCAAAATAACTTTGGCGCGCGTGCGTGCGTGCGTGCGGGCATGCGCGCGTGCTGTGTGCGTGTACGCGCGCGCGCGCGCGTGTGTGTGTGTGTGTGTGTGTGTGTGTGTGTGCGCGCGCGCATCCAAAGACATACAAATGTATGCAATAAAAGTTTAATGAAAACAAAAAGGAAGCAAAAATAGTTTTTTTACATAGAATTCTATGAAAAAGAACTTAGAAAGTAAAAAACGTATGGTTTCAAGTGTATGCATTAAAAAAAATCTTTATTCATTCAAAATTTATTCACATCTTTATTTATTTATATAGTTAACTAAAAATGAATATGGTATCATTACAATTAGCCAAGCATATTCTTGCAGAAAAAGACTTCGAAAAGTTCCATAAAAACTTAATAAAAAATTATTTGTGTAAAAATAAATAAGTAATCAGTGCAATTACTTAAAAATTATATGCATTAAAAGTTTAATGCATTATTGCATTTAAAAGTATATGTAACAAAAGTTTGACATTATTGTCTTTCATTGTTTTTCATTCTAATTATAAGTTGCATAAAATGGATATAAAAATGGAAAAATAATTAACAGAATATATCAGTGCGGCTTACCCGTGTCGCATTAAAACGCAATGGCTCATCAATGTTTTACAATAGAGAAATTATTTAAGAATTAATGAAAATAGTGATATATATATATATATATATATATATATATATATAAACTGTAGACATGTACATACAAAAGCATCTTATTAAGGGGAGAAGATTATGTAAATATCAATTTTTTTATTGCATATACAGATTGCGCTATCTCAATCTGGTCGATGGAAGTATTGAATAACTTCGAGAATTTTTAACAGATTTTACAAAGTCGTATTTTTTTATTAAATTTGATTTATTACAATTTATTTTAATTAGTTTCCAAAAATAATATCGATCAAATGTCCGCCTTTATTACTGAGACAAAAACAAGCTCTTTTATCGGCATTTTCCATCACATTTGCCAGCCTCTCAGGCGATATCACTGTGATTTCGGCTCAAATGTTGTTTTTAAGTTCATCTATAGTTTTAAGTTCATCTTCGGTTTGCTGGCAGAGACTTTACTTTTCAAGAATCCCCAAAAGAAAAAGTCCGGTGCAGTCAAATCCGGCGATCTTGGTGGCCAATTAATATTAACTTCTTTTAACACCATACGTTCCCAGGACGTGCCGAAAAAAGAGCTCGTTTTTATCTCATTGTCAGTAATAAAGGCGGATATTTGATCGATGTTGTTTTTGGAAACTAATTAAAATAAATTGTAGTGAATCAAATTTAATAAAAAAATACGTCTTTGTGAAATCTGTTGAAAATTCTCTAAGTTATTCAATACTTTCATTGAACAGATTGAGATGGCGCATCCTGTATATGTACTAAAACATTTCAAGAATTCAAATTTTAAGTTCTCATATTGGAGATCGACATATTAACAATCCTACAGACAAGTTTATACGTAGGCCTCCAATAGATAGTCACGCAGTTCAAACTTTACACGCGTTTTTCTCGAAACTACGTCTTTCAAAACGGCGTGCAATATAACTCAAAAAATATTTTATCAATATAGCTAAAACGGTGCATGTTTATTTTTCACTAAATTCTTCACCGAAAGTACCTGTAAAACTTGCAAGAATAATTATCCAAATTATTTTTTTCACATAATAAAAATGAAAATTTTATGTGAAAATTCAACACTTTTCAAAACTGCGTAAAATTTTTATTTTAGTACTTTCTACTATCGGATTTAGGTTTTTCCGGTATGCAATTTTATCAAAAAGACAGATTCGTTTGATTTTTTATTTCGGGATGAGATAAAAAGTACTACATTGCACGCCATTTGATCCTCTCGAAAACCAGGACTTAGAGAGCGAGCGCCATTACGCCGTCATATTTGAACTAATTTGGTTAAAAAAATTTTTTTCTACATCTACTAATTATAAGAAATATGTAAGAAAAGTTATGGACAGTTCATTAAAAGTCTTGTGCCGTAAAAAATTTATGAAAATTAGCTTTTTTGGCTGATTACATGACCTTTCCCCCTTAAAGTTAAAACTAAAAAGTTAAAACTTATTAAAATAAATAAAAAAAAGGTATTAGTACCCAGTCGACACAGTTATATGTTTACTATATAATAGTTATTTATTTCAATATCTCGTTTTATATAACGTGAAAGTTGCTGCAATATTGTAGCTATATTATAATTTTGCCCTTTTTCGTAAGTAACAGTAACGACATATTTATGTTGAAATAAATCACCATAGATCATAGCCCATACAGCACATTAATATTGTATCAACGTCTCATACAATATTTAATCACAATATTAATGAGACATTGCAGCAATGTCTAATGTCCCTTGAATCAATGGTAAAATTTCTCTGAAATGTAAATATTAATATGGTTACACCACATAATTTCAATGCAAAACTATGTTTTTGTAGCATTTTATATTTTTCGCAAAAAAGAAATTTCAGGAATATTCTCTTGAAAATACCAAGTGGTCACTCAATTACCAAGTCGTGACCACGGTAGACGTTGCTTGACTTCTGCGACTGCTGCGAACTGGAACCCTCGTGATGATCTGTGAACACTTTATACTAATACGTATATAACTGATAGATTAGGTGAATAAATGTAGAAAACATGAAACATGTATAATTAAAGCATAATATTTATATAAACATATATATATATATATATATATATATATATATATATATATATAATTTTTTTACTAATTATTACAAATGCGGAATAGCATTTGGAATAATTTTTTTGTTATTTGTGTAAATAAGAATACAATTAGAAACAAGTCTATATGACACAATAATTAAATTAAAAATTAAAAAATTTTTTTGAACATTGAAAAAGCATTTAAAAAATATTGTTTAAACATTAAGATGTAGATCAAGATTTTTTTGTCCACAGACTTATTTCGTATATTAATAATAATTTGTTCAATATTGCTTTAACGTTACAGCAACATTAATATTTAATGTAGAAAAAAAAACAGTAAATTTTCAGAATACCTTACCTCACCTCCGATTTTGACGAAATTAGGCTTATTCAATGCGTTTTTGCTCAAAATGAACGAATCTGGCAGAAAAAGTGTCGCTCTGTCTTGCGAACCGAGATATCAATCGTTAAAGTTGGCAATTGTATAAGTTAGAAAACCTATCATCACAATATAAAATGTTTATATAGTCACAATAATTAAATTCTATATAATAATAATATTATCATGTAACTAATTAATTATATTGATTTTATATTGCTACAATATCATGTTGCAATATTGATTATGTATTGGAGCATTACATCCTTGTTATGTTAATACAATTGCACATTTATATTATATAGAAAGAATTATGAAACATTTGTTATATAAACTGTTACTCCCAAATTATATAGTAGTTACAAATTGTGTTGACTGGGTAATAACTTAGCAATAATAATGATAATTTTTAAATAAGTTTAATTTTACATTTAATTTTTGAATAAATTTTTATAATTTTCAAAAGTTTTCTTTTATAAGAATGTATTTGGTTAATTGTATTTATTTCATCTTTGTTTTTAAAAAGTTAATCTTTGAATAAATAAAGGTTTCTCATTTTTATTGCATATACTTTTAAAGGTGTTTATGTACTTGGCGTATTTTTTTTACTTTGTTCTTTAAATAAGTTTTTTAAATAAGTTATATTTATTTTGATAATATTTACCAAAATCATTACAGATTAAGGCTTCTGAATAGCTGCCCGAAAACTCTTCGTTGACGGCGGTGACGTAACATTGTGGAAAGAATTAGATTTAGTAGTCATGAAAAGTGACGTGTGACGCTAAAATTTTGTCTTGCATGCCATTTTGTTATTGTGTGTTTTATTGTGAAAATGTGACTTGTCTCGTACTTAACAAATTCGTAAAGATGGACCGCAAGTAAATTTACTTTTGAATTTTATACGTAAGAACATATTTTTCACTTTTTTCAGCAGTTGTCCGTGTGTTTTCCTGTTTGAATAGGCTTCACTTCACGTGTCATTTACAACTATTTACTGACTATCAGAGAGGCAACAGAGAGTTTAAACATATTTTTACAAGTATTTTAATGCGATCTTATCATTCTGTTTTATCCAAATTCTTTTTATTAACAAATGGCATGCAAGAAATTTCAACGTGTCATTTCCCAGTTATGACATCACGATTTCAATATGATCGTACCGACTACTTAAGTAGAAGTAATATTACATTCATAACTACTTTAGATGTCTTAATTTAATTTAAATATTTGCAAAAAATTGTTAAATTCTGTAACTTTTATGAACATAATTAATCTAATTAATCATTTATTAATAAGATTTGCGTAGCCAAATTACAATTTTAATCAAATTATAAACTTTTAGGAATTTTAATTAATTAAAAAATATTATGTTAATAAAATAATGCAAAAATAATTATAATAGATGAATAAGTATAAAGTGTCTAAAATCAACTTACAAGGAAAGGGACAGAAGTGTCCCTCTCCGATTTTAACGAGCTTTTAATATGTTATACGACAGATAAAAATAAGGAACACATTTTTTTATACGTGCTCAATTTCACTTTTAGGGGGTGAAACACCTCTTTGAAGAAAATCGGTTTTCTACTTTTGAAATGTATATCGTCAAAACTATAAGAAATAGAGAAAAATGTTCTAATTGAGAGTTAAATAGCTTAAAAAGTACTTTATATCAGTAATAAAAATTTTTTAAAAATCTTTTTGTACTTTCACCCACCACCTATCCATTTTTTTCAATATTTTTATTTCTTTTTATAAGCAAATAAAGCTTATCTTATTACAAATTTAATGTGTATGATAAATAATAAATATGATATCATTCAAAATCTGTTGGAAAAATTTTTAATGGTTTGTCTTTCGAAACTATAAATTAAAAGAAATCGTTTTTTGATGAGTACGTTTTCTTCTTTTCTGAATATTTTAAATATATTTAATTTCTCGATTTTTGCACCTATTTATTGTTTTTTTTACCTTCTAGCGTATTGATTTAAAAAATTGTTCAAATTCTATGCATTACATACAAAGATATATGCAATTGAAAATGGTCGGATGGCGTACACCCACGTATGGCAAAATATCGAATCCGGTATAGTATGTCAGTTGAGGGTTAAAGTGCCTTAACTTTTTTATTTTCAATTTTAGCGCTTTGATTATATGTATAATCGTTAGAACTCTTTGGAAGGCTACTAGAACTCGTGGCAAAACCGGACTTTTCCATAAAAGTTTTGACCAAAACAAACTTTAAAATTCCTAAATGTTCCTTTGATGTTCCTAGAATATTTAAAGCGCCAGAATTTTGTTTTTAATTTCAGTGCGTCGGTTGTTAAGGATAATTGTTAGAACTCTTTGGAGAGCTACCAGAACTCGAGACAGAACATTGGATTTCCGAAAAAATTTTTGTCCGGTACGGAATTCAAAATTTTCGAAATTTTTTTTTTAATTTCTTTAAAGTTCTGATGGTCTTACAAAAAATTCTATTGATTATTTTTAATAATCAAACGTATTAAAGTTGAAAAGAAAAAAGTTATAACCCTTTAAGTTACAGAATTGTGAAGTTGGTTTCCCCCGCTCTTTCAAAGATGTTATTATCGCTTTAACCTTTAAACACACCGATCCCGTAAAATACGTAAACATATTTTTAAGTCTGGGAGTCTTTCAACTTTTTGAGAAGCTATAATTTTGGTTCCAATCAGTATTTTTCAACAATTTTTTTTTTTTTTTTTTTTTTTTTTTTTTTTTTCAAATAAAAGCTCAGAATCTCCGAAATGTGACTACATAATCGGTATTATCGAAAAAGAATTTATTGTGAAGTTATGAAGAAAAAATCATTAAGTAAAAATTATTCAAAAATTAATTTTTTTTTTAAATTATACTTCGCAACAAAAAACTGTTAAGGACTTTAAAATACGTCGTTTTAAAACTAAAGAGTCATACTTTCAAAAAAAAGTTATGCCATTGTTATTCTTTTTAAAAAGTATAATTATATAACAAGAAGAATATGTGGGTGTCTAAAAATTTATTTTTTCTAAAAATAATTATATCTTTGCAACAAGGACCTTACAATATGGTGTTTTAAGGCGATGCTGGACTGACGGTGGAACTCACTCGATGTCGGTACTGCAGATTGTTGCAGATTTTTTTTCGATAAACTTAGGATTGTGCGTTAGGCGAAAAGTAAGGGGAACAGCTTAGCGTTTTTTGGCAAACACATTTATTTGTTTTTCCTTGTTTTTTTTACTTTAGCGCCTCTAATCTTTGAATTACTATGAACACAATTTCTGCTCTTTGCACTAATATACGTGAAAATTATATAAACAGTTTATACAATTATATCTTATACTAAAGCTTCTAAGATCATTTTGCAAACGTTGTATTGTTCATTGATTTAATTTTCACTTTGCTAGCTACTTCATACACACAATGTTTAAAATATTTATATGGTCACACGTTGTCACGAGTCGGCTACAGAAGCCAATGGTTAAACTATAATTTTTTAATTTATTTTCTTTTTTCGTATTAAGTTATAGCTAGCGAAGTGTGTTTTTGTCACTATGTACTTTAATTATGTAAATTTTGGACCCTGTGCAGAAACTCCTTTTTCTACTACACTAAATATTATTTTAACTTTAGGCAGAGTACATGCGAGTAACATATGCGAACGGACTTATTCAAACGTGTTCTGTTTGGTTTTTTAAATATAAGTTTACTCACAAGAGAATTTTACTTACACAGTGGTAGTACCACAGACCCCAACAAAACTTTGCTGCAGTGTCGTTCGAATTTTAGTAACCAATAAAAATTGATCAACCATATCAAGAAAGAGAAGATTTCAAACTTTTTTTATTCCTTATTCCGAACCTTTTATTTCATTCCGTCTTCACACAACAAGCGTTCGAAACTTTATATAGGCAACTTTTTGACCCATTTGTGTGTTTAAGGATTAATTGACGGAACTCTTTCTTTAATCGATTGAGAATTTTAGAGCTCCTTGGAGACAACCAGAACTGTGCTTATTTTTTCAAAGTTTAAAAAGTGGCTTCACAGAGGTTTTCTGAACACTATATATATATAGTATTTTTAGTATAGTATGTCTTTTCTTACCGGCTAAAATTTTTAGTATTTGAATATTTTATGAGCATTTATGGAATATAAGATAAAAATCGAAATTGGGTATATAATTGAATCTCAGAGTTAAATATGGCGAACCATTTAATTATTTCATTAAAAATTTTAATATTCTTTAATATCTTGCTTGTATTAAATAAACATTATATTTATAATTAAAATTGTACGTATTTATAATTTTTTATATATTTCATACCCAATTAAAACTGCCTAGTTAATGTGATGTTAATATGACGTTCAAAACCATCGTTTGTGGTCATGGCATGAAAACCGTTCAATATAACGTATAATTGACACCACGTAAATTGATGTTGTGTGCAATGAAACTTCATAGAATAAGGTGGAAGTAACTGTTTAGATAATAATTTTAATGTTATATCAGAAAATTCAGTCAATGTCACGTTGACATCAAAATTATGACAAGATAATTTTGCCCCGGTTAGTTTTCGAAAGAGATTTCTGTGGCATTGTTTTGTAATGTATTGCTATTTTTAAATATTCAGAACATTTAAGGAGATGCTAAAAATGTCTTTTCTTACCGGCTAAAAGCGGTTAATTTTTGTACATGTTTTTTTAGTTACATTTACAAATTAAAAAATTTTTCTCTTTAATTAAATTACAGACATTAATGTATTTCATACCGATTAACTTTAAGCCAAAAACGAAAAACATTTGTTTAATATAAATATCTAATTTTAATCCAATATGGCATCTAGAGCTGTCAAAGGATATTAATATTTACATCATACAAATATTTCACAATTTGGTTCTACAAAATAAGAATGGTATGAGATTACATGTAGAAACAACATAAAGTTTTCAAAATTTGGTTTAGAACTCTAATATGAAAGATTAGCATGCTTAAAAATTTCTGCATACAACAAAGATAAACTGTAGTAAACAGAGCAGCAATTATGTGACATCGTAGATGACAGATCTTGCATTAGATTGCGCTGAAATCGAAAAAGAAGGACAAATAATGTATTCATGATTTTTTATTCATGACGCCTATTTTCTTTATTTTTTGTCTTGCACGTCAAAAAAAAATATGTAATTCCGACGTCGAGTGAGTTCGATCTTCAGTTTAGCATCTTTTTAAGGCCGATTGTATTCTATTTTCATTATATAGAGCATTCCATTTTTATTTATTTCCAAAAAATGTTTTATTATGGTAGAAAAAAAATTAAATTAAAAGTTGTTTAGTTTGAAAAGAGACAAATTTGGTCATTTTTTTTTCTTATGTGAAAATACTTGAAAGATATGAAGATTACTTCCAATTTTATAAATAAAATTATATGATTTTTTTATGTATCGTGATTTCTTTAGTTTAGTATTCCCCAGATAGCAAAACGTGATAACTCAATCTAAAGGAAATCATTGCACAGATTAAATTTTTAATTGCTATTACGTTATCTTTTATTTGATGCGATAAAAATGTTTTAGTCAATTTAGTATCAATATACTGAGTTTTATTGTCGAGCAAATGTAAAAAAATTATTAAAATCAATCTGTGATAAGTATATTGCCGTAAGTTGTGTTTAGAAGTGTTTTTGTCATTATTATATTTTGAAAATTGTTTATAGCAATCTGTAAGCAATATGACAGCAACATGCGAGCAACAATTTCCATTTATAACTTGTAATAAGTATAATGCTGATAAGTTGTTAGGAACTTGCCGGTATTATATTTGAAAACTATTGCTGGTAAGAACGTAAAAGGATACCCCCTTTTGTTGCTTCGCTGACAATTAATGAGAATATTTGTGACAAGGTGTCGACAACTTGTAATTATTTGGCTATCTGGATCTGTATATAAAAGTATTAAGATAGAATTATCAAAAAATCAATAGTTTGCGAGATATTTTACATTATTTTATTTATTATATTTTATATTTGTACTATTATATATGTATCCATATACTGTACATTTATATACTTATTGTTAGTACTTATGTATAAGTATATATTATAAATTTTTTTTTATACATGAATAACGAATCATATACTTTTGCTTTTATTTTATCTGTACTTGTTTTCAATATTTATGCCTATTTACTCATGTGTCAAAAAATGAAGTCTTCTTGTAGAGGAATAAATTCAAAACTAATATACAATATATTTTTACCAATATAAAATAATTTTAATATTGGATTAATTTACTTTTAATCTTTTTCTAGTTCTAAGAATTAAAAAAAAAAAGATTAATTAAACAAAGATCAATATTAATCTGCTAATAATGAGTAGAAATGGATATTAACCTTATATTTATTTCCATATAGGGAAATTATTTAATATGACATTAAATTGACATTAAAATGACGGTCAAGATTACCGTCATATACGACGTTTTGCATTCATGTTGTCACTTTGCCATTATTTTGACATCATATTCTTAATCAATTTGACGGCATATTGATGTTATTTTGATTAGGCAGTGTTTACTACATATTTATAATATTCTATAACCTATTTATAAAGTTAACTCGGTTGTTACTAGTAACGAAGGTAATATATATTTAATTAAACAATTTTATGAGCAATGAAAATAAATCTATAGCACAATAGAATAGTTTTATGTTTATTTAACTTCTTTTCAAAATGTAACAAGAAATTGTTAACAATAGCGGTTATCCAATATTAGCCAATGTATTTTCTCACAACATTAATTATGGTACGAATATTGTTTACTTTGCATGAAAGACGTCAGAGAAATAGGCATTTTTCTACGTCTTGTAACTAGCCGTTTGCTGAATCTTTCGTATGAGTTTTAGCTTGTTGCCCAATGCTATCTATAGACGCGGAGCTCCGTTGCGATGAGACAGATTATATAGTCAAATGAACTTGGCTTTAACTATGGTAAATGACCATCTAATATTACACGTTGAATTACATTTCAACTTCGACAATCTTTTACTGTTCATTTCATTTTCAAGTACATTTAAGTACAATTTACTATGTCAAGTTTATTTTTGATTTTTTATTCAATTTGACTTAATTCGCGCAATTAAATTTTTAAATTCTGAGACTTAGTTATTTTCAACCAGAATTTTTTTATAGGGTACATATGTATAGATAATATTTTTAATAATATTCCCCCTAAAAATATATTTGATGCACATAGAATGTTAATGACATGCTTTGTTATCTGGGTAACAGAGAAGTAAAAATTCATAGTTCATACACTAATGACTTTTTTTTTATGTAAAAGCTAGAAACGAAAGAAATAAGAATGCTACTTTGTTTTTGGATTTTAGTTCTTAAACGAGATCTAAAAATAGAACAAATGGAATGAAATGGAAGCTGTATGTAAAAATTACATATGAAATATTATTTCAGCACTAAGATCTTACTATAATCGTTCTGATTTATCTTATATTTAATTTGTTGTATACAAATCACGGTCTTAAGTCAATATTATTTTATATTAGGTTTCCACGATCGGATTTACTATGTATGTGTGTGTGTATTATGTAGAAATTATGCGTATAAAATGGTCCAACAAATGTTCAAATATTTGGTTGTTTGTTTCAATACATAAGTTTATCCAATTACGAAATTATTCTCTATTATTTGTAATTTTGTTGCAAATATAATATATATGTACGCACGCATGCATATATACACACAGAAGTTTAAATCTGACCGTACAACTTTCACACGGTACACTTTAGGTATTAGTGCTAATGCTAGCAGTAGTGTAACTTTCAAGTCCTATAACTGGGAAAGTTCTTATGGAAAAAAGATTTGTAACCAATATTTTGGAGACGTCTCAATGTCATCTACAAGGTTATGCTATGAAAAATAAGTTTTATTTAAGATTTTTGTGTTGATCTTGATAACGCTTCTCAAAGTCATTGCAAGATTAAATAAGTATCGGCATCATTTGTCACCATTGATATTTTACAACTTTTCTATGAAACATTCTTCTTAAAAATGTGCATTTTTTGAAAAAAAAGTCTAAGAAAATTAAAATGGGGTATCCTCTGTGAGTACACACACACATACACGCACGCACACACACACACACACACACACACACACACACAGGGTGTAACTAAGAATATATATAAAATACACTACGAGATACAGGACAAGAATCCAAGTCGAAAAGTTCCGAATCATTTTTTTGATCTGAGCATTCTATTTGTAATTATATAGTATTAAAGTTTACAAATTAGCGTTTGTCTAAGGGGAAAAACAGGAGCAAAGAGTAGCCGCTATTCTTCTGGACGCTGATTTGCAAACTCTAATACCATATAACTACAAACAGAAAGCTCAGATAAGAAAATGACGAAACTTTTTGACTTGGATTCTTATCCTATACTCTATATGGTTTTTTAGTTACACCATGTGTAATATATATATATATATATATATATATATATACAGGGTGATTCAGAACGACCCATGTGTCCCTGTAAAGACGTGTTCTTGAATAAATTCTGAGACGATTTTTCCTGTACAAAAATTTTGTCCGACGCTTACTTTTTGAATAATAAGAGGATAAAGTTAGCGAATTACGGACCGTGTACACATGGTAGACAAAGACGGCGCAACTAACCGTCCGACGCGGGCGCTTACCCGTGTCGAACGGTTAATTGCGCCGTCTTTGTCTACCATGTGTACACGGTCCGTAATTCGCTAACTTTATCCTTTTATTATTCAAAAAGTAAGCGTCGGACAAAATTTTTGTACAGGAAAAATCGTCTCAGAATTTATTCAAGAACACGTCTTTACAGGGACACATGGGTCGTTCTGAATCATCCTGTATATGCTACAAGATATGTTACTTATTACAACTTGAGTTATGTCTTAATTTAAACGTAATTGTCCAAAAGTCAATAATGGTTAAAATAATTTTGAATTACAAATACACTCTATTGTATATATTGTGAATTACATTCAATCATTAAACTATAGATCTAATGTGAACAATATTTTTCTTATGATTGTGATATTGCCCCTACTATTATACAATATTATTATACAAAATTTAAAATTCTATGCGACTCTATTATTTTTAATAAGATAGTAATAATTTCAACATTCTGTAATAAAGGAAAAATAAAATTACAAGCAGTGTCCTGTGTGTTTCCATTAGTTTTGATTTTAATAGTAGAAATTTTTCTCACCTTATAAAAATAATTTTAGAAGTATTATTATATCAAAGCAGTCTTTCAAGAAATTGTAAACAAATATTTATATTCTTATTATTAACGTTGATTAATCTTTTCTGTAACGTGATATTTGCGTAATAATTGAAATCTTTATAATTGAAATTAATTTATTATTAATTTTTTATTAATGATTGTTTTGCTTATCTTTCTTTCTTTTCTCTTTTTGATTCTCTGTCTTAATTCTTTTATCTCTCTTTGAAAATCATTAAAAAGTATTATCATTTATTGCAAATTAATCTATGCCTACCAGAAAAAATGTTTATAAAATTTTCAGAAAATTTTTTAATAATTCAGGTTTGTTTTACATGATCTACAATTTTTAACAGAATTTTGTATAAAATTATATTTATAATTTAATAATTATTTATATCATTATAAAAATTATTTGAGTAATTAGCATTATAAGGTTCTAGTTTTATGAATAGAAAAGACGCATTATATATCCGCATTATATATTGCATAAAAACTCTAATTGTATCTAAATAAAATCTTAAACATTGATCGTTATGAGTAATTGTGCCCAATCAGACATTATTCATATGTAAATGTGATAACGTGTAATGTTATTTTTCAAACATATTTAATTTGAATTGCTTTTGCAGTGGGCGTATGTGTGCATATTTTTGTGTTTGTGTTTATTTAGATTTATTTTTAACTTATTATGACGCTACAAGTATTACATTTTTTTATTATCCTTGGTGAACATTTTTCTTAGAATTCTTTATATCATTTTTTTCAGAATTTCTGTATGATTTTTAACTTTTTCATATTTTTTATACAAATTGGAACACTTCTGAAATACTCAGACAGTTTAATTACAATAAAAGACACCGAAGTGTAGTACTCTTAAAATTGTCAACTATTAATGGGCTAATAAAAATAACCGCCATTGTTGGTAGAAAATAACAATTTTATTAATTTTTAAAAACGGACGTTTTGACTTACCTTCGAGTCATCGTCAACTACAATTCCTTCTTTCTTAAGCGCTGTTACATAAGTTTGCTTTTGCGAGATGTTTCCCGGCTAGGCAATCCACTTGTTAGGACGAACAATTTTTATGGAAAGATTAATTTCTGGCTACTGTATAGAACATTAACGTTGATTTTTAGTCTTTTGTTAGAAATTTTTTTTTGTCTACCGCTCCCCCACCGTAAAATTACTTACCAGAAGAGCTCGCAAATTGACAAAAACCGCAAATTGACAAGTCACATTCGTACAGTGCGTTGCCTGGGGTACTGATTTTAGGGACCACGTTTCTTTCTTGATTATTTTTATGTTCATGACTGAATGCTGCGGTGATCGTTGACAGCAGCATTTGGTCATGAACGTAAAAATAACTAAGAAAGAAACGTGGTCCTTAAAATCGGTATCCCAGGCATCAATGCAACGCACTGTACCGCTTGAATTATACGAATTATTTAACTTGTAACAATCAAACTTCCACGCAATAACCTGTCAAGTCGAAAGACCGAACTGTATTGAACACGCAGAAACAATTCGGTTTACGTCCAACAGTAAATAACAATATACAATCGATATCCTATGTAACAATGTCAGAATCATGCAGTCACGTTTCAAAACTATGAGCTTGAATTGTTAACCTCGGTCCTTGAATTTATTTAAAAGCGTCAAATAGCCATTATGTAAAAATTCCGTATCTGTCTGTAAATTTACGCTGTTGGTTTGCAGTTTGATAAATAATATTTCAGAAATTAACCCTTAAACACACCGATCCTGTAAAATACGGAAACACATTTTTGGGTCTGGGAGACTTTTTCAACTTTGAGAAGCTATAATTTTGATTACAATCAATATTTTTATAGAATTTTTTTTTTAATGAAAGTTTAAAATCTCAGGAGTGTGACTGCACAATCGGCATTGCCGAAAAAATAATTTATTGTGAAGTTCTAAAGGCAAAACCATTAAACAAAAATGAGAAATTGGTCAAAAATCCACTTTTCCTTAAAAAAATCATATCTTCGCAACAAAAAACTTTTAAGGACTTTCAAATACGGCGTTTTAAAGCTAAAGAGTCACACTTTCAAAATAAAATTTAGCAAAGTCATTCTTTTTAAAAAGTATAATTATGTAACATGGAAAATATGAGGTATTTTTAGGCATCTAAAAATCCACTTAAAAAAAAAATCATATCTTTGCTTCAAAAAACTTTGAAGAACTATACAATACGGCGTTTTAAAGCTAAAGATTCATATTTAAAAAAAAAAATTATATTATTGTCATTTCTATTAAAAAACGTACTTATATAACAAGGCGAATATGAGGTATTTTTGATTAAATCGTGTTTACAATTGAAAATTGATGTGTTTCATGATATATTTCGGAAAAACTCTCTTTTCTACAGCATTTTATAGTATTCCAACTTTAGACAGAGTATATGCGAGTAACATCCGCAAACCGACCTGTTCGATGTATTATGTCCAGCTTTTTTATCTAAAATGCTCACAAAAAAAGTTTTGCTTACACACTATATGGGTCTCATTGACCCTAACAAAACTTTGCAAAACTTTTCAAATTCTAGTTGACCAAAAAAGTTGATCAATCATATCAATCGAAAGAGGAGATTTCAAACTTTTTGTACGTCTTGGTCCGAACCTCCGATCTCATTCCGTCTTCACATAGCAAGCGTTCAAAACTTCATATGGGGTCTCTCAGACCCACTTACGTGTTTAAGGGTTATTCTTCTGCTGAGGAACCTTTCCATATTCAGGATCTCAATGTTATCTTAATTGTAGTCATGATTGTGATGCATCCTATGTTTCGAAACAACTGAGTAGTTGCCTGTTTTTTTTTGGTTGCCTGTGTCATTTTTATGTTCGAAAATTCTAGTTTTTAACAATCTGCGAGTCTGTCCGACATAGGAGGCATCACAATTTTTATGTGATATTC
Organism: Solenopsis invicta; assembly: GCF_016802725.1. Lineage (NCBI taxonomy): Eukaryota > Metazoa > Arthropoda > Insecta > Hymenoptera > Formicidae > Solenopsis > Solenopsis invicta. The sequence goes on along the minus strand of NC_052664.1, from coordinate 2,947,860 downwards.
TGTATACAACGTTCTCTTTTTTGTTGTTAGGTAAAACATCTTTCTGTGCTCTAATAAATTGACTAAGTTTATAATATATCAGAAATTTTATATATATTTTCAAAATTTTTCAAATATTTTAAACTAATTATGAATATCCTGAGATTTCCAAGATTTTTTGTTCTATCATTTCTGGTGATATAAAATTAAAAAAAATTAAAAGCATTTTTTAGAAATTATTGGATGAGAATTTAAGAATATTTTAGAATTCACATATATAAAAAATTCTAAAAGAAGATACAGACTTTTTCACTATTTTTGAAAAATATGCCAATTTGCATAAAAATTATGAAAAAAATTTTTATCAGGAATTGCTTGTCTTAATAATATTGTTTTATATAATTATAAATAAATAAAGAATAATTATAAATTAATTTATGGGAGGTTTGTGTAATACAAGTATTTTTTCATCTATAATTATATTTGTAACTTTATGAGTAAAATTATAAACAGAATTTTTTCTCAAATGTCGCGAATTACACAATTATACCTTAATAGACCTTTTTTAGGATTTGGATAAATAAAGTATTTTGCGATGAATTGTTGATAGTTAAAAACAAATTTGTTGACTAAAATAGCCTATCACCTTATGAGAAAAATAATGTGAAAAAGTCAAGTTTTAAAATTTTCAAGACGTAACACCGGAATCAAATTTTATTTCCAAACGTTGATGCCATGCAAAAGTATCAACTTTTAGAAGTGTGAAAAATTGCAACACAAAAATTTTTTACTTTTCTGGGGGTAATTAATTTTTAATTTAATTATATTTTATTTTCAAGAGCTGTGTTTGAAAGTAACGACGCGCAGTTCAAAATGAATAGAAACATACAAAATATTAAAAAATTAGAAAATAAATACAAAAGTTTGAGGCTCTTATAGAATAACAATTCAAATCAGAACAAGAAGAGCTTAGGAGTCGTGCTGGGTGTTGTGTGCCAAAAACAAAGCAATTACGAATGTAAATAATGTAAACGTTTTGACTATTTAATTACTAGTCATCTTCAGTACAATGATTGAATTTATAACATTAAAACAATTAAATAGCAAATCGTATCAAAAACTTAACGCAACATTGATAATAAATTGAGATCTTATCGAATATATCTGCGATGTCAGCTTACGAAAACGTATCACATTTAAACGTGCTTACAAAATGTGTCGAGAAGCATCTTAGGTTGAGAGGTATCCTCGAGAAACGAGCGAAAAGACATCGTTTTCGGAACATGAGTCTAGTAAAACCTGCACAAAAAAGAAGAAACAACAATATTTAATGTCAGAATGTAAAAAATAAATAAATAAATACAGATGAAAGTAATAATAAATATAATAGATTGAGAGCTGTACAAGTCAGGTTAATAAAATGGTAAAGAAGGAAAAAAACTAACGTAAAGTCAAAATATAACAATAAAAAATAATAAATTGAAAGCTGTACAAGTCCAATAATAAAATTGTAAAATGGAATAGATAACATGAAAAGAATAATATACAATAGATTATATCTATGAATTCCGAAAACTATATCTTATATGATGCTGGTACGAATGTACATCACAGAGTGTTGTGAAATGAATAATAAGGTAAGAGAATTGTCGAAACAGAACCATATAAGTAGGAAAGAGGAGTAGGAGGGGAAAGTATTAGATGTTAAGGAAAGGAAATACGATCGAGAATAGGAAGATACGCGTCAGGAAGTAGTTTGGTATCACTTTGTTTATTGAGATCTTTTTGTTGTTTCTTTATGTGTAACATTTTAGATATCCTTTTTTAAAATCCTTTTTTAAAAGATGGTTCTTGAGCTAAAATTTTAACGTTGTCCCAATCAAATTTATGGTTATAATCAATACGATATTTTGTGATAACAGAAGGAGAACTAGATTTCCTGATATCCGATTTATGTTCCGAGACTCGTTTTTAGCTGACGTTTTGTCTGTCCCACACAAGAAGATTCGCAATCCCTACAATTAATTTTGTAGACTACATCATTGCACGATAATCGGTCAATGCAATCTTTTCTCATGGTTATAAATTTATTAAGTTTAAAGGGAATTGTAAAAGCTATGTTGCAGTCATACTTATTGGGGAAAGATAAAAATTTCTCAGATACCGACTTGATATAAGGGATCGTGAAATAACTCGTCACACGTCCATCAGCCCCATCGGTGTCATTTTTATAAAAAAAATATTTTAATCTAACGTGAATCATAGCAAAGATGAAATTTAAAAGATAATTATTTTCAAGTAAGATGTTAATCATACGAGTAAAATTTTTTTGATGAAACTGTGGATGTGATAATGAAATTATCCACCATACCAAACTGTCCACCATACCAAAAACAATTCCCTTTTTGTGACACAACGGGTGATGTGAAAAGAAATTGAGGTATCTCCCCGAAAAGGTGAGTTTACGGTACTGATCGAAAATAATTACATTGTTGCATGTTATCAATAACACATCAAAAAAACTGATTTTCTCCTCTCTCTCCGTCTCCATTGTGAATTGTAGGCGGTCATGCACGGAATTGAAAGTGTCGAGAATACAGGATAGTGAGTAATCGGGCGCTGCCAATATAATGTCATCTACATATCTAAAATAAATTAGTAGATGGAATAAAGACTTTTTATCGCAGTACACTCCAAATCCTGCATGACCAAATCAGCTAAAATAGGAGATAGCAAAAATTCCATTGGTAAACCAAAGAACTATTTATAGACAAAGTTATTAAATTTAAAAAAAGTGGGACCTATATTAAATTTAATGCCTTAAGAAATTCAGTAAGGGGAATAAGAGTTTTTCGAAATCAAATCCCATCTCGACGTGACACTTTCTACCGCTAAGTCTTTTGAAACATTAATGAAAATAGACACGACATCCAGAGACGCTAAAACATGATCTGATTCCAAGTTGAAACCATTGAGCTTAATAGTTAACGAAATAGTAACTATTTTTTATAAAACTAAGGGCTTATGGTATACTATTGTGAAGAAATTGGTGCAAAAAATTAGCTAACGAATGTAAAGGACTATTTATTGACGATATTATTATTCTAAAAGGGTTATCCTGCTGTATCTTTGGTAAACCGTTGACTCTCGCTAACATTCCGTCGGTTGTTAAAATATAAAATATTATTTTAGCACGAAGATCTTGCTATAACCGTCTCGGCCTATCTTATTTAATTTCTTGTAGAAAATATTTTATTTATTCAGGTCCCAAAAAAATGTTATAGATTATTCAAAGTGGACTTTATATCAAGACGTTATTATTTTCGTAAAAATAAAAGTATCTTTTGCATATTTGTTTTCTTTATTAAAATTTAAGACAAAAAGTTTCGATATGTTTATTATATTTATAACATAATTTCTTATTTTATGTTTTTATTATGTATTTTAATATTTAATTTATTATTTATTAATTCTTAATTTTATTAGTTAATTTTAATGCTCAATATCTGTTACAAATTTTGTTACTAAACATTTTTAAATATTTTATTTGGCGGAAAATATAAAACAAATTTATTTGTACAAATAAAACAAAACGAGCTAAAGAGCCGTGCTGCGTGTTGTGTGACAAACGAACAAACCAAACAACCCAAAAACAAACAAACAAATAAATGTAAACGTTTTGACCTTTAATCAACGGTCTTCCTCATTACAAGATATAAAATCTATAACAACAAGCATTCAAATTACATTAAGATTACAAATCTTATCACAAAATTAACGCATCGAATTAGTTGGCAAATAAAGATCTTACCAAATGTGAAAATGCGAGATCCGCTAACAAAAATCGTAATATGTCGGAAACGTATTTCCCTTTCTTAACGTCTTATCTCCTCCTCTCCACTTCTTCTGTTTCTGACAATTCTCTTTTGTTCGTTCCTTACTTGTGTTGTGACATTCGTAGTAGCCTCTCTTGTAAGATATAGTTTTCGGAACTCATAGGTATGATATATATTAATATTTTTACAATTTCCTTTTTACTATTTACATTTTTTTTACAATTTTACGACTTTAACTTGTACAAATTTCATTTTATTATATTTATTATTCGTGCTTCTTAGTTTTTCCTTTTTACAATTTTATTACTTTGACTTGTACAGCTTTCTACTTTTTATTACTTTTTGTTCTCGTTTATTAGTTTTATATTTTGACTTTCAATACTTTCTGTTCTAAATTATTGGTAGTTGTCCTTTTTTAGTTTTTACATATTTCATGTTGCTTTTTGTTCTGTTTTTACCAGATCATGCTCCGAAAACGATATCTATTCACGGTCGAGAGTATCATTTAGACGGCGTTTCCGACATATTACGATTTTTGTAAGTGGATGTCGCATTTTCACATTTGATAAAATCTTTATTTGTCAACTAATTTGATGCGTTAATTTTGTGATAAGATTTGTAATCTTAATGTAATTTGAATGCTTGTTGTTATAGATTCTAAGTCTTGTATCGAGGAAGACCGTTGATTAAAGCTCGAAACGTTTACATTTATTTGGCATTTGTTTGTTTTTGGTGCACAACACCCAGCACGGCTCTTTAGCTCGTTTTGTTTTATTTGAATTATTATTCATAAAAGCCTTGAATTTGTATTTGTTTCTAATTTTTTAAATTTATTTGTCTTTTTTTTCATTCTTCTTTTCGTGAACAAGCTGATATTACTTTTCAATCTTTTTATTATTATTTAATTTAATTATTCAGTCTAAATTGTATCAATATTAGATAATAATTTTATCAAAAATCTTTGTTTACTTTATATTCTCTGCATAGAGGATATGGCCACAAAGAAACAATATGATCGTAATCACCTCCTACTGTGTATTATCAGTACCTATCTACTATGTATGTATTATTTTCTAACAAAGCTGAAGATGAAAATAGTTGGTTATTTATTTTGCTTTTTACACGCGGCATGTATTATACTGTTATACAAAAAAGCCATTAATCTTTCTTTTATATCTGTACAATATTCTGAGAACTTATATATTAATTACTTTTATTACTTGCATAATTTCTTTTATGTTAGTGATATTGCAATATAATAATTATTGTTCAAATTTAAAAAAAATACGAATGTATGAGAAAAAATTTATTATTTATTCAAAAGTATAGTCACTATACTTATAACTTTCGTGTATTTGTGTATTAGATATTCTATGTCATTTGAAAAAGTAATTTAAGTGTAAAATATGTAGATATGACGATCTAAATAGCGTGAACAGAATATTTTTTTAAATTGTTCTTCAAAAGAAGTGATAATTCAAAAGAACGTTAGCAATAAATGATAGTTCTTATTCTAAATTTTTTAAATTGTATTTCGACATGGAGTTTCGTATTGTTATCGTGAAGAATCAAATATTTTATCTAAAAGAAATCGGCGGGTCCCGATAGCGCACATCCCGATAGCACACAAACCACTCACAATAGGCTTGTTTTCTATTCCTGCACTAGACTGCACTGGAACGTTCCTTCTTGCTTTCGCTAACTTTGAAACATCTATCTATTTCATTTTAAATGTACTCTTATTTAGAGAGTTCAGGAACAAAAAACAAACGGAATGGCAGATGCCTAGAGATTTTCCGTAGGTTGGGTTAGATAAGTCAAGATGATTGGTTGGTGGGCTATCGGGATGTACACTATCGGAACCTTCCCAAAAAAATCTATACATATTTCTTTCGTAAAATAGTAAGAATTAATCAAACTTAACGCAGCAAACATTTGTTATAATCTGCTACCTTTAAGACCTCAAAATATATTACTATTATATACAAAATAATATTACTTTCCTATTTTCTATCACATATTTTTAACTTATACAACGTTTAAACAGTTTTGGGCTCTAAAAAATACATTAAACTCTCTTTTTTCTTTTTTGTTTCTTGCTTCCTATTGCATTCGTAATTTTTCGAGTTACTAGTCAACTTTCTGTGATTATTGCATCTTTGTTATATAGGTGACACACAGTACCAGCGTGGGAACATGTCATGAGTGTGAATTTCTGTGGATTAAAAAAATAAATGCGTTAGGTGTTGACAATTGAGTTTAATAAAAATTGAAAATAGAAAAGTATGCGTATAAGCGCGCAAAGGAGATGCAATGATACGAGAAACACATAAGAAGAAAATGAAGGAAGAATAAAAGTTTTATTGGCGAAGTAAAATAGAAAAAGTGCGCGCAACGGCAGATACGCGAAACTGGCGACCCAAACACGTGACACTGGCTCCCATGGGTCTCGGACCCGCCGCCGAGCCAATGGTGGGTCGTTCTCCAGTCGAGGCAGCACTTCAGAGATGCAATGCGGTCTATGTACCGTCGTCGCTGGTCTATTCCGCCGAGCTATGTGTATTACAAGCAGTCGACGTGGTTCCGGAGAATCTTGCTATCAGGAGTTGGCCACGGATATGCAGGAGCGACGGCACTCGCAGATGGAAGATGCAGAAATTGAACTTATTAAAGCAAGCGAAATCGTGAAGAGAGTGAAAAACGTTCACACAGAAGAGGTGAGATTAAACACGAGTAGATTTTTAAATAATCGACTTGCGTTGTATTGAAATAGATGAAAAACTTATCGAAAATATTTAATTCATGAATCAGGTAGTCTAAAATTCATTCAATTTCCATGAAAATTTGTATCTGAGAGTTTTTCGACTCCCTCATGAACAATCCATAGTCAGACTTCCAAAATTCAAAATGACGCATTCAATATGACAACTGTGCTGAATGCACAACTGATTATAATATTTATTAATCATATGGTCCAAACTTAATTTTTTTCCCATAAAAATAGATGAGTTTTTTAGGATACATTTTTCAAGATTTATAGATTCTGAAATAAAATTTATAAACAATTAGAAAATACAAAGTAGTATTTTTACTTCAAATTGAGTGTGTATATTAAAACATTGAGTATGTACTCGCAATAACTGAATGTTCACACTAAAATTTGGATGTTAACACTAAACATTTAAGAGTTTACTCTTAACATTTGAGTACGACACTCAACAAACGAGTATAAATTCTAATCCTCCAAATGTTATTCTTAGATTGAATATTCTCAAGTATCACTTGAATGCTAATTTTCATGATTGAGATCAATTCTGTTGAATGTTAAATAATATAAACATTTGAACACTTAAAAATGATTGCCTTTCTATTTTTTAAAGAAATAGAGATTAACAATGTTATCATCAGTACTATATTTATTATAATGCTTTACAACCATTATATATACCAATAGAAAAAAGATTAAAATATGCTTAAACGAAACATATTAATAAAATATTATTTAACGATATGTAAAATAATATGATAAATAATATATGATAAGTAATATATCATAAGATATATTAAAAGTATGTAAATAAGTTTTTATTTTATATTTTACTATAAAAGTATTTTATTTATTAATAGATGTGTGTACATTATAAAGTATACTGTTATGAAGATTGTAATTTATTGTTACTTGTGTAAAGGCTAATTCGCGATATTAGAAATCGATCCGAGTTCTCGGATCAAGAAATGTGTAGTCAATAAAATTGTCACTTTTTTATGAAGGCTGCAAGTTTATTGGGTACACAGTACTCGATTCGAGCATTTGAACTAATTTCTAGCATTGTGAACATTGATCTTCAACTTAAAAGTAACTCTCAAATTGAGGTTAACGCTCAAGTTGAGTGTCATTAAATTAATTGTTATTTTTTTAGTTTTGAGTGTTTGAGTCTTTCTTTTTTCTTTGTGAGTAAACATAAAATTGAGTAAACACTCAAATTTTGAGTTTTTTTTGTAAAGACTCATTTGGATTAAAAAAAACACTATTTTTGAGTGCAGTGTCCATAAAAGTGAATTATGTTATTCTTTGAGTATAGGAAAACTTTACTTTGTTAAAGTCATTTTTCAACAAGAGTGAAACAATCTCACTCCAAAATTATCAGAGTGAATCTTAATTCATCTGATAATTTTGGAGTGAGATTGTTTCACTTTTGTTGAGTGAACCGATTTATTCTCTGCAGAGTAAAATTTCCATGTAGAATGACGAACGAGCGTACTTTCAGATAGTGTTTCGAAATTTACTACCAGTATTGAAAATCTACCATATAGCGAAAGGAAGTTGTCAGGAACAAAGAGGACAAAGATACCACAATGCGAATATGATCGGTTTTACTGATACTTTATTTCTCTTGTATCACCTCCGTATACTTAGCAGACAAGTTTAACTTTCTTAATTTTTGTTTTAGTGAAAAAGTTTGGAAATAATTTGGGAAAATTTAGGAAAACAATTTCATAATTTAGAAAATAATAATTTATTTATAATTAATAAAAGTTAATCAAGTGTATAGTTAGCAGAAAATTTAATTTTTTTTCTGCAATTGTTTAGAAATAATTTGGGAAAGCTTAGGGAAATGGTTTTATAATTTAGGAAATAATAATTTATTTATAATTAATGAAAGTTAAGGGCCGGCAGGAGTGACGAGCCAATTCATTTACATCTATTTCACGGTGTAGTCACATATCTGTACTTTCGCATATTTTGTCTTGTAGATGAGATATTTTGCTGTCAGACTTTTTAACTTATTTCCTATGTAACTGCAAAACCTTTTAAAGATATTGCAATTTTGCTTCTAAAAGTATTATAATAAATGATATTATCTGCTCCTTACTCTTGGTGCACGTGTAATTTATACACTCAAGTATATTGTATCTCGTAGAAGCAATTCTTTACAATGAAACTTTTGTTAGCTTATATCTTATATAACTACGACACTTTGTACAAAGCCGATTTTTGTCATTTTGTCTTTAAGGTTTTATGATAAATAAATTATCTGTACCTCAGTTACACTATAGTGTCGAGCGAATAACACATAATGAATTTCTTTTTGCCTATTTTATTCAAAGAATCGCTGTTTACAAAGGTGCAGGCAATTCTCTTGATTACGAATATCGCTGTTACATTACAATCTTTCACATTACAATCTTTCAAGAATTGAAAAGAAAAAAAAATGCAATTGGTCAATTCCAATGGACTAACCTCTTGTTTAGTTTTAACCGAGATTGGTGAAAGAGGACCTACTTTTTGTTTCAATTTCTGAAGACCATGGCACATAGAAAAACTTAAGCAGTTAAGGCTGTTCTACAATGAGTTGAAAACGCTTCATCGCCAGTTGCAAAAAATGGCAACTAGCATTATTTCCGGTGGCAACGGACTGGCGCGGTTGCCAAATGAGAGTTGGCCAACTTTTAACTTTGGCGACAGCAACTGGCGATCGCATCACCTTAACCTTATGGCTGCGTTCCGATCTACACTGCAAGTACTGAAAATCTATAGTTCACGTTACGTATACTATAGATTTTCAGTACTGGCAGTGAATTTCGGAACGCAGCCTATAAAGTGAATTGAAAGAGCGTGGCGGAGCGTGGCAAAAATTACGACAAATGTGATTTGTGGTAGGACAATTTTCGGTAGTGATATCTTGAATGTCTGGTACTCACATATCTTGCTTAACCAAACATTCAATTTGCACCTTTTGACAATCTCCACATTCAAATGTAGATTAGGTGTTGAAATTATTTACAACTTGCGACTGGCAACTAGCCACTCGCGATTTGCAACTACGTTTTGCAACTCATTGTAGACCAGCCTTAAGAAATTCAACGTATTGGATCTGGTACTACTTACGTTTGGCCTCATGTTCTCAACTGCCATTGGCTAATTTGCTTACTGCTTAAGTTTTTTTATGTGTCCCAGCCTTAATTCGCTTACTGCTTAAGTTTTTTATGTATCCCAGCCTTGAGTCCCGAGGCTTGTTTTCTATTCCTGCACTAGACTGCACTGGAACGTTCCTTTTTGCTTTTACTAACTTTCAAATAGATATCTATTTCATTTTAAGTGCACACTAATTCAGGGAGTTTAGGAACAGAAAATAAACGGCCGGTCTACAATGAATGTTGTAAGCCTTAAGCCGTAAGAAATTGACCTACCATGGTCGAGTATTCTCCTCATATTTAACTATAATTGGTCAATTTCTTACGATTTAAGGCTTACTACGTTTATTGTAGACCGGGACTGAAAAATCGTGATGTGAAAGATCCTAATGTAAGCCTGGATCCTCATGCAGACATCGGCGCTTTGACACCGAGTGCTAATTGGTGAAAAAGTAATAAAGCTAGTGCTATTTACTTTCACCACCCATTTTTCACCAATCAACGCTTGGTGTCAAAGCGCCGATGTCTACATGAAAATCCAGGCTAACAGCGACATTTGTAATCAGGAAAATTGCCTGCACCTTTGTAAACAGCGATTCTTTGAATTAAAAAAGAAAAAAAATTCATCATATATTATTCGATCGACACTATAGTGTAACTGAGGTGCAAATAATTTATTTATTATAAAATTTTAAAGATCAAATTACAAAAATTGGTTCTGTATAAAATTTTGTAGCTATATAACAAATAAGCTAAAAAAGTTTCTTTACAAAATATTGCTTCTATGAGACACAATATGCTTGAGTGGGCGGGATTCGATAGCTCACGGTGCGATAGCTCACCATCGTGACTTATCTAACCCAACCAACGAAAAAACTCTAGGCATCGGCCGCTGTGAGTGGTGGTGTGCTATTTGTCCCGTGTGCTATCGGGATCCGCCCACTTGAATGTAATTACATATACAACAAGAGTAAGGAGCAGATTATATCATTCGTTATAATACTTTTAGAAGCAAAATTGCAATATTTGGTTCTTTAGAAGATTTTGCAGTTTTATAGGAAATAAGCTAAAAAAGTCTGACAGCAAAATATCTCGTTTACAGGACAAAATATGCGAAAGTACAGATATGTATCTACACCGTGAATGAGGTGTAAATGAATTGGTTCGTCACTTCTGTCGGCTTTTAATTTTTATTAATTATAAACAAAATTATTATTTCTTAAATTATAAAACTATTTTTCTAAGCTTTCTCAAATTATTTCCAAACGGTTGCAAAAAAAAAATTAAATTTTCTCTTTCTATACGCTTGATTAACTTTTATTAATTATAAATAAATTATTATTTTTTAAATTATAAAATTGTTTTCCTAAATTTTTCCAAACTATTCTCAAACGTTTTCATTAAAAAAAGATTAGGAAAGTTAAACTTGTTTGCTAATTATATGGACCCTGCCTGCACCGGACGTAACAGACGTGCTGTTTTGATCACAAAGTCGCAGAAAATATGATACGTCTTGTGCACGTCGCTGCGACGTAATTAAATAATTTGAATGTTTTAATTAATTAGCTGTTTGTTGAATTTTCTTTTGTATTATGACTTATATTTTAAAGATAAATAACATTTCACTTTTTAAAAATGATGTTTTTCATTTAATGTAATTAAATTTAATACGTAATTGTGAAAACGTTACGTAGAGTAATGTACAGTTGGGAAATACTATCGCGGTATCCGGCTATCCGGTAAAAATCACTATCCGATGCATCTCTCATAATAATTTTCTTAACCATGCAATTATAGTCACAAATACTTTTTTCTCTGCGTATAGTAGTACACGAAACCGTCACTAGATGGTTGTCATGGCGTTTTCTCGTAAGAAAGAAAATACGTAAATGGTATAAAAGGCGGAGCATTATAAGATTTTTCACCGATGTTCTATTAGAGTAGAATAATTTTTCTAATGAATTCCCTTGAAAATGAAATCAAGTGGAAGATGTTTTAATTTACTATGTGATTAAAACTAACCTTTTTAAACTTCCAATATTTGGAACCATTATAAACATAATAGATGTAACCATACATAAAAAGTAGAATATTATAATTCAGAATTACTATAATTTATAGATCGCATCCAAAACCACTATAAATTACAGTTGAATTATGGTAATTGCAATCATTCTCTTCTCTCAGTGTAAAACTATTATACATTTTATCTAGCAAGTATTTTACGTACATAATGCAGTAAAAACCAATCTTAATTTTTCAAAATTTGTCGATAATTTTCAGGTCACAATTAGTGCATAAGTCACAAAATACACGTCATTACAACGTCGCTGTCACCAGAAATGGGGATGTTAGTTACGTCTCAGCGACGTCTCAATTACGTTTCAAACACCAGTTGAGACGTCGCTGAGACGTAACATGCGACGAGTTAGCACGTCACAGCGACGTGCTTGTTACGTTTGGTGCAGGCAGGGGAGGTTCTTGTATCACACTGCAGCGGCATGGTGGCCGGCTGCCTTCACATAAAGGCCACGACACAGGCTTTTGCATAGCTGCATAACCGTATGCATAAAGAGATTGATTGATACATTTCCTTACGCATGTGCTAATGGACTAATCAACTTTCTTATGCATACAGTTATGCAGCTATGCAAAAGCCTGTACTGCGGCCTTCCTGCGGCCCTCCACTCGCTCTGTATTGTTAAAGAGCCTCGCACATGAAATACGTAACATAATATAAGCACAACATAAGATCAATGAACCAATGAGCATTCAGCACAAAGTCGCCATATTGATTTACATAAGATTTCCATTGGTCTAGAGGCCTTATACTACGCTTATGCTGTTATGCATTTTATGTGCGAGGCCCTTTAACAATACAGAGTGAGTGGAGGGAGAACGCTTCTTTCCATGAGGTGACAAAGGAGAACGCACGGGCGCGCTACTGTCGCGGGATCTAACCAATCGCATGCAAGATGTAGGCTTGCAGCGAATCTCTATCTTGCCTCTCGTCACGTGGTGACGCGGACCAATCACGTTGCTCTGAAGGAGCGATGCAAGCGCTACTAGCAGGGGAATAACATCGAAAATATATCGGGTGCGCTAGTTTATGTCTTACAACTTTGGCCAGCCTGAAAAAGATGTTTGATCCTGAACATTAGAAGTAAAATAAAAGATTCAAAACACAACTGAATTATAAACTTTGGAACTTACTTTCTAACATGACAAAATATAGAGACCGTAAACGTGGTCGTATATAAACTTTTCTTATTTCTAATGGTAATACAAATATGAACAATTATAAGATTACAATAATGCTTATGAATAGGAACGTATATCAAAATATCACATATTTTAGTCATGACGATGGGGACGCAACTCATAGTTTAATTCTATCAGGCGATAATATGGAATCGTACGATTAACTGACACCAGGGAATGTCCTGAAAGACATACTTGTTATTATTTAAAGTCTTCCCAATCATATACGGATCTTTATATATGGGCTTAAGTTTTCTATCCTCACCGAGTTTAACGATGGTGTCTCGTACCATTACGTGATCGCTAACTTTATAAGTAAAAGGAGTCTTATGTCTCTTGTCGTAATATTTATTATAATCCTTAAGTTGGTTGGTAGCTTGAAGAGCTATTTCTTGAAATTGAACATGGTTTTCTTGTAAATGAGAAGACCAATTAGAGTCAGCTAAATTTTTCAAAAAATTAGACAAAGGAAAATCAGATTGATTTCTTTTATCATATTCTAACAATAATTTAGAGTGAGAATTATTTAGAGTGAGAATTTTTAATGGAAGAATGAAAAGTATTATTAATAATATATTGTAATTCTGGAACAAAGCTAGACCAATTCGAATAATCCTCAACCATTTTTCTTAACGACGATTTCAAAAATCTATTAACACGTTTAACTAGGTCATTTGCCCAAGGGGCTACAATAGCGATTAGACGGTGCTTAATTTTACATTTGTAAAAATTGTGTAAACTCAAAGGAAGAGAAGGAAGTTCCTTTATCTAAAATAACAGTAGAGGGATTATCAAAAATATCAGAAATTGAAATTAAGTATAATATGACTAATCGAGACTACAGGCTTACAACTAATAGACTTACAGGCTTAGAGCCACGTAAATCTAGTGAAAGAATCGATGGCGACCAAAATGTTCTTAAAACCATCTGAGGATTTCGTTAGAAATCCGAAATGATCTATATGAATGACCTCCAAAGGAACACCCGGAACATAATCTAACTGTATCTTTCTTTAGAGTTTGACGAAGTATTTGCTATAAGGCAAACAAGACAATTGTCAATGTACGATTACACTTTTTTCCACATTGACGGAAACCGATGTGTATCACAAATACCCTTTATAGTCTTTTTGAGTGCGCAATGAGCACTTTGATCATGATACACCCGAATAACGCTTGTAAGCATGGACTCCGGTATGAAAAATTGTAAACTGTTATCACACTTTCTATAAACTAGTCCTTTGACCATCTCGAAGTGATTGTAAGGAAAAGTCTCAATATGATCAACGATAGCACGTGCGGGTCGGTCAACTGTCGACAATGCAACTGCTGTTCTAAAGGAATAATTTCAACTGACGCAACGATACGACTCATTGCATCAACATGCATCATTTTCTCATCTTTACAATGAATCAATTTAAATTTGTAATTTTGTACACGCAATATCCACTGAGCAATACGTGGATTTAAATTTGCTTTGTTGACAGCATAGATGACCGCATGACAATCTGAAATAATGGTAAATTCTAGACCGTAGAGGTAGAAACCTCTCTGAAACCTCTCAACGACTTTGACTATAGCGAGCGTTTCGAGCTCGTATGAATGATATCTGCTTTCTTATTTATTTATCATTTTTTTCTTATTTATTTATCAATTCATACACTAACACTGAATTAATGCTGGAATTTAAAACGATATTTAATTATTTGACGCCTTGCTTTTAATAATTCTGTACGTGTAAAAAAATATTGTTTTTAAGTCAAAAATACCATATTTAAAATATGTGAATGAAAAATAAAAATGCAGAGTGAGAGAGAAAGAGAGAGACGAGTTTGATCAAATTTGAACGTGTATACTCACTTATCATCCTGCACAGCAATCAGCCTTTATCTTCGCGAAGACAAAATATCTATATTAAACTGGAGATTTTTCTCTTTTCTTCTTAAATCACATCACTTCTCACATTCACTGCAATCATTCTTTTGATCGAAAAATACTAACGCATCACTTCATACAAATTACTATCGTCAATTACTATTAGTCGCTACTAATCACGCGTGAGAATTACTCAAAAAATGAAACACGTGCATGTGACCGTAATCTTGAAGATTTCAAGGTCATCCCGGTTTTTGACGGCCGAAAGACTGAGTTTGATATGAAACAGACAGTCGCTTGAGAAACGTGAGCCATAAACGCTCCGCGAGTGCATCGTTTGGGACTCGTCTGGAATGACCGTGAAATCTTCGAATTCATGGTCATAGGCATAACACACGGAAGCAACAGTATTTTTAATTTTTAATTATCGCGTTCTAACTTTTAGAACGTCAATTACGCAGTGATACCGCGAACAATAAAATTAGTCGACTGCTCGCTTGTGAAGCAAAGAGGATATAACCTAACCCAACCTCTTTGTTGTAAACACGTATTGTGTGTTTATCGTGTAAACACGTGTTTCTTTCTTTGAGTAATTCTCACGCGTGATTAGTAGTGACTAATAGTAATTGACGATAGTGATTTGTATAAAGTGATTAGTAATTTTAGATCAAGACAATAATTGCAGTGAATGTGACAAATGATGTGATTTAAGAAGAAAAGATGAAAATCTTGAGTTTAATATGGATATTCTGTCTTCGATAAGATAAAGCTGATTGTTGTGCAAGATGATAAGTGAGTATACACGTTCAAATTTGATTGAACTTGTCTCTCTCTCTCTCTCTCTCTCTTTTACTCTGCATTTGTATTTCTTATTCACGCATTTTAAATATGATTTTGACTTAAAAAGAATATTTTTTTACTCGTAGAAAATTATTAAAAGGGAGACGTCAAATAATTAAATATTGTTTTTAATTCTAGCATTATTTTAGTGCATGAATTGATAAATAATTAAGAAAAAAATGAGAATGAGAATGGGATAGAGGTTTTGAGAGAGAATGAGAAAGAGGGGGAAGGGAGGGAAAGCAATGTTCGAGCTGTCTGCTTATCACTGCCTTAAGCCCAAATCACACTAGCGATTGACAATTGCGATTGACGATTACTTTTTAAACCAATCAGAGCAAAATAGTCGGTGGCTGCTTTGCTCTAATTGGTTGAAAAGTAATCGCTAATCGGCAATCGCAATCGTCAATCGCTAGGTGTGATTTGGACTTTACGTAATCGCCCATATTAAACAGTGAATTGCACCTGCTTCACCGCCATATGCGCCCGGTTATTGGATAATTGTTTTCTTTTATTATTTAAAAACTATGCTTCGGACAAGTTTTTGCCAAAGAAAAAGTTGTTTCAGAATAACCTCAGGAACATGTCTCTTTAAGGACATAAGGTTATTCTGAATCACCCTGTATATATACACAGTTTGTCTAACAAAAGCGTATACGGCGAGGTTTTTTTCTGGAAACCGTTAGAGGGAAAATTTGAACGCGATCAGATAGAGGGATGCCTCCCCTTAGATGCTTTAAAAAGAAAACCTCAATTGTCGTTTGATCTTGGTCACAAAAGGACATATTTCACCATGAGTGCCGCGTACGCATCACGTTACGAAACCGTATTTTTAAGTTTGTATTCAAAAGGACCAAAAATTTTATACGGACCGGCTGCAAAATACATAAAAAAGTCAAAGACATTTGTAAGTAAAAGGGTAAACTACTCCGACGTAAGAAACGTCGATAACCTGCCAGATCATGGTTTTGTTTAAGTAACAACAAAAAAGGAGGACAAAGTGATTTTACTGATGTTAGAAAAGAATTCTAGTTTGTTATTGCGTGGAGGGCAAGCGATTTTGCGTAAAAAGGGTCTAAATATGTCATGTGATACTATAAGAAGACGTTTACTGGCCCATGAAGTACAATTTTGAAGTATTGAAGAAATTGCAAATGTCCCCAAAAACACGTCGAAAAAAGACCTTACTTGGGCGAAAGACAATTTGGACCGCAATTGAGGCCAAGTAATTTTTACGGACGAAACTTCTGTTTGGTCAAATTCTTTGATCCATCAAGCTCCAAGGGAAAAAGGGTTTGGATTGTCAAGCAGTTATTTCGATAGATTTTATTTATTTGGAGGTTTGTCACAAGATTATACTATAAAATTATTGTAGTCGAAAATTGCTTTGGAGATGCCAGGCAATTATTAATAATGGAAGCAACTGGACAACTTATTAATAATAAAGCATCCTAATCTATATCATATGTATTTTTTTTTTCAATTTATTATCTCAAATAGTTTTCGATTTTTGTCGTACACGCTCTTGTTAGACAGACTGTATACACACATACACGCACGCACGCACACACACAAACATGCACGCACACACACACGCACGCACGCACGCGCGCACATATACATAATCTTTAGTTTATTTAATTGATAAATTTATAAAAGAGTGTACTAGATTATTTTAATTATATATATAGTTAATTTAACGTATCGTTATATATATATATATATATATATATATACTCGTATGTCGTAGGCAAATAGCAATTTTAGGAAAATAGTATCTGACTAGGCAAATGCTATCTGCCTGGTCAAATAACTTAAAATTAAAAGCACAAATGCCTGCTTAAAAACCTAATAATTATATATTTTTTGTGTTTTTTAAACAGGCATGTTGTGTATTTCAAGTAGAGAATTACAAACAAAACGTGCCTGCTTTAAAAACAGAAAAATCATGTAATTTATTTTAACCTATTCTAACCAGGCAAATAGCATTTACTTAATCAGATATCATTTTGCTAAAATTGTTATTTGCCTGCGACACACACACACACAGACACACACACACACACTTTATACATATATATATATATATTAGAATAAAAGAACTCGATAGTGCAGAGTAACACACAATTATTGGTACAAAGAATATATATTTGGCAATGTTAAAACGATTCCGCTTTGCGCATGGGCGGTGGTAACGGTGGCGAGGGCGCAAAGGATCGCAGGGAGAGAATTAATTTCACACGCGATGTTTTCTTTTCGGTGAAAAATAGATATTGAATTTATTGCAAATTAATCGTGAGACATACAGAAGAAAATAATAATGCGTGTGTGCGTGCGTGCGTGCGTGCGTGCGTGCGTGCTTGCGTGCTTGCGTGCGTGCGTGCGTGTAGCGCGGTGTCGGCAGGCGCGCGAACGCGTTGGTACACCGAGAACGGCCAAGTACAGCTGTACTGGCCGATGATAATTTGCACATACTAAACGCCTGTCTAGGCGCATTGTTACAATGTTACAAAGAGACTTAAAATGCACGCAGCAGCGTGTGTATACATGAATGCAAGAAGATGCGGAAACGTGCGTACTCAAGCGCGTATCGAACTTAGATCGACCCATCGATCTTGGCCTCTAACAAGTAATGCCACAATAATCGACATCTACGGTGCCGAACATTTATCCCTAACACCTCCTCTTGTTCTCGACGTCATCTCCATTTGTCCAAGATATCGTGAAATTGTAGGCCAAGGTAGAGGCTTTGTAAGTAAATCTGCTACTTGCTTGGTTAAAGGTACATATGTGACATGAACCTTCCCAGGTTTCCGTTCCTGCAGTCTGATGGGATGAAACTGAACCCTAATGTGTTTAATTCTTCTATGGAGCTCCGGATTTCTTGACATCGCTATAGCTGCTTGATTGTCTGTTTTCAACTCTGTTGACTTTACTTGCTCTAATCCAAGAAATTCAATAAGTGATCTCAACCAAAGAAGTTCTTTTAATGTTTCCGAGATCGACATTCCGCGTCCGATGAAGAGAGTGCTGTAATACGTTGTAGACTCGATGACCAAGCAACCAGTCCATCATGAATAAGAAAAACATGTCCGGACGTAGATCTTCTCTCTTTCAATTCACCAGCGTAGTCGAAATCGCAATATCCAATCAATTCATCTGATGATTTTTCGTGGAAATACAATGTGACATTGATTGTGCCTTTGAGATACTTCATAACAAGCTTCACTGCCTTCCAATAAAGCTGCTGTCGATCATTGGAATATTGAGCAAGTTTGCTCACTACATACGAAATATCTGGTTTCGACACTGCAGCAATATAATTTAAGCAGCCAATTGTTTCTTTGTAGGGAAAACGTTTTTCCTTATTTTTTATTTCCTTGAGTTTAGTTGACTCAATAGACAAGTCTATTGGAGATTTTACAGATTTGCAGTCTTCCATTCCAGAACGATGCAACATGAAGATGCAACGTGAAATGTATCCTTGTTGATTGATGCATATTGTCCCTGCCGTTCGATTTTGAGTTATTTCCATTCCAACACGTCGGCTGACACGTAACTTTGAATTCCGAGATTAGCAATGAAACAAAGGTATGCAGTGTTCTCTTCCAATTGCATGCTATCAAGCTGTCATCAACATATAGAGACAGTATCATCTAATCATCTGTATGAGCACCCTTCATGAAGACACGGATCAGCTTTCAATCGCTTAAGACCATCAAACATATGTTGTCTTATATTTTGACGTAATAAAGTCATAACATATTTTAACTCGTGTGTAAATATTGTACAATATACTTAATAATAGATATATAACAAAAAATAAATTTTATTTTAATTATCTAAAAAAATACAATACATATTAATATAATATGTAAAAACAAATAATATTATAAACTCCAAAATTTTCAAAACATAGTATTTATATTTTTACATGAAATTCTTTTTCCCGATTTTATCAGGAAGTACCATATTATGCCGGAAAGCTTAGTGGCTTAGATGCTTGTTGTTGCCGATTTCCGCTAATATCCTTGTACCAGGGCGCTCTCCTGTGAGGTTTTCTCCCTCTTTTATTGCGAATTCCGAGTTTTTTTCGATTGAGGCATTATCTTTCTCTTCTTCCTGTACATATAGAAAAAAGTTGGTTAGAAATTATTGGATCGAGGAGAAAACTGATGTGGAGAATTTTCTGATTTAACAAATGCACCGTGACAAAGATTGTTCGCATAGGCGCATATACTGACTGCATTCGATCGTTTTGCGTTCGATAACTATGTTTAACACTAGATGCTATATGATATTTTTTTCTTATTTTGACTGACTTGCGTAAGATCCGTCACAAGTTGAAAAGAATATGTAAGAAAATGGTATCGTATACTATCCGAAGTGTTATGCATACAAAGTAAAATCAATCAATATTAAATATATTTATTTCTTTATGTGTTGTATGCTCAGATGTGCGAGGTAACGAGCATGAAGATTGCTGTACCTTACGCATCGTTCATTATTACATATCATGATGAAAAAGAGAAAGAAAATCATTGTATCTATTTCTGTAGGCGCAAAAACTCTAAATATTGTATACCAATAGTTTGCCGAAGAAAATTTAATAAAATATAATTTTTATTATAACTATATAAATATCATTAATCAATAATTATGTAAAGAATTATTACATAGTGTAATAATTTAATAATACACATATAAAGGAATAATATGTAATGACATAATATTAAATGTATGAAAGTATAGAATTTATTTATAAATAAATAATATACGTGTTATATTTATGGTAGTATATATATTCATGGTGGTACATATTCATGCAAAGGTGGTCATGAAAAAAGAGTGTTATACAAAGAGATTTTTCTCACTAAGAACAAGTAATTATAGTAGTTCCGCTACAATTGTCACGTTATACAAGATGTCTTGTTTTAAGTGACTATCCCGAAAAATTTTTTTAGAATGCATTATACATAAAAATGTTTCCTACGAAAGATGTAGGGTTCAAAAGGGGACGTAAGAAGATACTACTGGTTTGACCTTGGATGGTGTCGTCAAGCTTAGGTCAAGGTCACATCGATTTTTTTTAAATGGAACATACTATTTTTGATTCAAGGTCAAACTAGTAGTACTTTCTTACGTCCCCTTTTGAATCCTACTTTTGTAGGAAACATTTTTATGTACAATGCATTCTAAAAAAGTTATTTGGGATAGTCACTTAAAATGAGACACTCTGTATAATGGCAATATTTTGCGTAAGAAAACAGAATAATACTTTTTTGCTTTAGAAAAAATTATTTCAAATTTCAGCTTGATTGGATAACAAAACTCATATCCCCGACTTATTGGATATTTGAATTTCTTTAAGTTTTTCTACACTATCAATGTTGACTTTTAAAGCGTATTTTCTATAAAAATAAGCCTAGAAGATTTTGTCTTTTTTTTTAATATGCATGTCTTATTATGCTTTTTAATATGCATGTCTTCTGCATTGTGTAAGACCTTATACGTCTCATTTAAGTAATTAGGTACATTGTTAATAAATAAGATTAAAATAAATAGTTATAAATAGTTATTTTTTGATTATTCGAGATAAAATTGATCCAAAAAAGAATATTATTAGTACATATATATTTATCTTCTTTAAATTTAATCAATAATTTTACGTGGATTGTAGAGTGATGGACAGAATAGTTGTGACTTTTTTTCGATACATTTTAAAACACAGTTTTGTTCATTGAGCGGCAAATGTAATTATTTGGATGCATAGGTAAGAACCAATTATGTCCAATCACGGTGAGCAGGCTACATTCCGAAAATCATCGAAAAAAAGTGTCGCAACTATTTTGTCCACCACTGTACAGGATAAAAGTCAATATAAATTTATTTTCACGAAATCCACATTACTACTTTCTATTTTAATCTCCGTCAAATTTTATAAGTAATTCTATGTGGATCAAATAAATTAAAATCTATATGGAAGTATTCACGTAAAATTTATGTGGATATCATGTCGATAAAATCCTATTTATGTATTCTACGTAAAACACGTAGATAGAACATGGAATTTACGTATCTGTTCTCACCGGATTAGTTCTGAAATCATTTGGATTGGAAGCACGGATTGAAAAAGTTAGAAGGCTTGTTTCAGATTGTTGCAGGATTCATTCTGATTAAACTTCGAAAAATTGCACGAATTAAGAACTGACAAACTTTGTCCGAATGAGTTTAGGATTTGTTCAGATTGGACTCGAAAAGAATTGAAAGTTTCTCAGGATGAGCTTTGAAATCATTTGGATTGGATGCACGGATTGAAAAAGGTTGAAAGTATATTTCGAATTTATTCCGATTAAACTTTGAGAAACTGCACGGATTAAGAAGGATTGAAAATTTTATTCGGGAGAACCGGATCTTGGATTTGTTCGGATTGGATTCACAAATTAAAAAGGATTAAATGACTGTTTTGGATTGATATCAGATTCATTTGGATTAAAATTGGAAAGAACGTACAGATTGAAATTGATTAAAATAGTTTTCCTGATTGTATTATGGATTCAATCGGATGAAACTTGGAGTTGATGCACGGATTGAAAAGAGTTAAAGGCTTTAGCCGAATAAGAAGGGTTGAAATCCTTCCCAAATAAATTTGTATGAAATTTAACCCATCTTTTTGTCATTAAAAAAAACCAAGTTTCCTAAATTTTCAAGTCCCGAGCTTCTTTCTATCATCTATAACTTTGAAAAACAAGTTTTTTTAGTAAATAAATTTTTTCTCTGCAAGTTTTTTTTTAATGAATTGATTTGAAATTTTAACTAGTATTAGACACATAATAACAAATTTCAGTTTTCTATTTTGACAGAAAATTCTAATTTTACAAACCGAAAAAGTTTCAAATTGTAATATCTCGACTTTCACAAGACTTGCAATCTCTATATTTTAATTATAGTTGCATTTTTATAAAAATTACCTCCTTGACTTTTTTTCAGAATTTTCGTTCCACGACAATACCTTTAAATATTCCAATAACTGCTTTTTTCACCTTTTTCGGCTATTTTTCGTGGTTACTTTTACTTGTAAAGACCATTTCGTGACTGCATCTGATAAACTTTCTATTCTCCATTGAAACAGAGTTTATCATCAAGCATTATTAACAAATATTTTAAAGAATATCAAATTCTGATTTAAAACATATCACGTTTTCACTTGTTTTTGTCATTTTCGTGTATTTAATAAAGAGACGGGATCCGATAGCGCACGGTGCGATAGCCCAACCAATCATCTTGGGGTCGATTGTGTATCATATAACTAGAGTGAAAATTATAAAAGTGAGCAAATTTACTAGGTATTGACCAATGAAATTATAAATACTCTAGTAAATTTGTTCACTTTTGTAATTTTCACTCTAGTTACATGATACACAATCGACCCCCTTGACTTATCTACCCCAACCAACGGAAAAACTCTAGGCATCAGCCGCTGTGAGTGGTGGTGTGCTATCGGAATCTCTTAATAAAGCGCGATTTTTTAATTTATGTCCGGCTAGATTCAGTACTTCTTGTACATAAAAAGTATTCTGCATAATTTTTGTTATTCTTATTTGTGTTTACTTATAAACAACAAAACTGGAACATAATATCATATAACGCTAAGATGCAAACGTTTCAAATCTGATTTGTCTTATGATAAAGTATTACTGCCGAAAAAATTACACACAGAATCTGCTATTTTCTGTGATTTCTTTAGATTAGCATTAATACGGCAGTAATCGTATTACTAATCTAAGAAAATCACAGAAAATGGCAGATTCTGTGTGTGATTTTTTATTTGTAATTTTTTCGCCAGTAATACTTTTTTATAAGAGGAAAGGCAAATCAGATTTGAAACGTTTGCATCTTAGCATTATATGATGTTATATTTTGGTCTTGTTGTTTATAAATAAACACAAATAAGAATTGTCGAGATACTAAATGCTTTATGTGAATTCAATTTATTATGTAGTTCTTTAATATGTAACATTTCAAAAAGAAATTAATACTTATATGCTAAGTCAATGCTCTTATGTTACCCGCTGCACGCTGTAAAGAAGCGAGTATACGGATCTGAGCGAGAAGCAAAGAAATATCTTAATATGTAATACTATTACTTTTCTCTTAATACAATTATTCAAATACTAAGAGTAGTACTAATGTAAAAGAGTGATTTTTTTCTAATGAAATTTTCTTTTGTAATATTGATTTTCATTACAGGTTGAATAGCTTTTAAAATGTGTTGATAAGAACGCGAAATTCTTTGACCTATAATTACATTTCCATCTATATGAAATAATGTTTCATATCATTACATCATATGTATAATATTTATTTATCGTATAATAGGTTCATTGTGCGAATATCATTGTGTATAACAGTATTACGAATTGATGAAAATTTTGAATTGCGCTAAGGTGTTACGTTATAACGCAGTAATTTTGTCTAAATAAAATTTTTAAATAACATTCATCAAAAATAAAATAAAAGAATATACAAATTTTCAAGGATTTTGTCCCATTCGGTGATCGTTCCATTTCTACATTTTCTTATGTATTTGTCTTTCTAAAAACCGAAAATTATGCATTATTACTCCAATTTTGTATTAATTTCTAATGTGCTTATTGAGGAATATAAATATCGTAGTGTGATATAATGATATAAAACGTTATTTTATATAAATGGAAATGTAATTATGTGTCAAAGAATTTCGCGTTCTTATTAAAACATTTTTTATTAAGTATTGTATACATGTATCTCTTCTCTGAAATTGACTGTCTTTTGAATCATTGACATCTCATAAATTTTGACAATTTATTATAACTATTTTTAATATTCTGTAATATTTTTATATGATCATGACTTGTATAATGCATATACTAATTTATATTTAAATATGATTCAATTAATAAAGCATTTTAATACAATATCATCGTAATTACTTCAATGTAGTAACAAGTTTACAAAAGTTCAAGAGTGGCCACTATACCATCACTGAACGCGCGCTCTTTAGACTACATGATCCGCCTACTGTAAATACTTCTCATTTGAAAAGTATTAAAGTTTCGACATTTTTGTATTAGGATTTTTGTCTTATTTTTATGTAAAGAATCTCGTAGCTTATTCAGTGTTAGTTATTTTTGAAGCACCCTGTATATATACAGGGTGTCAGGTAAATACCGCCCCTGGTTTAGTGCATTGATAGATCAAGTAAAACTGAGCAGAAAAGTCTTTTACCACTTTGCAATTTTTGTAATAGTTAACGAGTTATAAATTAATAAAAATAGCGGATTTAGTCCAGCTAGTCTTCTACTATGACATGTAGTTTTGAATCACTCTATGATTACAGCCGCTTATTCAGTGAGCATTTCGCAGAGAATAGTATTTTTAACAATTTAAGAAGTAGATTATTATATGAATTAATAAAGGCTTAATGTTAAATCAATTACAATTGATATTTTACTATATTTCTAATTTACAGTTGAGGATAAATTCAGTAATAATTTCAATCTCTTTTGTTTTTAATTTTTTAAGTATCTCTCTAATATCTATCGGAATTGTTATTTTATGTTTCTTAAATTTTTTGATCATAATTCTCCTTTCTTGGCTATACATGGAGCATTTCCAGAAAATATGTTCTATGTTTTTGGGACCGTCCCCGCACAGACAAAGGTCACTATTTATAATTTTAAATTTAAAAAGACTACTTTTAAGAGAATTATGTTCGCTCCTTAATCGATTTATTATTATTTTTTTTTTTTTTTTTTTTTGTTATTACCTCAAATCCTAAGCAGCAATCTAGTTTAGTGTCGATATCTGTGGGACGCAATGGATTAAAACTGGATTAAATTAATACATTAAACAAATTTTAGACTACTATCCAGACAAAATAATTCTTATACAATGTATTTTTGGTCGCCGAAAATAATTCCGTAAATAAAATTGTTCTATCATGTCACATTCCCCAGAATATTTTTTCTTACGGAAAAAAGTTATTTATAAATATTTATTTTTATATTGCAAAAAATTATTTTTTAAATTAAAATAAAAATGTTACTTAAAGTAAAAAAAAGATCGGGAATATTTCTCAAGTTTTTTTTCCGGAAATTTTCAAGCGGTCACCCATCAAAGTTGTAACCTTGTCGAATATTGCTTGATCTGTAAGATTGCTGTGAACTGATGCCTGGTGATGATTTGTGAACATTTTGCGTTAACATATCTATATCAAGTCAATATGTAATTGAAAATATGAAACATATAATTAAAGCATATTATTTATATAAATAACTTAGATGAGTGACCGTTTGGAAATTTCCAGAAATAATTCTTGGAAAAGATTCTTCATTTTTTTTTAACTTTCAAAAACGTTTTTACTTAACGTTAAGAAAACGGTTTTTCACCATTCTGAAATAAATATCTTATTTGTAAGGGTTTGGGAACCTGTCCCTGTCCGAACTTGTATCATAGACGTTCGATGGATCTCTTGTACTAAAAAAGGATGTCCTATGTCCAAAAATGCATGTCTGATGGACATCCAGTGGATGTCCATGTGCAATCTGAGCTCGATGCTTGCCGTTGGCTGCATGCAGTCTGAATTAATCTTTAAAATCCGATTGAGAGCACATTTCACACAAAATACTTCGTAATTAAAGTAAAACGCCTTGTGCGATTAAAAAAAAATGTTAAAAGAACGAAAGCAACACATTGCGAGCAAATTTAGAAAATTTTTTGAATATGTCTCAGCGGGAATGAAACTTAATTTTTCCTCACTTAGTTCCGTTTCACTGAATTTATTTTTGATAGTCACATATATAATCACAATAAGGACGTATAAGATACACGCGTTTATTATTAATAACGGGTGAATTTGACTTTCCGTCTTCGCACACTTTGAAGCAGCCACTCGCGTCTCAACTCTTTACTTGATCCTTGTCTTTAGAGAAAAGGAAAGAGTGAACGATGTCGTATCGAATTATAATTCACGATTTTCGTACGTGCGGAAGCGTGTACTGTGGCTAGTGGTCGAGAGCGTAATGAATGCGAGTTGCGACATCAGGACGAGCGATATCGTAATTGAATTGCAATTTTCTATCAAAAGAATGCCGCATAGTAACAGGAAAATTCGGGCCTTGAGATCCCTGGTGATAATTGCGATTTCTCTTTGTTTTAATTCACACTGCATTGCCCATCCATCACCCGCTCCCCGCACCATACGCACACTTCCACTCGCGTGTGCCTATATGCATGTGATCGCTTCGTTACATCCCCCTGTTGAGAGGAATCGATCAACCCCTGTAAGGAAGATCGTTTGCGCATGATGGATAGATCCACGCCATAATTTATGGCTAATCACATGTTTTTAATTATTTAGCCCATTGGCCACGCACGAATCGCCTTTGCCTGTTGGCTTAACGTGCGCTTCGCAAAAGGAAAAAAAAATCTTTAAAATTTTTTGGTAGCGTATAATCGTATCGCTATCGATATCATTTTTGATAACATATAATGTATCGCATCGATATCTCGCAATGCATTGTTCTTACTCTCGAACGCGTGAAGATAGACGCTATTGCTTGATCGGCAGGGGACACAGATGATTGACCGCTCTTTTCAACTTTCCGGCTGGAGTTTGTACGGATTGTTGCAACGCTGCAAGAAATCCATTTGTTGATAAATCACTCACGATTTCAACGTGCATTCTCTTATGGACATGCAGACGAAAACGCATACGTATATTTTGATCCGTGTTCGATTGCGATGTTTTCTTTCCTTAATGTAGAACGGGCCACAGAAATCTATCCCGGTACTGGCAAAAGGTATCGCCTTACGTACACGAGCCGCCGGAAGATTTCCCATTCTGTATTCTATTGCCTTGGCATTGAATCGGAAGCATCGAACGCATGCACGCACGATCCTCCTCACTTGTTTACGCCCGTCGACTATCCAATATTTCTGTCGCAAAATATACAACGTCGTCTGAATGCCCGCGTGATGATGCACCTCGTGAATTTCGCGAATAACGCAATTGCTTAATTTGTGCCGGCTAGGAATCAGAATCGGATGCTTCCGCGAAAATGCCAAATTTGATTTTTGGAGACGTCCTCCTACGCGAATCAAACCGCGGTCATCCAAAAATGGACTTAGATTCGCAATTTTGCTTTTACTCGCGGGGCGTCCGCACCCGATTTCCTTAATCTCGGAGTGAAATCGATCGACCTGCGCATTTCGTAATATTCGTATTTCCGCTTTGTGTATTTCATTTGAGCATAACGGTTTGGTGTGCTTATTGTTAGGTAAAAATCTCAGACAATACGCGATCACTCTGAGTAGCTTCGAATTCGAAGAGTATCTCTCGAGCATCTCAGAATCGCGCTGCTCAACTACCAAGCAAACATTTCTCTTCAATTCGAGTGTTTTGCTCATTCGTAATGATTCGCTAGGCCAATCGCTTTCATCTCTTCGCAGCCATGCCGGTGCGGAAAACCAAGTTCGATTTTTCATGAACGCATACGGCAATTGACCCTGTGATAACGCGTAAGCGGGCTTGTGCTCCGACTTGACATGCCGCCATTGTTTAGGATCCGTAAGCCCCTGGACCTCCATGACGCGATTTGCCACGAATGAGTTAAGTAAATGTGGCGCCGTGTTTAGCCAGTGTAAAACGACAGTCGAATCGCACCAGAAAAATGTCTTAGAAGGCCTAATGCGGCACTTGCTTCACGATACAGTCGGGCCAGTAATAACGCGCCACAAAGGCGAGGTATAGTGGTGATCTTTAGCGGTGCAACGCGTGATTTAGCGCACAACAATTTAACGATTGCGTCGCCCCTGCTACCGGTCGAGCGCACGTACAAGCACGCGCCGTATGCGGCGCCGCTAGCGTCACAAAAACCATGAATTTGTATATCACGGCAATCTTCTACCAACAACTTGCGATCGATCGATATCCGATTCATTGTTTCTAATTGTCCGACGAAATTCGACCATTGTGTATGCTTTGCGGCACGGATTCTTCCCAGTTTAATTTATATTTCCAAACGTCCTGCATCAATTTTTTGGCGTATAATACGACGGGCCCAACAAGGGGCCCTAATGGGTCAAAAATTTTTGCTATTTCCGATAGTATATTCCGTTTCGTCAATTTTTTCGTGATTTTAATTGATTGCATTGAGTAACACAATTCGTCCCCTTGCGCGCACCACATCATGCCCAACGTTCTTAAAGAGCGATCCTCGCCGAATGTGAACTTTGTATGAAGCGTACTGATCGCGAGATCGTTCACGCTCGTCGTTGGACGCCCATTGCCTGATCGCAAAGTCGCCTCGAGCGAGCAGCGCGATTGTTTCTTCCCTAATTTCTCGGACTTCCTCAATGCTATTGGCTCCAGTTAAAAGATCGTCAACGTACAGATGGGTCTTAATGATTTTTGCCGCCTTGGGATACGCTTCACGTTCATCGTCCGCTAATTTATGCAATGTTCGAATCGCGAGAAACGATGAAGACGAAACGCCGAACGTAAGAGTGTTAAATTGCAACGTCTCAATTTTGCTGTCTCGTCGCCATAACAATCGTTGGTAACGCCGATCATCTTTGTGCAATGCTATTTGTAAGTACATTTTTTCAATGTCCGCGGTAATGACGTATTTATATGCGCGAAATCTTATTAAATGAGCAAACAATTTGTCCTGTATTAAAGGACCTGCCATCAGTATGTCGTTTAAGGACACGCCAGTGTTTGATTTTTAGCGGACGCGTCGAACACTATTCGCACTTTGGTGGTGCTACTTGAATCCTTGATTACCGCGTGGTGAGATAAATAGTATTCCTCATCAAAAGGATCATTAACCACGGAAAGGTAATTTAATCTTATGTATTCATCTATCACACAAGTATATTCGATTTTTAAAGATTCATTTGCATCAAGTTTTCGTTCCAATGCCGAGAGACGCTTGAGTGCAATTGCATGCGAATCACCAAGGCGCCTCCTAATTTCGCGAAACGGCAATTGAACCGTGTAACGCCCGTCGTCATTCTGAACAGTACTTTTTGTAAAATGCGCCTCACACGCGCCATCGCTTTCTGTTTTTGCGTCCAACTTGTCCGCCGCAATTTCTTCAAGCGCCCAAAATTTATTTATTTGTGTCTCCAAATTTGTCATACCGCACATCCCTGTCTTTGATTGCACTTGCGCCGCCGCTCCTCCGGCGATCACCTAACCTAAACGAGTTTTTTGTATATATAAATCGTGCCCTGCTGGCGATAAATTAATCTGCCCTATTGAGAATAACGACAACGTGAACCCGGCGCCAATTAAAAGATCGACAGGACGGGGCAATTGAAAATCGGGATCCGCTAATTTAATGTTTGCAGGTATGTCTATAGTACCTCGAGGAAATATTTTGGAAGGTATCAAATCCGCGATGGTCAGAATAGTTAAACACGTGAGATCCTTACGAAACCCATCGTGACTCGACGGTATCGTAATGCGCACCATGCCTTTTGAAATCGTGTTCATCGCGTTAATTGCGCCAATCGGCGCCGAATGCGCCTTCACCGGCACACCTAAACGTCGAGTAACGCGCTCCGTTATAAAATTAGCCGTCGCGCAGGTATCCAATAAGGCACGGACCCTAATGAGTTTGCATCCCTCACCGTAGATGTACACCATTGCGCTCGTTAACAATGGCGGTGCCATCTCGTGTGATATCGATGCGAAGCTTATCGCCTTATTCATGGCCGAATCGGTTAGTCATGCGGACTGATCGACATCGTTTTTTAAATTAGGCTTGCCCGCGTATCCCTCAAGACGAAGAAGCGTATTGTGACGCTTCTGGCAAATCGAACAGCTTGAGAATTTGAAAGGATGATCGCGATGAGAACGCAATTATAGCAAAGCTTCGCGCCCTTCACTGTTTCAATACGCTTGGGTATCGGCAATTGTTTAAATTTGTCGCATAGATACAGCGGATGCCGCTTTGGTTTACACACAATGCAATTGTTTTCCTGCGATCAATATTTGACACAAAAGCCTTGTTTTCTGGTTGAAAACGCTTTTTTTTCGCGGGAGGTTCGCCCTTGAATTTCTCTACTTCCCGTGTCCTCTCATGCAGAGATGCACACACCGCGGTTTTGTATAGAAAATCGTACATTTAGTTAAATCCCGGACATTTATTCATTTCGAGAGTCGCTTCTCACTTTTCCAATGTCGCTTTTGGTAGCTTGCTTCTTAAAACGTGCACCACTACTTCGGGCGTGATGGAAATGCCTAACGCGTTTAAAACCGCAACGTGCTGCTGCGCGTCATCCGCGAGCTTTGAAAGACCGCTCGTGGTCTCCTTTTCCTGAGCGGATAAATTCAAGATCGAGGAAATATGTCGGTCTATCAAAATACGTCTCACTTTGTAGGAACGCTCAAGCAAGTCCCACGCCTTATCATAATTAATTTTATCCACCGCGAATATATTTATTTTACGCGCAGCATCACCTGTTAACGCCGATTTCATATAATGCAGCTTGTCAACATCCGATAAATCCGAACGCGGACTGATCATATTTTGAAACGCGTTTTTAAATGATAACCAGCCTTCGAAACGGCTGTCGAACGTTGGAAGAGACGCCTCAGGTAATTTAATTCGTCTCTTCCTTGTCACGCTTTCATCATTATTAATTCGCGTTTCATCCTGCAACACGCTGGAACTAGCGCTCGAAGTACCCGCAGCACTAAACATATCTTCGATCTTACTCGCGAAAGTATAAAAACGCTCCTGAAGATTCTCGAATTCCTCAACATGCGCGTCGCTCGAATCTAGCATTGTGAGCTCTTTATTATACCCCTCGTATGCGTGGTACAGTTCAGTCAAACGCGTTTTACGTAATTTCAACGCGATGCCGCTGACCTTATCTTGTTCAACGAGATTACTTAGATTAGTTATCTGAGATTTTAAATATGTCCTTTTATGGACAAAGAGTTTAATTCTCTCGGCCATTGTTATTTATGTATGTGAAATGAAAAATGAACGACCCACTTGAATCGGTTACACTCTACAGATGATCGTGACTTGCCGCCTCGATGATCTCCTTCGCCGATGCCAGCCGATTCTCGTGCAGAGTCTCGACGGTCCCTTCTCGTCTAAACGTGTCGGGCTGCCGCTGCTAGCTAGTTCTCGCGCAAAGTCCTGGCAATCCCTTCTCTTCCAAGCGTGTCGGGCCGCCGCTGCTAGCTGGTTCTCGCGCAGAGTCTTGGCGATCCCTTCTCATCTAAGCGTGTCGGGCCGCCGTCACCAGCTCGCCTTGCGCGAATTCCCGACCTCACACGAGGCACGAAAAATGTCTTAGCGGGAATGAAACTTAATTTTTCCTCACTTAGTTCCGTTTCACTGAATTTATTTTTGATAGTCACATATATAATCACAATAAGGACGTATAAGATACACGCGTTTATTATTAATAACGGGTGAATTTGACTTTTCGTCTTGGCACACTTTGAAGCAGCTACTCGCGTCTCAATTCTTTACTTGATCCTTGTCTTTAGAGAAAAGGAAAGAGTGAACGATGTCGTATCGAATTATAATTCACGATTTTCGTACGTGCGGAAGCGTGTACTCTGGCCCGTGGTCGAGAGCGATGCCGCGAGTCGCGGCATCAGGACGAGCGATATCGTAATTGAATTGCAATTTTTTATCAAAAGAATGCCGCATAGTAACAGGAAAATCCGGGGCTTGAGACGCCTGGTGGTAACTGCGATTTCCCTTTGTTTTAATTCACACCGCATTGCCCGCTCCCCGCACCATACGCACACTTCTACTCGCATATGCCTATATGCATGTGATCGCTTCGTTACAGAATAAAATGGTCATTTTAAAATTTCCAAATGTAAACATACTTTGTACGTTGTATAACGTACGTTTTTAAAACGTTCCTATTGAATCTATGGAGGTTTGGACTAAACTGAAACCAAAACTGGACGTCTAATGGATGTCCTGTGCTATCTGCGAGTATCGTTATTCACTAACATATATCTTTGAACTCGTCAATCAAGAATATCTCTGACAGATGGCATCTCACAGAAAAATCGATTGTTTGTTTTGTCTCCGATTGTTGCCGATTTAGTATTACAGGATCTAGAGGTTACTTCTCTCAATATAAACTTCAACTTGCCTCTGCTTTTATGTGTGATACATGGAGGATGTCACTATATCAATAAAAATTTATATTGATTTGTGTCTGAATATTTTTAACTTATACCATCCTAAATTAAGATTCACGTTGGCAAGGTGAGCGGTTGAATTTTTTAGATGTTATCCTTATAAAAAGGAACAATTTTATTATTCATAACTGATACCAAAAACTTACCTCGTCAGTTAGCTACTTCCATTATTTTCCTTGTCATCTATTTCATCATAAGATAAGCACAATAACGGGCATGGTGGATAGGATATTTAAATTGTCACACTCCTCGTTCCATCAAAAAATTTTGATAAAGCCACATTCTTCTTAATAATACGTATCTCTTGGCTTTAATTTTTTTCAATTATTGAAAAATATTTGTACCTTATCTTAAACGGTAAAATAACAATGTTATTAATGACACAAAAAATAAGATTATTGATTTTGAAAAAAAGAATTTTTTAGTATAGAATACGATTGGGTGTTTTGTGCAGTTTTTTTCTTTACTTGCCAATATTTCAAAAACGGAGAAAGCACAAAAACCGATTGATGTTCATGAAAGATGTGTGTTTTAGCTTCAAAATGTGCTATGGTAAACCTTAGTAACTTGCATCTAATTGAAGCTGCACGATAAAATGTAGAACAAGTTTGATGTGTACAAAACGCTTCGACTGCGGGATATTTTGTGCAACATAGTAAATCCTACGCTTCTTCATCGTAATGCAATTTTTAATTGTCTTGATTGTGTTTGTATGTTATTACGGTTATATTCCAATATGTCAAACAAAATATCACGTAAATATGCTTACAAAAGCCATTAAATATGCTTACAAAAGCATTTAAAATTATTGAAAGCATTAAATTGTTTTATTTTTTATATAAAACAAATAAATTGTATCTTTATCCTCAAACTGGCTTATTTTTGTTTATTTTTTCAATTGCATACCCCACCACTATATAATACTACATTATGTTATCCAAAACACACCTCAATGTCCATCCATCATAAATTGCGCTCTAAAGCAGAAGCACCAAATTTTCATCACAATGCACGATATTTCTTGATAGCAGACATCCCAATGCAAGATGTCTGCTATCAAGAAATATTGTGCATTGCGATGAAATATGACAATGTACAGATTTGAGAGAATAACGAGACTTATCGAAAATATAGCGATATATTTTGCAGAAGTATGAATCTGGAATGTCATAAAACAAACTTTTACCTATAAAATACGCGTGGAACAATCGATCAGTTTGAGACGTCGCAGTATAATGCGTATTTGAATGACAAATAACATACTGGAACACCACCCAACCTTTTATCTACTACACTCTCTAAAAAAATTAGAATTGCACAAAACATCCACCGCATAAAACAATCCACCCTACCCTACTATTTGTACCGACGTTATCGAAGAAATTCAAAAATCTTATTAAAATAGATCTGTCCATATGCATGACGCAGGAATTAATAAATCAGTAATTTTATTAAAATCCAAAAAGATACTTTGCCTCTATAAGAAAAGTACAGTACACTATAGCTTTCAAGTTTCACAACTTGGAAAGTAAACGAAAATAAATTTATTTATAGTGTTTTGAAAAGCTCTAACCAGCTATTAGATTCTGAAATTAAAAAAAGAATGTTCCATTTAAAAAAGTTAATGTAATTTCGATGTGACCTTGGCGACGCCATCCAAGGTCAAACTGATAAGATCAGTAAATAGCTTTCATGATCTTATATAACTTCTCCAAATTTCAATTTTCCATTTAGATTTGTTCAAAAGTTACGAGGGTGTATCCAGACTTTTGTCACATCCTACACAATTAGAATATAACTATTACCTTTGATTTATGGAGAAATTATCATCAAAATGGCTTTTTTTCTAATTGGCATCATCTTCCGACTTCTGAAGATGGAAGATAGATATTATAAAAAAATACACTCAAATATTTACATACATTCGTGTCGTGTGATAATATGCTCAAGTTTGAAAACAGTAAGGAAGTATACTTGTAATTGGATGTTAAAATGTACTTTGAAAAAGTTTTGAAATACTCAAAAGTAAAAACATCTTATAACAATTGTCATATTAGGCTTATTACTTAATGGTAGGCTACCAAGCAAATAATTCCATGAGTAATTATTAGCAATTCATCATCTAATGATGGAGAAAATACAGGTGCTCAAAGTATCTATACCCATATATAATACCACCTTCTCTTTTATATTGAATTGCAATTTTGAAAAGTTTGTTTATTGTAACGAGAATGAATGAATGATTGACATTATCTTATTAAGGGGATGAAGTCAGTTCTGTTTTATCAGTAAAACGCAATAATTTTGTAACAACTTTTTGTATGTATTATTTTTACAAATTTGGAAATCTTATTCCAAAATTAAAGTATAAGCATTAACACATGTTTGCAGAACTTCATGCAAAGAACGACAAAAAGTGTTTTTAATTCAGATTTTTTGTCATTTGTTAGAATATGTCGTTTAGAGCTTTCAAATTGTGACAATATTTATTTGATATGAAAGCTCTACAGCTTCTACTTAAAATTAATGTCTCCAAATATGTAGATTAAAAAACGAAAAAACAACGTTGAGCTTTTAGAATTAAACTTAGACATCTAATTCAATATGAAAAGATTTTACGAAAACGTATCCGTATGTATCCGTGCAATATTGACGTATTATGTAGTATATATAAGTATATAATATATTAATATTAGTATGTATAGCATATATACAAATTAGTATATATAATGACGTACTGATATTTTGTAAATCGTATGTATATCAGTTGTTTAGTAAAATGTCGGTAAAATTAACAACTTCAGCTTCTCCTAAAATATGTAAATATATTTTCCACTTTATTTACTTATTTATTTATTAACAAATAAATAAATTTGTGTATATACGTTTTCAGTAATTTTATATGTGAAAAAATATATATATATTATATATATATGTCGTAGGCAAATAGCAATTTTAGGAAAATAGTATCTGACTAGGCAAATAGCATTTGCCTGGTCAAATAGCTTAGAATTAAAACACAAAATGCCTGCTTTAAAAACCCAATAATTATAGAATTTTTGTGTTTTTCAAGCGAGCATGTTGTGTATTTAAAGTAGAGAATTAAAAACACAAAATGCCTGCTTTAAAAACACAAAAATTATGTAATTTATTCTAACCTAACCTAACCTGGCAAATGCTATTTGTCTAGTCAGATACTATTTTCCTAAAATTGCTATTTGCCTGCGACATATAAATATATATATATATATATATATATATATATATATATATTCATGAAAGGTAAGAAAATAATAAAAATAGTTTTTAATATTTCGCCTGCATACATCACCTTCTATGAGATATTTAAATTTAGACCTAAGGTCAGATGTTGGTAACTGTCGTCATCAACGTTCCTGACCTAGACTCGCTCGAGTGTAAACATTCGACACGTTCGTAGAACGAGAAAGAAAGGAAGAACTTGATTAACATTTGATCTTAAATTGGTTAATGTTCATGATTTTTACTGCCGAAAAAGATCAAAACAAATGCAAACTAAGATAAAAATTCAAATTTGATTATATATTGTCATTTCAATAACATAAATACTATGGAGATTGCTTTTTAAATATTTTATAGAAATGCAATATAATTATATATATGTGCGTGCGTGAGTGTGGGCGCGCGCGTGTCGGTGTGTGTATATACACATAATTACAGGGTGTCCGAAAAATCGCCCGCAATATTTCGGAAAATGATTCAGGATCCAAAAAGAAGGCAAAAGGTTATTTAAACACTGGTCCGGAAATAAATTGCTTCCAAGTTAGAGCCACTTTTATGCAAAAAAAAATTTTAATTTATCTCCAAAATAGTTTGAAATGAAATTATTTCTGTCGAAAAACTATAAAATAAATTATAATTATTAAGATTATAAAAAATAAATTACGATTTCTTTTAATATGAAAGTGACTACAACTCGGAAAAGATTTATTTTTTGACCTATGTGTAAATAATTTTTTTCTCTTCTTTTTGAATCCCGAATCACTTCCAGAAGTACTAGGGAAAATTTTTCGGACATTTTGCGCACACACACACACACACACACACACACACACACACACACACACACACACACACACACGCATGTATATATAAGTTACATATAATTGAAAAGAATTACATGTTGTATTTTAAACTATTATATACTTCTATATTGTATTATAATAATAATTATTTTAATTACTACGTTTTCTAGCTTTGATAGAAATAAGAAATTCATTTATTGATTGATAAAGTCTTTTTATATTATATATCATTTGCGCGTGCCTCTGATACACTTCATACAAAGTATTGATATCTTGATGCACGTCGCATATTCTGACGTCACAATAGCTCGTAATTATAGATGAAGGTCGCCGATACTGACATACCGACACTTTGTTTTTGAGTTAAATTTCTTAGGAAAAACTGAAAATAAATCTTTGAAAATATAAATACAAATTAGAAAGTGTTTTCTATCAGGTAATGTAGCATTGTTTGTAATATTTTTCTAAGAGCCACTGTACAAAATACCCGTTTTTCAGTCCGCGATTTTTCACTTAAATTTTATGTCAAATGATAGCGTATGATGAGACATTAATCACAAAAAAGCTTTACATTGAGCATTACGACTGGTTTCAGAGATACAGCTCAGTAAACACCAAGTTACGTGTAATACAAATGTTGGTTGTAATTTTCCACTTAACAATGTAACTGTTATATAATGAGTGTATTGTATAACAGTTACATTGTTGAGTGGGAAATTACAATTAACATTTGTATTATTATACATGTAATTTGGTGTTTGCTGGGAGAAGATCAAAATGGTCACCTACCTACTAAGAAAATAACAGTAATTATGCTTTAGCACAAATTTTTGTTGAATTTTTTTGAAAGTCAACACTCATAGGTTCTTTGAATTGCTGATTAAGAATCTAATATTAAAATTTAAAAAATTAAGTTGGCGAAATTAATATGGCGGACTCAAATATTGAAACAATTATTCACTCCCATGGAAATTGTTGTTTTTTCGGCTTGCTTACAAATTTTCTATCAGATTTTAACAAGTAATTAACGACATTTTTTTAGTGGAAAAGGCGTTTTTTTGATTGTTTTTCTTAAAAAATATCAAATTTAAATTGATCAAATTTAATTGATAC
Organism: Solenopsis invicta; assembly: GCF_016802725.1. Taxonomy (NCBI): domain Eukaryota; kingdom Metazoa; phylum Arthropoda; class Insecta; order Hymenoptera; family Formicidae; genus Solenopsis; species Solenopsis invicta. Next base: position 2,909,743 of record NC_052664.1, on the reverse strand, counting down.
GTTTTAAGACGCATAAAGGATAAAGTGATAGTTTTATTTGTTACATTTAGAAGCTTTTCAACTATTGATGTGCTTTTTCATTGCAGGTTTCGTGATTCTTTATAACTACGTATTATTACATCCAATGTATAAAAGTTTTCTAAGTTTATCAAACAACACTTAAATGAACTCCTCACAAAAGCATGAAGTTTCCGAAACAGTTGTGAAGAGAGAAACCGTGCTCATGATGTTTTATTTGTTTTTGTACAATTTGAAAAAGCTTATTCTAATAAGAGTTCTATTTTGATGCTGTTTGCTTTTTCTCCGCAATCGATAGTATTTGAGACTGCCATATTAATTTCACCATCTTGAATTTTTTAAATCTGACATCAAATTCCTAATCAGCAACTTAATGAACCCATAGATACAACTTTCAAACAAATTCAATAAAAATTTGCTATAAAATCTATGTGAATCCGAGTGGCACTCGATTTAAAGGAAGAAAGTTTTTGAAGAATTCAATTTGATTTGGTTTCTACCCATTGGTACCACCTTTATTTTTGTTTGTATCTAAAGAAAATGAAAACTATAAAGGGATAAAAATGTTTATAATTAAACAGTTGTTAATTGTAAAAAGTCCACACAGAACAGTGAAGAGTCACAACACCAATAATAAAAGATTATAGTCTGAAAAAAAGACTACAAAGAGAACAGAGTAGTTCTTACCATGTCGATACAATTATCTTTTTAAGGGTACAAATTAAACGAAGAAACAGCACTTGTTTACGGATTTAAAATATTTTAAAAAATGGCGAAGTTAGCTCTCACTTCTCTTTTAAAATTTCGGTACAATTACTCCCTTAAGGATACAAACGGAATGAAGAGTGGTACGAATGATACTTAATCGAATGGGATTTAAAAAATAGTGATATTGTAATATGGAGTGCTAACGTTTTTTAATCCTCTATAATTTTCACTTCCTTGAAGTACAAATGAAAATAAAGGTGGTACAAATGGGTCCAAACCAAGCCAAATTGAATACATTGTTCAAAAAATTTTTTCCTTTAAGTTGTAAGCCAGGTTCATATGAGATGTTATAAAAAATTGTCAGTATCACTTTCTTATTGTTAGTTTTGATTTAGCTGCTCTTGTTAACAGTCTTCCAACGGCTCTATATCTCCTCAATAGCAATTTATCCATGAGGCATTCTTGCGATCTCCTCCTCCAATTGGTCTAATATCACCCGTAGTAATGATTTTTCGCGATTCTTTTATTATTTTGTTTAAATAAATTAGTTTTTGAAGAAAAAAACTCTTAAAACAAAATCATACTGTTAATAATTTATCAAAAAAAAAAAAATCGAAAAATTTTTTAAAAATTCCGTAATGTTAGGCCTATATAGGCGTAGATAAACTTTAAAATTAATGTACAATATTAATTAGAATGAGGTAAAAATATTAAACAAAGAATAATTCTTAATTAAGAGACATTTCTCAGAAATAATACATGTCCAAACACAAATAATCTTAGAAAAATCGTCAAAGTTTATAAAGACTCCCAAGAGAATCAAATAAAAGCATAATAGTATACAAAATTCAATGTGCAATGCGAGTTATGTAAAGCAAACGTTTAGATAATTAAAAAGAAGAATTTCAGTAACATCGTAATCACATCAATAGGAACACCATGTCTCATTCAATGACTATAAAGCATAGAATACAATTTAATCACGAATTTGAGAGTTTTAAGTTTTAAGAAGAGAAAAGTTTCTAGGAAAGCGTTTAATTTTGGAGAGGATGTTTAAAAGGAAATAAAAAAGCGGACTCTATTTACAATTTAGCGTTGAATATATACGTAACGTCTATATTTCAAATTTAAATAACTTGTAAACAGCTTGTTGTTTCTTCGCTTGAAATCTTATTTGACTTTTGTTCGTATTCGTATATCGACTTTTGAGCGTATCATTTTATTTTTATCTCTCAACATAACAATATCTCTTAACTTATTTAATCATTTTACCTTGTGACTATTGACTAACTGATACTTTTTTAAAGTATGATTTTTTTAAAAGAACATCTTTGAGGACTGGACAACTTATTAAAAATAAAGCATCCTAGTCTAGCATCAGTCTAGTATATGTGTATTTTTTTTTAATTATCTGAAATAGTTTTCGAATTTTGCCTCTTGTCAAACAGACTGTAATTCTTTGAGATGAAAATATTAATTTACACTCTCGTAATGAAATCAATAAAGTTACAATCAATAACTCATAATCAGTTTTTTTCGCCTAGATTTAAAAATCTTTTTAAATTTTTTTGGTATAAAAGCGGATATCTGGAAATGCATCCCGCTCATTTTCAAAATCCTGTAGATTTCTGTTACTTCCAAAACGAAAAGCATATACCCAAATGTAGTATTTGTGGAATGGACGCTTTTATGTAGTGTGCATAGTGTGGCCAGTACTTTTGTTTTAAACATTTTTATGAAGAATATCATTACTGTACCAAATATCCGTAATTTTTATAGTATCTGCGTTTTGTACTAAATACTACTAGATGAATTTTTGCAGGGTACGATCAAACAACAAAGCATATACAATTGGTTACAAGTTACAAATAAATAAAAGATGATAAAAGTTCATATAAATTAACCGAAAAAAACTTTTTATATAGAATTATATATAATCACTTATAATTATATTATACTAAATAATGCATAATAATGTTTAATTATGTATATTTTAATATAAGTGGGTATATTTTGTATATAATCATATATAATTTTTCATAAATGTAAATATATATATATATATATATATATATATATATATATATATATATTTGAAACATTTCGTGTTTACTTTTTGCTGTGTGATGTCTATTTTTGTCGATCATACGCAATAATGCGCGCAGTTGATGTTGGGGCTATTTACCGAGCACCGGGGCGATTCGTTAATACTGATTACAGCGCCTAATCTAAGTTGGGTAACCCTAACCCTTTGACTGTGTTACGAACGTCTGCGCTACGCTGAGTTAAGCATTGAGGTAAAGTTCTTCATTGATTTAGTTTAAACTTGATAGTATTGTGTACTTTAGTACATAGAACATGAATATTATAAAATCGTCGCTCTTAAGCAGGTAAAAAGTTATAAAGCGTTAAAGATTGATACTTGTGAGGTTAGAAAATCTGTCACACCGATAGCATAAAAGGACATGCGAACGTGTATGTTTGCATTTGTTTTTTGTATATCCTTATTTAAATAAAAGAAAGTCTTAACAATAGCTTTTTTACAGTCTTTCAACTTGAAACACAAATTTCGAGATATTCTCGGACTAGTTACGAATTACCCCGGGCTTGGAGCTATTCGTAATTTTTGGCATTGGTCGACATTTTTACATGTACTTCAAAACAAGTACACTTCCATGTTCTATCTATACTGACATTGTGAAGGGGAAGATTTAACATTTCAAACCGTCCCATGTTTCTTTTTCCTTAATGAATATAGGACTCAGGAGACACAAAAGAAAAAAAGGTCTAACGAATAGCCTCGGTCTCCCCTATATATATATATATATAAACACTTATACTGCACAGAGAGATTGCAGGAACATTGCAGAATGATTTTAGTGAAACATTGTAATATTGCATATTAATTGCGAAACATTGCTGCAACATTGCTAAAAGATTGCAACAACATTAAGATCTCCGCTTTTTGAAATATTGGATTGAAACATCCCAGCAACATTGCAATGTTATGAATTTTTCTAAAATATTCACATAAATATTATTATACCACATAATTTCAATGAACAAAACAATATTTTTGTAACATTTTAAAAAATATTTTTTGTAAAAAAAATCACGGGAATTTTTTTCGGAAATTTCCAAGCGGTCACCCATCCAAGTCGCGATTCCGTTGAACGTTGTTTGATCTCGGTGAATCAATCCCTTATGGTGATCTGTGAACATTTTATGCTGATATGTGTATATAATTGGTAGATCAGATCAATACGTTATCGAAAAAATGAAATATGTATAATTAAAGCACAGTATTTATATAAACAAATATAAAATAAGTTCTTTTTTTCTTAATTTCTCAAATGCAGAATAGCATTTGGAATAACTTTTCTGTTATTTGTTTAAATAAAAATGCAATGAGAAGATATATATCAATATAATACAATTAAATTAAATATGAAAAATTTTTATTAAAAAAACAATCAAAAAATGTTCATTGGGATGTAGATTGAAGTTTCTTTATATATCGACTTATTTCGTCTATTGATATGAATCTTCATGTTTTTCAACAATACTATGATGCACACAGCACCACGGGACCACATGCCTTTTTCTAGATGTCTTAGAATCAACATTTGAAGGATGTCTGCAGACGTCTATGCAAAGTCGATTTGTAGTCAACTCTGAAAACCTGACTTGGATGAGTCGACTTACAGTCAACATATGAACGGTTATGCTGTTAAGGAATGTAGAGATTCAGCGCAAAATTTCGTAACGTTGCCCGACCTTAGTTTGCTACATGCGGATGAATAATTACGGATAAGTTAAATTAACATATTATTATACGTGAATATTCTGCTTTGGCCCTTTACTGCCATTATTTTATTAAAAAAATATGATATTGCAATGTTTCTAGAATATTACTGCCATGAGGCAATGCCAGTGATTAACAATATTGCAGGCAGATTGTTAATTTATGTTTCTGCAATGTCTCTGTAATATTGCATTGCAATCTGCAACAGTGCAACATTGCTGCAATGTTGATGCAATTTTCTGTGCTGTATGGGCACTTTCAAAGCATTTAATAAAAATTTTACGAAACAAAATTGTGAAAACAATCATACAAATATAATGTAGAAGTCTGTAAGTGAAAAGTCAAAAAATTTTATAGTCAAATTTTATGCTACGTTTATGGAATTAACAAAATTAGATGTGATCTGAGCATCCTTATACGAGAGCAATGGAGGGTCAAATAATTAAAACCTATGTAAAATGTATATTAATAATAAATAAATATTTTTATATAAAACCATTTGAATAATAAATCCGCAACAGACTTTAAATATTCGATAAACTTAATTTTTCTTTCATTTATAAAAGATATCACAAAAAATGATTATGAAAAGTGCGAAAAGGTATGAAGAGTTTCATATAAATTAACAAAAAATGAAAATTCAATTTTAAGGGTCAGTAAAAGGTTGCAAATATATATATATATATATATATATATATATATATATATATATATATATATATATATAGGGCAATTTTGATATTTGGGATATTTTGACTTTGACGAAACGTTTTATTAAGAACAATCCTAACATTATTTTTACGCGCGCTGACAAAGGTAACACCATTGCTGCTCTTAACAAAATAAACTATGTACTAAAAATGCAGCGCATATTGCCCGACAAAGACACTTACGCATCGTTAAAAAGAAATCCGTCCAATATCTTAATCTCTAATTTAAAAACGTTATTAAAGAGATGGAAACTGCAGGACATTATTACAACTGCAACATATAACAAACTTAACTTCTCCAATCCTATGTTACCACGTGCATACGGTCTACCAAAAATTCACAAACCGGGAAATCCTTTCCGTATCATTATTTCATCTATTGGTAGTCCGTTGCAAAATCTGGCTGCATTTCTTTACAAGATTATTAATGTTAGTTTACTTCCTTCCGATAGTTTCGTAAAAAATAACTTTCATTTAGCCAACAAAATTTTCAATCAAAAAATTCCGGAAGATCCTATTCTTATATATCTTTTTCTTTACGAATGTGCCTGTAGAACTTGTTGTAACGGTCTTGAACGCTGGTACCTTATTTAGAGAAACACCTCTCTTCCAAAAGCCGAATTTGTCGACGGCATTAAATTGATCCTTGGGTCAACTTTTTTTAACTTTTAATGGCAATTTTTATAAACAAACGTTTAGTGTACCTATGGGTTCTCCCTTATCACGCATTGTGTCTGACCTAGTTTTACAAAACTTGGAGTTACATTGCCTCAAATTGCTCACAACCGTGCCGGATTTCTATCTTAGATACGTGGATGACGTTGTACTTTCCACTCACATATCAGGAATAGATACGATATTGAATACGTTCGTATCACGCTAGACTTAATTTCACGGTAGAGGTGGGAGGAGAAAGTATAAATTTTCTAGACCTAACCGTAATTAAAGAACATAATTTCATGATCTGTGATTGGCATCAAAAATCGACCTTTTTCGCCCGATATCTTAACTTTTATTCTTGCCATCCGTTTTGCCAAAAAGAGGTATAATACTGGCTCTAATCGAGAGTTCTCAAACTTTTACATCTCTTTTTTCAACAAAAGAACTTTGACAAAATTATCAATATCCTATTGATCAACGGATACCCCTTATTGTTAGATATAATATTTGATAATATAAGAAAGAAATTGCGCACAAAGTTTCACCAATTCAATAACACGAATAACATTAATGATAACACTGAGCAAGGTACGAATAAGAAAGCTCTCCTTTTTTTTCACCATGCCTTATGTTAACAATATTTCAGAAAAATTTAAAAAATTTTTTAAGCACGACCCTAACATGGCTTATATGAATTCAAATAAATTAGGCCAATTTATCAGAGTTCAAAAAAACCAACTTTTGACTGGCTCCTAATCGAATGTTGTTTATAAAATAAACTGCAAAGATTGCGAGGCTTCATATATGGGACAAACGGGCAGATTTTTAAACACTAAAATCATGGAACATAGGAAATATATTAACAGAAACTCGACTCAGCATTTCGTCATCATTGACCACAGAATCGACTTATCACATGAAATGAATTGGAATAAAGTTGAAATTTTAGACAGAGAAAAAATTTTAAACAAAAGACTTGTATTTATATCCAAAAACAAAAACAGTCGTTAAATTTGCAGACAGACACAGATCTGTAAAACCCGTTATATACAGAACTGTTTAGTAATGCCTGATGTTTCTATCTCTTACTTCTTTCCGAATTTACTGTTTATTTATTATATATTTACTGTCAGCCTTACTGTTCAGTTTTCTGTAACCGTTCGTTCGATCCACATAGTTAATGTTAAGAAAACGGTTTTTTACAATATTAAAATAAATATTTATAAATAAATATTATTTTCGTAAAAAAAGTTGTCAAGTCAGCGAAAGCAACGCGTCGCGATCAAACTTAGAAAATTATGATAAATAAGATGACTTTTAAAATGTATAAATGTAAACGTACTTTGTATTTGTGACAAAAGACGCATAAAACCTTATGCTTGCGCGGTAATAGCGCGCTTCTTGATGATATCCAAATTCGAATATCTTATGGACGTCCAAAAATTGGCCATTAATAGACGTCCAAAATCGGACATACGATGGACGTCCATTTCATGTCTATGGACGTGCGGACGTAAAATGAATTTAAAACGGATGTTCATAGGATGTCCTGTGCCATCTGGGATATGATTATATACATATAAAATCAGATACAATTGACATATTTATGAACTTATATATGATCATACATATTTATATAAAAATCATATATGATTATATATAGTTTCATATTTAAAACCTATTATTATTGTATGATCATATAACATTGAATATGGAGTCATATATTTACTTATATGGACAAACATTACTTCAGATTATGCTTGACAATATACATGACAAGGTATAATCATATATAAATTATATATAATAATATATATCTATATATAACTATACGTGAATAATTTTATTTAAAATATGTTAATATATCAATATAATAAAATTTTTCGGCTACAAAATTTTGTGTAAATTTGGCAAATAAAGTCGTATTAAATGTGTGGTTGTGGAATGATCGTCCGTCATGTGCATTTCTCTTGCAACTTTATAATCTCATTGTAGCATTGTTGTGTAACGTTTATTATAGAAACAAAAAAATTATTTTAAAAAGTTTCAAGTTTTATTAAAAAAAAATGTTAAGTCAAAAGTGTTATTAAAAAATTCTTTTTAAATAAAATATATTTTATAAAATGTTTATAAAATCTTGTTTTGTGGCACTTATTTGTGTGCAAAATCTATGAAAGATTATGAGATAGAAAATAATTTCTTACAAGATTCCCTCAAACTGTGTGCCGCAATTTCACCGGACTTAAAAAACAGTTTAAAAAAAAATCCGAATGTAAAGCACGAATTTAAATTGCTAATATAATTATTAATTTGATGATTGTACGTATCTCTACTATTCCCTCTCCCTAATCCCGAAAAACTGTAAATAAATTTCTTTAAAACTGTGTTTTAAGTCCGTCGAAATTGTGGCACGCAGTTTAATTGGGAGAAACTTGTAAATGTTTATAAAATTTACTTAAAAAATTATTGAGCTCTAAGAATTGCTTTTGACCGGTAATGCCGTATTTATTATTTCTATTTGTTGTTACAATTCCCAGTCTTATTAGGATTTGTATTATATTGTTTAAACTTTGAACTTTTTAATTTAAACTTTTTTGTATACATATTTTCTATTATCCTAATTGTTTAATAAAATAAATTGGAAATAGAAAGCGTCTTTTTACAGTGGAAGTTATCTTATATTTATAAAAAGTAAACGCTGGTGTAATTGGGAAACTGCCATTTTAGAAAAAAATTAGTCGCACCTCTTCCAATTATTAAAACATACAAGACAGATTTCTTAGAAGCACTGGAGAACTATTTTTATTATTTGCTTAATTAACGTTGATCTTTTTTTAATTGGATAATATCTACACAGAAACGTATTTGAGAACACATCTTGTATTAATGGAGGTTTATTAGAAATCTTTACTTTTCTCTTTTCTCTTCTCTTCTTTTCTCTTCTTTTCTTTTCTCTTCTTGTCCTTTTTCTTTTTTAACTTTCGACAATTTTTCTTTTATCGTAAATTTTTATAATTTATTAATTATTTGTAATAATGTATTCATGCGTTCAATTAAGAATTGTTAAATTTTTTATTTATAATTGCACAAAATTATGTCAAATAATTAAAAAATAAATTATAATAAAATAATAATAATGGAATGGTAAGACAAATATTGATGCAGTAATACTAAGATGTCTTCACAACAAGATAATTGCAAGAACTTGTTTACTTGCATCGAAGCAGGTGGACGTCATTTTAAACATTTATTACAAAATAATTCTACTATTTAAACATATTGTTTGTGATTAGTGTGTGTAAAGTATTACAATATTATATTACAATATTGTTTGTAAATGATAAGAAAGAAATAATCAATAAAATTTTTAGTTTAATTAAAAACTAAAAGAGAAAGAGAAAATGAATGTGTAAGATTAAAATAATTTTATACCTATTAAAATAACGGCACGTATTTATATGATTTTAAATTGCAACTATTCAAATTTTATTGAGGTTTCTCATTAATATTGTATACAATTTAATAATATGTAATGAAAATTTTTATGAATTATAAATTTGTTATTTGCTACATTTATTTATAGCATAAATGTTATACGCAACACGCGGTATTACGCGATGTTACGCACACGTTTATCTAATGTCAGTGAACGCGTGAAGTGCGCGATCACTGACATTATCAACGCGCGACTCATGGACAAGTTTCCGTTTAACCTGCAATTGGCCAGTTTAAAACTTCTATATATCTCAAAAATTAATGCTTTGAAGAAAAAATGGAAAATACTTTTATAACTTATTTTTTCAAGAACTCTCTTGTTGTGATATTTTTACCTGCAAATTTCGGGACACCCTGTATACATATACAATATATGTATACAATATATATCCCAGAATTAGCAGAGGTTCTTTTATGAGTAGATTCTTCGGAGTATTCTAAGTCGAAAATTCTAATATGAAAATGTCGAGGCTATAATACTTTTTAAATTATAAATTTTTAAAGTTGTTTAATTATAGCGCCTAGAATTCATGCGCTTAGACATGGCACATAGTACAATAGTAAAGATGCCCTTATACATTGGCTGACTTTCTACATATTAACTTAATTTTTCATATAATGATAAGGAGTCACTTTTAAATTTTGTCTTGTTCATCAGTGATTATTTAATTTAAACTATTCACAAAGATTAATGTCAATCTAATGTTACGGAATGTCGAGCCATATATAAATTGAACTGTCAAAACTATAAAATGGAGTACATATAACGACATACTTACTTTGTTTACTACGATGCTATGTACCATCCCTAAGCACGCGAATTCAACGCTAAGTGTTACAATTAGATGATTTTAATCATTTATAATTTGAAAAGTATTATAGCCTTGACATTTTTGTATTAGGATTTTTAACTTGGAATATTTCGAAAAATCCGCTCATTAAAAAATCTTTGTTAATTTTGGGACATCCTGTATATATTAAATACGCATTTTTATAAATTAAACTAGAAATGGCTCATAAGAAATAAATCACAGTACAAATTAATGCTATAAAAGCCAACACTGGATGTTTGCGTGTAAAAGTAAACACTGATTTTTTTTAAGGTCAAACTAAGGTCGACACTAGAATCAATTTGAAGTCATTTGAAGCTGATTGTACGGAAGAAAACGTTTACTCACATTTTTATCATTTTATGTTAAAAAATGACCCATAGGAGTCACCAAAAAATCTTTTACGGGCTTTCATTTTAAATAAAACTTTACATTAATTGAAATCAAAGGTTAACTGTTTTTGGAAGTTTATACCTCTTATTTTGATTTTTATAATAACATACTCAATAAAATCAATGTCAAAGAATTTATTAAGATGGAAGAATGTTTGAATATACAGTCTGTTTAACAAGAGCGTATACGGCGAAATTCGAAAACTATTTGAAATAATGAATTGAAAAAAAGATACACATGTACTATATGATATAGACTAGGATGCTTTATTATCAATAAGTTGTCCAGTCGCCTCCATTATTATTAATTGCCTGGCCTCTTTGAGGCATACTTTTGATTAATTTTATAGCATAATCTTGTGGCAAAGACCTCCAAATAAATCAAATCTGTTGAAATAATTGCTTGACGGTCCAGATTTTTTTTCCTTGGAGCTTGAACTTTATGAGTGCCCAAACATTTTCTATTAGATTTGCATTTAGCGACTGCGACGGCCACTCCATTACGTCAACGTCATTTTTTTCTTTTCACGCAGTACAAAGACAACTCTGATATTTTGGATTATTGTTCTCTTGCAATAGCTAATATTTATTTTTTATTTGTAAACCACTTTTGTGCAGATGGTAATAACGCCTTTTGATATATTTTGATCATTTTGATCAGCGTTCAAATTATCTGTGAAGATGTACAAAGTGCCAAATCCTTGTTTTGAGAAACAACCCCAAACGTGCACTTTGCCGCGTGTTTAACTGTTCGTTTGATGAATTTATTATTGTGGATACACCAGGTATAACGGACAGAAGAATTTGCCCAAAAAGAAGCTGCGTCCATAAAAGTTACATTGTCCCAATTGCGGTCCAAATTTTCTTTTGCCCAAGTGAGTCTTTTTTCAATGTGTTTTTTGGACGTTAGCAGTTTCTTCAATGTGCTTTGAAATTTTACTTCATGGGCCAGTAAACGTCTTCTTATAGTGTCACATGATACATTTAGATCCTTTTTAGCAAAATTGCTTGCTTGCCACGCAATAATAAAACACGATTCTTCTTAAATATCCGTAAAATCACTCTATCCTCCTTTTTCGTCGTTATTTGAGCAAAACCGCGATCCGGCAGGTCATCGACGTGTTCAAGTCGGAATAGCATTTTACCCACTTACTTATAAATGCCTACGACTTTTGCATGTATTTTGCAACTACTGTACGACATTTTCGGTCCTTTTGGATGGAAATACAAAAACATGGTTTTGTCACGTGATGCGTACGCGGCACTCATGATGAAATATGTCCTTTTGTGATCAAGGTCAAATGATAATTGAGATATCTTTTTTAACCCTTGGCTGGTAAATATAGGTCGTTCGTGCCTTGTCAAAACTTTCTTCCTTTGCTAGCTCGGGAGGGGAGTAGAAGCGGGGCAAAACTATGCTGAAAAAAATTGTATACTAGTATACTAGCTCTCCAAATACCGATGGTTTATTGTGCGAACAGTTTCTGTATGAGCCAGTCGAAATTTGGTGCCAAAAAATAGTTTACCTGCCAAGGGTTAAAGCATTTTAAAGGAGAGGTTTCTCTATTTGATCGCGTTTGAATTTTTCTTCTAACGGTTTCTAAAAAAAGTTTTGCTGTACATACTTTTACATCAAACAAACTGTATTTCTTTGTTAAAATTTTTATTTATCATTTCTGTTACATAAAGAAATAATCAGTGTAACAGTGTTTTATTTAATTTTACTTTTTTAATTTAATAATTTCTTCAAAAATATCATACAACAAATAAATGAAGAATATTAATTAGCCAAATCTTTGCAATGCTGAATTTTTTGAAAAATAAAATATTGATTAGTATTCTTTGACTTATATATAAATAATAAATTATTAAAGTACCTCATATCAGTATCTTATTTAATAATTTAAAAAAGTGTTCATGTTTTACTTGTATTTAAAAATTTTCGAATTAATTAATTATTTACAATTGACAATGATGATAAATTTAAGTAAAAACAAATCTAATGATAATAATATAACTAACAGAAAATTTATTTAAATTGTTATAGAAACGAATTGACGAAATAACGGTGGACAGCGAGGAACAAAATGCAGTGTTTTTGTGTACTTATGGTGAGTATATAATGAGTATATGTATTATATATTTTTTCTTAGTAAAAATGAAGATAAATAAAAGAAACTTTCAATAGCCCTAATCTCGAAATATGTTTTTCAAAGCTTTGACTCTGAAAAACATTCAAAAGATTTCAATTTTTTTTATTAAAATTTAGTAACAGAAAGAGTTTAGAAGTATATGTTTTTATCAATGCTATAGATAGGAAATAATTTACTAACTAGAGAAGCCTTCCACAAATCATTTACCGATTTTAATAAAATTTTATGTGTGTGTATTTACTCACGCCTTTATTGTAGTAAAGCAGTTTGTTGCGAATACCTATTTGGCATTCTCGAAAAAATGACGATTAAATATTTCCAGCACCTATAGTACCGTTACAGAAGAGCGTTTGTCGAATTAGCGGCGTAATGTGGGGCATTCGGACGTAGATTGCTACGCTAAGCATCCCACGTTCGATCTCCGTGGGTGAGACATTTTTCATTTAAATCTTATATTTTAAAATTTTTATATATAATTTTTAAACCGTTTTTAATTATTTAATATAAAATGTTATTTTTAAAACAAGGAACTTAAAAATGCTCTCATATTATTAATTAAATTAACACTAGAACTACGTTAAAATCTTTCTACTTAAAATCGCGGCAGCGGTCAAGTTGACCGCTCATTAAAAATTAGCGTTTAAATTATTATAATTTTAACAATAATTTATCAGGTACATACCAGGTATTAAGCGGACATTTAAGTAAATAAATTGCCTTTATTTAATCGTTTATGTAACTACAAAACATGATATAGCCTTAAGGGCGATTGGCGGCTCGGCCATCGAGTCTCGAGCAGTAGCGGGAAGACAGTAGGCGGGGAGATAGTAGCCTCAGAAATCAGCTCGAAATGTGCATTTCATTGCGAGCACTGCCTAGTGCATACACGTGCCAAATGAGGGTAAATCGTGGAAGAAGAGGAGTAACTACTACCCCTAACGACTCAATTTCTATTGGCTGACAAACGCTTAAGGTTAATGTGTACAACAGGGGAGCAGTCTCTGACGTCCTTGACCTTGACATATGTTATCAATGAAAAGGTACTGAGTGATATACAAAAGGTTTCGAGTAATGCCCACTTTTTATTAAAAAAATATTAGAGAAAGAAAAAACAGTTTTTCTTAATTATTTCAGAAAATATGCATTTTATAAAAAAATATGTCAAACGAAAAATGAAACTCGTGATAAGCTTTACAAGAAAGGTCATATATATATTTTATCTAACTTCAATACTTTAGTCTTTATAGTAGAAAAACTGTTTTGCGTGGAAAATCAAAAACCCGTATAGTACGGAGAACGCGTGAGGGGCGGGGGATGGGCTCATATACATATTTATGTATATGACTTTTTTTATAAAGCTTATTGCAAGCTTCATTTTTTGAAATATTTTTTCGTAAAATGAATATTTTCGGAAATAATTAAGAAAAACTGTTTTTTCTTTTTCTAATAATGTTTTTTTAATAAGAAGTGAGCATTACTTAAAACCTTTGGATGTCACTCAGTATCTTCCTATTGATAACATATGTCAAGGTCAAGGTTGTCAGAGGCTACTTCTCTGTTATAAACATTTTTCACGCTCAATTTTCAATATTGGTCGATTTGACCGCAACCGCCGTTATAGGTATATCTCTGTAGAAAAAATATTTAGTTACGTAAATTAATTAGTTCCCTTTTTTTAACTTTTATAAAAACAAAATTCATGCACAATCATAAAATTACAAGACTCTACAAGCGATATATTAATTATAAAAATAATAGGAAACACTGAAACGGTCATTTTGACCGCGGCCGCAGTTCTAGTGTTAAAATTTCTCATGAACACAAAAATATATTTGCAATAAAAATTTACAATAAGAACGTCAAAATAAATGTTCCTAAATAAATCGTTTAAAAGAAATCGTTATATTTGCAACAAACTTTTATGTTTTGATTGTTTTTACGATAAGTACTACCCTAAAAGCTGTAAACTTATTGTAAAATCGTCATTGTAAACTTATTGCAAATATATTTTTTGTTTCCATTTTTTAGGTTTCTTATTCTTGTGTTTTATATTTTTTGTGTTTATGAGAAATTTTAATTAAATTAATAATAAAAGAGCATTTTAAGTTCCTTGATTTATAAAAAAATAACATATTTTATATTAAGTAATTAAAAACGGCTTAAAAATTATATATAACTATTTACAAATATAAAACTTAAATGAAATAAGTCTCCTCCGCTGCAATCGAACTTGGGACCCTTAGCGTAGCAGTATACGTCCTATCGCGCCACATTACACTGACTCGACAAACGCTCTTCTATAACAATATTATAGGTGCTGGAAATACATAATCGTCATTTTCTCAAGAATGCCAAATATTCGCAATGAATTGCTTTATTACTACAGTAAAGGTGTGAGTGAATACTACACATTTATAAAATTTTATTAAAATCGGTGATTTGTCAAAGGCTTCCTCTGTAAGTGATGTGTGCGTGCACGTGTGCGTGCGCGTGTTTTTGTGTAAAAGTACATGTGGATATGCATATGGACGTGTATCTGCCTACATGTATGAATACAGTAAACGTATGGAAATTTCCTACTCTAAAGAAATCTGACGTAACTCGAATCTACCTTGAATCAAGAATTATACGCAGTTTGAGCCTTGAATGAATAATCATGAGTTATATATTAATCGATACTCACAAAGTATGAAACAATACGTTTTTATTGCTAAATTGTAATTTTAAGTTGAAAACTTAACGATTATATTCATCAATTTCTTCAATAGATTCTAGATTCATTAAGTTATATGACATATTAATGATATTGAATATTATTTATAAAAATGTAGCAACATGATGGATCGAAGAAGGAAAGAAGTAATGAGGCTCACCACAAGAATAAATTTAAAAAATTGGGTTTAATTAAAAAAAAAATTTTTTTGTTATACAATTACATATTTATTCAAAATAAAGAGAAAATATTGCAGAATAAGCATATAAATGTATGTATTATTGCAATGTTTCGTGCTGTGTGGATATACACTGTAACCATCGCGGCATAGCTTCGTCGTTTGTCTGTGATTATCATAGAAAGTACTTTACTCTAATTTTTATTCAAAAACTCTTGTTCCAATATTTAATCGAAAATATTAGGCACAAGAGAGCATGCTAATACTATTTTACGATACTTTAGATTTTGCCAAAATATTTTGCGATGCAGAATACTTCGCGATGCGTGGACTTAGAATGCTCTGCTACAGAATTGGCAAACAGGATTGTTCAATGCGAGGCAGATGGAGATTAGAGAGCAAGAAAGATTACACAATAATTAATGTTATAATTAACGAAGAAATAATAATGGTATCTTCGACGTTCAATTAAGAGTTACTCGTTACAATGGTTAAGGTCTACACCTAACACGCGGTTTGCTAGCGTGCCACTATCATATATGTAATATTCCTATATTGCTAAAAGAGTGTCGACCCTCAACTTAAACATTACAGTGCAGACGTATAATAGCCTTTCTCTCACAAACGGTCCAGCTGCTTTGTGCGTATGCGTTTACATTTTTTAAAACAACGTTAGGCAATATGTTCATAGTTATAACCAACATTTGCCACGTTAATCTGTCATATTACGCATCGTATAACTGCAATAATCGTTATAGTTAGGTTGAATACGTGTGTCCACAGCAAATTTGATCCGATCTAATATGTACGTCTTTTATGTGTTTACTTATGTACCATCATTTTTCTTTTCTGAAAAAGATTACTGATGAGATGATTTATTTCATGAAGATTTAAAGAAATATTTACGAGATATTTTATATCGAAATAGTGTCACTTTTCGAGCCGATTTCCGAGGCGACGCCTACTGTCTCCCCTCGAGCCCCTCACTCCGCTCGCGGGCCTACAGCCGAGCTGCCGGCCGCGCGTCAAATGTTGTGGCTCAGGAGCGTAGAGCGTCCCTTGTAAAAGAAATAGCCTAGGGCCTAGAACCTAGAAATAATTATTATTTTTATAAATAATTATATAAAAATTTAATATTAATGTATGTAATATATACATACAATATAAATAATTATATAAAAATTTAATATTATTGTATGTAATATATACATACAATATAATATACATATATTATAATAATATATTTCCAAAATATATAATTAAAAAATTAAAATTTGAAATTAAAATCTAAACAATAGCTTTCCACATTACCCATGAGGTACTATTGAGAATGCGTTTTTTTTTAAGTGGTTTCCCCAGTAGGCCTAATCCACTAAAAAAATAACTAATTGTAAGATAATGTAAAATGTGGTTTAGCACATCATATGTGTCTTTGGCAGACATGATGTCCTCTGCGGACAATGTTTCTTGTCAACATAATGTCTAAACACGATGTCTCCTATAGACATGATGTCGTATACAACGATTGATTACACGGGAGTCCAAAATCACTTTTCTTATTCCGCTATACTCTATGATTTTCTGGGTCGTTTACACGATTCTACTAAGGATAATATATCTACAGAAATTTTTGAAGAACTAGCTCGCATGAGTGAGGACAATGATGCATCGTTCAAAGAAGAACGTTTATCCGTTTTTATAAATTTCATTTTTGAAAAAGAACGTTCACACAAATATGTGGACCCAAACATAGAGAAAATTCGCAGACCAAAAATTTTAAGACGTGGATAACGCGATGCATCTAAAATTTTAAAAAATTCGATTCCTTTTTCTAATCGCGCTTGTAAAGTAATATCGGACTGCAAATCACAAAGTTCTTCTTGAAATTCGAGACTTTGTTCTTGGATTTGCACAGTGAGAGGATTCTCAAAAAGTATGAAATCTCTTTTTAGTATTTCAAAATCACTAAAACGCTTATTAAATTGAATGATTAAGGAATCAATTAAATTAATGTGATTTTTGAAATTACATTTTGTGTCATGTTCTTCAAAAAGAATCTGACAAGAAGGAAAAAAGTGAAAAATATTATTTTCTAGATGATTTTTAAATAATTGCAATTTTTTACGAAAAGAATCTACATGACTAAAAAATTGCGAAATGATTTGGTCTGTCTTTTGCAACTTTAGATTTAAAATATTTAATTGATTAGTTATATCAGTAATTAGGGCAAGTTCACACAACGAGTCTAAATCTTCAAAAAAATATTTAAATTCATTACATTTTTCAGGTAATTGTTCTTGCAAGAAAAGGAAGATCTCTTTTCTTATTGCAAAGAACTTCTCTAAACATTTTCCTGCACTGAGCCATCGAACTTCACAATGTAAAGGTACATCTTTATAAATAGCATTATGTTCCTCGAGAAAGTGTTGAAACTTTCGATGGGAGAGGAATTTGTTACCGCCTTTAATTAAATTTGTAATTTTTGTTACAGTTTGCATTGCCGTGGATAGTTTAACATCTCTCCCACATAATGCTTCTTGGTGAATTATGCAATGCATAACAGGAAATTTTAAATCTCGTTGTTTTAACTGCCCGAAAAATCCATTTTTGGAACCAATCATTGCTTTTGCGCCATCAGTAACGATAGCTGAACATTTAGAAAAATCGATACCAAATTTTTGCAATGTTTTATTAACAGCATTGAAAATATCTCTACCTGTTGTTCTATTATGTAGTGGGACAAAATCTAAGAGCTCCTCAACATGTGAAAAATCATTTTGAACGATTCGAGCAAAAATACTCAATTGACTCACATGTCGTATATCGGTGCTCTCGTCGAGACATAATGAAAAAAAAGCACAAGATTCTAATAAAGATTTTAATTTTGTTTCTAATGAAGAAGCAATATCACCTATTCGAGATTTAACTGTCTTGTCACTTAAAGGAATGCTAGCAGCTTCTTCAATAGTCATTGAATTTCCAAACGATTCCACTGCAGCGATTAGACATTCCTTTATAAATTTCCCTTCACAAAATGGTTTCGAATTTTTCGCGATAAGATTAGAAATAGCATACGATGCTGTAACTGCTTTTACCGAGCATGTAGCATTTTCCATGTGAGAATCCGGAGTATGACTTTGAAGATACATTTCTTTTAATCCCGCAATTACATTTGATTTTTCCTCGCCCACATAGTGTGAATATTCATTTGAATGTTTAGAATTAAAATGTCTATAAACTATAAATTTTTTTACGACAAGAGGTTGAAAACCACATAAAAGACAGGTGGTTTTATTATATATATTGGCAAAAAAAATTTCCTCCCATACCTGATCAAAGGATTGCACACGTCTCCGATTGCTATCCATTTTTCAAGCACTATCACTATTATACAAATCACTATCACTATTATACAAATAGCAGTTTTGGTTGACACGAGAATCTCACTGTGACTGTGAGACTCGCACGTTTCACTGGAAATATCGTAAAGAAACAGTTGAGGAGATAAAACAATTGCATATCAATCGTTGTAGGAGTACGCGCCAAAAGTTTAGCCGGGAAATTTAAAGATCTATATAACATTTAAAGATCCATATTACAAGATAGAAAATGCTATTTGTATAATAGTGATAATGATAATAATTAGTGAATTAATTTAAACAATAATGAGCAAAGATACATGCAACACTTTAATAAAGATATGGCAAAAAATTTCGCTTCTATTTGTAATAAAACCTGTCTTATGTGGTTATCTACTCTCTCTTGTTAAAAGAAATACATTCTTAATAAATAATATTATATAAATAAACATTTAAATAAGTATTCAAATATATGAACGAGGAGAAATTAAATTTAATTAAAGGAATTGAAATTAATTTATAATAAGAAAGTTGTAGTTCAGATTTTCATATCGAAAATGTTACACTTTCGGTAAAAGTTCTTACTAACTTATAGCATCGTATGCTTTTCAAATCTTATCGCAAAAAATTCAAAATTATTTTGTAAAGCAAAATTTGTAAAGAAATCCTTATCACAACAACGGAGTTTGGAAATTTATTGAAGCTGCTAATATTCCTTTAAGTGACAAGACAATTAAATTTCGAATAAATGATATTACTTCTTTATTAGAAAAAGAAATTAAAATTTATTAGAATTTTACGCTTATTATGTCTGTAAGAGAACACCAATAATCGACACGTGAGTCAATTAAGTATTTTTGCTCGAATCGTGCAAAATGAATTTCATATGTCGAGAAACTCTTAGATTGTGTCCTATTATGGAAAAACGAGTATTGATATTTTAAAAGTTGTTAGGTAAACCTAGAAAAATTTGAAATAGATTTTTCAAAATGTTCAGCTATCGTAACTGATGATGCAAGGGCAATGATAGGTTTGAAAAATTCTTTGATCAATTAAAGCAACGAAATTTAAAATTCCCTATTATTCATTGTATAATTTATCAAGAGACATTATTTGAAAAAGTTGTTAAACTATACAGTGTGATGCAACTCATAACAAAAATGATAAATGTAATTTGAGGCGGTCAAAAATTTCTTTCTCATCGAAAGTTTCAACATTTTCTCGAGAAACATAACACTGTTCATACAGATGTACCTTTGCATTATAAAGTTCGGCTCAGTCAGTGTAGGAAAGTGTTCAGAAAAGTTCTTTGCAATAAGAAAAGAGATCTTCCTTTTCTTGCAAGAACAATTACCTGAAAAATGTAATGAATTTAAATATTTTTTTGAAGATTTAGACTCGTTGTGTGAACTTGCCCTAATTACTGATATAACTAATCAATTAAATATTTTAAATCTAAAGTTGCAAAAGACAGACCAAATCATTTCGCAATTTTTTAGTCATGTAGATTCTTTTCGTAAAAAATTGCAATTATTTAAAAATCATCTAGAAAATAATATTTTTCACTTTTTTCCTTCTTGTCAGATTCTTTTTGAAGAACATGACACAAAATGTAATTTCAAAAATCACATTAATTTAATTGATTCCTTAATCATTCAATTTAATAAGCGTTTTAGTGATTTTGAAATACTAAAAAGAGATTTCATACTTTTTGAGAATCCTCTCACTGTGCAAATCCAAGAACAAAGTCTCGAATTTCAAGAAGAACTTTGTGATTTGCAGTCCGATATTACTTTACAAGCGCGATTAGAAAAAGGAATCGAATTTTTTAAAATTTTAGATGCATCGCGTTATCCACGTCTTAAAATTTTTGGTCTGCGAATTTTCTCTATGTTTGGGTCCACATATTTGTGTGAACGTTCTTTTTCAAAAATGAAATTTATAAAAACGGATAAACGTTCTTCTTTGAACGATGCATCATTGTCCTCACTCATGCGAGCTAGTTCTTCAAAAATTTCTGTAGATATATTATCCTTAGTAGAATCGTGTAAACGACCCAGAAAATCATAGAGTATAGCGGAATAAGAAAAGTGATTTTGGACTCCCGTGTAATCAATCGTTGTATACGACATCATGTCTATAGGAGACATCGTGTTTAGACATTATGTTGACAAGAAACATTGTCCGCAGAGGACATCATGTCTGCCAAAGACACATATGATGTGCTAAACCACATTTTACATTATCTTACAATTAGTTATTTTTTTAGTGGATTAGGCCTACTGGGGAAACCACTTAAAAAAAAACGCATTCTCAATAGTACCTCATGGGTAATGTGGAAAGCTATTGTTTAGATTTTAATTTCAAATTTTAATTTTTTAATTATATATTTTGGAAATATATTATTATAATATATGTATATTATATTGTATGTATATATTACATACAATAATATTAAATTTTTATATAATTATTTATATTGTATGTATATATTACATACATTAATATTAAATTTTTATATAATTATTTATAAAAATAATAATTATTTCTAGGTTCTAGGCCCTAGGCTATTTCTTTTACAAGGGACGCTCTACGCTCCTGAGCCACAACATTTGACGCGCGGCCGGCAGCTCGGCTGTAGGCCCGCGAGCGGAGTGAGGGGCTCGAGGGGAGACAGTAGGCGTCGCCTCGGAAATCGGCTCGAAATGAGATGATTTATTTCATGAAGATTTAAAGAAATATTTACGAGATATTTTATATCGAAATATGTCAGATTAAAACATAAAAATATTTTGTATTCCATTTTTGTCTATTTTACTTGGATAACTTTTTTACGATGAATATTTTGAAGGATCGATGTAAATTAAATCTTAGGATTGTTCCATTTAAAACAGTAATAATGACTTGCTTGAACTATCAAAAATGCTTTTATCTAAAAACATTACATTTTCCATATCTTATTCTCGAGATATTTTAGAACATCAATTAAAATGGAAAACCTTGTATTTATAATTTCAATCACTCTACGCGATAGGAGACGGGAAAGTGTGGGACAGAATGATAAAAGTGGAAGTAGGGAACGAAGTGGATTCAGACCACTTCCCAATTGTGATATTAATTAAGGATGGGAAAGAGGGAGTGGGTTTGAGGCGTGGAATTGCAAGGAAGAAATGGAAATAAACAGAAGGGGGGAAAGAAATTGTTTAGGGAAAAAAATAGAGAAAGTGTGGGAAAAGAAAGAGGTGGAAGGGAGGGAAGGGTGTGTGTGCGTGCGTGCGTGCGTGCGTGCGTGCGTGTAGTGTGTGGAAGATACTAAAGGAAGAAGTACAAGGGATACTGCAGAAGGGGCAGGGGAGAGAGGAGGAAGAAGCAAGGAGGTGGTGGGATGCGGAATGTGGGGAGGGTAAGAGGAGAGTAAGAAGGGAGCTGAGAAACTGAAGGAAGAGTAGAGAAGTGGGAGACGGGTACAGGGAGGTAAAGAGGAAGTATAATAGCTTATGTGAAAGGAAGAAAGAAAAGGAGAGGGAGAAATGGATAGGGATGGCCAAAAAGCGAAGACGGAGGGGGGAGTGTAGACGGTGGTGAATAAGGAAAGAAAAATAAGAAGGAACATTAACAGAGACATTAAAATAGAGGAATGGATAGAGTATTTAAAGAAGGTGTTAGGGGATAGAGGGGAAAGTAATGAGGGGTATAAGGGAATAGAAGGGAGGAACAGAGACGGAAATTAGTCGACAAGAAATAGCAAAGGCGTTAAAAAAGTTGAAGGTCGGCAAGGCTGCAGGAGAAAATGGGATACCGGGGGAAATCTGGAAATATGGAGGGGAGACGTTGGAAGGATATATATGGGAAATGTGCAATAGGATCTGAAGGGGGGAGGAATGGATTGAGAAGTGGAGTGAAGGAACGATAGTACCGATAAGAAAGAAGGGGGAGGGGAACATGGTGGGGGATTATATTGGGTAACAATAACACAGTTGCTGTATAAGATATATGCCACGATACTAAGGGGGAGACTAGCGAGGGAGATAGAGGAGAAGCAGATAATACTTCAAAATCAGACGAGGTTTAGAAGGAGTATGGGTACAGTGAAGATAACATCTTTGTGCTGAATTACCTAGTTAACAGGCAATTGAGTAGGGGAAAAGGAAAAATGGTAGCGTTCTTTGTGGACCTAAAGGCGGCCTTTGACTCAGTGGACAGGGAAGTGTTGGAAGGGATGATGAGAGAGAGGGGCGTTAGAGAGAGATTAGTAGTTAGATGCATGAATTTGATGAGGGAGACGAGGAACAGGGTAAAGGTGGAAGAAGAATTAAGTGAGATATTCTGGACGAGCAGGGGAGTGAGGTAAAGCTGTCCACTGAGTCCAGGGTTATTTAACGTCCTAACAGCGGATTTGGAAGAGCACATGAGAAAGGGAAGATGGGGAGGAGTGAGGTTAAAGGGGGTAAAGGTGTATTTGTTGGCATACGTGGATGATATAGCGCTGTTAGCGAGGAGAATGATATGATGGGAGGGAAAGGTTATTGAGGAAGTGAATAAATTTAACTATCTAGGGTTTGTGTTTCAAAGAAATGGCAGACAGGACGAGCAGGTAAGGGATAGGGCAAGGAGAGCAGTGGCGATGATAAGGCAAATTTGGGGATTTGAGAAGAGAAGGTTTGGAGGGGATTGGGGGAAAAGATTATGGTTGTTCGACGCGCTAGTATGGACAGTGATGTCGTATGGGGTAGAGATCTGGGGATGGAAGGAAAGAGACAGGGTGGAGAGGATTCAAGAAAAGTACTTGAAGTGGGTGCTGGGGGTAGATTGGAAGATGCCGGAGTATTTGGTGAGGGAGGAACTAATGAGCAAAAATTGAGGATGCAAGCGGGAAGAAGGGTGTGGAGTTTTGAGGAGGGACTGACGGAGGGGAGAGGAACCAAATTGGCGAGATGTTGAAAGGAGATAAGGGAGAGGGCACGAAAAGGGGGGAGGTTGTCGGACTGAGAGTTGGAGAGAAAAAGCTTTTTTGAGGATAGGGGGGGTAGAGGTGGGGGCGATGGAGAGGAAAAGGGAGAAGGAAATTTTTGATTTTTGCAAAGGTAAGAAGAGGGACAAAGTTGGGAAAAGGGAAGAGAGATTAGAAAGAATTAGAGGATTGAGGGGTAACAGGTGGTATCAGAGAGTAAAAGGAGAGGCAATACCGGGATATCTAAAGAAGAGGTGGGAGGAGAATAGATGAAAGAGAGTAGCAAGGTTTAGGCTAGGAGAGGGAGTAAGGGAAAGAAATTACTGGGAAAGAGAGGAGGATATGAAGTGCAGAATGTGTGGAATGGAGGAGGAGACATGAGGGCACGTATGGAAAGAGTATGGAAGTTGAGATACGGAGGGGAGTTGGGAGGAAACTGTGGAGAAGGACTAGGAGAGAATGGATACAGAGAAGATTGGCTGAGGAAATTGAAGGTTCAGAGAGGGTAGTAGCATGGAGGGAGGGGAATGAGGGGACGAAGATGGAGGAGAGGATGGCGGGATAAAAGCGAGAGAGTAAGTACGAAGGAGATTCAGGTGGGGGCAGGAGAAAGAATGGTAACAAAATTGAGAGGGAGAGTGAGAGTGTGAGATAGAAATAGAGAGAGAGAGAGAGGGGGGGGGGAGTGACTGTGAAGGAGAGAAAGAGATGCCTACACCCGAAAGGGACGATAATGATATCGGATAAGGTATGAGATCTAAGAAACAGTTGCGACGAAAATAAAGATCCCGGGCGCGTGTATGTGTTTGTGTGTATATAGGAAATAGCTGTAGGTTAGCAGTAAGATAGTCGTAAGTAAAGTAAATGTAAGGTAGAGTAAGACAGCGGAGGATGTATAAAAGATTTGTAACCCAAAGTAGATTAAATAAAGATTATTCATTTATTCATTCATTCATTTCAATCATTCTCTTTAAATATTATAATTTATTAATTAACATTTATCCGTTGGAGGTACATTGTGAATAAACATTCAAGCACGATTGGGT
This sequence comes from Solenopsis invicta, assembly GCF_016802725.1. Lineage (NCBI taxonomy): Eukaryota > Metazoa > Arthropoda > Insecta > Hymenoptera > Formicidae > Solenopsis > Solenopsis invicta. The sequence continues at coordinate 2,884,725 of NC_052664.1, read as the reverse complement.
AATTTTTTTTCTGTTTTGCGTTCTTTCCGTCTTATTTTTTAATGGTTTGTCTTTTGCTCACACTTATTCAATAGACGCGTCTGCGCATAATGAAATTTTATGCCCATATTTGGAATTCGTGCATTTCTCTTTTATTGGGCTCGTGCCTCTCATTGTGAAAATACGAAATTAGCAATATAGGAGTATTACATATATGGCCACCATACATTTTATTGCTTCGCAGATTTCAAAAGGTCGAAAAAGGCTTAATTCGTAAGATGACGCGAAAACGACGTAATTAGTACTGATATGAACTAGCTGTAACACATTTATTGAAATGCTATTTTTGGGGCAAATTATTCAGTCATGCTCTTATCGCGCATGAATTGACTCAACTGACTGAGAATGATTGCGAAATGTACACTTAGCCTTATCAACTCTGATCCCTCGAAAAATTCCTCGGAAAATTTTCCAAACTAAGAAGTTGCTATTTTTTTACATACTTAAGCAGCGTTTACAATGGGTTCGTAGAGTCTCAAAAAAGGTCATAAATCCAAATGAAGTTTTTGTTAATACGCGATATACCATGTTTTCTTGTAATTGGTCAATTGTAGTGACGGTAGTCTCTGGAATTTGAATTAAATCAACTCCGAACCTCTACGACTACGACCAAAAGTACAGAAATTTACGATCGCTCTTGCGACTCTGCGATCCTATTGTAGACGTTGCTTTACAGTTTATGATCAACGTAACGACCAATAAGTTCTAGTTGTTACATTAATCATAAACTGCGAGTATGTAGAAAATGGTGATTTCTCAGTTTGGAAAATTCTTTGAGGGACAGAATTGATGACGCTGGGTGTACGAAATTATCTCAAATTTATTTAACAAATCAAACGTTATTTTATAGGTAAGTGTACAATATACATAATAACAATTACGGCAAATTATGTTACAATACGCAAGTAATGTTAACATACAAAATTATGTTATGTTTTATTACGGGACATGACAAGGACAGTGACTTGGCAGCGTTGGCATGTATGAAAAAAGAAACAGAAATTACACTTACGCAGCACGGCGAAACCGGACAGGGCAACGTTATTACAACAAAAACGCAGACTCTTAAATACGCAATAATAGGGCACCAAAAAGGGAACTCAGCAACAAAACAAATATTGTCGACGCCGCCCGAGTGCAAAATTAGCAATGTTACAATACGATAATGACGTTTGTCTCATTACACGATGATAACTTTTCCTTTTTTTGAAAATCTTGATCTCGATCTTGCGTTTTCTTGACTTATTTAAGCATATCTTTCGGATCGCCACTGGCTTAGGAACACGCTCACAGCACAAGTGGCGATCAATCATTGATTCCATGAGAAACACGTAGCAATACGTCCGACTTATCATATAATAATTGTGCTGCTTCTATATTGGCCGCGGCCGTGATTTAATCTTTGCACAAGATACACGAATCGCACAGCTACTACGCGTTTGTTGATTTCTTGGCACGAAACTCAAATTGATCAACAAGACACTCTTACGAAAATAAGTATTGAAGCTCAATACTTAGTATTAAAGATTCTAATACTGTGCATGTTGTAATACTCCTTGGTGAAAGTATACGAAAGATTTGAATAGGAAAATTTCTATTTACCTGAATCCATTTTAGTCCGAAATCTCTACCCGAACGAGTCAGTTTTATACCGAGTGAATCCATGAAAAAGGAATCGCAGCCAAGTGAATCCATCGTAATCCGAAGTCAGCAAAAAGATTCCAGTCCGACTAAATCTAATCTAAACCAGATATCTGATGAGAATAGGTATTATATCATTACATAATCGCAATAAACAAAACAATATTTTTGTAACATTTTAAAAAACATTCTTTTCAAAGAAAAAAAATTTCCGAGAATTCCAGTAAATAAGACTCTCGAACAGAAAAAATGAAAGATAATGAAATATTTGTTGTAGATTTCGTTTGTCGCATTATGGCACGTTTTTCTGTCGCCAGTTACCACCTTACTTTTTTTATACAAAGGGTATTTTTAAATTAATCTCCGATAACATTGTACAAAATTCTTATTTGCAATACAGAACCCGTTTTTACACAGTTAAATTGGTAACAGTTACCTATTTTCCTATTGTTTGGAATTCTATTGTTATGGAAGTTAAGCAGCGAGCGTGTAAACATGTCGACTATGATTGAGTCTCCCGCCAAGTGCGAAATGCGTTCTGTTATTCGTTTTTTTGTAAGCCGAAGGGAATGCAGCTGAAATTCTTTGAAGAATGTGTTGTATACGGTAACGAATTTATGAGTGACGGCATGGTGCGTGATTGGTGTAGGCAATTTTGAAAAGTACATACACCCACGGTAATTGATTCTGTCCGTGGGTGTACCAACATTCACGATAAGGTCGGCAGAAGAAGAAAATCTGTGGCAACTGAAGTCATTGTTCAGAAAATGGATCAGGTTGTGAACGACGTTGCTTCACCATTTCTAAACTGACCGATACTTTTAACGAATAACAGAATGCACTTCGCTCTTGGCGAGAGACTCGATTGTAGTCGACATGTTTAAACGCTCGCTTTGACTCTCACTAACAATGAAGTTCCGACCAATGTTGAGGAAACAGGTAACAGTGCTACCAACTTAACTGCGCAAAAACAGATTTTGTATTGCAACTAGAAATTTTGTACAATGTTATCGGAGGTTAATTAAAAAATACTCTTCGTATATATTTAATACTTCGCAGCTTTTCTTCTTCTTGTTTACCATTACTTCCATGTGTTATGAACACTCGCAAGGTTTACTGTTAAACAATATCTTTTTATTCAGAACTGTTTGCAGAGAAAAATGATAGCATCTCTCAGATAATCCAAGCTACTCTAAAGAACTGAAAGCTTCCTATTGAAATCGATTGTCTCTTCAAACTCTCAAGTTTTCCTTTACTTTTATATTGTGATTTACCTGTACTGTCACATAAAATGCACATTACAAAAATTAATGGTAATTGTGTACTATAAAAGAAATAGCTTTGAATAGCTTGATCTTTTGACGGGACTGACCCGTTTGCGCACATAAACTATTGGACACGGATCTTATTGCACAATGACCCTATTGCACATGGACCCGATTGGACACGGTCCCTATTGCACACGGACCGGATCGGACACAGTCCCGATTGCACACGACCGATTGCACACGGACTTGATTGCACACGATTGGAAACTGCACGATTTGTCGGTAGGGAACCGATTAAGACGGGGTGAGTGCGGGAGGAGTTAGGCCTACAGCACCCCACCGTGCGTGCGTGCGTGCGTGCGTGCGTGCGTGTGCATTCTAGTGCGGTTTCCAATCGTGTGCAATCGGATCCGTGCGCAATCAGTTCGTGTAATCAAATTTGTGTGCAATAGGGCCCATGTCTGATTGGGAAATGATCTCGTGTCCGATAGTTTATGTGCGCAATCGGGCTTTACTCTTGTATTGCGGACATAAAGAATATAACTTAATCCAACCTAAATTTTTGTCGCAATTGACCACGTTCTAATTGACCAGGTTGTCACGTAGAAAGTTGGAATAATGTAATATAATACCCACGTGGAATAATGTAATATAACTATAAATCTTGTTTCGTCTCATAAGCAGGGAAATGTGGAATGTACCTCGTTTTGCGTTGCAAAGTACTGTGGATATGGAGGATCTTTACCTTTCCTATGGAAGGGCAAAATCCGAAAAGTGAACCTTATTTTGCTAAGAAATACTCATTTAAATTGTCAACTACATTTATTAATAATGTTTAACAAATAATGAAGGACGGCTAAAACCTCCTGGAGGTCAGTATCATGATCTTGAACATACGAGGGTTGTCTGAAAAGTTTCCAACTTAACAACGAAACAAGACATTTTTTTCTTCAAATTTATTTTTTATTTTTTTTATATTTCTACATAGTCTCCTTGTAAGTCTATACTCACTTCTCCTAACGATGCTCCCATCTCTTCAACTCGTCCAAATAGTACTTGGCGTCTTTCTTTGCAAAATAGTTGTTTACGAAGGTGATAGCTTCCTTATTCAACAAAAATCCCTGTTCTTTGAATGCAATTTTTAGCTTAGGGAACAAAAAAAGTCGCTTGGAGCTAAATCTGGTGAGTAAGAAGGGTAGTCAAGCAATTCAAACCGTAATTCGTAGATTTTCGCCATGCCAACCGCTGAGGTGTGACCCAACTGCGCGGAGCAAACGCGGCACCCAACGCGCGGTCATCTTTTTTATGCGTAAATCTTGATTCAATATGTGACAAACACGTTTTTGGATATATTTATAACCTCTGTTATCTCTCTAACCTTAATTTGCAGTTGTCTAGCATCATTTAGTGAACTTGAGTGATGTTATCGTCAAGGGTTGCAATTTTTGGCCGTCCCAAACGTTCATCGTTACTCAAGCTGATACAATCACGTTTAAATTCAGTTGCCCAAAATTTCACGGTAGTAAATGATAGTGCAGAGTCCCCGTCTATAGCATCCAACTCGTCTTTAATTTGCGTAGGCGTATTGCCTTTCAAAAACAAATATATAATAACAGCTTGATATTTGATTTCTTTCATTTTTACAAAAACATTCACATTGATTCACTCAAACGATTGTCAAACAACAACTGCGTGTCCAAAATGGTTAAAATTTTGGTGAGTATCTTTTAGTAGTACCTAAGCATGCGCAAACACATTCCCACTTTTGTTGACGAGTGCTACCATCTTTATGTTGAGATCGGAAACTTTTTAGACAAACTTCATATATGAAGGTTAAGGTGATTGAAGCTAGTTCCCCTATAGTGAATAATTAACAAATTTATGTTGCAACTGTTATAAAGAGATATTCTACGTGTTAGTTATCAATAAACATTTCTACAAAAATTACACTTTAATTAGCATTATACGTTATTTTAAACAAAATTCTTGAACAACGAAAATAAAAGTACAATTAAAAACTAATAAGATTACAACACAGATAACATTAACACAAATTAATTGATCATTAACAAAATTTTATTCATAAATCTAATCAAACTCGCTTTGAAGTCATCCTTAATGTACTACATAATAAAATTTGAAGTAATTATCTAGCCATCGTCGGTCCAAAACGCGGATGAGTCACTATAAACAGGTTGCCAAGACCGAAGTGGCATCTTCACCCATCAAATGTGGTGGTAAAGGAGATGACATAATCTTCTCCAAGAGGCCGACGAAAACCACTGAATAAGTGTTTCCACTTTGAGGAGAAATTTCCCATTTCAGGGAATTTTTGAACTTTTGAAGGAAGAAGATGAAATAGGGAAAAATGAGGAAAAATTTAACAAAATCGAAAAAATAATAAAAAACATATATAGTTATCCTTATTAATAAATCCCTTTTTGACTGTACTAAGTTTATTTAATCAAAAATGTGTAATTTCTTTGAATTTTATTAAGTTTAAAAATTATGTATGTTATTGTATTTACAGATTATATATAGGGAAATGTGGGGTAAAGTGGGACACGTTTTTATTTTTCCGTAAAAAAATTTAAAAGAAATCATATTTTTGTAAACCTGAGATGTCCATTCGATAGAGAATTTCATTAGTTAACTTTCTACGGAATTTCAAAATTATACTTTTTATTATATTTTTGTTCAGATTTTCTAAAAAGTGAGTTTTTAGTCATTTTAAAATATTGTGGGGTGAAGTGGGACACGATGATATTTGTCAAATTTGATTAAAAATCAAGTAAGAATCGTCTGAAATAGAATTTGTAATGTTTATTTGAGGAGGGATTCCGGTTTTTCGGGTAAAAAGAATCGATTTTTTTTTACGGAATATTTTAGTTTAACATCTCAAAAATATCTCCAAAAAATTTTATTTCAAAATTCGTAAAACTTCCGGAGTTATGAGTCGATCTTTACTGACCCGAACGCAGATCTTGATAAATTCGTCCATGAACCGCCACTACATGAAGATGTTCAGCAAGCCTTAAAGCCAATTTTTGAAGATTCACCATCAAAAAAATTGTTAGAAAGATGTTTGAATGGTGAAACTCAAAATAATAATGAGAGTTTTTACTCTACCTGCGATTCGCAACTAAACACCCTCATTGTGAATCAGAAATAATTGAAATCGCGGCTTATTTAGCAACTGAAATTTTTAATGAAGGTTTTTGTGCTGTCCTTAAAACTATGACAACGATAGGAAGAGTTATAGGAGAAAAGACCAAAATATATTCCGAAGAGTGAGATCAATACCGGCTTGAAAGATCAGCGCGACGAAGCGTCGAGGTTCCAAAAGAAGCTCGGACAAAGTGTAGAAGCAAACAAATGGCTCAAAACCAATTCTACGAAGAAAAGGAAGGACTATTATATGGCCCTGGAATAGCTAAGTAACAGAAAGTCATGTAAGTACTTGATATACTTATATAAACTAAACCTAAAACTTTAAATGCTGTTTTCTAAAAACAACATTTTTGCGGATGGTGTGTAGGATATTTTTATAACCATTGAATCTATTACCTTCAAATTTGGCCTGCATGTTTAGCAAACATTACTTTATTGTTTGATTAATCAGAATACTGATAAGTTATATAGTTTTTTTTACATAATAAAAATGGACGAATTTTAGTAGTAAAAACTATAGTTTTGATTTAAAAATTTAATAACTTTCGCAATAATTTTTATTTTTTAATTCTAATTCATCAAATTGAAACTACAAGTATATAAAATAAAAGGGCGTTTCATTTTTTGTTTCAGATTACCTGGAAGATCAATATCGTGCACACCAGTACATGAAGAATTTTGCGCAGCGTTATATTTAATCATATGTAGTTTTTATATTTATAATTAAAAATTAACAAAAAAAAACTGTACGTTCTTAAAAGATGGATTAAAACATGTTGCAAATTTCAAATTAATTGAATAGTTAGTTTGGGAAAAAAAAGTTCTTAAACTTTGCTATGTTTTTGGCCAAAAAACCGGAATCCCCTCCTTAATGATTCGAGAATGAAAATATATCAATAATAGGTAATTACGAACCAAGGTATCAAGCACCAAAGTTGACGACTATTGAAGTTAGGATACCTATCATCGACGAGATGTAGCGACTTAAGCATGCGTTGTGGTTAGCATGCACGTGACCTTCAGCTTTAATGGTGCGTCCCATTTTACCCCATAAAAAATGTCCCATTTCACCCGAATCCAATGTTTCGAAATTATGACGCGTATCATCGAAAATATGTTAGTTTCGTATAAAAACTCTTTGCAATTACAAAACTAAACAACAAACGAGAACTTTGTATATATTTACCTTCTTCAAATTGTGGGAAAGACTATTGAAAATAAAAACTTCGTAAATGTCGGAAAAAACTTTTTAAAAAAAAAATTATAGTTATGACAGAGCAGCAAAATGTGCGTGCACGTTCACCAAAAATTAATCTAAAATGGTTTGGCTTGACGTACAATAAATGACAGCTAATGGTTGCTCTGAAATTTCACTACGTATATCCTATAGTAGCATTGTCCCACTTCACCCCATGTTCCACTTTACCCCACATTCCTCTATTATATTAAAACAGTGCTTGTAACGATCTGCACATTTCGGGTCGAAACACAAAGGCGTTTGTGGCGCGAAAATGGAAGAAAGGAAATTATGTCGAATTATATTCTCCGACATATACAAACTTTGCAAAGTTCTACGACGTGGAATAAAAATCGCAGGCAAATACAGTTTACAGCATTCAAAAGCGTCTTAATTTTTAATTTGCGTATTTGTTGAACATTGTACAATTTTTTTTTAACACTAAGTTATTCAACACTGAAGCAACAATAGTTTTCTTTTGCTTTAATGTTGAAGAATTCAGTGAATAAAAATTATACAACACTCAACAAGTACGCAAATTAAAGATAAAGATTCACGCTTTCGAACGCTGTAAACTACATTTGTAATTTTTAATTTACGTCAAATAACTTTGCAAATTTCATAACAAATTTTGCCGCATTTTATTTGTATTTGTATAACTCCTTAAAAGATCAATAAGACGTTTTCAATGTCGATATAAAAAGTATATAGAAACTTTAAGCTATAATGTTTTTTAAAACATTTTATGATTATCATTTTTTGTGTTGTTACACTTTTTTTTGGAAAGTAGAATAGGTGATCTTTTAATTTTGTTGTTAAATACTCACTCAATTTTTGCTAAAGTTAGTGAAGTTGATAATTGAACTTCATGAAACAAAAATTGTAAAACGATCTTCCTAGGCTCATTTTAAACGACAAAGCATTTTGATTATTTGAATTAATTTTTTGAATGTTTTTTTACATTAAAAAACAAGGTAGAAAATTCAAGGATTTTAAAAAATCAAAAATTTTGCAAATTTAAACAAATCTTCGCTCTTTAAAACGAGCCTAGAAAGATTGTTTTATTTTTTTTTTACGAAGTTTGAATATTGACTTCAGCAAAAATTGAGTGAGCGTTTAACAACAAAATTATGTATTACCTATTCTATTCTCTAAAAGGACCATTATTGTAAAAAATGAAAAATCCTACATCGTCAAAAATAATAAATTATAATAATATTTTCAGAAAACATTTTACAGTTTAAAGTTACTACATACTTTTTATATCGATTTTGAAAACATTTTACTGATCTTGTATAGAACTGTACAAATACAAATAAAGGTATGGTTAAATTTGTTACGAATTTTGTAAAGTTATTTGAAGTGAATTAAAAATCGCACATAAATACAATTTACAGCGTTCAAAAACATAAAATCTTTACTTCTAATTTACACTCTTTCGTTGACTTTGTACAATTTTTATTTATCGAATTATTCAACATTGAAACAAAGGAGACCGTTGCTTCATGATTGAAAAATTGCATAATATTCAACAAATACGCAAATGAAAGATAAAGATTCACGCTTTTGAATGCTGTAAACCGTGTTTGTATGAGATTCTTATTTCACGCGCTGTGAAGCTTTGCAAAGTTTGAAAAATTTTGAGATTGACGCATCCCTATTTAAATCCATGTAATTTCATAAACAATCAGTAAGTCATTTAATAAATTATCCATTTCAAAACTATAGATTTTTAACTGTAAAATGCTTTTTTGAACATTTTGTTACGATCATTTCTTACAAAATTAGAGTTTCTCTTGAGTTTCACCAATTTTTAGGAGTCAGAATAGATGATGTTTTAATTTTGGCACCGAGTGTATTTTAATATCTAATTTTTTATTAATTTTTATATGTTAAATATTTATTTAAACTTCTTTCTTTTAACAGTCTTTTTATAGTTTTCATTTATTTTTTGTATTTTTATATTTTATACTTATTATAAAATAAATGTCACAATACATTTGTTTTTTAGTAATGTTTTATATAGTGGTCAACTTGAAATATTATCATATTATTTTATTAGTAAATAAGATTGCGATATTTATGAACTTATTTTTAGGATTAAGAAAGATTATTTTATTATATTTATAACATATTTAAAACGTTCATTTTGTAGATAGCAGCTTACTTCGTAATTCTGGTACAACCACATTACCAGAAGTCCATGATGGGTCATCTGCGGTGGAAACAGCATTCAGGCGTTTATCCGATGCGGAACAAATTCTGTTGGAGAGTCTGGACATCGATCGATATAGACTTAGACATACCGGTCGATTTTTGACTATGCACAAGAGACGGCGTAAGAAGCTTACTACTAGGTCCTTAAATCAAGAACCAGGTATCTTGGACGACATTTTCCACGGATTAGTACAGGTAATTTATACATAAAGAAATAAAAATTTAAAAAATTATAATGCTGATTTAAAATTAATATAAAACCATTTTTCTTTTCACTATTATTTTAGGAATATTTACACAAATATTTTTTAACATATCTAACATTTTTAAGTGTTTCGCATGATGAATGCATAATTTGTTTTTTACACTAAATTTAAAAAAAAAAAACATTCTTAAAATCTGTGACGTAAGATCCCACTTAATCGCTTGTTACAACTAAAGGTCGTAAAACCTGACTGGAAAAGTACGCTGCGGATTTTGCGTTATCTTAGCTCGGAAATAAACGTTGTGCGCGTGCAAACATTATTTTTGTTCGTATCGTTCGTTTGTTCGTTCGTGTGTTTAGTGTTACGTTCTGCGAATTTGGAGATCGACGGTTAGAATCAGCGGATTTTTATAAAGATACCGTCTCACTCGATTGGAGGATCTTGAGGAAAAAATCTATTTCTGGAGGAATATCAGACTACATGGAGGAGAGTAGGGACACACAGGTGATTGTCTCCTTTTATTATTATTATATAATTATTGCTTGTCTATAACGCTCTAGTAAGACCGCTATATTTTGCAGGAAACTGCAAGATATTATAAATCTGAATAAGGTTATAACGTCATTATTCGCCTGCCATAGCATGGAAGACACAGTATAGGTACGAACAATAAATCAACTTCGGTCAAAGTCTACGAAATGATTGTCACTTGCGTATGACAGAAATGCACATTCAACATTGGCGGTCTACAGGAAAATTTATTTATTAATTAAAAATAAAAATAATTAAATTGTAACAAAGCGCCCAGAAAAGCGCTTCATACACGGGAATTATCGCCGTCCGGTACTCGATTGACAACGATCCCGTTGCGCGCGCGCACTTATTGTTCCCAACACGCAGCAACAGCATACATGGTGCAGCAAGCCCGATCTCGAGCGGCTAGGTCTCCGAGAGGATCCGAAAGCCTCCGAACATTTACGACGTCTTGAGATTCGTGTATAAAAGAACCGTAGCCGAGAACTGTACCTTTCACTGCTGGCTAGTCAGCCAGCAACTCCACTAGCTTATCTACCGAAGCAGCCGCCTGAGCAGTCCCGGGGTGAAGCACATTTCGCCTCTGCTAAACATTCTTGGCGACCGCCGCCTGCTACCCGTCTTTTCTGCCAACGACTGGCTGAAGCGTACTTGGGCTCTGTCAAGCGTTTTTAACCGCTGGCTTTCCGAATATAATATCCGATCCGATTGCACCGACTGGCGCACACGGGGTGAAATGTTTTCGCTTTTGCCAAGTGTTCTTGGCACAGCCGCTGCGTTTTTGACCAACGAATGCGCATACGACAATTGAGAATATACCGCATATACCGAATTAAAGGCCCGCGCACTGTTGTGCCGCAACACGTATTCACAGAGCAAACGCTATGTGGAAAAAACGGCCGGTGCCGCACGTGCGACGCCCAAAATAACGTCAGCCGTCAGCTAATCGCCGTAGCGATAGATCGCAACGTGTAAAGTCGTACTACTGAACACGCCAGAAAACAATCACGGTTATATGTGATACCACGAGAGTATTACCACTCTGATCGCCTTGGTCACGTACCCTTTTTTGTAACTGCCTTTCTGGCATCACAACTTTTAAATTGTACGAAAAGCCAATCGACCGACGCCAATAAATCCACTGTTTTATACTGTGTTGTATATAGTGTTTCGCATGATTTTTGTGCGTTAGATTTTATTTCATCTTATATTGTGCTTAATTGCCAATCCAATAAACGGAAATGGATTTAAATGGATTGAAAATTTATAATCTATTTTAATTTATTTGAATACGTTGTGGATTAAAGAATAGCAATTACGTTATTTCAATCTTACGTCATAGATTAAAATGGATTGTGTGGCCTACAAAAATCTCTTTTCAATAGAAAAAATAGGAATCACTTCATTCCATTTTATTAAAATGGATTTCATGGTCCACATAACTTTTTTTGAATATAAAGAATAGATATCCCGTAGTTTTAATCCCATTGCATACTTAAAAAGAAATTAAAAAATTCTTAAATTTTAATTAGATTGAAATAAATTTATAAAATCAAGAATTTAAATTCGGCAATGATCACGCGAATTTATTTTTATCCAGTTCAATCTATTTATTAAGACATACGGTATTCCCGATTTGCATAAGTTTTGCGTTGTATTGCGCGATTTCGTCAAGAATCGTCGCATTGGATGAGTTGTAGAATGCGTATGTGTATGATTAAGAGTGTTGTGCGTAAATGTACCATCTTATTACGTTGAGCGGTCGTGGACGTTAAGGCTGAATCAGTCTTTATACAGGCTTATTTTTGGACACCCATATTTCTTAATTGACTTTACAGATTTTAAAATCCTTCTTTACAATTAAAGTAATGACAAAAACATAACCCGGGAAACTATAATTGAATACAAAAAATGAAAATAGAATAAAAATTATCCCATACAGCACAGAATATTGAGGCAATATTGTAGCAATGTTGCAAATTGCAATGCAATATTGCGGAGATATTGTAGAAACATTGCGATGTTGAAGTGTGAATGTTTTTTCAATATTGAATCTATGTTGATTTTTTTATATTAAATGTTAATGTTGCTGTAACGTTAAAGCAACATTGAACAAATTATTATCGATATACGAAATAGGCCTGTGGACAAAAAAAATGTAGATCTACGTCTTAATGATCAAACAATATTTTTTTTAATATTAAAAACAAATTTGGTAAAACTTTGGAAGAGCTACACCACTCTTTATGACCTAGACCTTTACATATGTTATAGAGGCATAGATACTGAACAACTTTTTCATATAAATTAATCAGCGGTCTCGTACAGTTTTTGAGATATACTTTGAGAAAGAAAAAACAATTTTTCCTAATTATTTCAGAAAATATTCTGAGAAAATACTCTTTTACAAAAAAAGGGTCAATCAAAAAATGAAGCTCGTAATAAGCTCTACAAAAAAGATCATATACATATTTTACCTAACTTGAATACTTTAGTCGTTATAGTAGAAAAACTGTTTTAAAATAAGTACAGAGGTATTCTTAATTGTTGTACCTACTCTTTACCATAGGAGCATGACTTACCAACGGATTTGTATTTCTAATATAATATAACATTAGAAATTACAAATGCGTGCTCCCATGGTAAAAAGTGGGTACAACTATTGAAAATCATTTTTTATACCCGGGAAAAAAAGGATTATATCTGTTAAGATATGATTATATCTGGGTTATCATATCTGACTAGATATAATTAGATATGGTCAGATATAATTATTGTTGAATTTAGATCTGCTGACATACAATTAGAAACGAAGGGATGAATTATGAAGGGATGTTATAAGGGATCTCTGCCAAAAATGTGCGATTAAAATCGATTTAAAAAAAAGTAATCCGAATCGGGATTTCTCCACTGAAAATATGGTATTAAAACCGATTGAAAATAAGATCGGGACTCACAAGAGGAACTCTTGAGAATGATATCACCGATTTTAATAAAATTTTATGGGTGTGTAGTATTCACTCACACTTTTACTCTGGTAATGCCATTTGTTGCAAAACTTAGGCATTCTCGAAAAAATGACAATTAAATATTTCCAGCATCTATAGTACCGTTACAGAAAAACGATTATCGCATAAGTGTTGTGGTGTAGGGTGTTGGGACGTCGACTAGTATGCTTGAGGTTCCAGGTTTGATCCCCGCGGATGAGAATTTTTCTTTTTTTATTTAAATCTTATATTTTTTAATTGCTATACATAATTGTTAAACCACTTTTAATTATTTAATATAAAGTGTTATTTTAAAAAAGTTAAATAATTAAAAAATTCTTTTCTTTTATCAATTAAATTAAAATTTTTCATAACTACAAACAATATGAAACACAAGAATTAAAGGGCTAAAAGATAAAAACAAAACATATATTTACAATAAAAATTTACAATGACTCTTATACAATTAGTTTACTTTTAGGGTGATACTTATCATAAAAACAGTTAAAACACAATGGTTCATTGCACCATGCACATAAAATCAATAATTATAATTAATCATAATTTATAGAAACATTTTGATGTTTTTAAAACAGTCATTATAAATTTTTATTGCAAATATATTTTTTGTGTTTATGAGAAATTTTAATTTAATTAATAAAAGAAAAGCATTTTTAAATTTTTTGACTTTTTTAAAATAACATTTTATATTAAATAATTAAAAGTGGTTTAACAATTATGCATAACAATTAAAAAATGTAAGATCTAAAAAAAAATTCTTATCTGCGGGAATCGAACCTGGAACCCCAAGCATACTAATCGACGTCCCAACACCCTACACCATAACGCTTATGCGACAATCGTTTTTCTGTAACGGTACTATAGATGCTGGAAATATTTAATTGTCATTTTCTCGAAAATGCCTAAGTTTTGCAACAAACGGCTTTACCAGAGTAAAGGTGTGAGTAAATACTACACACCCATAAAGTTTTATTAAAATCGGTGATATCATTCTCAAGGGTTCCCATTGTCAGATAGATTTATTAAAACAGAATGCATTAATATAAACGTAATAAATACTTTTTGTTGTTAAATATTCTTCTCTCTTTTTTACTATTGTATTGTTGATGATGACTCCAAAGAGAGTCGAAACGTTCGAATGTAAAAACAGTTAATACGATTAAGAAATATATTGACCTTGCGCAACAGTTACTGCGCCTGACTCTCACTTGCTTTTGTTGTGCCCGGTGGTGGTCCGGACACGTCTTTAGGTATTTTGCTTTTGCCCAAAGAGTTAGAACTCACGGGACAGCAGCAGCTCAGACAAGTTGCCAATCAAGGAACACCTTTCTTGTCGCATATATTATGATGCATTAAGAATAAATCTATTTTATATATATATATATATATATATATATATATATATATATATATATATAATAGATTTGTTCTTAATGCTTCTTGTACAGGTATTACTTATACTTAGATGCCCTGTTACATTGGGCCGCGGTGCGCGTTATCTTCTCTTGTATTGCGTCACGGCTCGACGTATAAGTTACGCACGGCCGTGATGTTACTCTGACGGTTGTTCAAGTTATTCTCCACCGTTTCCCGATTCGGAGGCTCTTTTTATCCCTTAATATTGTTGATGCTGAATTGCAGGTCGGCTGCACGCTGAATTGGCGGCGGTGAAAGACTATCTTGTCTTCCATCATTGTCGCGTTTTCTGCACGTTTTTCGAAAGGAAATTTTGAAAGACGATTTACGCTTTCCGTTGCTTTCGCGTTTTCTACACGTATTTCGAAGGAAAGTTTTGAAAGACGATCTGCGCTTTCCGTTGCTTTCGCGTTTTGGTCGATTCCGAAACGCGACTATTCGCTTAAAATTAATATGCATAACAACGAAATCGCTTTGCTATGCACTGGTGTTTGCTTAGGCTATAACACCTTTACTGATTATTAGTTAGCGTAAAAAATGTTTAGTTTACAAAAAAGATATTTCTTGTATCTTTTTTGTTAAAAAGGATTAAAAACAGATTAAATTTGAATTAAATATTTGATTTATGTACAAGATTAAATAACAATACAAATTGTTATTTACACATAAAAATATATTAAATTTTATGTGCAACAATATTCCACATACACATCACGTTTAGAAAAAAATGAGAGCCAGTATTCGTCTCAAGGTTACAACAAAGAGCTTTTAAAAGTCTCACTAAAGTATGAGCTGGGGAGTCGACCGCGGTGGTGTCTAGATATAATAGCTGTGGCCGCACTTAATTTACGAGAAGATCCTACACAGTGTGACCACCCAGTGGCGCCAATACTCACTTGTTAAATCCATTTTAATCCGAAATTATAGGATTTTATAAATTACAATTAAATCAAATTTTAATGCGATGTGATATGCTGAGACGCTGACAATTCTTGTATGCCATTTTTAAATAAAGAGATATTTTGATGACAACACTATAAATCATGTTAACAAATTTGTAAAATTGTCTAAAAGCTATGTTTTTTTGACAGTTAATAAACAACCATCAAGAAAAAAAATAGTTTTCAAACAATTTTACAAACTAATTAAAATAATTTAAATACAATGTTATTTTATCAAAATAGCTTTTTATTTAAAAATAGCACGCAAGAATTCTTTGATGCAGGTTGATTTAGCTTGGGTCCTTTTCAATCCTTGAGCCTTGTGGTATGCATTTTGAAGCGCCTGTTCAAAGCCCGAATTGCAGGCATTCTGTCCTGTCTCATCCTGAAGATAGAGTCAGTCAGAATGTCGCTGGGAAGCCTAGAGGGGAGTGTCCCAGTTGCGCACAGATCCGATTAGACACCACCAATCATAACGGCCGATGTCTAGAGTATTTCCATTAGTTGGGTTAGATTAGATTACGTGATTGGTTGTGTCCGCTCGGATGTGAGCGCAACTGCGACTTACTTGCCTAGTATGTCCAGTCCCCTTCTTCCACTTCAAGTCACAGGCTAGTCGATATGCAGCAACTGCCGCCCCCATTACCACCTGGTGAAGCGGTTCAAATCCCGAACAAAATGCCCATGGCCGCTACCGGCCTGGTTTGCATTGCACCCAGAGCTCCTCTTAAGATCAGAGCCCTGATATGCTCCAGCACTACCATGGCCGTTTTCTTACGCACCCTAGGCCTCCACACAATTGCTGCATAAGTGAGCCTGGGTCGAAGTATTGCTGTGTAGATCCAATGGACTATCTTGGGCCACGTCTGGTCAAAGATTCTTCTACACGTCCAGAAGTAAGAACATAGGTTTTTACAGCGGTTGTCGAGATGCTCTCTTCAAGACAGCTTCTTATCCAGGATTACTCTTAGATATTTTACTGACTCAGTTGGAACTAATCTTGTCTTCTCAAAGATAGGTCCTACTATAGTGCCCACTTTGTATTTGCGAGTGAAAACAACGAGCCTTGTTTTTAGCGGATTTACCAATAAATCGGTCTCCCTGCTCCACCGTTCCCAGTGCACTCTGCATGAACTCCAAACGCGTCTCGAGAAAGAGCTTGTACCAGCAGAACCATGTCGTCAGCGTAGCTCTACACGACGAAATCCCTTTTGCTCAACCGCTCCAGTAGCTCATCTATCACCAAGCACTATAGTAGTGGAGAGAGCACCCCACCCTGGGGGCAACTTCTTTCCACCCAGCCACTAACCTTCACTGTTTCTAGCGAAGTTACGACCCATTGACCAAGCATGTTCTGAATTCACTGAACAAGTTTTCTAATACACCCCTGCGCACCGCTTCCACAAACCACCTTGTGCGGGGTGGTTAAATGCACTCTCTATGTCTAGAGAGGTACCTACCGCGTAACCGCCCCTTTCCAACTGCCTCTCGATGAACGACATTGTCGCGAGAAGATCAGTCTCAGTGGAGTAGCCCATGCAGTATGCATGCTGCGCGTGATGCAGGGGGTGCCGCTGCAGAACAACATCCCTCATATTAGGATAGGTTAAGGATTCCTATACCGCGTGCGTTCAAAATATTCGAGATACTATTGCGTCATTGCCGAAATGCATTTTTTGTTTACCCTCTTTCCTTGTGAACCACTATAGCGAGATGGAACGATGCATATTCAGACATATCCAAGTACGGAGACGACGTTTGGCACTGGGCCCGGCATGACTGCCGTTCTCAGCGATATCTTTTGCTAAAAAATAAATATCTAGATAGTACTCAGTGGATCCTCATTTACAATGACCTGTACATAACATCTCACATACGCGTCCACCAGTTTGTCCAACGTTTTTAGGAGAAACGAGGTCAGACTTAGCGGTCTGAAAACCTTAGCAGATGAGTAGCTGGTTCTGCCTACTTTCAGAATTAACACACCCTCGCTAGTTTTCATGCTCTAGGCGTGTAGCACTAGCGCTAGTGTTAAACATGCCTTCAGCGTCCTTGTTAGATGTCTCACGACCAGGTCCAGCCCTTCTGAAAAAGAATCGGAAAAATCCGATCCGGTCCTGCCGACTTAAAGAGTTTGAAGGTATTCACAGCCCATCTTACTTTCTCAGGCTTGACGATGCCTACTGCTAGTCCCCAATCCGCTTTGCGAATCTGCGCAAGCTCACCACTTCATAGGCAAACAGCTCTCCGTATTCTCTACGAAAGCCCGGAAAGCTAATTTCTAATAGATGCTCCAGGCACCGCTCCCCGGTTACCTTTGTCCCCTCAGGGAGACTAATGGAATCCAGAACTGCGTCCGGGTTCTGGCTAGGACCCTGCAGTTTGTTTGCACATAGTCTTGCAGTTTCGGGCATGCCCTCCACCAACTCGCAGAATTCTCTTCAGCTTCTCTTCTTCGCCCTCTCTACAGAATCTCTAGCTTTTTTGAGCCCTTCTGTGAAGTTTTTAGTCTGACTGGCGGCCTGTGTTTCTGGTTCTATTCCAGGCTCTCCGAGCCGCACCTCTGAGTTTCTGCAGCTTGGGGTTTCACCAGGAGTTGCTTCTAGAGTTCCTGACCGCCTTTTCCGAGCAGTTCCTCTCATAAGTCTCAACCAGAGCCCTCTGCAAATAATCCACACAGAGCTGTAGTTTTTCCCCAGTCTCGTACCTCTTTAGGAAGCCCTCGAGGTTGCACTTCAGATCGTCTCGGTAAGAGTCCCAGTCGGTCCTTTTGGGATCTCTGAACTTTGCCATCTCTTCTCTGGCCCATGCGAGCTTGAAGATGATCTATCTGTTGTCAGATAGTGAGGTCAGATAGTGAGATTGCTCGAGACATTTCATACGACTACATCCCTTGATATCCACCTAGAACAAACAGTAAGATCGAGAACCCCTCTCCTCACCGCCGTGCAAAAAATGGGCTCATTATCTTTGTTGAGGTCTCCAGGTCTGTTGATGCAAAAAATTCCAACAGCTTCCTATCTCTGTCGTTGGTATCCGTGCTTCTCCAGACCATGTGGTGCGAGTTAGCATTGCATCCCCCTATCAGAGAAAGCCGCTTTTTCTGGCAATACTCGACTGTTGTGGTCACCGGCGGCGGCGGGCCCACTTCATCGTGAGGGAAATACGCAGAACACACCACCACCTTTTTCCTGCTTCCCGAGACGTCGGTCACGTCTATCTCAACCGCCACCACATCTTTGGAACATAAATATGGAATTAGTCGGGCGTCCATGTTCTTCACTGCCACGCAGGCTCTGGGCTTTTCAGTCGTCGGAGACCTAAATAGTCTCCCGCATGCTGCTACGCCACTAATACAGCCTTGGACAAGCCAAGGATCTTGTATCAGTGAGATGGCTGTGTGCACCCCAGTTTGTTTTCTCGACAGAATCACCGAGGCCCCTTTACTGGTGCAAGTTAATTTGGGCAAAGATCACCTCGGAACGATCGAATTTTACGAATTGTCCATAGGAGATGATTTGTAAAATTTCTGCTCCCTCCTCACTTCCCTTGTTCTTACTTTGGAGCCCCGCTTGAAGGTGACCTGGTTGAGCCCGAGGTAAAGCTGAAAATCTAGCGGTCTCAGTTTGAGAACGATGGACTTTGGAATCGTGAGAACCAGGTTTCTATTGTCCTTGGTAGCTTTTACGTTTTCAACCATAATTTTCCAACTCCCGGTGCTGAACCCAGGGTTTTGCTTCTTCAACTGCTGCAGCATCGCGGCCGGGTTGTTGGGAGCTCCCAAGACCCAGACCACCCAGCCCTGTGCTGCCTTTGAAGTACCTCCGGGCTCATCACCTTGAATTTGGCATTTTCTCAGAGAGAGATGCTCCCCATCTGCTCGCTAAATCACATTAGGGACGCTTCATCTCTGCCTAAAACTACCGCTGTCCCTCCCGGATTCCACTGATTGCCTTGTTGACGGCCAGTTTCAAAAGAGCCAGCCGCTCAGCAGTAATTTCCTCCTCGGGATAATGACCCTTGTTAAGGGGTCTGCCGCCTCCGCATAGGTCCCAGCCTGCTAAGCTTTATTATGCCTCTTGGCAGTCCTTCCGCCGATGAGGGGAGTGTTCATGGAGCCTTTTCAACGTTTGCCGTCGGTGTACCCCTCCCTTTCCTTTGGTGTTACCACCAGGGGGGTAGAAGTGATCTCACACTGAAACCTCTCCCGTTCCCGTTTGGCTTTCCTTTTCTCCGTACCAGAACGGTTTCTCTTAACAGAAGGGACCACTACTGTCACGGAGCTTTCTGCTGAGACGGCGGCGGTGGCGCCTCCAGAGCCCTGTCCGCGACCCTCACCGCCGCTCCCGCGTTGGAAACAGCGGCGCTTTCAGAGCCCGATTGAGCTTTGTCCGCACCCTCCGCCATCGCCTACCCGCTGGGCTCTCGCACAGCGAGCTCTCCATTTTCTCTACTGCATCTTTAGGATTTTTAAGGGTATCCATAAAAATCCCACGAGCAGCTAGGGAAATAGAAGTCCGCCCACGCAGAACTCCGCATGCGTGAATAATTCATAATTTTACCTTGTATTCTTGACACGTTCAATCCTGTGCATAACCACTTACAATTCACATTGGAAACAGAGAAAGAAAATTAGTTTTCTTGATGTGTTTTATTGATAAAATGTAATGATGTGATTATTTTCGATCAGTACCGTAAACTCACCTTTTCGGGAAGATAGGTCACTTTTTTTTGCTTCACCCGTTGTGTCATAAAAAGGGTATTGTTTTCGGTCTGGTAGATAGAGTTATTTCATTATCACACCCGCAGTTCAATTAAATGAATTTTACTCTTTGTTAACATTTTACTTGACAACAATTACCCATTAAATTTCATATTTTCCACAATCCAATTTAGGTTAAAATATTTTTTTCATAAAAATGACACTGAAGGAGCGCATAAAGATGCGACAAGGTATTTTACGATTCCTTACATCAACTCGGTATCTGAGAAATTTTTGTCGTTCCCTAATAAGTATGACTGCAATATAGCCTTCACAATCTCATATAAACTTAATAAGTTTGTAACCACGGGAAAAGATCATATTGATCGACTATTGTGTAACGACGTAGTTTATAAAATCAATTATAGAGATTGCGAGTCTTCTTACGTGGGACAGACAAAACGTCAGTTAAAAACGAATCTTTGAACACAAAGCAGATATTAGAAAAGCTTGTTTTCCCTCGGTTATTTCGAAACATCGTATCGAGAATAATCACGATTTTGATTGGGAGAACGTAGAAATTTTAGATAAAGAACTATCCTTTGTAAAAAAATCGATACTTGAAATGTTGCATATTAAAAAACAACCAAAAGGACTCAACAAACAGAGTGATGCTGAATTTCTTCTTGACGCGTATCTTGCGATTCTTGGCTGTATTTCTCCTCCTTAACGTTTTACCCCTTTCCACTCCTATCTTTCTGTTCTGAAAATTCTCTTTCGTTTGTTCCTTATTTGTGTTGTGACATTCGTATCAGTCTCTTGTAAGATATAGTTTTCGGAACTCACAGGTATAATATATATTAACATTTTTACAATTTTCTTTTTACTATCTACATTCCTTTTTACAATTTTACAATTTTGACTTGTACAGATTTATTATATTTATTACTCGTGGTCCTTAGTTTTTCCTTTTTACAATTTTATTACTTTGACTTGTATAGCTTTCTACTTATTATTTTTATTACTTTTTGTTCTTGTTTATTAGTTTTATATTTAAATTATTGGTAGTTGTCCCCTTTTTAATTTTTACATATTGTCTTTTTATTGCTTTTCGTTCTTTTTACCAGATCATGTTCCGAAAACGATATCTATTCACGATTCTCGAAATTATTATTTAGATTATGGCGTTTCCGACATATCATGATTTTTGTAAGCGGATGTTGCAGTTTTACATTTGGTAAGATTTTTATTTATCAATTAATTTGATGAATTATTTTTGTGATGATATTTGTAATCTTAATGTAATTTGAATGCTTGTTGTTATAGATATCTAAGTCTTGTACCAAGGAAAATCGTTGATTAAAGGTCGAAACGTTTACATTTATTTGGCATTTGTTTGTTGTTGGCTCACAACATCCAGCACGGCTCTTTAGCTCGTCTTGTTTTATTTGAATCTTAATTTTTTATTTGATTTATTTTTTTGTAAAATGAATATTTTCTAAAATAATTAAGAAAAACTGTTTTTCTTTTCTCTAAGTATATCTCGAAAACTGTACGAGACCGTCGATTAATTTATAAGGAAAAGGTGTTCAGTATCCATGCCTCTATAACATACCGTAAAGATCAAGGTTGTCAAGGATCATGTAGCTCTTTCGAAGTTTTACCAAATTTTCTTATATTTAATTTAATTATTTTGTCATATTGACTTGTTTCTAATTGTATTCTTATTTATACGAATGACAGAAATATTATTCCAAATGCTATTCCAAATGCTATTCCGCATTTGTAAAATTTAGTAAAAACTGAAATTTTATATATGTTGTTAGATTTAGTTGACTGGGGAAGTGATTAATCAGGAGACACACTTAAGGATACGAAGTGACTTTACTTTCTGACTGTAGAAATACAAGTGATCCTCTCACGGGAGTTTTCTCGAGGCGCTCTCGCAACTGCTCGCAGCGCCGCTCTGGTAGTTCTTAACTTTTCGATCGCGCTTAACCACGCGCGAATATTTAAATGCCATAAACTTATATAATAAGACAATTCGGACACGCCGTCCGCCTTGACAAATATACTTATATTTTCAATAACACGCATAAATGACAAACAAGTTTTAGAAAAAAGGCAAGGAAACTTAATATATTCTAAATATAATTGAGTATTGTGTTTAATCAAGTAGAGGTGCAATATTTACAACGGCCCTTTTGTAGGTGCCCTTTTTGGTGCGTACCGTGACGACTCTGATCACCCCATCCGTTCCTGGATGAACTTCTTCAACCCTCGCCATCGTCCATTTCAGTGGCATACTTTGATCCTCCTTTAACATTACCAATTGGCCCACCTTGAATGTTCTCTCGGCTTCTGTTCGCCACTTATTTCTCTCCTGACAGGTAACGAGGTATTCTTTCTGCCACCGGGACCAGAAATATTGTCGAATTTGTTCAACATGTTGCCATCTTCTTAATCTGTTGACTGGTATTTCCTTTACATTTGGTTCAGGATAACTTTGTAGACTTGTAACGATGCACCTCCGCATCGTTCCCCCTGGGGCCACGAACCGCTCCCCTGTCCGGCCGAACACCCGCCGGACAGACGAACAGGCGCTACGCGCCGATAATCGCCTCACACGCGCGCACGAACGGTCCGACAAGCGCGCCGTTAAACGCCCAAAGTCCGCGCGCACGCGCACGGATTTGCTCCTGGCGTTGGAGCGACAGAGAGGCGTACGCTCAAGCGAGAGCGCGATACCGGACCGATCTCGGAGCAGCGGGGATGCTGTATTCCGAGAAGAACCGAACTCCACTCGAACATCCCCGACTCTCCGAGATCGGGGTATAAAAGGCGGACGATCCCGCAGAGAGATCGACTCCTCTCCGGTCCAGCCTCCGAGCCAGACCCAGGAAATCCGCGTGGTAGAGCGAGCTCTGTCACCGCCGAGAGATCTCGACGATTTCCGATCCCGCTTTCCCGGCACCTAGGGAATCCGAGTGGTAGAGCGAGCTCTGCCACCGTTGAGAGATCTCGACGATTCCCTCAACCCATCTCCGTCCAAGCGTCCACGGTAACGACTGCCACCAAGGGGGTAGAGATATCTCTGCCTCCATCGAGAGCTCTCGAGGCAGCCGACACCGACTCACGTCGGAGATTCCCTACTAAGGGAATCCCGCCGCGCACCTGTCGCGAATTCGCGGAACACCGACGCGGCTTCTAGCGTAGGGCGTCCCGGCCCGCGCGCGCCGCGGACCGACAAGGCCGGCGACGACACAAACACCGTGGAATCCTCGCGACGATACCGAACCAAGCGTGAGCGAGACCGCGCTATCGTGCGCTCTCTCGCACCGACCGCGAGCCGAGTGCGAGCGACCGCACGCATGTAAATAGCTCCCCGGTCTGTAAATACCGCGTCTTCTTACTGTAAATACCGCGTCTTCTTATTGTAATACCGCGTCTTCTTATTGTAAAACCGCGTCACCGTACGCGGATGCACCGCGTGTATCCGCGAACTACGGGCACATATTGTCAGTATTAGATCGTAAATAAAGTCATTTCTCATTAAAACGCACGTCCGATCTCGGAATTGATTAACCCGGCAACCTTCCTTCGAGCCCTGGCTTCCCTGAGCTCGTCCGCGCTCGGACAAAACACAGGTTGTTACATGGCGCCCGAACAGGGACCGTTTCCGACATCCGCAAATTGATTCCGAGATCGGTGATGCCGCTTGCGTGGATCTACAATATCCAACGACACGAACTAGTCCGTACGTTAGAGAGCTTCCGCCTCAATCCGACCGGAAGCGTAGCCGAACTACGCCAACGTCTACGCGACTACGTCGTGTCGCACCTCGAGTACATTCCGCCGCCAGCTATGCCAGACCCGGTCACGATCCAGGTCGACACGCCAGAAACTCCGCGGGCCAGTAGCGATCCTGCCGCGGTGATGAACCAGATACGCAAATGGGGGTGTAATTTCGACGGGAAAGATCCCGCCGCTTTCCTCGAACGCATCGAGGAGTTGCAAGTAGAATACGGGTACACGGGGGAGCAACTCCTGCGCGGACTGCCCGAACTGCTCCGCGGGGAGGCGCTCCTATGGTATCGAAACAACCGCACGGCCTGGCACTCTTGGGGGGAATTTCTCGCCGACTTCCGCGAATACTTCTTTCCGCGCCGGTACATCGCGAGACTAAAGCGCGATATCCAAGCCCGAACTCAGGGGACCGAAGAGCCGTACCGCAAATTTGCGACCGACGTGCTCACCATGATGCGGCGCGCGGGCGGATACGATAACGACGAACAGATTGATATACTTTACGACGGCATGCACCCGCGGTACAAACTGTACATCCCGCGCGACGGTATATCCCGCGCTGCCGACCTCCTCCGCCGGGCCGAAGAGTACGAGGACATCAGTGCTCAATGCACCGAACGCCAGAGAGCGACCAAACCGTCCGCCGCCGCGACCGCGTACGACCGCAACGAGTGCTGCTGGCGATGCAAGCAGAGGGGACACACCCGGTTTGACTGCCGTCGTATCGCGAAAAAGTTCTGCTCCCAGTGCGGCAAAGACGGCGTCTTCACGCGGGACTGCCACCCGCCACCGGGAAACGCCAGCCGGGCCGAGGAAGTCGCGGAAACGCCTCGGCCCTCCGCATAGAATACACCCCGCGACCGCACATTCAACTCGACATAGGACCAGTCCGACTCACCGCCCTCCTCGACTCCGGTTCCGAAGCGACATTCATCAATCCAGAGGCGGCCGATCGCCTCGTACGCCAGGGATTCCGCGCGCAGCCAGCGACCGGCCAAGTTCGGCTGGCCGACGGCACGAGCACACCGATCCGCGAGCATTTCATCCTCCCGATTCGCCTAGGCGGGCGAACATTCGAACACCGGGTACAAGTCATGTCCGGACTCGACGTTGACGCGCTCATCGGCGTCGACGTGCTCGCGCGCGCCCAACTATCGGTCCCCCCACCGCCACTGAAGACGAACCGCGTCGCCCGAAACGCGCGCTCGGAGGAGATCACGGCCTCCGCCGAGGAGGACACACAGGAGGACGCCCGCCTCCGGACGTTCCTAGCCGAGGAGCTACCACGCTTCCGACACGTACGTGGACCCATCGACCGCGCCGAACACGTCATCCGGACAAAAGGGGGGCCCCCGATCAAACAACGCTACCGCCCGCGTAACCCGGCAATGCAAACCATCATCGACGCCGAGGTCGATCGAATGCTACGGGAGGGGGTGATTGAGCCATCCCACAGCGCTTGGAGCTCCCCGATCGTAGTCGTAAAGAAAAAGGACGGCAAACATAGGTTTTGCATTGACTTCCGCCGCGTTAACGAAGTCACGGAACCGGACGCGTACCCGCTGCCGCAGATTCCCGCGACTCTAGACAAACTACGCGGCGCACGATACCTAAGCACGCTCGATCTGGAGAGCGGCTACTGGCAAGTGCCACTGTCCGCAGCTAGCCGGCCGATTACCGCGTTTACTGTCCCGGGGCGCGGACTGATGCAGTTCCGCGTAATGCCGTTCGGCTTGCACTCCGCACCCGCTACCTTTCAACGCTTACTGGATACCGTACTGGGACCCGAACTAGAACCGCAGGTATTCGTCTATCTCGACGATATCATCATCGCCAGCCGCACTTTTGACGAGCACCTCGACACGCTTCGCGAGGTATTCCGCCGCTTACGCGACGCTCGCCTCCGCCTGAACCCGGACAAGTGCAAATTTTGCGTAAATCGCATCAAGTACTTGGGACACGTAGTCGACCGCACCGGCATACGAACCGACCCTGAAAAGACCGACGCGATCGTGAAGTGGCCGACACCGCAAAATGTGCGCCAAGTACGGCAATTCATCGGCCTCGCCTCCTGGTATAGGCGCTTCATAAAAAACTTTGCCACCCTCGCAACTCCGTTAACCGCGCTAACTAAGAAAAACGCCCCCTGGACGTGGGGGGAAGACGAACAGCAAGCGTTCGAAGGTCTTAAGACCACGCTGACTACCGCGCCGGTCCTCGCATGCCCCGACTTTGAGAGGCAGTTCGTCTTGCAAACAGACGCAAGCGCTACGGGGCTGGGGGCCGTACTCACGCAGTACTTTCCGGAGGGCGAACGAGTTGTCGCGTACGCCAGCCGCACCTTGAACTCCGCCGAGCGGAATTATAGCGCGACAGAACTCGAGTGCCGGGCCGTGCTATGGGGCATCCGAAGGATGCGCGACTATCTGGAGGGATACCGGTTCAAGGTGATTACCGACCACCAGTCACTGAAATGGCTGCAGAAGTTAGACTCACCGGCCGGCCGCCTCGGCCGGTGGGCATTCGAACTGCAGCAATATGACTTTGAGGTGCAGTACCGAAAGGGCTCCCTGAACAAAGTCGCCGACGCGCTATCCCGCCGAAGCAACGTAAACGCCGTCGCGCAACCGCGATGCACTTGGTTCCGACGGATGTGGCAACGCGTCGACACAGCACCCCAGACCGTACCGGACTACCGTATCGAAGGAGACCGCTTGCTCCGTCACTTATTGCATAGCCTCGACCTGAGCGACATCCCTCCGGACGCGCAATGGAAAGAATGCGTACCGAAAGAAAACCGGGAGGAGATCCTACGCCGCTACCACGACGCGCCTACCGCGGGGCACTTCGGTATTGCGAAAACGATAGCCCGAATCGCCGCACGCTATTACTGGCCGGGAATGTTCCGGGACATTGCTCGGCACGTACGGCAATGTCCGCAATGCCTCGCGTACAAGGCGGAGCAACAGCGACCAGCTGGCCTCCTCCACCCGACCGCAGTAACCAGGCCGTGGCAACAAGTCGCCATCGACCTCGTAGGACCGCTGCCACGATCCACGGGGGGGCATATCTGGCTCTTCACCATGCAGGACCGTTTCACAAAGTGGCTCGAAATGCGCGCGCTCCGGCGAGCCACCGCGGCAAACGTTACGCGCGCGCTTACCGAAGCGATTATTCTTCGGCACGGATGCCCGGAGGAAGTACTGTCGGATAACGGCACGCAACTCCGTTCCGCGCTCCTCACGCAGCTCCTGCGCGACCTGCAAATCCGCCACCGACTAACGCCGGCATATGCACCGCATTGCAACCCGGTCGAGCGGACCAACCGCACGGTAAAAACTATGATCGCGCAATACGTCCAGAAACGGCACCGGCGGTGGGACGAACATCTACACGAACTTCAGTTCGCCTACAACACGGCAACCCACGACGCAACCGGGCATACGCCGGCGTTCCTGAATCACGGCCGCGAGCTACGGCGACCCGAGGAGCGCGCGAACGCAGATCACGCCGACACGCCGTGCGCGCTGCAGAAACGACTCCGAGAAACGTACGAGCTTGTGCGCATACGATTAGCGCGAGCATTCCAGCGCCAGGAGCGCTATTATAACTTACGGCGTAGGACATGGGCACCAAGAGTCGGGGAGCGGGTATGGAAGCGCGACCACCCCCTCTCCCGACGCGCGGACGCGTTTAACGCCAAACTCGCGCCGAAGTACGTGGGACCGTTCGAAATTCGGCGAATCATATCACCAGTCATCGTCGATCTCCGCGACGACCGGGGGAAGTGGTACCGTCACGTCCACATACAGGACCTCAAGCTGGCTCCCCCCCCGAACCCTGACGACGAGAACGACAGCGCCGATGCCGGCACCGAGAGCGACTGAGAAGGGCGCACCGAGAAAACAAAAACACGAGGCACCTACGTCCGGACAACGCTTCGCCCGACGAAATTTCGGAGCGACCGCTCACTCTGCGAGAAACTGCGCGATGGAGCACAGCGACGCAGAATTACTACAGGCCATCGACGACCTCCTGGGGGAGGCCGACGTCGAGCGCTACGACCCCGAACGGCCCGGATTGGACGGGTCATCCGGACGGCCGAAACCCTCCACCAGCAGGGAGACCGAACCACCGCCGCAACGCTCCGCCGCAATCGCCGGCATGCGAAATGGTCAACTCCGGCAGCCATCCGATCGCCGAAACAGGGCCAAACGGACGTGGCTGACGATGTCACCGCCGCCGCCGCCCCAGCGACCGCCGCCGTTGAGGGAGCCCCCGACCAGACCCAGACCAACTCTGGAACCGCTCCGAGTAATGGGCCCGCTGCCTCCATCACCAATACCGGTGGAGGTAGAACCCGGCATAACGGTCGAAGTACCGCACTTCGCAGTGCACGTCAGCAGGCAATACAAGCCCCGGCTAGGGAACCGCAGGTGGCATCTGCGATTCAACGGAAACGGCCAACTCCGCTCCTGTAAGGAGAAGTCGCAACGCCAGCCCGAGCGACTCGACCAAGGCCCCTAGATTCAGGCCTCCTTGGGAAGGGGGTGTTGTAACGATGCACCTCCGCATCGTTCCCCCTGGGGCCACGAACCGCTCCCCTGTCCGGCCGAACACCCGCCGGACAGACGAACAGGCGCTACGCGCCGATAATCGCCTCACACGCGCGCACGAACGGTCCGACAAGCGCGCCGTTAAACGCCCAAAGTCCGCGCGCACGCGCACGGATTCGCATGCTCCTGGCGTTGGAGCGACAGAGAGGCGTACGCTCAAGCGAGAGCGCGATACCGGACCGATCTCGGAGCAGCGGGGATGCTGTATTCCGAGAAGAACCGAACTCCACTCGAACATCCCCGACTCTCCGAGATCGGGGTATAAAAGGCGGACGATCCCGCATAGAGATCGACTCCTCTCCGGTCCAGCCTCCGAGCCAGACCCAGGAATCCGTGGTAGAGCGAGCTCTGTCACCGCCGAGAGAT
The DNA here is from genome assembly GCF_016802725.1 of Solenopsis invicta. NCBI lineage: Eukaryota > Metazoa > Arthropoda > Insecta > Hymenoptera > Formicidae > Solenopsis > Solenopsis invicta. Next base: position 2,855,556 of record NC_052664.1, on the reverse strand, counting down.
CTCGGCGATTTCCGATCCCGCTTTCCCGGCACCTAGGGAATCCGAGTGGTAGAGCGAGCTCTGCCACCGTTGAGAGATCTCGACGATTCCCTCAACCCATCTCCGTCCAAGCGTCCACGGTAACGACTGCCACCAAGGGGGTAGAGATATCTCTGCCTCCATCGAGAGCTCTCGAGGCAGCCGACACCGACTCACGTCGGGGATTCCCTACTAAGGGAATCCCGCCGCGCACCTGTCGCGAATTCGCGGAACACCGACGCGGCTTCTAGCGTAGGGCGTCCCGGCCCGCGCGCGCCGCGGACCGACAAGGCCGGCGACGACACAAACACCGTGGAATCCTCGCGACGATACCGAACCAAGCGTGAGCGAGACCGCGCTATCGTGCGCTCTCTCGCACCGACCGCGAGCCGAGTGCGAGCGACCGCACGCATGTAAATAGCTCCCCGGTCTGTAAATACCGCGTCTTCTTATTGTAATACCGCGTCTTCTTATTGTAATACCGCGTCTTCTTATTGTAAAACCGCGTCACCGTACGCGGATGCACCGCGTGTATCCGCGAACTACGGGCACATATTGTCAGTATTAGATCGTAAATAAAGTCATTTCTCATTCAAACGCACGTCCGATCTCGGAATTGATTAACCCGGCAACCTTCCTTCGAGCCCTGGCTTCCCTGAGCTCGTCCGCGCTCGGACAAAACACAGGTTGTTACAGACTTTCCCCTATTAAAAAATGGCTTGGAGTCAATGCCTTCATATCATTGACATCGTCCGATATTGCAGTTAAGGGTCTTGAATTGAGTATAGCTTCCACTTGAGTCAGGATGGTACTCATCTCTGCCACCGTGAGGCATGCTTCGCCTACTGTTCTTTTTAAATGCAGTTTCATAGATCGAACCGCTGCTTCCCAGATGCCTCCGCAATGAGGTGACCTGGCTGGGATGAAATGCCAGTTAATTTGTTCGGACGTTGTATATTCTTGTATCGATTTTTTGAATTCTTCCGTGTTCAGGATTTCCCGTAACATTCGTTCCGCTCCTACGAAGTTTTTTCCGTTGTCCGAGTATAGATCTCTTGCTCTTCCTCGACGTGAGACGAATCTTTTTAACGCGACTATGAAGGATTCTGCCGTTAGATCCTCCACCAATTCGATGTGCACTGCCTTCGTGCTCATGCACACAAATATAGCTACATAAGCCTTGTATGACTTTGCGTTCCGACGAATTCTGTCTTTTACCTGGAACGGCCCGCAGTAGTCCACTCCGCTGCTCAAGAATGGCCTTCCGATGTTCACTCTCACTGACGGTAGTTGGCCCATTAGCTGCCAGCCGGCTGATGGATAGGCCTTGCGACATTTGACGCATTGTCGAACTATTTTCTTTATCTTATTTTTTGCTTGAATTGGCCAAAATTCCTCTCGGATCGCGTACAGTGTGGTCTGCGCACCCGCATGGAGTAGCCTCTCATGATAATGATTTATCACCAGTGTTGTGAAGTGATGTACCGCTGGGATTACGATAGGATGCTTTGTTTTTTCTGGTAATGATGCTTGTTGCAGCCTTCCTCCGACTCGTATAATACCTTCCTCGTCCAGGAACGGATGGAGAGCCTTTAATTTTGATTTTAAGGATACGTTGCCTTTAGCACTTAACGCGTTCAATTCTTCCTGATATTCGTCACCTTGTATTAACTTAATTATCTTTAGTTTTGCCTTGCGTTTCTCCTGTAACGTTACTTTTCCTAGTATGGTTTCTTTCTTTTCGCCCTTGCATCTTGTATTTTCGATAAATCTTAAAACGTAAGCGACAATCCTAATTAACTTATCTAAGGTAGAGTCTCGCGTAATCTAATACTGAACTTTGCTTGACTGTTACTGCTATCACAGTTTGTTTTTTTATCTCTGGTGCGTCCATCATTGGCAATTCCTCACCTTCTATTGGCCACGTTTCCTCGCTAGCTTGTAGCCATGGAGGCCCTTCCCACCATAACTTTGTGTTTATCAAATGTTCAGAAGTTTCTCCTCTGGAGATTAAATCGGCGGGATTTTCCTTAGATTTAATGTAATGCCATTCCGAAGGAGAAGAAATGCCTTGGATTTCGCTCGCCCGATTCGCGACAAAGGTCTGCCATTTTCGCGATGGTGACTTTATCCAGGTTATCACAATTTGTGAATCGCACCAGAAATGTCTTTGGCTTATCTTAATATTTAAACTATCTAACACTCGATTCATTAAGTTTGCTAACAATACCGCCCCGCACAACTCCAGTCTCGGCAGTGATAACGCTTTCATAGGCGCTACCCTTGATTTTGAACATATTAGTGCAATCTTTATTTTGTCTGGCTTTATCTGTTCTCTCACGTATACGCAGGCTCCGTAAGCCCTTTCGCTTGCGTCGCAAAATCAATGTAACTGTATCCCCGTGCCTGCATCACCGGTTAAAATCGCTCTTGGAATCTCTAGTCTGCCTAACATATGCAGATGTGATTTTAGCTGCTGCCATTCTTTATATACGCTTATGGGAACCGACTCGTCCCAGTCTAAGCCCAAACTCCATAGCTTTTGCATCAGTATTTTTGCTAAAGTTATTATAGGCCCTACTAAACCCAACGGGTCAAACAATTTACAGATTTGTGACAATATGGCTCGCTTTGTTGCGCGCTTTTCGTGCTCCCTCGACCTCGTAGTGGAATGCGTCGCTGGAAGGATTCCATAATATTCCTAGCAATTTTGATTCCTCTATTTTATGAAGTTTTACTAACTTGTTTTTATTTGACTTTATTTCTTTTGCGTTAATTACGTTCGTGTTCCATTTGTGCAACTCGAATCCTCCTTTAGCTAATAATTCTGTTAGTTGGTTTTTTAATTCTGTAATTTCTTCGATAGAGTTTCCCCCTGTTAATAAATCATCCATATAAAAATCTCTAATAATTACTTCCGCGGCTTTGGGGAATTTTTCTTATTCTAATTCCGCTAATTGGTGTAAGCACCGTACAGCCAAAAAGGATGCTGGCTGTGTACCATAAATTATTATTAGTAATTCGTATTCTTCGATATCCGTTGTAGGATCTTCCCGCCACAAAATTGATTGCAACGCGGTTTGCTCTTTATGTACAAATATTTGTCTATACATCTTAGATATATCTGCACTTAAAACATATTTAAATCTTCGGAATCTTATTATTAACGAAAATAAGTCTAGTTGTAAGACCTGACCTTTGTATAACGCGTCGTTCAACGATTTACCCTTTGCCCCTTTGCTCGAGGCATCGAAAACTACCCGTTGTGGTACTGCTTTCTTTAAATACCGCGTGATGCGGTAAGAACACTTGTATTTGCCCTTTTTTAATTGTCAAACTTTGTTTCATGTGACCTAGCGTTAAATACTCTCTCATAAAATTGACGTATTCATTTTTAAATTCTTGATTTTTTGCGAATCTTTTTTCTAACGATAAAAATCTTTTCAAAGCTATTTCTCTAGAATCGTTTAATGATGCTAATATTTCTTTTTTTACTGGTAGTTTAACAACAAATCTTCCCCCCGGTTGACGAGAGTATGTTTCCTTGAAAAATTTTTCACAATATTTTTCTTCTTGATCTAAACCCGTTTTGTTATTCGTTTCGTAAGCTTCTACTTCCCAGAATTTGTGTATTGTTTCGTTAATTTGATCTATTATGCTTAAGTTGCAACTTATTTGTGTCGCTTTCTTTGCGTTATTTATTTGTATAGGTCCTGCAACTACCCAACCGAATAATGATTTTTGTAACGTGGGCATATTTTTTCCTAATTTTATTTGTCCTATGCAGAATAAATCCCAAAATATTTCTGAGCCTATTAGAATATCTATTTGACCCGGCACGTGGAAATTCGGATCTGCTAATCTAATATTTTTTGGTATGTTTAGCTTAACCGTATCACATTCGAATGTAGGTATCATTGGTGTAATTTGTTGTATGATTATGCACTCTAATTCTGTACCAAATGTACCGAACCGTGATGTTAGTTTTATATTTACCGATTTTGTCGCTCTAGAAACGCTTCGATTAACTCCGTTTATTTTAAACTTATCTTCCGTTGACTTTAATCTTAATTGTTTGGCAAAACTTTCCGTTATAAAATGCGATTGAGAACCACTGTCTAACAGAGCTCTTCCTTCAACATATTTTCCTTCGTTATTTTTTATTCTTACTACCGCGGTAGACAATAGCGTTTGCTTCGCGCATTGTTTCGATAGAGCCGATGCACATACGGAAGTGCTTGCCTTATTGGAATCTGATTCCTTTTTTGTTTCTTGATTATTTGTTTCGTTTTTATTTTCTCGCGAGGGTCCACGATCTTCGTGCAATAGCGTACTATGCTTTTTTGAGCATATTCTACAATTACTGGCAGTGCAGTCTTTAATCGTGTGCTTGCTTCTAAGACAGTTTAGACACAGTTTCATGGATTATACTTTATTTAATCTTTCTGTGATAGGAAGTTCTTTAAATGTTTTGCAATGGTATATTCGATGATCGCCTTTACACTGCTCACACTTGACGTCAGTCACGGCCGCGTGGGATGCTATTACCTTAACATTAGAGTTTTGTTTTAAATTTGTGTTTTGATTTCCTATGAAAGTTCTTCTGGCAACTGCTTCTAAAGTTTGACACCTTTTGCTTAGAAATTCCGTAAAGTCCTGTAATGTTGGTAATTCTCTTGGTTCTAATGTATTTTCCCATTCTTTAATCGTAATGAAATCCAATTTGCTCGTTATAATGTGAATTAAAAGATCATCCCAATGACCCGTCGGACGTCTCAGTGCTTGCAGTGCTCTCGTGTGTTTTAATAATCCGTCTAGAATATTTCGTAATACGCTACTATTCTCACGCCTTAATATGGGTAATTCGAATATAGCTTTAATATGATTTTGTACCGCTAATCGCTCGTTCTCATATCTTTCTCTTAAACGAAACCATGCATCATTATAATTGACATCCGATATTTCGATCGAAGCAATAGTTTCCGCTGCCTCACCCTTCAAGGACGATTTTAAGTAATGAAATTTTTGTATATTTCTTAGCGACGTATTAGCGTGTATTAAAGAATTGAATGATCAAAATATGGATGCCAATCTTCATAAGCACCCGAGAAAGTGGGCAAATCGATTTTTGGCAATCTCAAAAAATTGTCATTGACTCTATTTGAAGGATGATTCGCTGGCACTGTTGCTTGCTCGACGCGATTGCTAACGCCGGCCGGCCTTACTCGATCTTTTACTATTCGCTCGCCTAATACCTTTAACTCTATATATTTTTCTTCACAAATCGCCATTTCGGCATCGATCTGCTCATCCGAAATATCCTTATCACATGCTGCTATTTCTATCAACGCTTCACTTAATGTTCGATGAAGCTCGTCCAGTTTCTTTAGTCTAACATTTATTTCTTCTATGTCTACTGTGCTAACGTTTATTTCTCTCATAAAGGTTTCGATTCGAGTAATGCCCGCCTTCGTTATTCTTTTCCTCTGCTTTAATTTTGTTAATTCGCTCATTTTGTTTATTCGTTTATTTTGTGGCGTCCAGACAAAATAAAGTTATGCAAAATTATGCGACTATAGATGATAAATCGTTTAGTGCTAGCTTTATGAAATTATGTATGAAATTATCTGACGATAGACATGTGAACTTATTTAACGATATATATGTGAATTTATGCAATTCAATGAAATTATAACGCTTATGCGACTTAGCTCGCTGCTGTCGTCTCCGGATCGTTGCTGGCTCGTTCGTAAGTACGGCTGTCCTTGTCGTTCGAACGCTCGTACTCTCTCGTTGGCTGCATTCGTTCTCGCTCGCCTGATGCGATCGTACTCGTTCGTTGACTGCTGTCGTCGTCGTCCGCAGGATGCGAACAGACTTGCTCGCTGGGTGTGGTCGTCCGTGCTTGCCTGCACGGAGACGCTCGTAGATGAAGATCGCTCTCGTTCACTTGTTCGGGCAGGCTCGCTCGCCCGCCGCAATGGATTTCTCGCTCGCTAAAATGGACTCGTCCCGCTCTTCTCGGTCTTTCGATCTGCCGAATTTCGATCTTTATGCGCTTTTTCGGTACCTCGTGTGTCTCGGGATGTCTCATGGAATGCCACGGCTCGCCTTGCTGCTTGACTGCCACCACCGTCTCGTACTTTCAGCTCGTTCCTCGTTCTCGTTCGTTGCCGGCTTCTCGCTTGCCGGCCTCGTGGTTTCGGACTCCTGTGGTTGCTCGCCTCGTGGCTGCTGGATGCTTGGCTTGAATGCGCCTTGCGATCGTGAATTTTGCGTTGCGGCGCTTAGCTTTTCCTTTTTTTTTTAATCCCTCTTTCTCTCTCTCTCTCCTTCTCGAGTCGTCGAGTCTCTTTTTCTCACCGACTGCTTTTTCGAGGGATCTCGCCTTGCCGGCTCTCCTCCTTGATCGCCGGTGTTTCTCTCTGGCCGCACTTATTTCGTCTCCCGGCCTCTCTTGCCGGGATCCGGCTCGAAGGACCAATGTTAGATTTAATTGACTGGGGAAGTGATTAATCAGGAGACACACTTAAGGATACGAAGTGACTTTACTTTCTGACTGTAGAAATACAAGTGATCCTCTCACGGGAGTTTTCTCGAGGCGCTCTCGCAACTGCTCGCAGCGCCGCTCTGGTAGTTCTTAACTTTTCGATCGCGCTTAACCACGCGCGAATATTTAAATGCCATAAACTTATATAATAAGACAATTCGGACATATGTTTATGTAAATATTATGCTTTAATTGTACATGTTTCATCTTTTCTACATATATTCACCTAATCTCTCAGTTATACACATATTAGTATACGTATTAGTATAAAGTGTTCACAGATCATCATGAGGGATCCAGTTCGCAGAAGTCAAGCAGCGTCCACCGCGATCACGACTTAGATGGGAATTTTCACTTGAGAATTTTCACTTGGGAATTTCCAAAAGAAAATACTTGAGATTTTTTTGGGAAAAGTGTTTTTAAAATGCTACGAAAATATTATTTTGTATTGAAATTATGTGGTGTAATCATATTAATATTTACATTTCGGAGAAACTACATTGATTTAAGGGATATTAGGTATTGCTACAATGTCTCGTTAATATCGTATCAATATTTTACAATGTTGCTGCAATATTCGCAATCTTGTGATTAAATATTGCTGAAATATTGGTACAATATTAGTGTGCTGTATGGGTATAGTTTAATTATCGCTTTCTGCAGACGACTCGTGACAATATATGCTCCATATAAAAGTTTTTGTTGAATAAAGTCAAATAAGCAAATTCAACATTCCTGTGGAGCGCCGTCTATGTGCTCTTGGTTTGTGACAAAATGTTTTCAATGATCTTTTATTTTTCTAACTAGGTTTTACTTTGTTCACGCACTTTAGACGTGTGAAGCTTTTGCTTCTTATTAAATGTACCTCGACTATTAAAACTTGTAATTTTGATTTTATTACTAGGGTAAATCAAAAATTATCCGCACTGTTGCTGGAACACGTCTTTAAGTTTGTCACACTGCGTTTCGGGCAGGCAGGCTTTAAATTGACACTACTAGGGTTCTATAATCAAAATTGGATCTTGATTGCGTCAGTTTGTTTATCGCTACGAGTGTATAAATATGACTGCTCCGCTAGAAGTTTGCACCAAAAAGGAACAGAGAGCTGTAATACGATTTTTTTGGTCAGAAAGAGTGAAAGGTGCTGAAATTCATCGGAGACTTTTAACACAATACGCCGATTTGCCAGTATCAACTCTAGACCTTGCTGAATCTTTTTGTCGGTGGTGGGAGTTGACGGGCGTCCTACTTCCTCTTTGTATGTCACACTTGTGCGTCCACTTTTAAACTTTTTGATCCATTCATATACATTTCTGCGTGATAAAGAACTGTCCCCGCATTGTGTTAAAAGCTTCCGATGAAATTCAGCACCTTCCAACTAAAGAAGCGGTAACCAAGCGGTAAACAAACTGATGCAATCAAGGCTTTGATCACGGAACCCCAACTTAAAGCCTGCCTGCCCGGAATGCAGTATGACAAACTTAAAGACATGTTCTAGCAAAAGTGCGGATAATTTTTTATTTACCCTTGTATTAAAATGTTTTGTTATTGTATCCATCCAAACGTTCAATTTCAATAGTTTTAGATTATGTACCATATTACGTAATATGTAATATGTATGAAATAAGTATTTTCCAGTGTATGAATTAAATGAAAGAACAATATAAGAAGGAACACATTGTATCTATATAACCTTGCTACGTCTATGATATATATTGTTACTTCCAACATACTTAGCAAAAGTCCGCCTAAAAGACATTAAAAATGTAAAAAAAAGCGCCAAGTATATTTTTTTGTAATATATTATTAACCTTTAAACACGTAAGTGGGTTTGAGAGACCCCATATGAAGTTTCGAACACTTGCTGTGTGAAGACGGAATGAGATAGGAGGTTTGAACCAAGACGTAAAAAAAATTTGAAATCTCTTTTGATTGATCAACTTTTTTGGTCAACTAGAATTTGAACGGCACGGCAGCAAAGTTTTGTTAGGGTCAATGCGACCCATATAACGTGTAAGTGAAACCTTTTTTGTGAGTATTTTACATAAAAAAGCTGGACAAAATACGTTCGAACAGGTCGGTTTGCGGACGTTACTCGCATATTCTTTGTCTAAAATTGAAATACTATAAAATGCTGTAGAAAAGGGAATTTTTCCGAAATACTAAAAACTCATCATAAATCACAAATCATAAAACACATCAATTTTTAATTTTAGACACAATTTAATAAAAAATATTTGCCTTGTTACATAAGTACATTTTTTAATAGAAATGACAATGATATAATTCTTTTTTTTTGAAAGTATGAATTTTTAGCTTTAAAACACCGTATTGTAAAATTTTTCAAAGTTTTTTGTTGCAAAGATATGACTTTTTTAAGTGGATTTTTAGATGCCCAAAAATACCTCATATTCTCCATGTTACATAATTATACTTTTTAACAGGAATGACTTTGCCAAATTTTATTTTGAAAGTGTGACTCTTTAACTTTGAAACGCCGTATTTGAAAGTCGTTAAAAGTTTTTTGTTGCGAAGATATGATTTTTTGAAGGAAAAGTGGATTTTTGACCAATTTCTCATTTTTGCTTAATGGTTTTTCTTTTATAACTTTACAATAAATTATTTTTCAGCAATACCGATTGTGCAGTCACACTCTTGAGATTCTAAACTTTTATTTAAAAAAAATTGTAAAAAAATATTGATTGTAATCAAAGTTATAGCTTCTCAAAGTTGGCAAAGTCTGCCAGACCCGAAAATGTATTTCCGTATTTTACAGGATCGTTGTGTTTTAAGGGTTAATGTATTAAAATACTTAGCAAAAATTTGTGATATCCGCCTAAACATTAAAAATGTAAAAAGAAGCGCCAAGAATATTTTTTGTAATATAAAACCAAACCAAAACTACGATGAATAAAATCAAATATAATATCATCAAAAAGAAATAAAATCAAAAATATTGCAAGTATATTTATTACCGATGGGGTGGGAGTCTTATGACCACGTTGCAATTGATCACCAGCTTCTTACAGTGTTAAACAGTAAAAAAAACTGTAGGCACTAACCGCTCAAATGACTGTGATTAATCGCAACGTGGTCAAACAGGTCACTCCCATACCGATGAGGAGCAAGCTATGTGACAAATAAAATCAAAGATGAGCACAATCTTCAGCAGCAGCGTACTTGGCGGGCCCGGTTTTTTTAACTAATACCGTTAAAGTTATTTTTTATACACACACTCAGTTTAACCCTTAAACACACCGATCCTGAATACGGAAACACGTTTTTGGATATGGGAGACTTTTTCAACATTGAAAAGCTATAACTTTGATTACAATCAATATTTTTCTACGATTTTTTTTTAACGAAAGTTCAAAATCTCAGGAGTGTGACTGCACAATCGGCATTGCCGAGAAATAATTTATTGTGAAGTTATAAAAGAAAAACCAAGCAAAAATGAGAAATTGGTAAAAAATCCACTTTTCCTTCAAAAAATCATATCTTTGCAACAAAAAACGTTTAAGGACTTTCAAATACGGCGTTTTAAAGCTAAAGTCACACTTTCAAAATAAAATTTGGCAAAGTCATTCCTTTTAAAAAGTATAATTATGTAACATGGAGAATATAAGGTATTTTTGGGCATCTAAAAATCCACTTAAAAAAAAAATCATATCTTTGCAACAAAAAACTTTGAATAACTTTACAATACGGCGTTTTAAAGCTAAAAATTCATACTTTCAAAAAAAAAATTATATTATTGTCATTTCTATTAAAAAATGTACTTATGTAACAAGACGAATATGAGGAATTTTTGATTAAATCGTGTCTAAAACTGAAAATTGATGTGTTTCATGATATATTTCGAAAAAACTCCCTTTTCTACAGCATTTTATAGTATTCCAACTTTAGACAGAGTATATGCAAGTAACATCCGTAAACCGACCTGTTCGAACGTATTTTGTCCAGCTTTTTTATGTAAAATACTCACAAAAAGAGTTTCACTTACACATTATATGAGTTGCATTGACCCTAACAAAACTTTGCTGCTGTGCCGTTTGAATTCTAGTTGACCAAAAAAGTTGATCAACTATATCAATCGAAAAAGGAGATTTCAAACTTTTTTACGTCTCGGTTCGAACCTCCTATCTCATTCCGTCTTTACATAGCAGGCGTTCAAAACTTCATATGGGATCTTTTAGACCCATTTACGTGTTTAAAGGTTAAAATATAGCCTACACTTTAATCATTATTTACAAGATTTTGTAAATTATTAAATCAATTTTCAATACTGGCATTGGTTGGAATATAGTCCTAATAATGGCATAAATATTTAACAAAATTAATCCAAATTCCGATAAAAATGATGTTATATAATACAGTATGCTAAAAAATAAAGAATAAGAAAAATTGTTAGGTGAAAAATTAACATAAAGATAAGCTTGTTGAATGTACCGAATAGCTTACTTTGAATTTTTATAGTATTTATTATTAAATTTAATACTAATCATCAAATAATGTAATTTTAAAATCTCGTCATTTACTATAGCATTACAAAAGATAATGAAAAAGTACTTACTAATTTCTAAGTAATTATTATTATAAAAACTTATAAATAGGTGAATAGAATATTTTGAGATTCGTCAGTGATTTAAATAAAAGTATGAACAATAGAAGGACTGCGTGCTCTAAAAATTATATAAAAAAACGAGCCCGCCAAGTACGCTGCTGCTAGAGATTTTATCCATCTTTGATTTTATTTATTACATGATTTGCTGCTCATCGGTACGGGAGTGACCCGTTTGACCACGTTGCGATTGATTACAGTGTCATTTGAGCGGCTGGTGCCTACAGTTTTTTTACTGTTTAATTGTTATTTACACGTAAAAATATAAAATTTTATGTGGAACAGCGTTCCACACACACGTCACGTTTAAAAAGAATGAAAGAGAGTATTTGTTTCGAGATTACAACAAGCAGGTTCTAAAAGCTTATTGAAATATGAGCTGGGGAATCGGCCGTGGTGAGGCCTAGATATAATGCCTGTGGCCGCACTTGACTCACAAGAAAATCCCCCGCGGCGTGGCCGCCTAGCGGTGGCGCCAGCACTCATTTGTTAAATCCATTTCAATCCGAAATTACAGGATTTCATAAATTATAATTAAATCGAATTTTAATGCGATGTGACACGCAGAGAGACGCTGACAATTCTTGTGTGCCATTTTTAAATAAAGAGATGTTTTGATAACAACACTATAAATCACGTTAACAAATTTGTAAAATTGTCCGAAGGCTATGCTTTTATTGGCAGTTAATAAACAACTGTCAAGAAAAAAAAAAGTTTTTGAACAATTTTACAAATTGGTTAAAATGATTTACAATGTTATTTTATCAAAATAGCTTTTTATTTAAAAATAGTACGCAAGAATTTTCAGCCTCTCAGCGTATCATTTCTCTCTACTAATGTAAGGATTCCTAAATGTGGTCGCTGAGAGTATTTAGGATTCTTAATACAACTGATGAAAAATTTTTAAAAATTTGTATATTATGCATTACATTTAAACAATTTATGAAATTAGAAAAATAAAATCTTTCGAATTTTTTTGAATGTTTGAAAATTTTTAACAGTTTAGAGATATATTAAATTAAAAAAAGAAATATATATAGAAGTAATATATACATAATATAAAATAAATATCTATAGATTTTGAAAGATACGAGTAAATATAGATAGTGTAGATGTTAACGTATAAGTATCAAATAGATTACATTAAATTCTTATTTAAAATAATGCAAATAATACTTTTAAACATTAACTTTTAATTTAACTTAATTTAATTTCTTAATGAAATTTTTTATCGGTATTACTATATAACTCAACGAAAAATGATCTATTGAATCAATATCAAAATGATTTCGACATCAAATTGATGTCAATTTGACATCGATTCCATTATCATTTTATTATAGTTTCTGCAGCGCCTCTTTTTTTGCAACGCCTATGCATCCAATAACAGAAATCTAACTATCTAAATAATTTAAAGCTTGTTAGCATGTAAATAAGTTTTTCTATACATACAATTAAATATAATAATAATAATTTAATTTTCTGTTTTATACATAATTAAATTTTAAATTTTAATTACCGGTAGGAAATTTTTATGTAAAAAATATATATAATTATATATAAAATATGTTCATAAAGGTTTTCTTATTGTTTGGTTATTTAGAGTAATTTTAAAACTCTAATTAAAAAAAAATTTTCTTACATTCTTATTTAAAACAATACGTATAATACTGTTAAAAATTCACTTTGAATTTAACTTAATTTAATTTCTTTTAATGTAATTTTTAATTAATTAATTTTTTTATTCAATTTTTAAATGTTATTAGACTTATAATTTTTTATCGGTATTATGGTATTTAACTAAACCTATCAAAGATTGTAAATGCTGTTAATATCTGATTTACGTTGATGATCTACGTCAAATTGACGTCGATGTCTCGACTTGGAGACGCCATCGACGTCAAATTGATGTCGATTTGATTTATAATTTTTCCCTGAGACAGTAGTAAGCATGCATTCGCGGAAGGCGATACGACAACAGACAAAGTATTTTATTACGAAAGTCCAGATAATTTTTAACTCACCCTCGTATAACGGATACAACAATTTTATAAGAAAGACGAAAAAAATTGTAAATAATTTACTAATTTTTTTCGGTTTACTGTTTAAACTTCGGTTTATACTTTAATTGTGAAGAAGCATTTTTAAATCAGTAATTGCTATTATAAAAAGCGGCGCGTGCGCAAATTAACATTCAGTAGATATTGTAAAAAAGAACAATTTTAACATGCCCTTAAGCAGCCAAAGATTCATTAACGACGAAGTCAAGATGGTTATCAACAGTTATCCGCAATTAGTAAGCATTTTTATGCAGTTTTATGAATATCCAAGAATTTAACGTATATGTGATAAAATAATGAAATAATATATAAAATAGAACATATTTATTATTATTATTATTAATTCGATCAAATAAACATTATATATGTATCGTATATATTATCCATGTTGTCTATATTTAGATACATAGCTGATAAATCAATTTTAATTAAAGAACACATTCCACGATCAAATGCTATTACTTTCAAATACAGGATATAGTACTGTTTTACAAATATGTTATATAAATATGTTTTATTTTATAACATTTTTAAAATTATTATTAATATTTTTTTAATTCTTTAATTCTTTAATATGTAATAAAAATAAGAAATAAAGTAAAATCTATCTAAAAAGTAAAGTCTTTTCCATAATGAAGCGTAGATCAACATTGTTTCTTCAAAAAACTAATGTAAGAAATTCTACGTCCTTTCCGTTGTGAAGTGACGCTCTTTGCGTGCGTCGTCACAAGGGCCCGAGCACAGCCGCGGGGACACCCTCGGATTGCGTTTTCTCTCCCAGGGAAAGAGAGTGTACTCCATTTCTATTTTTTAACTTATTTGTATAGCGTGTTGTTTTTGTATGTTTAATTCATACTGGAATATTATAAGCAGTACAGAGCGAGTATGACTCAAGTGCATTGTGATTAAAGCTATTAGAAGTGAGGATCTATTAAAAGATTTAACACTATTTAACAAATGCCTTATAGAGACAAGGACACTTACAGCTTGGGACAATGCAATCATCATTATACACAAGAAAGGAAATATTGCTGACTTAAAAAACTATAGATCAATTAACTTACTCCCACACCTGTATAAGTTATTCACAAAGATCTTAACTAAGCGCTTTACGTCTAAGCTCAATTTTTATCAACCCGCAGAACACACAGGGTTTCGAGCGGGCTACGGCACAAGTGACCATTTACAAGTCGTTAAAACATTAATCGAAAAATCCATTGAGTACAACAAACCACTTGTATTGATATTTGTGGACTACGAAAAGGCGTTTGATTCCATCCAACACAATGAATTGTTTAAAGCGCTAGTCGAGTGTCGGGTAAACGGGAAGCATCCATTTGGACACAGTACAATTAGACACGAACCACTCACAACGCTTGAACAGAAGAAAATTACTAGGCACCAGCCGCTGTGATTGGCTGTGTCCAAATGTACTGCGTCCAAATGCTTCCCGGGAAAACCATAGGTATTCAAAATTTTTTGAATGAATTCCGGGAACTTTTTAATCAAGGTGATACATCAACGTTATTTCTTCGAAAAACCAAAAATCTACACTTTTCTTCAATAATTCATAATGAGGCATAGATTGATGTATTTTTATCATATTTTTAAAAATTATGTCTTCTCCGTAATATAATAATTTATAATAGAGTATAAGAAAACGCACTCTAATTCGTAAATACACTTGACACCAAAATTAAAGCATCATCTATTCTGACTTCTAAAAATAACCGAAATTCAAGAGAGAATAATTTTGTCAAAAATAATCATAAAAAAATGTTCAAAAAACATTTCAAAGCTTGAAATTTCTAGTTTCAAGATTGATAATTCATTAAATTTATAGGTTGTTCATGAAGTTACGCGGATTCAAATGAGGATTCGTCAAATCTCCAAATTTTTTACAAACTTTGCAAAGCTCCACGGCGTCAAATAAAAATTGCACGCAAATGCGGTTACAGCATTTGAAGGCGCGAATTTTTATCTTTAATTTGCGTTCTTGTTGAGTATTAAACGATTTTTATTTATCGAGTTATTCAACATTGAAGCAAAAAAGGCCATGCTTTTTGCTTCATTATAAAGTTTTGAAAAAAACTCTTGATATCGACTATTAAATTCTGGAATCAAAAATAGGGTTAAATTTAGGTCTATTAAATATAACGAATTATTGCACCACACTAGGGCTGCGGCGTTCCAAAATTTACTGCTAGTATTGAAAAGCTATAGTATACGCTACGTAAACTATAGATTTTCACTACTTACAGTGAATTTCGGAACACAGCCTAGGACGCTATTTTTGAAAACATGCAAATAATTTTTCTATACGAAAGTGGCAAAATAGCCAATGAAATTACAGTATATAGTAGTAGTATGTTATCTGTAGATTTGAATCTTATTATAAGTAATAAAAATTGAAAAAATTTTAAATTTATAAATTACCGACTTATTTTCTCACAATAAATTCTTTTAATCATTATTGATAATTTTATCATTAATTTTGTATGTTGACAATAAATTTATACTTTTATTCTGTCTACTAATGATAATTTATATTATATTCATATCATATTTGTATTTTATATGTTACAGTGCATGTTACAAAGAGCTGGAAATTGGCGTTTTAATGCTTTCACGCTGGAAACAATCACAGGTGGTGAGTATGATTGGAATTATATTATATTTAATATTCTGTAATATTAAAAGAGACATCCAATTTTTGATTATGGATTTACATTCTTCCCAAAAATACTTAGAATTATTAAATAAAACACAAATTTATATTCAAATTTATTTTGTCCTATTTAAAATAATCTTTATTCTTTACAACGTACACGCGTCAATGCTTTACTCATAGGTGAAGCTGGAACATATTGTGATCGATTTTTTCTTTTTTCTCCTTCTTAGTGTAAAAGAATATTTGAATTCTTATGAAATGAATAAGTTCTCCTTTCAACAAGAAACAATTGATTTTTCTCATGTTCTTCTCAGAATGAATTCTATTTGTGTCGGAACTATGCTTAACTAATAATCAATAAAAAACAAAAGAGTAAATGAAAGTGATATTTTTTGGCAAGGTTAAACATGCACCGTGAAATAAGAGTGATAAACAAAAATATATACGAGTATAATCACAATGTACCTTAAGAATTACTGCTGATGTTACATATAACCCCAAGGATACCATTATTGCCACTCAACTTCATGTGAACACTGATACGAAGCTTGCATTAACATAATCATAGTTTTAAATAAATCTCTAAAAATAACTTTACAACAGGTCGTATACATTTGTGCCATTGAAAGGAGTGCCTTACCTTGAGAAACAAAACTATAAACTGAAAAATTTCATCTAATAATATTTCTTCGATAAATTGATTGTCACTCTAGAGTGCTGTGTTAAGAAACATTAGAGATATAATTAGGATAAAGTTCTGAAAAGATGAACCCTTCGATTTGGTTGCAAATTGGTATACTACTGTATTTTGGTGTGCTGATTACGAATATTATAATAAAACTTACCGACAAGGTTATCTTTAAGGTAAAAAATTAAGGTAAAAACCAGGTTTTTTCATTTGTTTACATATATTTCGAAAAATATTGATTTCCTGAAAAAAAGTGTCAAATAAAAAATAAAGCTCTTTGAATTATCTACAATAAAGTTTCCACGCATAATTTTCGTTATCGCCACGGTATACGCGTAATCTTACTTTTAAATAGCGCATGCTCGTAATTGTACGACATAAGGCATATAAATGGACAAATATATTTACTTATACTAATACACACGCACGCACACGCACACGCACGCACGCACGCACGCACGCACGCACGCACGCACGCACGCACGCACGCACGCACGCACGCACGCACGCACGCACGCACGCACGCACGCACGCACGCACGCACGCACACACACGGGGTGCAAGGGGATGGGCTTACACCAAAAACACAATCAAGAAAAAAATATAATAGGACGTAATACAAACTCGCAGTGTCCTATACTGAATGACACCATGGTATAATAATACCGTTTGTCTAAACCAAACCGTTTTACTTTTTAATAAGAATTCCATGCATTTACATTTTACGCGAAGCAATATCCTCTCATCCCCATTCTTACTTACTACGGTGTGAAACGAGGCCTATGACGAAAGAGTATCTTTCATATTTTTTTGCTTTTTCTGAAAATTATTGGTTTTGTTCAAAGAATGTATAATATATCAATGATGTATTATTTTAAGAGTTATAACCTTTATTTGAAATATGTTTTTGTTAAATTAATATTTATCAAAATAATATTAAAAAACCAATATTTTTCAAGTTTTTTAAATTTTTTACCTTGAAGATGACCTTGTCGTGGTTTTTATTATCATATTTATAATCAGCGCACCAAAATACAGTAGTGTACTAATTTGCAACTAAATCGGAGGGTTCATCTTTTCGGATCCTATAATTGTGCTTGTTTAATGTTAAATAAGGATGAAACGATATCTCTAATAATATCTCTACTGTATCTGAACACAGACAAATTTTAAACCAAAAAATGTAAAAATACATTATTTTGTAATAAATACTGTGTATTTGTAAACTAAATCAGTTTTTTAAAATTCATTGTTAGACCAGCTACATCACTTTTCCTTTTTTACCGATTATACAGTGTGTCACATTTTTATAAATTACATCCTAAGTAATAAATATTTCATTACTTTGAGTTTAAAATCTATTCAATAACACTTTGACAAGTATAATCAAGTTTTAATATTAAATATTGATTATTAACAAAGTTACTTAAATAGGTGTCATGTTATTCCCTTTTCCTCTATGTATTCCGGCTTCATGACTAATCCCAATTAGCACACAATATTTTAAAAATGTTTTTAAAAACCTTTAAAAAACATTTTTAAAAACATTTATAAAAACGTAAAAAATAATGGGTTAAGTGCCCTTTTTTACATTAAAAAAATGTTTATTTTAACGTTAAAAAAATGTTTTTTAAATATTATAAAAACATTTTTTAAACGTTTAAAGAAAATATTTATTAAATGTTAAAGAAACGTTTTTTTAACGCAGCATAAATGAGCAAAACATTAAAAAAAAAACATTTTAAAAACTTGCAATAAAAATATTTTTTAAAACGTTAAAATTAATGTAGTTATGCCCCTTTTTACATTAAAAAAATATTTTTTTGATATTGAGGTTTTTTCTTAGGAATTTTTTTTCGGAAATTTCCGCACGATCACCCATCCAAGTCGCGACCCAGGTGAACGTTGCTTGACCTCTGTGATTGCTGCGAACTAATTCCTCGTGATGATCTATAAACACTTTGTACTAATACAAGTTGATCACTGATAGATCAGGTCAATACATGTTATCGAAAAGACGAAATATATATAATTAAAGCATATTATTTATATAAATATATATAATTAAGTTAATTTTTTATTGATTTTTACAGGTGTTATGGAAACATTTTTTAAACAAATTTTAAAATCAATAATGTCTTCAAAAAAAATTCTTCAAAAGATGTTTTGGCTTGTTTATTCCACGTAATCTTTATGTGTTAGAATGTGCTGAATCCGAAAATAACCTCCGTTTTGTCATAGGATATTATGTTTTCTGACAATGTAGGTAACTGTTAAATAAGGCAGTACCTCAAAATAAATAAAAATAGATTTATGAAATTAATTTTTTATTACAAATTTTTCATGAAAATTTATTTTTTTTATTTTTTTTATTGGAATGAGAATCAAGAAAAAAATTGAAGTGGCATGTCAGAGCCGTTCAGCTTGCAATATGTTGATCCTGGTTTTATTAGCTCACTCTAAAAGTTCTTTTCTCTGAAAGTTACATTTTTTTGGCATTGTATATCTTGAATGCACTGATGTGAATTAAGTAATAGTAATTTTGACTTTAAATTTGGTTAAAAACCCTAAGATCAAAAAATATCAAAAATTGAAAAAAATTTACTAAATTCGAAAAGGATTTTGCATTTTGTGGCAAATCCTGATGTCCAGAATTTTTTTCAATATTTTTTTCGTTTTTAGCACACCAAAATAGACCGGAATTAGATGAAAATAATCAAACAGCTTTTTAGTCGCAGACCTGTGTAATTGAAAAATAAATAGCTTAAATGTTATGTTACGTCTGCCGGTTTGAAAACTGTAATTGGTTTTAGAATTTATTTTGGCCGCTGTCATCAGTTATTACTTAATTTGAGGGACTTCCTCAATTAATCAACAACGATTTTAAAAGAAGTACGGAATGGATTTAATTTTTAAGTGTTTGAGTGAAGTCGAACGTGAGGAGCTTTTCTCTTTTCTTTTATTTATATTCGCGTAGAAGGATGAGTGGATCAGAGCGTTGCGTGGGATGAGTGTGTATGTATAAAATAAATAGTATGGTTGTTTGCATTTGACTGAGTTTATTGGAGTTTATTCAAAGAAATGGAAAGAAAAAGTTCTAATACATATTACGATATCACAAAATGCCCGTCAGCGTTCTCGATATTTTGTAGTGGACCGCTTGACCTTGCTTATATTCTATACCGTTTATTTTAAAAGATGACACGATTAATATGATTGCCATGAGTGTAATAGAGTATAAGTTTTTATTATTTTTTTTATGTTTACCATTTCCTTAGTAAAAAAGCTGTAGGCAGGAAGCTATAGTTATAGACTATTTTCAAAGATAGAGAGATATCAAGCCGCCGAGAAAAACAAGCAAAAGAAATTTTCTAAAAGAAACAGAGAGATGATTAGTAGTCTGAGAGTAATTTGAGTCCTATTTATCTAGAAATAGGTAAGAGTGATTTTAATCTTGAAACATATGGTGGTTCTCTGAGACCGTTGATCTTAATTTTAATTCTATTTTAAAAGAGAAATAGTTTTACACTATATGAAATTTATTCTTCAGAAGTGGAATCATTTTTTCAGAAGAAGGAGGATCAAGGTTTTGCTATCTTGGAGATCAGAAAGCGCTCGTTCTGTTTTATGGATAGATGGAAGATTTTTAGACAAGATGGTTTTCAGGGTTTCGCTATTCTAGTGGATAGGAAGCGCTTGTCTTAATTTTAGGTATATGAAAGAGAGAAGTGGAGAAGATTTTATACAGGATAAAAAAATAAGTGTCCATAAAAATAAATCTCGAGATTATAAGATTTTTAAATAATTTTTATAGAAATTTTTAGTTCCAGAGGAGACTGAATTCAGAAAACAAATGTAGAGAGAACATGATTTTAAGGTTTTCAACCTGTATTCAGGAAAATAGATTTGTAGTAATATAGATTTTCAGAAAGAAAAATAATTTTCGACAAGTTGTTTGGTCTCGGGGAAGATCCATGATGTTAAGAAAAGTAACCCGCTCGTAATCTAACTAAATGATCTTGCATTTGGGAGTCGCCCTGGGTACGCGCCTTACCGATCATCAGCCAGATATGAACGCTCGGAGCTTCGGGATCGCCCTATTTATACTGACAGGTTGTAAATGCGATATGCCGGGGGGAAAGGTTTCCCATTTTCTGTCAGTTTTTCAATATGGTTTAGGCTCTTTAAATGTTGCACCTTGCCGCGTCCCGCGCAGCTCGCGCTTTGATTCGCGCTCGCGGAAGCTTGTAGGCACTCGCGGGGATTGCGAGACGCAGTGAGACGCGTGCGATTTCAAAGTTTGATACTTTGATACTTTTGATACTTTGAATTTTAATATACAATACAATTTTCAAGGAATTTTGATTTTGAGTATGCAGAACAGTAGTATGATTTTTACCGAATCATTATGTCGCCGAAAAGTTAAAGTTTTAATATTGCTTCTGCTAATAAAAATAAAAATAATTTTTATTTTTAAACATTTTTAACGCTCTCAATTTTTTTGTTATCTTAATTCTATGTGCATCGTGCGATAGCGGAGTAGGCGCACTAAGATTGCAGGTTGAAACTTATGATATTATTGTTGCTACTATGAGAAATAGTACATTATACTACAAGGAGCCGAGCTTTGCCGGTCTCGACTGAGGACGATGTTTTCAATACGAAGCGTAGCTACGCGCGCGAAACGCAGTCGAGTGCTGAAAACATCGTCTGAAGTCGAGATCGGTGCTCGGCTCCATGTTGCATACAATATTTTATGCAACAGAAGTACGTTTTTTGCGGCATTCTAGGCAAAATAAGCGCATGGCGTTTTCCTGTCACTGCATGTTCCGGTTAAAAGTTATGAGAGATCAGTGTACTACCTTCGCTCATGCATTTTGACCTTACGCTTAGCGCATGCGTCAAGAAACGTTTACAAAAGTGCGCATGCGCACCTTACAGAAATGTTGTCCATTTAAGATTGCCCATTTACGCCCATGTTTCTGGGAGGACGCGAAAAATGTTTGATGTTTTTATTGCATAAACTATTTTTCTTTGTGCCTGAATAAATTTCCGTGTTTGATTGCGATGTTTCCTTTCTTTGATGTAGAACGGGCCACAGAAATCTATCCCGGTACTGGCAAAAGGTATTACCTCACGTACGCGAACCGCCGGAAGATTTCCCATTCTATATTCTATTGCCTTGGCATCGAATTGGAAGCATCGAACGCATGCACGCACGATCCTCCGCACTTGATTACGCCCGTCGACTATCCAATATTTCTGTCGCAAAATATACAACGTCGTCTGAATGCCCGCGTGATGATGCACCTCGTGAATTTCGCGAATAATGCAATCGCTTAATTTGTGCCAGCTAGGAATCAGAATTAGATGCTTCCGCGAAAATGCCAAATTTGATTTTTGGAGACGTCCTCCTACGCAAATCAAACCGCGGTCATCCAAAAATGAACTTAGATTTGCAATTTTGCTTTTACTCGCGGGGCGTCCGCTCCCGATTCCCTTAATCTCGGAATGAAATCGATTGGCCTGCGCAATTCGTAATACTCGTATTTCCGCTTTGTCTATTTCATTTGAGCATAACGGTCCGGTGTACTTATTGTTAGGTAAAAATCTCAAACAATATGCGACCACTCTGAGTAGCTTCGAGTACGAAGAGTACTTCTCGAGCACCTCAGAATCGCGCTGCTCAACTACCAAGCAAATATTTCTCTTCAATTCGAGTATTTTGCTAATTCGTAACGATCCGCTAGGCCAATCGCTTTCACCTTTTCGCAACCATGCCGGTTAGGAGAATCAAGTTCGATTTTTCATGAACGCATACGGCAATTGACCCCGTGATAACGCGTAAGCGGGCTTGTGCTCCGACTTGACATGCCGCCATTGTTTAGGATCCGTAAGCCCCTGGACCTCCGTGACGCGATTTGCCACGAATGAGTTAAGTAAATGTGGCGCCGTGTTTAGCCAGTGTAAAACGACAGTCGAATCGCACCAGAAAAATGTTTTAGAAGGCGTAAAATTTAATGCGGCACTTGCTTCACGATACAGTCGGACCAGTAATAACGCGCCGCAAAGCTCAAGGCGAGGTGTAGTGGTGATCTTTAGCGGTGCAACGCGTGATTCAGCGCACAACAATTTAACGATTGCGTCGCCCCCGCTACCGGTTGAGCGCACATACAAGCACGCGCCGTATGCGGCGCCGCTAGCGTCACAAAAACCGTGAATTTGTATGTCACGGCAATCTTCTACCAACAACTTGCGATCGACCGATATCCGATCCATTGTCCCTAATTGCCCGATGAAATTCGACCATTCAGTGTGTATGCTTTGCGGCACGGACTCGTCCCAGTTTAATTTATATTTCCAAACGTCCTGCATCAAATTTTGGCGTGTAATACGACGGGGCTCAACAAGCCTAACGGTTTCAAAATTTTTGCTATTTCCAATAGTATATTCCGCTTCGTCAATTTTTTCGCGATTTTAATTGATTGTATGAAGTAACACAATTCGTCGCTTTGCGCGCACCACATCACGCCCAACGTTCTTAAGGAGCGATTCTCGCCGAACGTGAACTTTGTGTGGAGCGCGCGAGATCATTCACGCAGCGCTCGTCGTTGGATGCCCACTGCCTGATCGCGAAACCGCCTCGGGCGAGCAGCGCGATTGTTTCTTCTTTAATTGCTCGGACTTCTTCAATATTATTGGCTCCAGTCAACGTACAGATAGGTCTTAATAATATCGGCCGCCTTGGGATACGCTTCACGTTCACGGTTCGCTAATTTATGTAACGTTCGAATCGTGAGAAACGATGAAAACAAAACGCCGAACGTGAGAGTGTTAAATTGCAACGTTTCAATCTCGCCGTCTCGTCACCATAGCAATCGTTGTTAACGCCGGTCATCTTCGTGCAATGGAATTTGTAAGTACATTTTCTCAATGTCCGCGGTAATGACGTATTTATATGCGCGAAATCTTATTAAATGAGCGAACAATTTGTCCTGTATTAAAGAACTCACCATCAGCACGGTGTTCAAAGACACGCCAGTGTTCGATTTGGCGGTTGCGTTGAACACGATTTGCACCTTGGTGGTGTTACTCGAATCCTTGATTACCGCGTGGTGAAGTAAATAGTATCCCTTATCGGAAGGATCCTTAACCACGGCAAGGTAATTTAATCTCATGTATTCATCTATCACACAAGTGTATTTGATTTTTAAAGATTTATTTGCGTCGTGTTTTCGCTTTAATGCCGAGAGACGCTTGAACGCGATCGCAAGCGAATCACCAAGGCGCTTCTTTGTTTTGTTAAACGGCAATCAAACTGCCCGTCGTCATTCCGGACAGTATTTTTTGTAAAGTGCGCCTCACATCCGCTTTCTGTCTTCGCGTCCGACTTGTCCGCCGCGATTTCTTCAAGCACCCAAAATTTATTTAATTGCGTTTCAAAATTTGTCATACCGCATATTCCTGCCTTTGATTGCACTTGCGTCGCAGCTCCTCCGGCGACCACCCAACCTAAACGAGTTTTTGGTAGATATAAATCGTGTCCTGCTCGCAATAGATTAATCTGCCCTATTGAGAATAACGACAACATGAATCAGGCGCCAATTAAAAGATCAACGGGACGGGGCAATTGAAAATCGGAATCCGTCAATTTAATGTTTGCGGGTATGTCTATAGAGCCTTGAGGAAATATTTCAAAGGATATCAAATCCGATGGTCGGAATAGTTAAGCACGTGAGATCCTTATGAAACCCATCATGATTTGACTATATCGTAATACGCACCATGCCCTTTGAAATCGTGTTCATTGCGTTAATTGCGCCAATCGGCGCCGAATGCGCCTTCACCGGCTCACCTAAACGTCGAATAACGCACTCCGTTATAAAATTAGTCGTCGCGCAGGTATCCAATAAGGCATGGACCCTAATAAGCTCGCATTCCTCGCCGTGGATGTACACCATCGCACTTGTTAACAATGGCGGTGCCATCTCGTGTGATATCGATGCGAAGCTTATCGCCTTATTCATGGCCGAATCGGTTAGTCATGCGGACTAATCGACATCGTTTTTTAAATTAGGCTTGCCCGCGTATCCCTCAAGATGAAGAAGCATATTGTGACGCTTTTGGCAAATCGAACAACTTGAGAATTTGCAAAGGCGATCGCAATGAGAACGCATGCAATTATAGCAAAGCTTCGCGCCCTTCACTGTTTCAATACGCTTGGGTATCGGCAATTGTTAAAATTTGTCGCATAGATACAGCGGATGCCGCTTTGATTTACACACGATGCAATTGTTTTTTTTGCAACCGATATTTGATACGAAAGCCTTGTTTTCTGGCTGAAAACGCTTTCTTTTCGCGGAGGTTCGCCCTTGCATTTCTCTATTTCTCGTGCTTTCTCACGCATAGACGCACACACGGCGGTTTTATATAGAAAATCATACATTTTCATACATTTCTAATGTTGCTTTTGGTAGCTTGCTTCTTAAAATGTGCACGACTACTTCGGGCGTGGAAATGCCTAGTGCGTTTAAAGCCGCTACGTGTTGCTGCGCGTCATCCGCAAGCTTTGAAAGACTACTCGTGGTCTCTTTCTCCTGAGCGGGTTCAAGAAATATATCGATCTACTAAAATACGTCTCACCTTGTAGGAACGTTCAAGCAAGTTCCACGTCTGATCATAATTAATTATATCTACCGCAAAGATATTTATTTTATGCGCAGCATCACCTGTCAACGCCGATTTGAAATAATGCAGCTTGTCGACATCCGACAAATCCGCCTGCGAACCGATCATGTTTTGAAACGCGTTTTTGAATGATAACCAGCCTTCGAAATGGCCGTTGAATGTTAAAAGAGACGCTTCAGGTAATTTAATTCATCTTTTCCTCGTCACGCTTTTGTCATTATTAATTCGCGTTTCGTCGTGTGACATGCTGGAACTCGCGCTGGAAGTACCCGTGGCACTAAACATATCTTTGATCTTACTCGCGAGAGCATAGAAACGCTCCTGAAGATTCTCGAGTTTTTCAACATGCGCGTCGCTCGAATCTAACATTGTGAGCTCTTTATTGTACCCCTCATATGCGTGGTACAACTCAGTTTTACGCAATTTCAACGCGGTGCCGCTGACTTTATCTTGTTCAACAAGATTACTTAGACTAGTTATCTGAGATTTTAAATATGTCATTTTATGGACAAGGAGTTTAATTCTCTCGGCCATTGTTAATTATGTATGTGAAATGAAAAATGAACGACCCATTTGAATCGGTTACACTCTACGGATGATCGTAACCTGCCGTCTCGGTGATCCTCTTCGTCGTTTCTCGTGCGGATTCTCGACGATCCTTTCTCGTCTAAGCACGTGTCGGGCCGCCGCCGCTAGCTGGTTCTCGCGCAGAGTCCTGACGATCTTTCCTCGTTGAAACGCGTCAGACCGCCATCACCAGCTCGTCTTGCGCAAATTCCCGACCTTACAGGAGGCATCAAAAATGTTTCAGCAAGAATAAAACTTAATTCTTTCCCACTTAGTTCCGTTTCACTAAATTTATTTTTAACAGTCCCAAATATAGTCACAAATAAAGACATATGAAGACACACGCGTTTATTGCCATTAATGACGGACGAACTTAACTCCTCGCCTCGGCACGCTCTAAAGCAACCACTCGCGTCACGACCCTTACTTGATCCTCGTCTTTAGAGAAAAGGAAAAAGTGAACGATGTCGTGTTGTATTATAGTTTACAAATTTTGCACGTACGGGAGCGTGTACTCTGGCCCGTGGTCGAGAGCGTAATGATGTGAGACGCGGCATCAGAACAAGCGATATCGGAGCTGAATTGCAATTTTTAATGAATGCCGCATGGTAAAAGGGAAACTTCGGGGCTTGAGACCCTGGTGATAACTGCGATTTCCCTTTGTTTTAATGCGCGCCGCATCGCCCGTCCATCGCCCGCTCCTCGTATCACACGCACACCTCCGCACGCGTGTACCTATATGTATGCAATCGCTTCGTTAACGTTTATATTTTTAAAAGTATTACACAAAAATAGGTGGTTAAGCGTAGCTGTTTCGATATAAATTTTGATTTAAAGTAGTTGATTACATTAAATTATTTTTATGTGTCAAATTTCCTACTATAATTTGTATCTATTGTGTTTTTCAAAAATTTAATCGTATTGAGAATTTTATATTGATGAATGTATGTGGATGGTGTGAAAAATAAGGAAAAATTTTGGCGCCAGACGTAACAGTTAAATAAATAATAAATAAATATAATTTTATAGAAATGAAGAATAAGTAAAAAAATTAATATTAAATAAACATTAAATAAATATTAAATAAACATTTAAAAAATACTAAAATCATTTTCTCAATTAAATAATTCATGAAAAATATATACTTAAACAATATTAAATAAATGTTTAAAAAAAAACGTTTATTTAAAAACAAATGGTAAATGAATATTAAATTAATGTTCAATAAATGTTAAATTAATGTTTTTAAAATTGTTATTTTAAATGAAAAATTAATGTAAAATAAAGATTTAATTAATGTTGAATAAATGTTAATTCAATGTTTTTGAAATTATTGTTTCAAATAAAAAATGTAAAATAAATATTAAATTAATATTCTCTAAATTATTATTTTAAATATTTAATTAATGTTAAATAAATATTTAACAAAAGATTAATATTAAAGCTAATTAGGATGTGTTTGAAGTTCGATGAATATTGCGTCATGCAGTTCAATAAAACAGGAAATTATAAAAATTAACAAATAATGACAAACTTGTTATTTGTTTGTGCATGAGTTACAAATAACGTTATGTTTCATTTACAGGTCGCTCGCTGCCAGTATTATGTGTCCATCTGTTCCATTGCTATGGACTTTTTCAACAATTTAGCTTAGATGTTGTAACAGTATGGAAATTATTTGGTAAGCATATATTTTTAAGTATTAAAATTTTCGTAATTTTATCATTTTTTCCTGTAACTTTTACATTCATTAAATAGAAAAAAGTACACAATAGATAAGAAGATAAGTACTACATGTTTGTATGAATGCAACACAAAATCGTAAACATCATTATAATATTTTATGTTATATTTTGCACTTTTTATCGTTGTTCTCACCGTATGCCGATCGTAACAAATGAAAATCGAGGACCAGATCAAACGACTAACTTGGTTGCTCTATAATTTATTTAAATTCAACTTTTAAAGTTATAAATTGTCTTCGAAGTGAGTTATTGCAGCTTGCAAAGAACGATGCAAAACCGTGTAGTCGCTCGATAAGCATAAGCAAAGTTTATGTTAGAGTCGTACAAGACTTGCAGAATCCACTTTCATCAATGCTGTGATCATCTTATCGAGATTAATCTGCTCGAAGGCTGCGTACACAAAGACCGATGATTGCTATAATCCCTCGCCTCTCAGTCTACTCAAGTAAGAAGGGAGAGATCCATAATAAATGACTGAGTTTCCAAAATAAACAAACTATCGGAAATTTACAAAATTTGTTACCTTGATAAGTGTTTATAACCCGTGAGAAATAAACATCTTGAAACATCTCTTGAGCCGAGTACTCCACATTAATACATCCTGCCCACTTTATCCTACGAAAGAAACCGAGATACTTCATCTGTTAACATTACAATGATTTTTATTAGCATACAGAATAAAGATTCGATATGTATAACTGTTAGGATCTTCCTCAAAATATAGCAGAAAATAACTACACGTAGCGCAAACTACAGCGAGAATTGTAACATATATACAATATACCAGGTATATTTAGTGTGCAGTGTGTTAGCGTTGATTTCCGAAAATGGTTAATCTCCGATTTTAATGAAGTTTTATGAAAAGCTTCATTTAAAGATTAAAATGAAAGCGCTTAAAGAGATTTTTGTCCACTTCTATGACAAAGCCATCATTTTACATAAAATGATAAAAATGTGGGTAAACATTTTTTTTCATACAGTCAGCCTCAAAGGATTTCAAATTGATTCTAATGTCGACTTTAACCTTCAAAAAAGTTAAAGTCATTGAGCTTTTCCAACGTTTGTTGTTTATTAAAAAATTATTAACAAAATTTTAAAAGTTATTAAAATAATTAAAAGGGTTATTTCCCCTTCCCATCACAACCATGCCGCCGCCTCAATTTCGTATTTTAATTTTAATAAATGTGAGTGATCTGGTACAATTAAATTATCGTGCAATCATATTAAACGTTTAATTTACTACCTTATTTTTTTATTTCCGGTTCTCAAATCTGAGAGCACAGTGAAGGACGGCACTGTTCCGCTACAGAAACATTTACCTATATGATATCATTTTATGTTAAAAATATGCCTTTATCATAGGAATCCCTAAAAAATCTCTTTAAGGTCTTCTATTTTAACCCTAAAAAGAGCTTTTCACAAAATTTTATCGAAATTGGAGGTTAACCGTTATCGGAAGTTTATTGCTTGTGACATTGAATATTTAATGCAAACGGGCGCTTGCGAGTAAAAATGTGCGTAAAGTGCAATGTTGTCTAGGGAGTACAGACAACACCCAATAAAAACATAACGATAAAATATTCAAACTAAACATAAGCACCATCCGTTCCAACACATTAATGATAAAACATAACAAGAAAAGAATGAAAATAAAAGATGCTGTCACTTATTATTAGAAGTCAGGTACAATGTTTTTGTCAGGTCTGAAACCTCTTGAAAGCTGCTAGAAGAGGCAAACATTAGATTGATTACAGCTTCTAAATTGGCCGTCGAAACTATAGATAAATAGTCAGATAAATGGACAGATATTTTTTATAGGATTTCTGTTCACGCTTTTTCGCAGCGCATAACTAAAAAGGCCTTGTAATCGAGCCTGCCGTGAGGATTAATAGGCTTGTTCTGATTCCATCATTAAGTAAGTAACTGATCTATTTGCTAACAAGCCAATTCACTCTTGAACCATATGCACCTCACCAATGAAGTTTCGTTCAAATCAACAAGTTTGCATAGACAATCTAGTAATGGAATAGAAGCACACTGCGCATCAATTAAAATTTTTTATGTAGCGTCTTACCGCGAACGTAGCGCATCAGCAGAAGCATAAGATGGCTTATTTTCGTGAGTACAATCATGTATTTTTCGTCGTACAGCATTGCTGCATGCTGCAGTTTGTCCCCGATTCAATATAATCCATCAAGTTCTAAAATAAGCCGTAAAGGCAGGCTCAAGAATTTTCTTGGCAATATCTCACTGAGAAAAAGAGCCTCTTGATTTCCCTCGGAAAGCCCTGCTACTGCATGATTTGTAGATATCATCGCGCTGCAACAAGCAACTAATCTGTCGTACACCGAATCTGCAATTGTGGAGGATCTTAAAACAGTAAGAATTAGGCTTGGATTAATTAGATAAGAGACAAGAAACGAAGGAATTCGTTAATCTTTGTTTCGTGAGTGGTCAAGGTGATTGAAGTACGTTATTTTTTCTCTTCATCATTTTAAAGCGTCAGTTATCAGGCTAACTCCCACGATAGTGGATACGCCATAACGATCCTTGCCACCACAGCTCTATGGTCACAAGTACTTCAGACGTGACCCTTCAGATGGCAACAGTCGACGGTTTTTTTATTATCGAGACGTCGTGCCAACATAATGTCCTAGATGCTGGCGACTCAGTGGGTTACAAATGGCTTCCACCGCAATGGATGAACGTCGATTCCATTCAATACAACTTTGGCGTTACTCCACGAGTAAAGGTTGTTGTGCAAACAGTCAAGAATTGACGCAACATGTTGCAGCAAACGGGCGATTAATAAGCTTCGCACAGCTTCAATCTAGGATTGTAGATTTGCTTGATTAAAATCACCTTGATTTAGCAACTAACGTATAATAATGGCTCCTGACGTCCTAGTGGCGCATAAGTAATGGCAGCGGTACCCAAGCTGAGGCGTGAAAATCCATGAAGCTCGACGCAGCATTTGACTTAGAAACATCATTGCCGCCCGATCAAGTTGCTGAATTCAGTTGACGTAGAAGTAAATTTACTTGAGGTTAACCTCAAGCGCGTGCGAGTTGACTTTGACTTCGTTCCAAGTCTAGTCATCCAAAGATAATAGGATTTTGACGACGATTAGTCTATAAAGTCGAAAAACTTTTCCAGACAATATTATGATGACATTACGAAGTTTGTCAGTCTTTAAGCGGACGCTGAAGGGACGACAGAACTCCGACGGTCCTGCGACATCTACTAAGTGAAATTAAAAATGTCGATAATATCGATCGATAATGTCAACATTTTTAATTCCATTTTTTTCATTATTATATGAGCATTTTAGAATTGTCACTAGGATTATTATTAGGACCATGGTTTATATATGTGGGTATACAGGTAACTTATTAAATTGTTCTATTTAAATATTTCTAAAAAATGTAAAAAATACGGAAAAACCATTTTAGACAAAAGTGATATAGTCTGAATCATGATTATGCCGTGTATTTCAAGATTACATTTGTACAGATTATTATACGTATTGTTTATACGTATAGTTTTCATCGTATACACATAAAATGTGTGTTGATTATTTACATTTTACGCGATTATTTATATTTTAAACGCAAGCATGGTTTGAAAGAGGACGTACATGTCTTTCATTAGTATCGTCTAAATAGACGTTTCTGATACTTATAATCAGGCAGTATTGTTATACACATTTCTAATTTTTTTATCAGTATCGTCTAAGTAGACGTTTCTGATATTTACTTAACCAGTATCGTCTGAATAGACGTTTCTGGTATTTATTTCAGCAGTACCTTCAATATACACGCTTCTGCTCAAATTGCTCAAGTGTATTTTTTCATGCATAACCTTTGTGAGTCCTTTCTCCTTTTCAACTTGAGGTCTGGACACAAGCTCATGTTTTCTATCTCACACGAGCTGCTAATAATTCCGACACGCGATGCGTAGCAGCGGAGTTTTCAACATTGACTTCGTGATTGTTCTAACGTTGGCTGGTGCCTCCCAAATCGTCCTCCTCCTCTTTTATTTCTGCTTGTTACTTTTTCTATGGCACTCACTTACAAAAACAATATACTTAGCAATAATCACCTCGACAGTTACGCGACATCCTGGATAACACTCCAGTATATAACGCGCAGTTCATTACATTGCGATAACGGAAAGTCAACGCAAAACGACGTTATCCGCATCCACCATCACTCACGACACCGTCGAGGAAGTCAACGCGGCAGCCGACGAATTTCGAGCACCAGGGGATCGCGCGATCACCTTCACGCCCCGCGACGCAACATAACCCTTGAAACGCTTGGCCGTAGTCGTTACTGACACATGCGTGTCTCCGGACAATTATTATAACCGCATTTCGCATGTACACCCAAGGACTTTGATTCTGTCCATGGGAAAATTTTCCAAACTGAGAAGTCGCTATCTTTCTACATACTTACAGTTCATGATTAACGTAACGACCAATAAGCTCTAGTCGTTTCATTAATCATGAACTGCGAGTATGTAGAAAGTGGTGACTTCTCAGTTTGGAAAATTTCTCCATGGACAGAATCAAAGTCCTTGGGTGTACAGTCGTGAGCTAAAAGGTTGCAACACATTTTCTTCGATTGTTTTTGAGATGTAGACTTGTTCATCGAACGGCGAACGTCATTGGTTCTTACCTATGGATCCAACCAATTAAGCATCGAACCATCTAACCATCAAAGAAAATGTGTTGCAACCTTTTAGCTCATGACTGTACACTTACAAATATATGAATCGAGACCGAAAACAAACAGTCGAGACGCGCGGATTGAAAAATGTGATCAAATCGAACGGCGATGGATCACTGATGCCGTCGCTCGTATGACGAGCTTCGATCGAACGAAATTTGCGATTTAACAAGTTGCCGGTACATAAATATGACACTAATCACTTTGATATAAAGATCGCGCGGTGCTTTGCACTTGCAAGACATTTCCGATGTACGCGATGCGTAATTTAATTATGTCGTGACAACGGAAAATTAACGCGAAACGGCAAGCGAGCTGCGATCCGCGTTACTTGGCACTCAACTTGCCTATAGCATTACGTTGTATCTCTCGACTTAGCTTCAAAAGAGAAGGATGCAGAAAGTAGGGAGACAGTACGAGTGCATCTTCCTCACTTGACACTCGGTCGAGAGAGAAATCATGATACGACATGATGTTATGGACAAATGCGGTATCCTCTGCTTTACACTACCCCGTAAATTTACTTTAGAATACTATAAAAATATCTATAGTTCTGAATGTGTTTTTTGAAACAGGTATTGCATATACGGAATGGGGTTCTCCTTATACGACTTTTATAATTTTTAATAAGGTAATGCGTATGTTCATTACCTTATTAAAAATTATAAAAATCATATAAGGAGAAACCCATTCCGTATATTTTTCTATAGAAAAAATATCTATAGTTCTGAATGTGTTTTTTGAAATAGGCATTGCATATACGGAATGGGGTTCTCCTTATACGACTTTTATAATTTTTAATAAGATAATGAACATACGTATTATCTTCCGTATATGCAATGCCTGTTTCAAAAAACACATTTAGAACTATAGACATTTCTATAGTGTTCTAAAATAAATTTGCGGCAGGGTATGCAAGCGGACGGTATACCACAGTATCTTTTTTCTTAGACCTTTTATTTAAAAATAATCAAGAATTTTAAAAATGCTCTTTGATTATTAATGAAAGTTGAACACAAAAGATATAAAAAGTTGAAACATTTATTTTGACGTTTTAAAACAGTCATTGTAAAGTTTCATGGCATATATACTTTTTGTGTTCATGAGAAATTTTAATTTAATTTATAATAAAAGAGCATTTTTGAATTTCTTAATTTCTTTTTAAATAACATACTTTATATTAAATAGTCAAAGACGATTTAAGAATTATATATAATAATTTAGAAAATTTCTATTAACTTTTATACATAATTCTATATATATTAATAAATAATTGTACACACATATGTATCACGAATTATGTTTTCTACAATTATTTATAG
This sequence comes from Solenopsis invicta, assembly GCF_016802725.1. Lineage (NCBI taxonomy): Eukaryota > Metazoa > Arthropoda > Insecta > Hymenoptera > Formicidae > Solenopsis > Solenopsis invicta. The sequence goes on along the minus strand of NC_052664.1, from coordinate 2,821,896 downwards.
TTTAGTTGTTAAAAAAGTTTAAAAAAAAAGACTTTTTTGTCCTCAAGGATCGAACTCAAAACCTTTAGCATACTAGGCAACGTTTTTGCACAGACGCTACGCAGCTAACTTGACGATCCTTTTCTCGTAACACTACTATAGGGCATTTCCGAATTTGTTAATTATATATTATAACAGTCACTGTAAAGTTTCATGACATATATGTAGAATTGTGTATAAAAGTTAGTAGGAATTTTCTAAATTATTATATACAATTATGTTTTTCATGTTTGTGAGAAATTTTAATTTAATTTATAATAGAAGAGCATTTTCAAACTTCTTAATTTTTTTTTTTAATAATATACTTATTTGTATTAAATAATCAAAGACGATTTAAAAATTGTATATAATAATTTAGAAAATTCCTACTAACTTTTATACACAATTCTATATATATTAATAAATAATTGTACGTGTGCGGGGGCGCGCGCGCGAGCGTGTGTGTGTGTGTGTGTGTGTGTGTGTGTGTATATTATACACAATTTTAGGTCGCGTGCGGCGCTGAGGTAAGAGATAAGTGCTCACAGTCGCAAGCCTCGTCGGACGGTCCGACTCACCGGCCGCGAGAGCCTACGGAGAACGCTCTCTTCTCTTTCCTTCTCTCTCAAGCGGTTTCTTTTCCTATTGAAGTATCCTCTTCTTGAAGTATCCTCTTCTTGAAGTATCCTCTTCTTGAAGTATCCTCTTTGAAACTGTGACTCGTCAAACAGTGTTGCCATGTTGCCTTTTCCGTTTCGACTCACCAAGCCGTGTTGCCGATGCCACGAGCGGCGCACTATTTTCACTTTCTTTATAACTAAACTATAAATAATTGTAGAAAACATAATTTGTGATACATATGTGTGTACAATTATTTATTAATATATATAGAATTATGTACAAAAGTTAGTAGAAATTTTCTAAACTGTTAAATATAATTCTTAAATCGTCTTTGACTATTTAATACAAAATATGTTATTTAAAAAAAAATTAGGAAATTCGAAAATGTTTTTTTATTATAAATTAAATTAAAATTTCTCATGAACACAAAAAGTACATATGTCATGAAATTTTACAATGACTGTTTTAAAACGTCAAAATAAGTGTTACAACTTTTTACATCTTTTGTGTTCGACTTTCAATAATCGAAGAGCATTTATAAAATTCTTAATTTTTTTTTAATAAAAGGTGAAAAAAAAATTTTTTTTGTCCTCAGGATTCGAACTCAAACCTTCAGCATAGTAGGTATTGTTTTTCCACAGACGCTACGCAGCTAACTTGACGATTTTTTTCGCGCGCGTGATGCTCATTCACACCGTAGAGCTATGAAGTCATAAAAATATTAGAATCTGATAGTTGTACAGGTTTCCTAGGCAAAACGAATTACTACCACTTCGGACAACATGATAGAATAACACTAAATTATCGAAACTTAGATCGCAAGCTTAGAAAAAAAGCTCGGAACACAGCATGTCGAATAAGAATTAGTAATATCACGATTTTTATTAAATTAATTAATTTAATATAATAATTGATGCTGATTTGCATTTATATACCCATTTCCTCCCTTGAAAAAACTTATTGCGAGAAATAACACCCCACCCAGGATTCGAATCTGGCACCTCTGGAATCTCTGGTCCCGGCATCTTACCACCTCGACTACTGGGGCACAGTGATATTTCTCGCAATATTCATACATGAGTGACAACGCATTTGAGGTGCGTGATTTAAAGTAGAAATATGTTTTTGGACCGATAGTGTAACAACACAATGATAATAAGAAAACATTCTGTGGTCGAAGCTAGATCTTAGTGTCTATGTTTATCAATAAATATAGGCACTAAAATTAGCTGCGACCGAAGAAAGTTTTCTTATTATCATTGTGTTGTTACACTATCGGTCCAAAAACATATCTCTACTATAAAAGTTTGTATTTGACAACAACATAGTTTTTACAGGGAAGAAGATGTCTAAATTTTAACCAAATAAGCATGATTTGCGCTTTACTTTTCTGTTTCAATTTAAAGAAAACTGCTGCCGAATCTCATCGAATGCTTGTTGAAGGTTATGGGGAACTTGCTTTATCGGAAACAACTTGCAAGGAATGGTTTCGATGATTTAAACTTGATGATTTTGACACTAATGATAAAGAACGTCCAGGACAGCAAAAATTTTGAAGATATAGAACTGTAAGCATTGGTGGATAAAGATCCATGTCAAACACAAAATCAACTTGCAGAAACGTTGAATGTTACTTAAGCAGCCATTTCCAAGTGTTTAAAAGCATGGGAAAGGTATACAAAAAAGGAAAATTGGTACCATATGAACTGAAAAAAAGAGACGAAAGGCGAAAAACCATCTCCGAAATGTTGCTTGCCAGACAAAAAAGAAAGGGGTTTTTACATCGAATTGTGACTGGCGATGAAAAGTGGATTTATTTCGATAACCCCAAACGCCGAAAAACTATTTGTGACCCATCGACATCGACGCCAAAACTCAATATTCATGAAAAGAAAGCCAGGCTCTATATTTGGTGGGACCAGAAGAGTGTGGTATATTATGAGATACTGAAACCTGGTCAAACAGTCACAGGGAATCTTTATCAACAACAAATAATGCGTTTGAGCCGAGCGATACATGAAAAACGACCAGAATATGAGACGAGACAGCATAAAGTGATCTTGCTTCATGACAACGCTTGACCTCACGTCACTAAGGCTGTCAAGGAAACATTGAAAGCACTTCGCTGAGATTTGCGCCTATGCGGCTTATTCACCAGATTGTGCCCCTTCCGATCATCACTTGTTTCGATTGATGGCACACGCACTTGCTGAGGAACACTTTAATTGTTATGAAAGTGTCAAAAAATGGGTCTCTGATTGAATAATCTCTAAAGATGAGTCGCTCTTTCGCCGTGGGGTCCGCTTATTGCCAGAAAGGCAAAAAATTATATTAAATGATGGCCAATATTTTTCGATTAATTAATTTTTTTTTGTTTTTTAAATAAAGGTTTCATTTTTTCAAGAAAGGCGGGTTTCAAGTTATAGACCTAATATATATAGGGTACCAATATTCGTTCCTGCTCTCGTGGGTCAATAGAGCAAGTAAAACTGAGAAGAAAAGTCCTTTATTATTTTTCAAAATTCACAATAGTTACCAATAAAATTAATATAGTCGGCGAATGAGCACATACTTTTTCTACCCACCGCACGCGGGGACCGCCCGTCGGTCGCCAAATCATAAACAGTTGCGGCAAGCGGCGCGGTGAGGTGGGTAAAACAGTTATTGCTGCTTTTCTTTTTTTATCAAGCCGCCTGCCGCGGTTTGGCGACGGGAAGGTACCGATAGCGCACAGTACTATTGCACACAGCCAATCACAGCGGCTGGTGCCTAGTGATATTCTTCTGTTCAAGCGCTATGAGTGGTTGTGAGTGGCTTGTGTTCAATAGTACTGTGCGCTATCGGTACCTTCCCCTCGGTAACTATTGCGAATTTTGAAAAATACTAAAGGACTTTTCTTCTCAGTTTCACTTGCTCTATCAACTCACGAGAGCATGAATGAATATTCTGTGACACCCTGTATAAGCATATTTATACACTCTATTCATTTATTAATAAAACGATTTTATTCATTTTTGATCAATAAAACGATTCTGTGTCACGATGGACACAGACTGTTATGTGCCTTAACTCTTAAACACATAAGTGGGTCTGGGAGACTTTCCCAAAAAAACTTTGATTTTGTGCTATTTTGTTGTAGTTAAGCAACGAAGTTGGTCAATCGTAGCAGTCGATACAGGAGACTTCAAATTTTTTTTTCACCTTTAGCCCGAATCTTTTTTCTCATTCCGTCTTCACACAGTAAGCGATCGAAAATCTGGGAGAATTTTTAATATGTGTTTAAGGGTTAATAAAGGATCTTGCAGTTCTTATAAAAATAGGATTTTGATCAAATTGATTAAAATTTTGATATTATAGAATTTGATTTATTGATTAAAAGTCTCAATGGTTTCTAAAAGCCAAATAATTAAAAGTTTTGGAGTTACGGCGGCTGAAATATTTAAAATTAACCTCTCCCTAGTAGCACAGTACATTGGCTTTACATTGGTTAACATTGGCGAAACATTGGTTATGTTGGGAGTACATTGGCCAATATTTCCCAATAAAGAGCCAATATTGGTCATAGAATCAATTGCACATGTACTTGTAATATTGCTCGCCAATTAATAAACAATATTGCATTTACATTGGAGATGCATTGGCCAAGATTTGCCAATGTAAAGTGAATATTGTTTATTAAAGAAATGACAATGTTTTGCCAATATTACAAGTCAACAATTTTACAATATTGCTCTTACATTGGAGGTGCATTGGCCAAGATTTGCCAATGTAAAGCGAATATTGTTTATTAAAGAAATAGTAATGTACTGCCAATATTACAAGTCAACAATTTTATAATATTGCTCTTACATTGGAGGTGCATTGGCCAAGATTTGCCAATATAAAGCGAATATTGTTTATTGAAGAAACGGTAATGTACTGCCAATATTACGAGTCAACAATTGTATAATATTGCACTTACATTGGAGGTGCATTGGCCAAGATTTGCCAATGTAAAGCGAATATTGTTTATTGAAGAAACGGTAATGTACTGCCAATATTACGAGTCAACAATTGTACATTATTGCACTTATATTGGAAGCGCATTATTGATCAAGATTTCCAAATCTAAAGCGAATATTGGCTATAAAAAAAATATTAATGTCCTGCCAATGTTACGAGTCAATAATTGTATTGTAAATATTGTCAATAAATAGGTCCATAAATGAAGAAACCTCAATCTACCTACATTCCAATAAGCAAACAATATTTTTCAATTGTTTAAAAAATTTTTTTTTTATAAAAATTTTTTATATTTAATTTGTATTATATTGACATATATTTTCTAATTGCATTCTTACTCAAACAAATAACAAAAAAGTTATTCCAGATATTATTCCGCATTTGTGAAATTAGTAAAAAAACTATAATTTTATATTTGTTTATATAAATAATGTGCTTTAATTATACATATTCCATTTTTTCGATAACGTATATTGACCTCGATCTACCAGTTATATACAAGTATCAGCACAAAGCTTTCACAGGTCATCACGAAGGATCAGTTCGCAGCGATCACACAGGTCAAACAACGTTCACCGAATTCGCGACTTGGATGGGTGACCGCTTGGGTTAAAAAAAAATTGGACTAATATTGGTTAAAGTGTCAACCTTCTAATATTGGACCAATGTTGAAAACCCAATGCACAACCAATATATAATATCGTATTTATTTTTTTTTAATATTGGTTAAATAAGGGTCGATATCATACTTTGCAATATTGGACCAATATTGAAAATCAATTCACATCCAATAGATAATATTGGGTTGACATGATTTTTCAATATTGGACCAATATTGCAACTTCAAGATTGGTTAAATAAGAGTCGATATCATACTCTGCAATATTGGACCAATACTGAAAATCAATTCACACCCAATATAGAATATTGGGTTTACATTATTTCCCAATATTGAACCAATATTTTGTGCTACTAGGGCTATTGTCAGATAGTATGACGTAATGGTAGACACTTAAGATTTAATATGCTTCACATTTTGAGAGTCTTCATAATTTCATTTATGAACAAATATGTATACATCTACATACACGAATAGACACATCCTCGCGCGCGCAAATGCGCACGAACATACACTGTTTGGATTAGCCTTTAATCAGAACATTTTTTTCTATCTCTTATAGTTTTGACAGTATTGACAGACGCTTTGAAAAAAGAAAACCGATTTTCTTCAAAAGGGTGTTTCAACTTTAAAAATGCATTAGGGCACGTATAAAAAAATACATGTTGCTTATTTTTATCTATACAACATATTAAAGGCATGTCAAAATCGAAGGGAGTCACTTCCGTAGCGCAGGAACACGCGGACGGGTGCACGTACCATGCGTATAGAGAGGTAATTAATTATTTTTGGAAAATGGAAATGTCGCAACATAACTTTATCATATACCATTGAAATCGTAGTAAAATGTTTTATTTTGCTTATAAAAAGAAATTAAAGTTTAAAAAAAAGATAAGTGATGGAGAAGTATAACAAAAGTTTTTCTTTATTATTGTTATAAAGTACTCTTCAAGCCATTTAACTTTTAATTAGAATATTTTTTTCTACCTTCTGTAGTTTCGAAAGAAGAAAATCGATTTTCTTCAAAGGGGACGCACTTATCCCTAAAAGTGCGTATAGGCACGTATAAAAAAATATGTGTCTCTTATTTTTATCTATACTGCAACATATTAAAGACTTGTCAAAATCAGAGGGGGACACCTCGGAGCCTTTCCTTGTAAGATCATCATAAATGAATATTTTAAGACATATTTTGCATTTATTCTAATATTCAAATGTAATAACATGAAATGCTTTATAAAACTTGCGTAGTATTTAAAGAATAAATGTAAGTTACAAATGCGTTGGTAAAATTAGATTCAAAAAATAGAATTATGAATGTGTTTTTTTTATTATTATATCCTATTTATCTCAAAAAGACTTCTATGAAATTTTGTAATAAAACATTCCAATACTACATTTAACATTTTTAAGAAAACAAGTTATAATATTTTATTTTGAATGATTGTGCCTAATCATGCTTTTCTGAGAGGATGGAGAGGAAAGGATGAAGAGAGAGAGAGAGAGAGAGAGAGTAAAAGAGAGAGATTAATTTTATTGTATTATATAGAGAAAGTTGGAAGAAATGAAAGAGAATAGAATACAAATTAACAATAATTAAAAATTTTTGATGTCAATCCGAATATCATGGCCAAATAATATGTGTTATTATTTTATTAAAGCTTTTATCGAGGAGGGTTATCACAGTACAAATCCTTACCACAACAGTATACATGCGACGGATGTCACTCAGGCGATGCATTGCTTTCTTCAGGAAAAAAAGGTAACTATATGTTTATTTTTATAGACAGGGTGTATAAAATGTTTATATACAGGGTACATAAAAACGATGGGAACCCCAGAATATTTCGGAATATATAAACTTTATTAAAAAATGTTTTAGATAAAAATTGTACAGTTCAAAAGATCTAACTGATCACCATCTTATTTGTTTTCCATTGTGTGGCATTCCCAAAATCAGAGTAAGATCACTTTGAATTTTTTAAATAAAATTTACTACTTCTTATTGCATTCATTCTTATAGCCTTTCTTAAAATCTGTTTGAAACATTATAATTTTATCCACTTTAGGTTGGTTTTGAAATTACTGAGTTTTGTAATTTTTAGGTTGTAAGAGATGTTAGTAAATTATAGCCCAATCAGTCAATTTTTTTAAAATTAAGCCTTTTTTCTATTACAGATTCGTGTTTGGAACAATTTTGTTCTTTTCGATAATGTTAGTTAGATTTTTGATCTACAGAACCATTTAAACTCAATTAGTACCTGCTTAAATTTTCCAATAAATCTTCAAAAAGCATTTTTTATTGGAGATTCAAGTTCCATTTCATTTCAACAGTTTTTTTTTACATTTATTAAAAAGTAGGAAGTTTTATTTAAAAAGTTCAAAGTGACCTTACCCTGATTTCAACGCCACTCAATGACAAATTGATAAGAAGAGTTAATAAATCTTTTTAAACATTACAACTTTTTGATTCAAAACATTTTTTTTAAAACTTATATTTTTTGAGATTTTGGCCCGTTTTACATATCCTGTATGTGCAATTTTTTATTATCTAGAAAACATAATAATTTCATTTCTTCAATGAAACAATAATCGAATTGTCAATTTGCAGATTAAAATACATCTAACCAATTTAGAAATTATGGCATCCTTGATAGCGGCTGTAACACATGACTTAGATCATCCCGGTGTCAATCAACCGTTTCTGGTCGCAACGAGTAATCATTTAGCTGCACTTTATCAGGTAGGAATCCATTAAATTATTAATTAAATAATTGAAAATCTGATTGATACAATCAAAGAATATAGCGTAATAAGGAGAGTGATTATGGGCCCCGCGCGTAATCAATCGTTATACAGGGTGTACCAGAGTATTGTGTAAAGCTTGTCACCATGAGGTAGAAGGAATCAAGATAAACCAAAATTTTTATACCGTTTTGCAATATTTGCGATAATTTTCGAGTTATAAAATATTAAAGTTAAATGAATAAGAGCGCGCGGAGAGACAAGCGGTCGTCTGCCTAAACCGTAAAACCACCCATTGCAGCCCGATTGTAGGCGATGGTGAGTGGCGTGCGGCGAGAGGAAAGATAGTTTTGCACCGCCACTCCCTCATGTTCCCGCACCGCGCCGAGGTTCGCGTCAACGCTATACACTCGCGATTACGATTATTAAATATAATATTTCAGGTAATTGTGCACTATAGAGAACCCAGCTCCAATCATGTTGACCTTGACATATGTTATAGAGGCAAGAATACTAAACAACTTTTTCTTATAAATTAATTGGCGCTTTTGTCTAATTTTCGAGATATATTTAAAGAAAGAAAAAACAGTTTTTTTTAATTATTTCAGAAAATATTTATTTTACAAAAATGTGTCAATCAAAAAATAAAGCTCGTGATAAGCTCTATAAAAAAGGTTATATACATATTTTATCTAACTTCAATACTGTAGTTGTTATAGTAGAAAAACTGTTTTAAAATAATTTTTTTTGTTTTGAGTAGTTTTGCGTGAAATGTAGATTCTTAGGCGGGAGGGGGGGCTCCGCCCCTCCCTCGCACTTCCTCATATTTTTTCTAACCTAACTTAACCTAATCTTATTTAGTTGTAATTTGGCCAAAGATATCTAATTGACCATGTTGCGATATTAGATTTGCAATTATGGCCCACCCTCTCCTGCACCCACCTCCTTAATGGACCGACTGAGACGGGGTGGATTAGGTTAGAAAAAATACGGGGAGGGAGTGCAGGGGGAGGGGCGGAGCTCCTTCCCCTCCCCCGCCCACGCGTTCTGTGTATGACGTGTAAAAATTTGAATTTGTCAGTTTTTTAAAAATAGTTTTTTGATTATAACTCCTCTAAAGTATTGGAGTTAGGTAAAATATGTATAGAACCTTATTTGTAGAGCTTATTACAAGCTGTTTTTTGTTAAACACATATTTTTGTAAAATAAATATTTTCGAAATAATTAAGAAAAACTGTTTTTTCTTTCTCTAAGTATATCTCAAAATCTGTAGGAGAGCGCCAATTAATTTATAAGGAAAAGTTGGTCAGTATCCTTGCTTTTATAACAAATGTCAAAATCAACATGATTGGAGCTGGGTTCCCTATAGTGCACAATTACCATATTTCGTTCTTCGTAACACTTATAGCATTCTTTTATAGTGAAAAACCAAAAGTTAAATAATATAACTATTGTGTAAGCGCGCGGGAAGAAGGAGTCAGCTAGGTTGGTTGAGTGCGCTCGACAGCCCGAGCTGTAGATTTACGTGTATCATTAGTAAATCCATTATTTCCATCTTTCCACGCCATCTCGATACATGGTATTAGGATCCCATAAAAGTGGGATCAATCTCGCAAACAACACTATATTTTTGCACGGGAGAAAATTTGAGGAAGGTGGAAAGTGACACACATCTACAAGATAACCTCAACTGGCTTCTGCGGTGAACATTCAAGCACCAGGAGAATTTGATTTCGTCAAACCTGACCAAAATGGATCAAATGTTTTAAAAGATATCTGTCGGTGACTAAGTTATCAAAGAAGTTGGACAAGGAAAAAATTGACATGTTATGCTACTCGATGGCGAAAAGATTTTAAGAAATCCTAATGCAAGTCATGCCAACGATCACGTTTTCAACCACGTTTGCCAGTGTCAAAGAGAAATTTGATTCGTATGTCAGACCAAAGAGAAACGTTATTTTTGAAAAATACAAATTCAATTCTTGAATACAAGAGCCAGGAGAAAACGTCGATTTATTCGTCGTGACGTACTCACTAGCTGATACATGTGAGTATGGCAATATTAAAGACGAACTAATTTGCGATCGTATAGTAATAGGTATTCAAGATACTAAAGTCTCAGAGAAGCTACAATTGATAAACGATTTAACTCTTGATAAAGCACTGGAAATAGCTCGCCAGTTAGAAATACAGTTTACAGAGGGAAAGAAGATAAGGCGAGGGAAGAAATTGAAGAGAAAAGGGATGTGAACCAAATCTCTGAAAAGGAAAAGTTTCTTGACGAAAGACTAACAGTGATAGAGATATGTTTCAACGGACAGAATGACTATGTAGTAGATGTGGATACCCTACTCATCTGGGAAACAGAAAATGTCCTGCAATAAAATTAATATGTCGCAAATGCAAGAAGGAAGGCCACTCGGATTAAATGTGCAGTTCAAAAGAGGTACGACGTTTAGAACAAGATGACGAAGAAGGTAAAGAAGATGAAGTGAGCGTCGCCTACGTATTCATTGGAGTGGTTAACACTGATGAAGGCGCAACGGACTTCAAATTCAAAACGTATATCCCTGAGCTTCCAAAATTGCTGTATTTTATCATGGATACAGGTGTAGATATTATATGTGTTTCCGAGAAGTGTATTCCAAAAAGAAATAGGGAAAAATTAATTTTATTGTGGGAATTAATATAACTCTGAAGACAGATCATAAACCACTCATTCAAATTTTGCAATCTGAACCTCTAGACAAATTAACGCCTAGACTTTAACGAATTAGAATGCATCATCTAATACGTTATAATTATAAGATTACTTTTATACCGGGAAAACAATTAATTGGCATTGTCTTTTGAGAAATTTGATGAGAGATATAAGCAACTCAGGAAAAGAATTCGCTAAAGAAAGTGAAAAACATACATAATGGTTTCATTATTAACTACTTTCCAGCAGCAACAAATTTACTGCATAGAATTAAAAACGAACAGGAAAGAGATTATGTTTGCGCAAAATTTAAAAAAATTTTTTAATTTAAAATTTAATCAATTAAAAATTAAAGTGGCCAAAGAGAGATAGACTACCAGATGGACTACTAGCATACTATCAACTGAAGGATAATATATTGTTATGCCCGTTCTTCGGCTGAGCTTAAGAAACTGGCCGAAAGAACATCGATTAGACAGAAGAAGCGCGGCCGGCTTTTGTTCTGTTCTGGGACGCGGAGCTGTCACAAGATATTTAGAATAATTCCGCCACGATTTATTCGTATAAAGTTATTAGATTAAAGTTAGTGTTCTTTTTTTATAAAAAAGTGTTCTTTCCTTTCGCATCGTGAAAACGAGTGTCTTTGCGCGAGAGAATTGTGTACTCGTTTTGTCGAGTACAACATTTTGGGGGTTCGTCCGATTTTGGACCACGAAAAATTATGGATATATCAGAAAATTTAACGGCAACGACTCCTGCGAAAGCGGAGGGACGTCCTCTTCGAAAGAGAATGCGTGTTCGTACGCCTGCTAGACCTCGACTCTCTACCGAGGCAAATTCTCTTCGGACAGTCGCCATAGAATTACGTCAGCTTTGTGATGAGAGGCAAAAGCAGCGGCAATGTGACGAGGAAATGCAGGCGCTGCTCCAAGAGCGCGACAACTTCAGCGTCTAGAAAAGCGACTACAACATTTTTCAGGCCAGTCATTACCTTTATCTTTTTGTCCTCCTACCGCGGAGATTCCTCGAGATTCCGGAAACGCGAGCGTCAATTTCAAATTGAAACCAGATATTTTTGACGGGAGTGTTCCGCTGCGCGAATATTTTACACAATTCAAATTAATTGCGCGAGCGAATAATTGGGAAGATTCTAAGAAGGTGGTCGCATTAGCTTTGAATTTACGGGTAAAAGCGCGTTTAGTTCTAAACGGAATAACGGAATTAGAAAATTTAAGTTTTGAAGAAATTAAATCTAAGCTCGAGTTACGTTTTGGGGAAGGTCATATGACTCAAACGCTTTACACGCAGTTTACGAATTGTAAGCAAAAATTTGGAGAAAATTTGGTTTTGTTGAGAGCCGATTTAAAACGACTTTCACGTTTAGTCTATCCCGAGTGTCCTCACGAAGTACTGGAAAAGATTGTTTGTGCTTAATCTATTATTGCAGTCTCTGACGGGTTTTTGAGACGCACTCTTCAACTTGAGGGAATTATTATACTTCCTTGCATTCTGCAATTGAGAGGGCGAAAGCAATTAAAACTTCAAGAAAACAGTTTTTCTTAGAAAAGGAAAAATAAAGAAGTAGAGAATGTTTCAGTTTAGGTTTCGTAATTTAAAATAGAGGATGTGGGAGAGAGTTACGGTTTTAGGTTTAGGATTTCTTCTTTCTGAAATTGAAATTTTGTCTCACGGAGGGGAGGGAGATGTTCTCTCGTTCCTTTTTCTTTCTGGGGGGCATTGGATTGGGAATGACACGGGCGATGCTCGGTAACCTGTGGCAGGGGTAGAGTAGGAAATCGTCGTGCTTCCCTGGAAGTCCACGCCTTGGAGGACGGGTTCGGAGAATCGTTTTTTCTTCGAAAACTGAGAATGAGTTTTGATTCTTTTTTTAGAATTTCTTGGATTGACACAAGAAAATGGATTCGCAACGAACAGTATTTAGTTTCCCAAAGCAGAGGCCCAAGTGAGAGCAGAAAATTGTCATTTTTGTTTGATATTGCTCGAGACGACGCTCGGTAACCTGTGGCAGGAACCCAGGGTAAAGCAGAAGGTCGTCGAGTGGATTGTCATTGCAGACACGGTCGATGCTCGGTAATCTGTAGCAGGAGCCCAGGGTAGAGCAGTAGGTCGTCATTTTGGTTTGAATCGCGGAGGACGATGTTCGGTTACCCGTAGCGAAAGCTTGGAATGGAGCGGAAGAGTTCAAGATTTCTTATTCTCTCAGAAAGGTACTGGTTTGAAAGTGACTCTGGCGACGCTCGGTAACTCGTGGTAGGAGCCCGGGGTAGAGCAGGAAGTTGTCGCACTCCCCTAGAAATTCTTGCTTTGGGAGATGAGTTCTAAAGATTGTTCTTTTGTCAGGAGCTGAGAGTGAACTTTGATTCTTTTTCTTCTGAATTGCAGAGGACCTGAGACAAGAGCCCAGGGTAGAGCAGAAAGTCGTCAGATTTGAGTCTTTTACGGGAAAATTTTATCCTAGAATTTTGTTTAAGATATAGAGGAAAAGAATTATTGATTTTAAAGTTTTTTTTGCAGGGTTTTGTTATTTAGAATTGAGTACTCGTCGGATTTTGTTTTTTCGTTTCAGTTATAAGGATCTTTTGAGACGACGTTCTTCATATGGAGGATCACTATAGTACTTCTTTTAAAGAAGACTGCCTCGCCCCGGATTTTTGAGCCGTGGTTTTCCCCGTAGGGCTGAGGGCAAATTCCGAGGCAAGAGCTTGGTGAGTCTTTTGAGACGTTGGGTTTACGGTAGATACCCCACCTTGCTCGAAGTTTTTGAAGAAAGAAGATTCCTTAGAAGAATTCTTCGAAGGATTTCTTTGAAGAAATTATTTTTCGAGAGAAGAGAATTTCTTCAATTAGCAAAAATTCCAGTAGTATCGTTTTTATTCAAGGAAGAGTGGCTCGGAATCTTGTTAGCAGTAACACTCAGATGGGTCTTAGAGACAACAAGAGGTCTGGAGACCTCTGGATGTGAAAAGACTTTGTGCTTGTCGGGACGACAAGTTTTAAAAAAGGGGTGCAATGTTATGCCTGTTCTTCAACTGAGCTTGAGAAGCTGGCCGAAGGAACATCGATTAGACAGAAGAAGCGCGGCCGGCTTTTGTTCTGTTCTGGGACGCGGAGCTGTCACGAGATATTTAAAATAATTCCACCACGAATTATTTGTATAAAGTTATTAAATTAAAGTTAGTGTTCCTTTTTTGTAAAAGAGTGTTTTTTCCTTTTGCGTCATGAAAACGAGTGTCTTTGCGCGAGAGAACTGTGTATTCGTTTCGTCGAGTACAACAATGTCATTCTCAAATGTATTTCGTATGTTAGATACTAGATTGATTGTACCTCTCTTCTTATAACAAGAGTTGCTATTGAAAATACACGAAGATAATCTAAGCATAAACAAATGTAGAGAGAGCTAGACAATCAATCTGGTAGCTTGGTATAAGTTTGCAATTAAAACACCTAATCGAAAATTGTCTTAATTGCATTGAACAAAGGTCTAATATTAAAGAGTCTTTTGTAAGAGAGACATTTCCTGATCGCTTGTGACAAAAAGTAGGGATAGACTTATTTAAATTAGAAACGTGGTATTTAATCATAATGGACTATTATTCTAGATACTTTAAAATCCTTCCAGAGGAAGAATTTAAGAACTTTAACGGAACAAAAAATTATAACAAAATGTAATAAAGAAACATTTGCGAGATACGGTATCCCGGAAATGATAAGGCGTGATTGCGATATACAATTCACATTGGAATTTTGTCGCTTTGAAATAGAATATGATTTCGAGCATGTAACTAGTTTGCCAAAGTATTTTTAGAGTGACGGGGCAGCAGAAGCGGCAGTAAAAATATCAAAAAATATTTTTTTAAAATGTATGGAACATATAAACTTAGGGTTATTAGCATATAGAACTACGACTTTAGAAGACAGATATACACCTGCAGAACTTATCTTTTCAAGGAAAATCCATTCTCTGCTTCTATTACCAAGAAAGTTAGGATCGTTTAAACAACACAACAAAGTCTTTGAAAAAGAAAACTAAAGGAAGGGAAAACAAGAGCGTAATTATAACAAAAAATACTGATCAAAAGCGTTATCTAAGTTAAAAGTAAACGATAGAGTATGGGTAATAGATTTACGCTAAGATTATAAATCCGGACAAAAATCCGAATTCATATAGGGGAGACCGGGCAATTCGAAAAATGGAAATATCTTTTATGGGTACATATTAAAAATTTATTTTGAATACTGTAAACGCGTCTTAATATAACGATGCTGTTAACAAAATTTTGTTGGTAATGGCGTCATATTGAAATTGTAGTGAAAAATATGTTTTGCAATAGTCGAAGTAATCTCTAATAGTTAGCATTTCTTTAAAATTTAAGTAAAATAAATACGATTCTTTTTGAAAACTTTGAATGTATTGTGTCCAGTTGAATGTATTTGAAACATTTTGTGTTTATTTTTTGCTATGTGATGTCTATTTCTTGTCGATCATACGCAATAATGCGTACAGTTGATGTCTGGGCTATTCGAAATACCAAACGTCGAATCGTCGTTTGGATTATTTTTTTTCATTTTATTTACGTTCTATGTACCAAATACACATTTAATACTCAATAAATGTAATTACACGTAATAGTCCCTGACTTGTTCCAAAAACGCTAAAGCAATAAAATTCTTTATTGTGCGTTTGTATTCTTTTATTGTATGTAACATTTCTTTATAATACTATATATCCTTTTCTAAACAAAACAAAGTCTTAACAATAGCTTTTTTACATTTTTTTCTTTTTAAAACATAAATTTCAGAATATTTTTGGACTAGCTTTGAATTACCCCGGGCTTGCGGATATTCGAAATATTTTGTCGACATTTTTGTATGTATTTAAAAGCAAGTATATTTCCGTGTTCTCTCTATAATTGTGAAGGGGAAGGTTCAACCGTTCAAACCGTCCAACTTTTTTTTAATGAATACAGGACTCAGGAGACGGAAAAGAAAAAAAGTCTTCCGAATTGCTTCGGTTTCTCCTACTATTAAAACCGAAAAGACCAGTACGATACGCAGAAACCAGTGGCATTTAGTACTAGCTCTGGACAAACAAAGAATAGGGAAAGACTGCAATTATGATCCGGCGTTAATTGATGATGATAAGAAATCGGCGTCAGATAATAATGAAAAGCAAACAGTAATCGGACAAGACGCAAGCGATACAAGTAGCGTTTTTGATAGAGAAGCTGTTAAAGTAGGACTGTGTGAGCGGGCTGAGAAATAGAATTTAGTCGGTTTGATGCGAACTTAATTTCTTTAATTTTTTAATTACAAGGTTGCGGCGTGCTTTTCTTACATGAGCTCGAGAGAGAACTGTGCGAGAGGATCGCAAATCCTGCTCGCCTTTTGACGAGAACCACTAAAATTGCCCGAACTGTGCGCTCGACTTGTGTGTCGTACAATTACGCACAAAACACGTGTCTGTACATCTAGAAATGCGCTGAACTTAGCTATTCTTTATAGAACCAAATGAGAACTTACAGGAAACTAACGAACTGCGGAGGTCAAAGCGAATTCAGAAACCTAGTACCCGTTTACATAGCTTTTTGACATTCTAGGCTAAGGAAAATATCTTCATGTAATTAGTCATATCTCATATAATTTTGTCACGTATTCATATGTAGAAGAGAAACTTTAATAAAACAGGGAGGATGTTGTGTGAACGCGCGGGAAGGGAAAGTCAGGTGGTTTGGCTGAGCGCGCTCGACGACAAAAGTCCGAGCTGTAGATCCATGAATACCATTAGTAAATAATTATTTTTATTTTTCCTCGCCATCCCGATACAATAACTAACTTCGTGAATGTAGCATCATACCTCTCCTTCTAAAGTACAAGAACACAGTAAATATTATTCCTTTAAACAACAATTCTAATTAATACAATTCGAATCTTATCATTATGTGTAATTTCAAGAAAAAGATTTAAATTATTATCATTTCTTTACACTTTTTACATTAAACACGGTAAGACACTCGCATAAATAGTATCATGCTGATTAATTTATCGCAGTTCTAGCAACAGTCTTCAGTAGTTCTAGTAGAATGCTCAATGCTCAATGCTATTTTAGAAGAGTTCTAGCGATTGTATATTTTTCAATAACTTTTGAATCTTTGAATACTGTATGATTTTATAAAAGAAATGTGTAGTTAGATTTTGCAAATTGCATTACTTTTTCTGTAAAACAACTTTGTATGTTTTTTACACTAATTGATTTATCTCATTTTTTGTATATAAGCATTAAAGTACAATTTTACCAGACGAACAGTACCATTTTATAAAAAAAAAAAAAAAACAGTTTATGAGATATTTTATATTTTATATTGAAGCTGTGCTACACTAAAATTTATTTTTTCCGTGAACTTCTTTATAACCGTATATGAATACTTGAATGCTTTTATTGTAGAATAATTTGCTACATTAATTAATAATTATAAATAGTCATTATTTACTGCGCACTGTCGACCGCGCTTGACTCATATCTGCTGCATTTTTTTTTTTTTTGTTATTTTGACATTTTCACGAGTCTTGATTTTTTTATTGAATTAATAATTTGTTACATGTGTAATACAGTGTCCAAATGATAATTGATAAAGACATTTTACGAAATATTATTAAACATCTATTAGGTGCGCAATTAAGTTCTCGCTGTTTTTTTTATGAAAATGCAACTTTATTGTGAAAAAATGGTTACAAATGAATCATTCAAAGTATTGCCTATCGCTAGCTACAACTTTTGCCCATCTTTTTGGCAGAGCTCGAACACCGTTACAATAGAAGTGTTCGTCTTTTGAAGCTATCCACGAATCAAGCCATTTTTTGATGTCTTTATGTGAGCGAAACTGCTGATCAGCCAGACCATGTGCCATCAAACGGAACAAGTAATAATCGGACAGTGCAATATCTGGGGAATATGGCGGGTAGGGTAGGACTTCCCATTTAAGCGTTTCCACATAGGTTGATTCGTCGCATACGAGAGCAGTCCGATAAGTACTTAGCCTACAAAAGAAAAACGAAAATTTTGGAAAAGTGGCGATTTATTTCTCAACATAGTTTCCTTTTAGCTCGATACACTTGACCCAGCGATGCTCCAACTTCTTTAACCCATCTAAAAAATACGTTTTCTCGAGGTCTGCAAAGTAGGCCTCCGTGGCGGCGAAGATCTCCTCATTCGACTCAAATTTCTGCTCAGCGAGTGACTTTTTCAAGTTTGGAAACAAAAAAAAGTCGCATGGGGCCAAATCTGGAGAATACGGTGGATGGGGCAGCAGTTCATAGTGCAATTCGACCAATTTGGCCGTGGCGACGGCGGAGGTGTAAGCCGGTACGTTGTCATGGTGGAAGAACACTTTTTTCTTTGCCAAATGGGGCCGTTTTTTCTGCAATTTGGCGTCAAATCGGCCCAATAATTCGGCATAGTAGAGCCCTGTGACCGTTTTGCCCTTCTCCAGGTAGTCGATGTAGATCACACCTTGTGAATCCCAGAAAACGGTGGCCATCACCTTTCCGGCCGATAGGACAGTCTTCGCCTTCTTCGAAGCACGTTCGCCGAGTGAAGTCCACTGTTTCGACTGTTCCTTGGTGTCTGGTGTGTACTAGTTGATCCATGTTTTGTTGACGGTCACGAAACGACGCAGAAACTCCTTCGGATTGTGCTTAAACAGCGTCAAACACTGCTCTGAACTGGTCTCACGGTTGCACTTGTTGTCCGAAGTGAGCAAACGCGGCACCCACTGCGCCGACAGCTTTCTTATGCCCAAAATTTCATGCAGAATATGACCCACGCGGTCTTTTGAGATGCCTACTGTTTCAGCTATCTCGCGCACCTTCAATCGACGGTCTGCCAATACGAGATCGTAAAATTTTTTCACGTTATGAGCCACGCCCAGGTGCCCCGAAAATGGCTACCCCCTCCGTGGTAGCCATTTTCGGGGCACCTGGGCGTGGCTCATCAAAAACCGACGTGCGACTACGTTGAAACTCGTTAAACCAATTTTTAACGGTCGCCATCGAAGGAGAAGTGTCACCGTACATAGCATCCAAGCGCTCTTTGATTTCGCTGCGCGATTTCCCTTCCAAAAACAAGAATCGAATCACCGACCGATATTGCTCTTTTTCCATTTTTCCAAAATCCGCGGACACGCCCACTTCCATACGCGGTCAAAACAAAACTACGAATCCGATTCGGCTGAAATTTTGACAGTAGCCGTCTACGAAAATGTACTACACGATAGTAAATCTGTCTTGCGATACTGGCACCATCGGGCGGTGAGACTAAGGACTTATCGGACCGCCCTCGTAAGTTCTATACGCGTAATGCTGTGCACGGCACGAGTTTGTACATGATCGAACAAGTCCAGCTCACGCACAGGTACATACACTCGTGCGTTCACACACGCGCGCATCGATGCCCTACTATCCAGTCACTGGGACTCGCGGAGGGACCCACCGCTCGCTATTCGTGGATGACCAAGCGGTGGGAAGACGTAAACCACGGAAGAGTATATATCCGGCTGCTCGAACAATCCAGCGATTAATCGATTTCTCACGTTGGAGACAAGATCATCATTCTGTACATAGCAATACAAATTATCATCATTCCGTACATAGCAATACGAATTATTAATTGTGCAGTTACTCGACTCAGCGTATAAGAATATTAACGAAATTTAGTGTATCACAATCCGTGTGACTCAGGGCTACGGCTCCAAGGCGTTGGATTGCAAAGAAGCATCGCAGTAAAGACCTCACATACGAAACCACAGCGTGACGATAATTGATCACCCTGACCATACATAAGTTTTAATGGGTTTGGCAACATGAGGCCGAGCGTTGTCATGCAATAGAATCACTTTGTCGTGCCTCTGCTCGTATTGTGGCCGTTTTTCACGCAGTGCTCGGCTCAGTCGCATCAATTAAAGTCGATACCGTTTTCCAGTGATGGTTTCGTTAGGTTTTAACAGCTCATAATAAATAACACCGACCTGGTCCCACCAAATACACAACATAACCTTTGCAGCGTGGATATTCGACCGAGCCGACGACGTAGAAGCATGACCGGGCAGTCCCCATAACTTTCGTTTCTTTGGGTTGCTGTAATGAATCCATTTTTCATTGCCCGTTACGATGCGATAAAGAAAACCCTTCCTTTTTTGCCGCTGGAGCAGTTGTTCACAGGTGAAAAAACGACGCTCAACGTCCCTTGGCTTCAAATCATAAGGAACCCAAGTTCCTTGCTGTTGAATCATTTCCAACGCATGCAATCGCTTGGAAATGGCTCGGCAGGTAACTCCTAATGCTGAAGCAAGCTGTTTTTGTGTTTGGCACGGATTCTCATTGAGCAATGTCTCCAATTCAACGTCTTCGAATGTTTTTGGCCTTCCTTCACGTAGACGGTCATCAACATCGAAATCAGCGTCTTTGAAGCGACGGAACCAATCACGGCACGTTGTTTCACTTAGAGCAGCATCTTCGTAAACTTTTTGGAGCTCTCGATGCGCTTCAGCCGCCGTTTTCTTTGAATGAAATAAGAAAATCAACACTTCCCGCAAATGACGATTATTTGGCACAAAATCAGACATTTTCACACAATCAAAAGTATATGACACCAAAACAAAATCACTAACATGTCAACGCGGTTTGTTTACCATATGTCTAAGCTTAGTTCATGACGTTTTGGATATGTCTAAATCGACCAGCACTTACTGCTGGAGCCATCTATTGACAAACAGCGGGAACTTAGTTGCGCACCTGATAATATTAATTTAATTTTTTCCACTTCCTTTATTTATAGGGAAAGGTGGGGCAAAAAAGGGTAGGGAGGTAAAATGGGGTATGGCCTGTATTGCGCGATTCGAATGCAGAAATCACAATTTAGCATACGTGTTAGATGCGATTCTTTAGTCATTAAAAGTTACTTACGAGTCAGCTGCATTATTGAGATAAACCATAATTTATACTTTTCTGCGATTTTCTTATGACTACAAGAAGAATAACAGCGAGGAAACAGAGGCAAAAAAAAGAAAAGAAGAGAGCAAGAAAAGTATAAAATAAAATTATATAAGAGCCAAAGAAACGTATAAGAAAAGAGTTAAGCTAAAAACGCATAAGTATCCTACCTTGCCTGCGAGAATACCCATCTTACTCGTCGGGCAAGATGGGGAGAAATGCCTCTTTTTGGTTTTTATTACATAAAGTTTATAATATTTTCAAATTTTATTTTAATGATAAATATATTGAAAGAAAATGTTCAAAGAGTATTATAAAAATAAAGATGACTTGTTAATTTTGAAAACCTAGCTTTTATTCATTTTCAAAGCTTAACTACTCTGTCTTACTCCACCTTCTCCTAATTAATATTAATTATTTATGTAATATTATTTTATATTTTGTAAGATTCGCAAGTAGTGCAAGTTTAACGTATTGCACAATAATTCTTAAAATAAATATTGAAATCAATGAAGTGTAATTGATAAGATAAGAAGCGGGATTAGAAATATTTACGTAATAAGCATTATTATAACACTGTTACTGTGAATGTAAGTAATGTAATTAAATGTAATTTGATATATTACTATAAGAAAAAATATAAAATCTAATATTAAAAAATATGTTATTGCTGTAACTGTGCTTAAGTTGATGATTGAAAAGCAAAATTATAATTAGCATGATACTATTTAATATTTATCTGAGTGTCTTACCGTATTTATTATGAAAAGTGTAAAAAAATGCTGATAATTTAAATTTTTTCTTGAAATTATACATAATGGTGAGATTCGAATAGTATTAATTAGAATTGATGTTCATAATAAGTTATGCTTACTTGAACGACTGTTCAAGCCAGATTAACGGCAAGAGCGGTGAACAATTAGAAACAAATAGAAAATCTCGGCACGTGTATATAGAATATGAATTTTTATTTAAGGACTTAGGCTTTACTACCTTATGCGCTGTCGTCTGTTTTTTACAAACAAAGAATATTTCAACATACGCACACGAATGCGTATGGCAACCATAACTAACACTTACTGACTAACAATAAGTGCTCCCTGTCTCGCACACGCACTATACGTGAAGCGCGCCAAGCTCACGTTTTGCCAACCCGTTTGATTCGAATCGCGGCTCTGTCCAGATTTAACAGTTCAAAGGGATAATATTTACTATGTTCTTGTCCTTTAGAGAGAAAGATGTGATGCTATATTCGCAAAGTTAGTTACATCCCATACAGCACAGAGAGATTGCAGGAACATTGCAGAATGATTTCATTGAAACATTGTAATATTGCATTTTGATTGCGAAACATTACTGCAACATTGCTGGAAGATTGCAGCAACATTAAGATGTCCGCTTTTTGTAATATTGCATTGCAACATCCCATTTTTCCAAAATATTCACATAAATATTATTACATCACATAATTCCAATGAACAAAACAATATTTGTTTAACATTTAAAAAAACATTTTTCGCAAAAAAAAATCTCGGAAATATTTTTTCGGAAATTTCCAAGAGGTCACCCATCCAAGTCGCGACTCCGGTGAACGTTGCTTGACCTCCGTGATCGCTGCGAACTGATTTCTTATGATGACCTATGAACACTTTATGCTGATAGATGTATGTAACTGGTAAATCAGGTCAATATACGTTATCGAAAAAATGAAATATGTATAATTAAAGCACAATATTTATATAAACAAATATAAAATTATAGTTTTTTTTACTAACTTTGCAAATGCAGAATAGCATCTGGAATAACTTTTCTGTTATTTGTTTAAATAAGATGCAATTAGAAAATATATATCAATATAATACAATAATTAAATTAAATATGAAAAAATTTTTATTAAAAAAAATTAAAAAATATTGTTTGTTCATTGGGCTGCAGATCGTGGTTTCTTTATATGTGGACCTATTTCATCTATTGATATAAATATTTATGTTTTTTAACAATACTATGATGCACACAGCACCACGGGACCGCATGCCTTTTTCTAGACGTCTTAGAGTCAACATTTAAAGGATGTCTGTAGACGTCTATGCAAAATCGATTTGCAGTCAACTCTTAAAGCCTGACTTGGATGAGTCGACTTACAGTCGATATATGGACTGTTGTACTGTTAGGCAATGTAGAGATTTAGCGGAAAATTTAGTAACGTCGCCCGACCTTAGTTTGCTAAATGCGGATGAATAATTATGGAGTTAAATTAATATATTATTATACGCGAATATTCTGCTTTGGCTCTTTATTGCTACTACTTTATTAAAAAATTATGATATTGCAATGTTTTCGGAATATTACTGGCATATGCCATGAAATGTTGCAGGCATATGTTAATTTATGTTTCTGCAATGTCTCCGTAATATTGCATTGCAATCTGCAACATTGCAATGTTGCTGGAATTTTCTGTGCTGTATGGGATCCCATACAGCACAGAAATATTGCAGCAATTTTACAGAAATCTTTATTTGCAATATTGCAGAACCGTTGCAAAATATTGCTGCAACGTTACTGCAATGTTGCAAAAACTATAAAATATCCGACCTGTGAAATATTGCAAATCAATATTGCAGCAATAATAATACAATATAGTATATACCAGAATATAAATTTTATATATAATTATACAGGGTGTCTTACAATCAGCGAGCAATATTTTAACAGCGTATTCTGGTTGCAAAGTGGAGCAAAAAATCCTAATACAAAAATGTCGAGGCTATAGTAGTTCTTGAATTATAACCGATCAAAGATAACCAGTAATGTCGCGTAGAATTCGTGCGCTCAAGTCCGTAGTTGGATAGCACGTTCATCGGTTTATCATTTGTCACTGATTTCACATACGAGGGCTGCTCCATAAGTTTTGCGACTAGTAAGGAAAACATTCGTATGTACTTGACCGATGATAAATACCGGTTGAAGGAATCACCAATTTAAATCGTTTATATTTTGTTTGTAGTTTTGAAGTGCAATTGAAAAGGTTTAAAGGTCGCTCTGTTAATTGTAATTAATTAATTATTTTTTAACCGTGTATTTAGCTGAAATAATTAACGAAAGTAAATTACACAAGGAGTTTGTATGGATTTGTATTTCGTTTGTAGAGTTTTGAAGTGCAATTGAAAAGGTTTGTAGACCCTCCAGATAATTTTAATAAAACAAAGTTATGTAATTGACCGAAATATAAATTCCAGGCGCTACTGGTCTTGAAATACCAGAAGGCGCGTTCGGTAATCTCTCTAGTATTCCGATACTCTTGTTTCTTTTTCGATAATAAACAATAGTAAAGGGGGACTGTTACGGTTCCTGAAACGAGGTGAAAATTACGAAAGTGAGCAAATTCATTAGTTGTTGATCAGTGAAGTTATAAATATTCTAGTAAATTTGCTCACTTCAGTAATTTTTACCTCGTTTTAAGAACCGTAACAGTCCCCTTGAGTGCACCCCTGGTGTTGCAAAAGCAATTTAGTATTTAACCAACAAGATTCAGAAACAAAAGCACAAGCCCAGCGCGTTCCTTCCCGAGAAAGCAGTCTTTGTATTTCGTCTAGAATCAAGATTCATAGCTCCAGCGATTAAAACCATCTGTCATTCTGATTCACTTAAATACGAAGTACAGTAGAATTAATTTTTTCAAAAAACTGAAAATGTATTCAATATTTACATATAAAATAATATTGGATCCAAGATCTTTAACGATAGTTGATGCTTCTTTATTTATGTCTGCAAGTAACTTTTTGGATGATTAATTGATTTCTTGTACAATATACTATTCTTTATTGCATGTTTGTCGTGCCATGAAATATTTTCTTCCTAAACAATGCACTATGGTCAATGTTAAAATGATTAACTTGAAAAATGAAAAGTTATCAGAAGTTTCAGCGAAAAAAAAATATATAGGATCATCCAAGATATTAGTGAAAATAATTTGTGCAAGAAAGTCAAAAGGGCAACTATTTCTTAAAAAATACACTTTACCGTCAATTATATAAGTTCCACAAAAAAATTATTTATTTTTTAATAAATAATGTTTTACGTTCTTAGTGACTAACTTATTGTTTAATGTCACTTCAAGATAAGCAGTAAAGAACTTTGATTGAGATGGATTATGTTCAAAATATTTTTTCGTTTCTAAATTAGTAGCATTCTGTTCTACTTTGATCGATTTATTTTTAATTTTTTAATTTTGTTTAATGAGTGGCGTTGATTCATGATTGAGAGATTTCGGACTCTCAATAGTTGTTTCACGTGATGTTTGGTTTTTAAATATATCTAAAGTATTTCAGAATTCAACAACGTTGAAATCACCAAATCTTCCGTTTAATAGCTTGTACCCAGGAAAAAATGATAAGTCGAATCGACGTCAATTTGACGTCGCTGGCGTCTATAACGTTTCCAAGAGACATAGCAATCAGATTGACATCAATTTGAAATCATTGACGTCAACCAGATATCAACAGCATTTACAATCTTTGATAGGTTTAGTTAAATGATTTCGATAAAAAAATTTTAGGTTTAATAACACTTAAAAATTGAATAAAAAATTAATTAATTAAAAATTGCATTAAAGAAATTAAATTAAAGTAAAAGTTAATTTTTAAAAGTATTATTTGTATTGTTTTAAATAAGAATGTGATTTTTTTAAATTAGATTTTTAAAATTATTCTAAATAACCAAACAATAAGAAAACTTATATTTTATATATAATTATATATATTTTTTACATAAAAATTTTTTACCGGTAATTGAAATTTAAAATTTAATTATGTATAAAACAGAAAATTAAATTATTATTATTATATTTAATTGTATGTATAGAAAAACTTATTTACATGGTAACAAGCTTTAAATTATTTAGATGGTTAGATTTCCGTTATTGGGTGCATAGACGTAAGAAAAAAAAGGCGCTGCAGAAACTATAATAAAATGATAATGGAATTGATATCAAATTGACATCAATTTGATGTAGAAATTATTTCGATATTGATTCGATAGGTTATTTCTCATTAAGTTATAAAGTAATACCGATAAAAGATTGTAAGTCTAATAAAATTTAAAAATTAAATAAAATATAAATTAATTAAAAATTGTATTAATAAATTAAATTAAAAGTTAATATTTAAAAGCATTATTTGCATTGTTTTAAATAAGAATGTAATCTATTCGACACTTATACGTCAACACCTACACTATCTATTAGGAGTAAAATTAATTTGGTCCGTTTTTTTATGGTCAAAAATGCATTTATTTCAGAACAAATTGAATGAACAGATTATTCAAAGTATTGTCCATCACTGGCTACTACTTTGTCCCACCTCTCAGGCAATTTTCGAATTTCATCTCGAAAAAATGTTTTGTCTTTTGAAGCGATTCTAGTTAGGAGCCAATTTTCGATTTCTGCGAAAGAAGTGAACCGGTGTCCTACCAAATCGTGCTGCATCCGTCGGAATAACTACCATATTAATCAGATGGAGCGATGTCCGGCGAATACGACAGGTACAATAAAATATCCCACTTGAGCGTTTCCAAATAAGTTTTGACAACTTTTGCGACATGATGCCGAGCGTTATCATGTAGCAGAATAACTTTGTCATGTCGTTCCTCGTATTCCGGCCGTTTTTCTCGTAATGCACGGCTCAAATGAATCAATTGTAGCCTATACCGATCGCCCGTAATGGATTTGCCAGGTTGTAGCAATTCGTAGTATGTCTTCAAATTTTTTGGCTGTCCAGAGCGAGGCTTGTCTTCAACGCTAAAATCACCATTCTTGAAACGTCGAAACCATTCCCTACATGATTTATCAGTTTGAGCATTGTCACTAAAAACTTCTGCCAGCATTCGATGCGCTTCAACTGCGCTTTTCTTCCAATTAAAACAGCCTCGAAAACTAAAACCTCCCGCAAATGCTGCTTAGTTACTACAAAATTTGATATATTTAACACAGTAAAAAACAGGAATTTTATATGAAACTCAAAGCGATATGTACTGAATATTATTGACAGATGTCTAACCTCTCTGAAACCACCGGCATCAGCCGTCACTATGAGCCATCTTTTGAAAACGGACCGAACTAATTTATACTCCCAATATATTTATCTTTCAAAATCCATAGATATATATTATATATTATGTATATATTACTTCTACATATATCTCTTTTTTTAAATTTAATATACCTCTAAGCTATTAAGAATTTCCAAACATTCAAGAAACTTTAAAAGATGTTATTTTTTTAATTTTATAAATTGTTTAAATGTAATGCATAATATAAAAATTTTTGAAAATTTTAAATTAGTTGCATTAAGAATCCTCTCGGCGAGCACGTTTAGGAATCCTGACATTAGTAACAAGAAATGATATGCTGAGACGCTAAGAATTCTTGCATGCTATTTTTAAATAAAAAGCTATTTTGATAAAATAACATTATAAATCATTTTAACTAATTTGTAAAATTGTTTGAAAACTATTTTTTTTCTTGACAGTTGTTTATTAACTGCCAAAAAAAAAACATAACTTTTGGACAATTTTACAAATTTGTTAACGTGATTTATAATGTTGTCATTAAAATATCTCGCTATTTAAAAATGGCACACAAGAATTGTCAGCATCTTAGCGTGTCGCATTGCATTAAAATTCGATTTAATTATAATTTATGAAATTCTATAATTTCGGATTGAAATGGATTAACCAAGTGAGTGCTGGCGCCACCGCTAGGCGGTCACGTCGCGGTGGATCTTCCCGTAAGTCGAATGCGACCACAGGCATTATATCTAAGCGCCATCGCGGCCGAATCCATAACTCACACTTTGGTGAGACTTTTAGAAGCTGCTTATTGCAACTTCGAGACGAATATTTGCTCTTATTCTTTTCATACGTGACGTATGTGTGGAACATTGTTCCACATAAAATTTTATATTTTTACATGTAAATAATAATTTGTTTTTTTATTTAATTTTATACATGTTAAATGTTTAATTCAAATTTAATCATTTTTTAATTCTTTTTAACGAAAAAGATACAAGAAATATTTTTTTGTAAGCTAAACATTTATTACGTTTGCATTAATGTATTCTGTTTTAATAAATGTATCGGGGTTTCGATTTTATTTTCAATTGATCTTAGTACCGTATTTTCGGTGCAGAAAACTTAATCAATTTGGATTACTTTTTTTTAAATCGGTTTTAGTCGCACATTTTTGGCATATTATATTTTTTAATAAAATGTATTTTTGATCAAATGTTTTAACTTCTGGCATGATTTTTTCCATCTTTCCAGTCCATTAAACGATTCCTGGGAAATGATAATAAAATCGATGTCAAATTGACATCAATTTAACGTCGAAATCATTTCAATATTGATTCGATGTAAGTCATTTTTCGTTGAGTTATAACATCCAAAAGGATGTTAATATCATTTATTAAATGTTTTATTTACGTTAATATTGACATCCAAATGGCATCAAAATTTGAACATTTCAACATCGATGTCGACGAAATTTGATCTCATTTCGGTCGTCAAAGTGACGTCAATTTGACGCCGATCCGACCTATCATTTCTCTTTGGGTACAAATAGTTTTATCAATTAATTTCTCAATGTTTTTATTA
This sequence comes from Solenopsis invicta, assembly GCF_016802725.1. NCBI lineage: Eukaryota > Metazoa > Arthropoda > Insecta > Hymenoptera > Formicidae > Solenopsis > Solenopsis invicta. Next base: position 2,793,538 of record NC_052664.1, on the reverse strand, counting down.
TTTGATTCTACATTTCAAATACTTTCATTCTATCATCATTTTTAATGAATGAAAGTTATAGATTTGGCCTTTCCACGCCAATTTTCTCTTGATAATCTGAATCATCAATTGAATTAGAATAATAATGTTTTATTTTTAAATTGTGTGCATTATTGTAAAGTTTAATTGGACTTGTTTTTGCTATGACTGGAGCTGTAACATACTGAAAATAAAATAATAACAATACTTATCAGTGAAAATATTTTGATAAAATCCTGAAAACTTTGGTAGTCTATCATTAATCCGATGTATTGAATATAAAAATCGCGTACAAGATGCAAAGGATGACTTTAAAATAGGCCATCAACAAACTATTTGGATTACATGTTCAACGCCAACTTATATACGTAAGTTGATATCCATTCCCGTGAAACATACACTCCCACAGAAACAAATTTCAACATACTTTTTTATAGTAATATCATTCAAAAGCTTTTGAACAAGTCAATAACATTTCTCTAAAATAATTAACGACCACTTGGAGTGACTTACGAAATTTGCTCATACATATATACACTGTTAGAAATGTTCGTAAAATTCCATCAAAGTTACTAAAGTAACTTAATTTTCCGAAATTGGGATGCTGAAAACGAAATTAAGTAACATTTAATGCAAATTTACTAAATTTCTCTTAAAATTCCGATACTCTATCTCAGAATTACAAATGGTTTCTTAAAATTACTAAATGGTAACAGAAGTTTAAGATATCGTGACTGGATGAAGTTGCGCAGTGTACTCTGCGCAGTTTTTTTCCCGCGTACAACTCGGCGATCGGCAGGAAGACATCCTTTTCAATCTCTCAGTTGTGAGAAGTGGCCAGAAGTGGCAGTGAATGATACAGTGTGCAAAAACAAGTGTCATTATTCAGAATTTTACTGAAAATGTGATATTATGTTATATAAAATGTGATGTATGTGATATAGTTTTCTATTTTAAAGATTTGATTATGTATTATTTTAAAGGATTATAATGATATTATTATTGGGTTTATTAATTTTGATATATTATTGCTTATAATATTTATCTTGACATATAAATAAACATATAATACGAACAAAGTATGTTTAAACAAACAACTAAGTGTGTATATGTTATACACAGTATTCTCATTGCATTAAATGAACGCTCAAAAACAACTTTTCATAACTAATAGTTTTTGATATACATTTGATACGTATATGTATACTCAATGGCTTGCATGGCATATAACATATTTAGTTCATATTATCTTACTATTTAGGTGCCAAGATATATAATATATATAATATTAGATATATAAGATTTATTATATATAAAGAAATATAAGAAATATATAAGAAAACATTTTTATCGGTTTATTAATTTTAATATATATTATAGTTTATAATTATATATCTTATATTCTATATATAGATATATAAATAAATTTTTTTACCCATTGAAATTTTCAGTTACAGATACTGAAAATTACTAAAGTGTAACAAAAATTTCAAGTACGTGTGACTAAAGCTTTATGCAGTTGCTGTTTCTAAAATTTTCAGTTTTGTATAGTAAATTTGAGAAACAGTAACTGCATAAAACTTCAGTCACACGTATCTGAAAATTCCTACAGAAATTTCTAACAGTGTAGCTATAATTTCAACCAGTGTTCAATTATCTCAGTTTCTTGTGATTCTGTTAGTAATTAATATGTTGTCAAAAACAGACGTATTGTTAAAATATATGGCACGTATAGAAAAATGCAAGCTGATCGTTCGACGTTGGACGTCTTACAAAGTTAGTTGCATTACATAATAAACGATTAGTTAATTCATGTTGAAATACATTAAGCATTTGCCATTTCAGACAAGGAGAAAAGACAACGGATTAAAGCCTCGTTACTATCCAAATTATTACACATTTATTAAAATATGTATTTAATGTTATTGATCAAAGCACTTTTATCACGCAGATAGAACTATTGATACATTGTACTTTTCATTATTCGGCTGTATCATTGTTTTTCATACAAATATATACATGCATTGTTCAGGAGGAAAATATCTCATGGCACGACAAACCTGCAATAAAAGATAATGTGTTGTACATGAAACCAATTAAGCATCCAAAAAAAATTATTTGCAGAAATAAATAAAGAAGCATCAACTATTGTCAAGGATCTTGGATCCAATATTATTTTATATGTAAATATTAAATACATTTTCAGCTTTTTGAAAAAATTAATTCTACTGTACTTCGTATTTAAGTGGATCAGAATGACAGATGGTTCTAATCGCTGGAGCTATGAATCTTGATTCTAGACGAAATACAAAGACTGCTTTCTCGGGAAGGAACGCCCTGGGCTTGTGCTTTTGTTTCTGAATCTTGTTGGTTAAATACTAAATTGCTTTTGCAACACCAGGGGTGCACTCAAGGGGACTGTTACGGTTCTTAAAACGAGGTAAAAATTACTGAAGTGAGCAAATTTACTAGAATATTTATAACTTCACTGATCAACAACTAATGAATTTGCTCACTTTTGTAATTTTTACCTTGTTTCAGGAACCGTAATAGTCTCTCTTTACAATTGTTTATTATTAAAAAAGAAACAAGAGTATCGTAATACTAAAGAGACTACTAAATGCGCCTTCTGGTATTTCAGGACCAGTAGCGCCTGGAGTTTATATTTCGGTCAATTACATGACTTTCAAATATTTTATTAAAATCATTTGGAGGACCTACAAACCTTTTCAATTGCACTTCAAAACTTTACAAACAAAATACAAACGAATTCATACAAGCTCCTTGTGTAATTTACCTCCGGTTAATTATTTTGGCTAAATACACGGTCAAAAAATAATTAATTATAATTAACAAAGCGACCTTCAAATCTTTTCAATTGCACTTCAAAACTCTACAAACGAAATACAAACGATTTAAATTGGTGATTCCTTCAATCGGTTTATCTTTGATCAAGTACATACAAATAAAATTTTGTGCCAAATTTTATTTTAAAAGACTCCCACAATTTCGATATATCGCAATAAATGTGATTTTTTATTAATATTTTTTTCTTCGTTAAATTTGCTAAATTGAGAATTTAAATTCTCAGTCTCCTTCTGCAGTTTAATTGTACTTGTATTTTTCTTTATAAAAAAACATTTCAGCAATCTCCCTCTTTGCTCTGTTTCTTTCATAATGTAAAATTTAAGGTGTTGACCAATTAAAATGATTATTAATAGGACGCTATTTACTAACAACCGAATGGACACTTTCATGTTTCTTAACATCATTTTTATGTTTCTTAACGCGAGTTGCCAAATGTATATGCATCACATTCGATATACTCAAAGCTATAAGCAATCTCCGTTTTTTTTTTTTTCGTGGCGCTTTAAGTCATCTTTTCTTTTCTTTATTAATCTATTTAATTTTTTAAGGATCGTAAAAAGTGTATCAAAACCAAATTTACGTAAACTGTAACTAATAGACTCACTAACACTTTCAATATACGACAAAGTTAAATATCTCTTTACATCAAACCTTATACTGCACTCAGAAAAACAAACATTTTCACTATTCAATCGGCTTTTTAATTCTCGAACACATGTGTTGACATATTTTTTAACAATATTATGTAGGAAACAATTATTAATCAAAATATTCATTTTATTATTAAACGCATTTTGCCAGCAAGTTGACTGAATTCTGAATTATTTATTATTTTATGGCGACTGTTTTATAAGTAATATTTCACTTTGGTAAAACTTGTTAAATTTTTTTCCATATTTCTTATTTTTTATTTTTTTTTTATTTTTTTTTTATTCTTGGCGCTAAATGCTGCTTATATGAAATAAAAATGTAAAATATTAAATAGGTACATTTTAGGAGACCGGTATGCATTCAGTAACTTTTCCTTATACGGGGACACAAATGTTTTCTTACGAAAAGTTACATGCATATCGGAACATACTCCATAAGCGTTTTAGTACATGTATATCTTGAGAATGTTATAATTCTCATTTCGACGAAATATTAATATCGTGTATTTTTGAAATGTTTCTGCAATATGACATTACAATTTACAAAATTGCAATATTTCTGAAATGTTACTGAAAGCTTTACTGCTGTATGGGCGATTGCAAATGTACTTGATTACAAAGGACTTCAGTATTCTTTCAACTTTCAGAATACTTCTGTTCTCGAAAATCATCACTGGAGATCAGCTATAGGATGTCTTCTAGAAAGTGGTGTGTCGGCACAACTACCGGCTGAAGTGAGACCAGAACTTCAACGGCATATCAGTTCATTAATCTTAGCGACAGATATTACAAGACAACAAGAATTTCTCACACGTTTCAGGGTATATCTTATTACATTAATTTTCGTCTTTAATTATCTAAAGACACGTTTCATTTAACGCTTGCAACGTTTGCGAACATTATCCTTGTTTAATATTTGATAAACATTAAGCAGAGCCGGACTAAGGCAATCTTGCGCTCGGGATGTAGAATATTGCGCCCTCACCCTAAAGGCATATTACAATAAATAACAAAACGCAAAAGTGTATTTTGTTTTGTATCTTTGCATTTTTTGTAGTTTTTATCTACTTAAACTGTGCCAAAGTGCTTCTAATCATAATAAAAGAAAATGCAGCTTAAAAAATAAATTTCTTGGTGTAGAAACTAACACAGTCTAAGGAATTTTTAGTCTAAGAAATTTTAACTTTGCTTTTGCGTTTTGACATCCTGTATTATTTTTCTACAATTGGTTAAAAATTTTACTATTTCAACTAAAATTTGAATGCGTTGACAAGTCATCCAAATTAAACCTGAAAGTGTTATGCGTAAAATAGTAAGACAAAATGAAACGTGTGCAAAAATAACAAAAAGGAATTTTCTGGTATTGTAAAAAATATTTTTATTATACAAAAGATACATGTTTTATTCTGGAAACAAATCATTAAAGAAAATTATGAAAATTTAAACATATTTATAGAATATTTATATATATAATATATATATATATATATATATATATATATATAATAAATTTAAATTAACAAAATACAGTAAACAATTTCAAGATTAACTGTATTAACAAAAATAAAAGTTTAGGTAAACTTCACTTTACGAGTTTTTAAAGTAGAAAAATCTTCTATTAAGTCACTATAATCTAATGACTTCGCCAAATTCAATAGATAACAAAGTAAGATTACTTATCTTGTCTTGATTTATAGTTGATTTCAAATAGTTTTTAATTATTTTTAAGTTTGCTGAACGATCTCATAAGGTTCTCATTGATTTAGCGGCCATTAGTTTATACTATGTTTATGCTTTGTTATGCATTTCATGTGCGACAGGGCCATAGGGCGTCGATAGAGGCGCCGGCGCTTGACGGCGCCCCCTACAGCATTGCGCCTGGGGCCGTCGCCCTCTTAGCCCCCCCCCCCTCCCTTTTAGTCTAGCTCTGACGTTAAGTATGAAATGATTCCAAAAGCGTTGCAAGCATTCAGTAGAACGCGTCCTAAATTACGGTTTCTTTATTGTTCATATTTCAGGATTACTTGAGCAACAATTCACTTGAAATGAAACATGCCGAAGATCGTCATTTCATTCTGCAAATTGCCCTAAAATGCGCAGATATTTCTAATCCCTGCAGACCTTGGGACATATCTAGGAAATGGTCTTACAAGGTTTGCGAAGAATTTTTCAGGCAGGGCGATTACGAGCGTCGTTTAAATCTTCCAGTAACGCCATTGTGTGATCGATATACTACTAGTATCCCAAAAATTCAAGCTGGTTTTTTTAAACATGTTGTTACTCCTCTTTATGTAGAATGGCACCGTTTTCTCGGTGATGGTCTGAGTATATCATTAATGAAATATTTAAAGATGAATCAGAAAAAATGGGAGACATTGATTATCCAAGAGATAACTGAAGAAAAAGAAACCGAAATTTCTGAACTAAATGAACCTGAAGGACCCATTAGTTCAGGTGAAGAAACAGCCGTCGATAAAGTTTCAAGTAGCATTGATCTACTGATACCAGCAACTTATGTGCAAACAGCGAGAATGCCGACATTGCCAGGACGAGTTGGACTTGATCGCGTTGGTAGACGTCATTCCGTTCCTTTAAGTATGACGAAATCATTGCACTTACCTTTAAACCAAACCAATAGAAGAGAAAGTTTGCCGAATGAACGAGTCAAAACGAAAAGTCCATTTTTGAAGATAGAAGATCAAAGTTTGTTGGAACTAAGTACGTTGTCCTTATTGTCTTCTAAAAGTAATATGACTGAGTCACCAAATAGTATAGTTGAGAAACCAGTTAGCGCAGAAAATCTCTTACCAGAGACAAGTATAGCTAGTATTACCAGCAATGCTGAAGCATCGAGATTAAATACAGTTCTGCAATCGGATAAGCAGTATGGCGCTCAAACTAAACAACTTACACGACAACAGACTTTCCCTCCACTGCAACCTCCTTGTACAAGAACGAGGTATATGTCTGCAACTGTAGAAATGTCACAATGTTATACTCAGATTTTAATGAAAATTGACAATTCTTCGAGTTCCTCGACCTATATGGAGGAAAAATCATGTTCAAATGGTCGATTATGTTCGCATGATTCTAATTCATGTCATCAAAAAGACTCCAACATGTTAAATGCTCTTTCTCAGGAATTATTAATGATGGATGTATCTCTCAAAAACCAAGGCTCAATTGTATTGGATACAACAAAGCAGAAACATATTGGTAACTCAGAACGTCGCCATTCTGTACAGACTGTTCATACTAATGACTCTTTTTCTAAGCATAAATATAAAAGGCCTTCTTCCGCTCAAGATTCAGATTCCACACAAATGTTCTATGCTACGTTAACGAGCTCTTACAATGACAAAAACAAACGTGTTCCCGATATACATATTGCAGAATGTAAATCGAATTTAGATTGCAATAACGAATTTAAATGTCATAGTGAGAAATTAACAGCTCAAGAACTGCAAACTACATTATTGTCCAAAAAAATAGACCAATATACTTCATCGACTAAAAGAACGTATGATCCACAAGAGTTGCGAAGATATTCAACTTCTGCCACCGAATGTAGAACATTAACAATAGAGCATGCAGGTAGACGATACACTACAATACCCGTGTCTTCTGAGCTTAACACTCACAAATTCTTTATTGGTAGTCCTCCCGATTCGCCTCCTAATTATAGTGCATCTTCGTCAAGTGACAATAGTAGTGAACCGAAAAGAAGTATCGATGATTCGAATAAAGAAGATACTGTTGTCATTGGCAGCAAAAAAGAACTGAATTATATGAAAGAAAAACATTCGAAGATCACAAAGTTTAGTTTCGATGCGCAAATGAAGGAAAATGTTGATCCCCGTACGAATGACGACTTCGCCAAAGCATTATCTCGTAGAGGCAATCAGGTAATCCAATAATGATTTATTTCTATTTCTAAGACTAATATTTCATTATAATTATTTTGGATTATAACGTGAATGCATTAAAGATATTTTTTTATTTTATATTTTGAAATAAATCAGTACTTTTGTACTTGTTTCAATACTTTAATATTTTGTGACTTAATATAAAGAATTTAATACATTATTGTTACTGTAACCTTTGATTATATTTACTCGTCCTTGACCTATTATTAAATTTTATTGTCTTATACAAGGTGTCTTATTTTTAAAAATGGACCTCAATAATTTTTTAATAAAGAATTTTCAGCAAAAATGTTTTAGACAAAAGTTATGGTTTCGAGGGGTACATAAGATGGTGTCATTAATTTGATCTTGAATAGTTGCTCGAAGCTCATGTGAAGATCCCTTCAATTTTTTAAATGGAATTGCCTACTTTTTATTGCATATTCATGTAATTTATCTTGAGACTTTTTCAAAACATTATAAATAAATGTTTTTTTGTTAAGTACTTTTCGAGTTACAAGACTTGAAAGTTACAGTACTGCCGGCATTAGTATCATTCAAAGGGTACCACGTGGAGGTTGCCTAGTCGGATTTACACCTCTTTTGTGTTTGAAGAAAAATTGGAAAATGATTCAACCAGTCAAGGTAAAATCAGTCGGTGATCCAGTCAGTCAAAACAAGATTGATCGGTGATCCAATCAGTCAAGGTAAGATCGATCGGTGATCCAGTCATTCAAGACAAGATTGATTGGTGATCCAACCAGTCAAGGTGAGATCGGTCGCTGATCCAGTCAATCAAGACAAGATTGATTGGTGATCCAAGCAGTCAAGGCAAGATCGGAAAAGATCTGGTCACTTAAGGCAAGATTTTGAGAATTTTCTATCGCAATAAATGTAGTCTATCGCAAGAAAGCTGTAACTTTCAAGTTTTGTAAACTCGAAAAATACTTAACGAAAAAACATTTATTTATAGTGTCTTAGAAAGGTCTTGAGCTACAAGAATATGCAATAAAAAGTAGGCAGTTCCATTAAAAAAATTAAAGGTGACCTTCACGTAACCTTCAAATAACAATTCAAGGTCAAATTAATGTCACCATCTTATGTTCCCCTCAAAACTATACAACTTTTGTCTGAAACATTTTTGCTAAAAATGGTTCATTGAAGAATTATAGAGGTCCGTTTGTTAAAATAGGACGCCCTATATACTTAATTTAATTTATTTTTATTCTGTTCATGTGTGTTCTATAATTTTTTATTTCAGAAATAAATGTTAAATTACCTATTAAACAAAATTTGCAACTATTAATACAAAAGATATATGCATTTTTTACATTTTAACATTATTTTATCAAATCTCAATTATATCACTAAATTTATTACTCAAATATAAGATAAAAACCGAAAGTTTTAACAAGATATAGAGTTCTAGCTCTATATGTGCTAAAGTAATGCTAGGTTATCAAAAAAAGCACTCATGTATAGATGTACTATAAGTAATTTTTAGATATGTAATTGCAATTCAATCTTTACACTTCACCATGAACGGTTTAAGTTCACTTGTCCCTTTTCAACATGTGAAATTAATAGTTTAATTACATGATATGTGATTAAAAATTACTAACAAGGAAACACAGGGAAGTGTCCGCCTCAGATTAAAACAAGTTTTTAATATGTTGTAGTACAGATAAAAATAAGGGACACGTATTTTTTTATACGTGCCCATACGCACTTTAAGGGGGTGAAACACCCCTTTGAAGAAAATCGGTTTTTTTCTATTGAAGCGTATATTGTCAAAACTATAAGAGATAGAGAAAAATGTTCTAAATGTAAGTTAAATAGCTCAAATACTTTATAACAGCGAAAAAAATTTTTTTTAAATATTTTTTATACTTTTCCCTCCCACTTACCTATTTTTTCAAAATTTTTATTTTTCTTTATAAGCAAAATAAAGCTTATTTTATTACAAATTATATGATACAGTTATGATACGACATTCCCATTTTCCAAAAATAATTAAAAACCTCTTTACACGCATGGTACACGCTCTTATCCGCGCATTGGTGCGCTACAGAAGTGACTCCCTCCGATTTCGACGTGCCTTTAATATGTTGTACAGATAGAAATAAGGGACACGTATTTTTTTGTGCCCAATGCCCAATCTCAATTTTAGGGGGTAAAACACCTTTTTGAAGAAAATCTGTTTTCTTTTCCAAAGCGTGTATTGTCGAAACTATAAAGCCTGATCTACAATTGCTGTGCTCTTTGCGTTTTGTCTTGTCCTTTTTGCTTTTTGTTTTGTGTTTTCTGCTTTTTGTTTCCTTGCTTTTTGTATTTTTGTCACACGAAACCGAGAGACATTGTCATGCACAAAAGGCAAGGATTTTTCTGCACAAAATTGGCAAACAATTCGCCAAAAGCTACGTTTACTTGTATCTCAGCTTCATTCATAGGCGCCGACTTGGAAAAAATGTTGTGGGGGCAAAGCGAAAGCATTTCAAGTAATGATCTTTTTGTTAATTTTTACATTACCGGGGGACGAGTGAGACGAGGCCGGTAGAAGTTGTACATAAATATGCAAATTATGTACTGAAAGGACCACACAGTAAAAAAAGTTTGTTAAATTAATAAAGTATGTTAAATTTAACATATTTCACATGTCTCAAACGGTCCATCCAAATTTTTCTGTTAATTGAATTCAAGATGAATATGTTAAAAAATAACACAAATATTATGTAACAAATTAACACAAGAAAAATATAACACTGACATAATGCGGAAACAAATTATAGAAGTATATTTTTTCAGTAAAATTAACATTTATAATAGTAAACACGTACATACTCGTATTATTCATTTCTTTGAGATTGTACATACATTTCAAAATCACATTAATCTTATATTATTTGGTCATTTACATAAAAATTATATTATTTTTACCCTAAAAAATGTTAAATGAAAATTCAACGCAAAATATTCAAATAACATAATTACATTATGTTAAAATAATACTCAAGTATCTTAAAAGTTTTATATAAAAATTGGAGCAAGGAACGATTTTAACGCAAAAACAAAATATTTTTTGATGTGCAGAGAATACAAAATGTACAAACATAATATTTATTGCACAAAAGGAAAAAAAAGTTTAATAATTTATATTATTACCGTAAAATAATTTATAAGTACAAGTTTGCACATCGAATTTTGTTTTGATTAATAAATTTGTCAGCAATAGCATTTAAATCTAATTTCATTGCTTCTTCCATATGCACATGCAAAATACTTAAAGAATTTAACCGGTATTGTGTGATAGTACTTCGTAAATAAGTAAGTAATCTTTTTAAAGAAGAAAATGAACGTTCGGCTGTACATGTAGTTACAGGAATTATTAAAATTAATTTTATAAACTTGACTAACTCTGGCAGCAAATCTGCTATATGTCGTTCCTGCTGTAGCAAACGAACTACATCAGCAAAACTCGTCATTGATTCACCGTTTAAACTTGGTTTTCTTTTTCGTATAATGTCATACAACATATTACAATGCAAAATTAGTCGTTCGCAATCAATATCCGAACCAAAATGCTCTAAGATATCATGTTGAAATTCATCATTGCCCAAAACAAATTTTTCTGCTTTCATTAAAAACATACTTATTTCTGTATCAAACCTTCTTTCCAAACAATTAACAATGTTATCGATTATTTCATAATATAGTCTGTTATACTTATTTTCAACATTTGTATAATAATCTTTCAAATTATCTTGAGATTCGTCGAATTTTTTTGGTATTTTTTTCTTGCGTTTTAGTTTGGGCGAATCAATTTCGAATATAATCTTTTTCTCATTAACTATTTTCCAAAATTCTTCAAACTTGTTTCTAAAACTTTTTATAGTATCACGTAAAGTTTGAATTAATAATTTTACATTTCCAAAATGAAATTTTTTCTTTTGTAGCAGTATTGGTCGCATCTAAATGACTGAAAACTTTTTGTAAAAGAGATATTGTAAAAAAAAAAATCAAACGAGTCTATGTTTTTTAAAAAATCATTTGCTTTTGCAGCCGCATCGGATGTATCAGATGAAGAATAATCTCTAAAAAATTCTCTCAAAGTTTTGTAGTTTTCACAAATTGAATGCAAGGATTCGTATCGTACTGTCCAGCGAGTAGGACAAAATGGTCTTAAATTTGCCTTCTTGTTCAAATTTTCTTGTTTTATACCTGTATATTAAAATAACAGTAACAAAATTAATTGGTAATATATATAGTTATTATATTTAAATAAAAGAACAAATAATGATAAAAGTTTTTGTTTTTTAAAATATTATTGCGTCCGCGGCACTTGTTATGCTTGGTTGTCAAATAATAATAACTTGATAACAGCAAGATGATAACAGCCAACGAGAAAGTGGCTCAGATAAATCACGCAAGAGAAACTAACGTATGACTAATCTTAAAGAGACAAATCTATTAAACTTATATAGACTGCTGTTGTATATAAAGTTGCTGTATATAAATCTTTTTAGTTTGAAAACCGATTCGTATTATTTCCCTGCGAATTCAAACGTACACGATTGCGAATAGGGGCGGCACACATTTTAGAAATAACGGGTGAACAACACGCGGACGCAACAATATGTACCTTTAAAAACTGCCAACCTTCTGGGAGAATCTTTTACAAAATTTATTAAATCTTTTGCGATATTTAATGTGTCTCGACATTCTGTTATGGACTTGATTGAATCTTGAACAACTAAATTTAAATTGTGCGCAGTGCAGTGAACAAAAAGCCTTTTTTTCAATCTCTAAAATTTTGGCTTGCACTCCATTGAAAATACCAGACATGTTTGCTGCACCGTCGTAACATTGTCCACGAATATTAGAGGTTGATAAATCAAAACGACGTAAAATATCAAGAATTATATCTGTCAAGATTTTTGATGTTGTGCTGTCGGTATTGTAAAATCCAAGAAACACTTCTTCTACTTTTAAGGAATCATTCACAAACCTAAAATGCAAACAGCAGTGGTAACACTTAATTAATAGAGCTAAAATCGATCATAAAATGTTATGATCATAGTATTAGATATAGACCTAATAAATCTAAGTTAAAATTATTATACTGTAAATTTTCCTTATTAAACTTTCTTCTAACTTCAACCAGTTACGAGATATTTGCTCGGACATTTATGGACGGACACCCTGTATATTGTACAACTTAATTCGGTCCGTTTTTTTGCTTGAAAAACGCATTTATTTGAACAATAAAGTGAATTAATACTTTATTCAAAGTATTGTTCATTGCTAGCCATTACTTTTTTCCATCTTTATGGCAATTTATGGATTCCGTCGCGGAAGAAGCGTTCATTTTTTGAAGCCAAGAATGAATCGAGCCAATTTTTGATACCCTGTTTTGAAGTAAAGCGTACTCCAGTCAAAGCGTTCTGCATTGTTCGAAACAAATGGTAGTCGGAAGGGGCAAGGTCTGGGTTATAAGACGAGTGAGCCAGAACTTCCCATCCGCTATTTTCCAAATAGTTTTTAACCGGAACAGTAACAGGCTGAACGTTGTCATGGTAAAAGATTATAGACTCGTATCTGGTCGCATATTCTGGACGGCTATAGCTCGCTTTAAACGGATCAATTGTTGCCTATAGAAGTTTCCCGTGATGGTTTGACCAGGTTTTAGCTCATAATGGATTACACCCTTTTGATCCCACCAAATACAGAGCATTACCTTGGCACCATAGATCTTTGGCCGGCCGGCCTTTACATACGATTTTTTGCATTTCGGGTTGTCGTAGTAAATCCATTTTTTGTCCCCGATAATGATTCGATGCAGAAAAGACTTCTTTTTGTACCGTTCAAGCAACATTTTGGACATGCAAAATTGTCGTCCGATATCTCTCGGTTTCAATTCGTATGGGACCCAATTTCCTTGCTTTCGGATGTATCCCGCGGCTTTGAGTCTTTTCGAAATAGCTTGTTGAAAAATTTCCAATGTTTTTGCGAGCTCTTCTTGCATTTGACACGAATCTTGATTGAGTAATGTTTCTAATTCTTCATCTTCAAACTTTTTCGGTTGATCCTCTTTGTCTTCAACACTACTTCAATGCTGTTTGTCTTCACCACTTTTAAACCGTCAAAACCATTCTCTGCAAAATTTATCCGATGGTGCAGATTCACCATACACTTCCACAAGCATTCGATGCGCTTCAGCTGCATTTCTTTCAATTGAAACAGAAAATCAAAACTTCCCGCAAATGGTGCTTATTTGGAACAAAACTCGTCATTTTCAACGCAGTAAAAATTAAACTTGTTGTGCAAAACTCAAAGGCTTGTAAACAATATTTGGTTGACAGATATTAACACTTCACGATACAGCAAAAATTAGCTGTCGCCGTCAACGATTTATAGCACCTAGAACCATCTTTTGAAAACGGACCGAAATAAGTTGTATATCCAATACTAGTGTCTGTTAAGCAGTTTTTTATGCCTAATTCTCTATTTCTTACTATTATTGGTACTGAGAAACACATTGAATGAGATATCTCTATAACACGATTTTATATCTTGTGCCCGATAGCTTTGTGAACTGACTGACTAGCTGAGCTTTAGCGCATAAATAAAAAATAAAAAATTCGAGCCGTCATCAATCACCAAAAACAGGAAGCAGGCGAGTTATCAACGGTTTGTCAAATCCGTAGTGGCATCTTTACCCGCAGGAAATAACACTTGTCTAAACAAACATTTAAAATGACGACGACTACTAAAGCATTGAATCAATTTGTCCATAGGAAATGAATTTCTTCTGTCAACGTAAACACTAAAGCGTTTATTGTTCCGCGATAAAACGTGCACACTGTTTCAAATATACTGATTAATATAAGTTAACCATAGTGTACACTAATTAATATAAGTTCAACATTTATTTACTGGTCTACGTGATTCAATTACAATATTTGTTCTCTTCAGCATTTTACAGATAAAATTTGTTTTACAAAAAATTATTACTCACACATTCTATACCTTTATTATATAACGCTCATCAACTAACAACAAGAGAACTAACATAAAACTAATTTAAAAATTAGTTAGCTTTAGCTAAAATTTCAGTTTTTATACTGCATTTATACAATTTAATTAATGTGTTTATTAAATTTGATTAATGTAGAAGTATGCATAACCACGCCACTGGGCACATGTACTTTGGGTCATTTATATCTTGAAATGTAATTTTTACGTCTCGGCAGTATTGATCTCAAAATGTATACATTTAAGGCTGCGGTCCATTTAGTACTTCTGAACGCTTTGAATGCTACGCTCTAAACGCTACGCTATGATCGGTCCACTAGTGTTACCAATATTACAATCACTACACAAGTGGACCAGTTTGTAGCAGTTGTAGCACTTGAATCAACTAGCCGCGATTTATCCAAATTTAATAATGGAATCAGTTCCGATTTTAGTAAATGTTTATAATACATTCAACGATATAATATCTTATATATATGATGATGAGGAAGAAGAAATAGAATTTTGCTTAATGAGTTATGAATCGAAGAAAACGAAGAACGCCTAAAATTGAAGGTTATGTAGAACGTATTATCCCATCTCTCACTGCTATGGAATTCAAGAGTCATTTCAGATAAAATCATAATTTTAATTTATTTTTTCTCGCGTAGCAGAAACAAAGAGAGTTAATGATAATAATTCCTTTTTATTGTCAATTGATATATCATGTTTAAACACGTATGAACACAAATACGGCCCCAAACAAACTATTGATGAAGCCAACAGCGGTTTGAGCGCAAATCGAAATGTGGTTCAAGTCGTAATTTTCCGCCAAATATTGAAACGCTCCAGCTAACCCATCTCCCGAGG
Source organism: Solenopsis invicta (assembly GCF_016802725.1). Taxonomy (NCBI): domain Eukaryota; kingdom Metazoa; phylum Arthropoda; class Insecta; order Hymenoptera; family Formicidae; genus Solenopsis; species Solenopsis invicta. Next base: position 2,778,216 of record NC_052664.1, on the reverse strand, counting down.
TGAGGCAGTTAGAGCGAATCGAGAGCGAAAACGATGACGTATTGATGACGTAATAAGAGCTATTGGGAGCGTTCCGAAGCGTCAAATGGACCAGCCATATTAATGCTACAAATGCTCTGTAGCGTTTGAAGCGCTAAGTGGACCACAGCCTAAGTGTTATGTAAATGTCGCAACATAACTTTCTCATACCATTGAATTCGTAATAAAATAAGCTTTATTTTGCTTATAAAAAGAAATAAAAGTTTTGAAAAAAATAGGTAGGTGGTAGGGAAAAGTATTTTAAAAAAATTTTTTTAAATTTTTTTACTGATATAAAATACTCTTGCAGCCAATTTTTATTCAGAACTTTTTTCTCTATCTCTTATAATTTCGACGATACACGCTTCAAAAGAAAAAACCGATTTTTTTCAAAAGGGTGTTTCAACCTTAAAAGTGCATTAGGGCACGTATAAAAAAATACGTGTCCCTTATTTTTATCTGTACAACATTAAAGGCACATCGAAATCAGAGGGAGTCACTTCCGTAGCACACAAACACGCGGACGGGTGCACGTACCATGCGTATAAAGAGGTTTTTAATTATTTTTGAAAAATGAGAATGTCGCATTGTAACTTTATTATATACCGTTGAATTTGTAAAAAAATAAGCATTATTTTGCTTTAAAAAAAAATAAAAATTTTGAAAAAATAGATAAGTGGTAGGGAAAGTACAAAAAATATTTAAAAAATTTTTTTTTTGCTGTTATAAAGTACTCTTCAAGCCAATCAACTGTCATTTAGAACATTTTTCTCTATCTCTTATAGTTTCGACGATATACGCTTTGAAAGAAAAAAACCGATTTTCTTCAAAGGAGTGTTTCACCCCCTAAAAATGCAAAGGGGGACGTTTAAAAAAAATACGTGTCCTTTATTTTTATCTGCACTACAACATATTAAAAATTTGTTTTAATTTGAGGCGGACATTTCCGTTAGCGGATTATGCGGATTTTCGACAAAAGACTGTAAAACGTCTGTTTTATTAGAGTTTGTCGTTATTGTAAACCTACTTTACCTCACTCGGTCTTTAACAGAACCTGCTTCTTCAAAATGTTGTATAATACATATAACACTCGGTTTAGATATATCATTGTCCACATTTCTAAAAAGGACCTCGCAGAATCCCTTATGGAAAATGGCCCTCGGTTAAATTGACTGCAATTGAAGTATATTATTGTTCTCGATGTACCAAACAAAAGTTTCAATAGGCACAACTCTCTAAGTCCAGTACTTTTTCGCTTAGAGACGTTTGAAGTGATTGTACTATGTGTTTTGGAAATCAAGTATATATAAATATATTTACATATACATATTCATATACGCGCGCGCATGTGTGTGTGGGTGTACATATACACACACGCGCGCACGCACGCACACGTACACGCACGCACTCACACACGGTGGGGAAAAAGTACCGGGACAGTGAAATATTTTGAAAACTAAGCTTAAGGAAAACTATTTTAGGAAAAAATGTTTCAGATAAAAGTTGTCGAATTTCAAAAAATCTATTTACTGATCTTATGAGTTTGACCTTGGATGGCGTTGTCAAGGTCAGATCAAAATCATATTAACTTTTTTTAATAGAACACCCTATTTTTCATTTCAGAATCTAATAGCTGATATCAAGAGTTTTCTAAAACACTATAAAGAAGTTATTTTTTATTAAGTGTTTTCTGAGTTATGACGTTTAAAAGTTACAGTACACTATAGTCTTCAAGTCTTACAACTCGAAAAGTACTTAATAAAAAATAACTTCTTTACAATGTTTTGAAAAAGTCTTTGAATTGATTACAAGAAATTGCAATAAAAGATATAGAATGTTAGAGTATCACTAGTTCCATAACTAAGGGGTATCGCTTCCTTAACATTCTATACCTTTTATTGTATTTTCTTGTAGTCGATTCGAAGACCTTTTTAAAACACTGTAAAGAAGTTATTTTTTATTAAGTACTTTCCGAGAGTACTTTGTGAGACTTGAAAACTACAGAGTACTGTAAATTTCAAGTCTCATAATTCGGAAACTTAGGGAAAATAACTTTTTTATAGTGTTTTGGAAAGCTCTTGACACCAGTTATTAGATTCTGGAATCAAAAATAGGATATTCCATTTAAAAAAGTTAATGTGATTTTGATCTGACCTTGGCGACGCCATCCAAGGTCAAACTGCTAAGATCAGTAAATAGATCTCTTGAAATCCTACAATTTTTACCTGAAACACTTTTTCTTAAAATACTTAGTTTTTGAAATATTTTGCTGTCCCGGTACTTTTTTCCTCGTACTGTATATATATATATTGCGACCGCACTCACGAGCGTGGTGCAACTGCGTTAATTGCTCGTGGCGCTAGTTAGGTAGCCAGGGGGTTCGCGAAGTCGCTCACATCAAGTGCGCGAAATTAGACGATACGATTGGGCGCCAGGCACGAGCGAACGTGCCGCTCTGAAATCGGGATGTGACCGATCTCTCGATTCACGTCCGAAAAGAAACGCGAAAACACTCTACGTCGTCACGAGCAATAACGGGTTCCCTTAACCGGTAGCTCAGCCACGGAATTGGCAGAGGGGGTGGTTCGCGACGGACGGGGTGACAGAGGAGAGCGAGGGAACTTAGAGAAAACGCTTCAGTCCGATAGAAAAATGAACAATATATTTCCGAGATATGACGCTACTCACAAGGTTCTGCGACGGGGCCTCGCAACCCGGACGCGAGTGGAAAATATCGCGCGGTCGTCGGTACGAGCTCACCGAACGGAGAGAGTCACAATTCCACTCTGAGCAGCGGCAGACAAACACCGTGCACTCTCGCCACTCTACACACGCACTCTCAGTTCACGCAAAATTATGGCGATTCGGCGCGAAGCAAGCGTTCGGAAGTACGCTGAACAAAACGGACATCGCCCAACAGAAACGCATACATACGCTACTACAGACGACATACAAGAATGTATCACAATTAACGCGACTTGACTGTGGTGTCGGCGACGCTCTCAATAAACGGAACCGAACGAATCCCGACGCGACTTAATCGGATGAGGCGCACGGCGGCCGAGCACGCGGACAGCACGCGATCACTGGCGTGTTCCCGGCGGAGGATTTTACGGCGAACGATAACTCTAACGGCAGCTACCGTGCGCGCGACTCATCCGACCGGCGAAATCGGTGGCTTTACACAAGTCTCGTTCGTCTCACCACGACGCTGGCCTGGCTCGCAACTCGTCCTCGCACGGGGATGTGGCACGTCCTCGGCTCCCGTCGTCTCGGCTCGTGGCAGCGCACTCGTGACGATCCACAGCGAAGTGATCGATAGCGCGAGGAAATTCGGCAGGCGGCACGCAGGATCTCTCGCCCCACGCATGGGGGTTCGTCACGCCGCGCTATTGGTTCCGCCTTATAACGCGGTCCTCGCGACCCTCTAATCAGGCTGTCGCGCCGCGGCGCGCAATTCGAGGTAGGTCGGTCTCTTCTGGCAGCTCGCGACTCTTCCCCTGGTTTTCCCGAGGCCGGATGGCTGCATATATATATGTATGTACATGTATATGTGTATGTGTATGTGTATATGTATGTGTATGTACACTGCCCGTCATTGATTCGACAGGTCATAGTAGATGGCTGACTTACCGACGTCATAGTTTAACATATACAATATATGCTAGACTGTGTCGTCGGTAAGTCAGCCATCTATTATGACCCGTCGAATCAATGACGGGCAGTGTACATGTACAGATATATGCATATGTATACCCACACACACACACACACACACGCGCACGCACGCACGTACGCACGCACGCACGCACGCACGCACGCACGCACGCACGCACGCACGCACGCACACACACACACACACACACACACACACACATGCGCGTGCAGTGTTGCTAGATGGGTCGCTTTTTTTGCACATGCGCATAAAACTCAGCCTCAGTAAAGTATTATAACCATACGGAAAAGGGTATTACTAGAGCCTATCTTTCAATAATAATAAAAAAAAAGCTTCTTAAAAAGAAAAAATATTAGTTATTTAGACATTAATAAGATTTACATGCACGTGCCCAAAAATAATTATAAAAAAATTAAATAATTGATGTACAAAATAATTTACACTATTAAGATTAGATTCTAAAACGTTCCTTTAGAAAAAAATTTTACTTGAAATATATAATACACGTTACGTATACTATACTATTTTGAGTAAAATTTTTCTCGAAAGGAATGTTTTGAAATATAGCTTACATTTAACCTTTGCAGCAACAGTTTGCCAAGATTTCCCACCTATACATATGTATTACTATACGGCACTGTATTAAATGCCTCTACTGTTGCGCATGCGCGAAAAAAGCGACCCATCTAGCAACACTGCGCGCGTGTGCATATAAATGTGTATATGTGAACATATTCATATATACTTGGTTTCCAAAAAACATGGTACAATCATTTCAAACGTCTTTGGATGGAAAAGTATTGGACTTAGAGAGTTGTGCTCATTGAGACTTTTGTTTGGGACGTTGAGAACAACAACATACTTCAATTGCAGTCAATTTAACCGAGAGTCATTTTTCATAAGGATTCTACGGGATCCTTTGGTTGAACAGTTCTGTCAGTTGTACATAATAGTACATTATGCAAAGGAAATACGTTTTTTGCGGCATTTCAGGCAAGACAAGCGCGTGGCGTTTTCCTCTCACTGCTTGTCCCGGTTGTAGGTTGTAAGAGATCAGTGTACTGCCTTCGCTCATGCATTTTGACCCCCAGCGCTTGTGCCAACGTTCACAATTTCTTAACAAAAATGCGCATACGCACCTTACGGAAATGTTGTCCACGAACGGCAATATTTCCCACTCCAAAAATTGCTCACTTACGCTCATGTTCCTAGGACGCGAAAAATGTGCTTCCATTACATAAAATCTTTTACTATCACCCTTGCATCATTAAATGAATTTCCCAACAGACCACCAAAGAGGTTCTAACCAGTGTTTCTTTTAATAAACTTCAGTTACTGATCTTACACTCGATCTATTCACTCACTCGATTAGCAAATAAGAAATTTTTTACTAACAAAAATCTCGCACACATACATTATCAGTTACTTTATCAATCACTTTATCAATTATAATTATTCGACGACTGAGAATCGTTGGAAGAATTACACATTACGCAACAAGCGTTTACCTGACGATAACAATCGATAAACTTGACTAATAAAATTAATTACTCACTATCGATCACTGTCAATTAATTATTCGGCGATTGTAAAACTGTTTGAAGGAGCATACATTGCCATCACACAATACGCGTTTTCCCTTCAATAGCAATCGACTAATTTTACTAATAAATTTATTAATTACTCACTATTGATTATTACCGATTAATTATTAGGCAACTCAAATCTGCTCGAAGGAATACACTTTACCATCACATATCAGGTGTTTACTTGATGATAGCAAGCAATCTCTCGATTTTATTGATTATGATTCTACACTGACAATGAAACAGCGCATGAACTCCCTGGATCGTAGTGCAGTTTAAATTACCGACTTTATGTTACACGGAATCATACTCACGATGACCTAGTTTACACCGAGCACTTGATACTTGTATGTACTAATTATTTTCTATTAATTTATCTTCATTTTGGCAATGAATTCAAAGAACAGTATGTTAAGTTGGTACAACTGGTACAACATATTAATCAAGATAATTAATTAAATATACGTATTCCCAGGGAGAAATGATAATGGAATCGACATCAAAATGATAATTCCGACGTCAAATTGATGTTAAAATCATCATTTTGATGTCGATTTGAAGTCGATTTTATTAACATTTCTCGCTGAATTATGTATGCATTTACACGCATTGTCGAAATTAAGATAATTTAATAGAAAGTTACTTGTTAGTACGTGTATCAGGTGTCCGATGTAAACTAGGACGATAATATGAAATGTAATTGTTGTATAATACTTATTTTTTTAGAATTATTTAAACTTGACGTCGCGACGCTACCGTATCGCTTGATACAATATTTCTTATACATTTCTCTTTCTTCGTTGTCTTTGATTTACGTAAAAAAGATCTTCCTATTGAGCTAAAAGTATATAGAAAGTATTTATCCGCAGAACGTAGTGACTAACGCGAAACGCTGAATGAGTCAGAATTGAGTGCGTCGGCTAAAAGAAACAAGATATAAGTAAAAAGGCACATCTATGCCTTGCTAAGGCTAATGGCACATGAATATAAAAGGAACGTAGCACTTCGTAAACTATGTACACCCACGGTTGATTCTGTTCCTCGGAAAATTTTCCAAACTGAGAAGTCGTTATCTTTCTACATAGTTACAGTGCATGATTAACGTAACAACCAATAAACTCTAGTCGTTACATTAATTATAAACTACGAGTATGTAGAAAGATGATGACTTCTCAGTTTGGAAAATTTTCTGAGGAACAGAATCAATTACAAACTCAATCAATCTAATAAATGATAGACTCCGTCCTAGTTATAATACCTATACAGCGCCCTGTCGATATATTAGTACTGAACGTTCATTAGAATCCTACAGTTCCTTGTAGATACGTACTGGTCGTCCTAAAAAGGGCAGATTGCTTTTGATTCCTAAAGAGGACGGATTAATTTACGGATAGTATGAAGAAATCTTAACTTTATAAAAAAATATTTAAAATGATCACCGTTATTTTGATGTAAGCTCGTATGGGTCTCAATAAATTACTTTGTACATTCTTTATTGTTTCCTCTTTGATGTCCCATACGGCAAACCACAATTTCTCTTCTAAATCGTCTAGATGTCGTCAGGCGTTTTATAAATCAATTTCTTGCAATATCCCATAAAAAAGAAATTTAAAGGATTAAAATCCGGAAATCTTGTGGGTCAACGTATTGTATCATATCGACCTATCCACCGTCTAAAAACTGCTCATTTAAATAATCCTTCCCTAATTTTAGAGTTGTGTGTGGCTTAGCGGCAACTTGCTGAAAAATAATTTTGTTTCTGTCTATTAATGGATGTATACGCAAAACAGTAGTCCGTGCCATAAAGAAAGTACATGGAATTATATTCAAATTGAGAAAGGTATCTGTTGGGTCCTGTCATATTTGCAGCAGTTCAAATATTGTACGAAAGTAGCAATATCCTGCCGAATAAATATGACACTAGCAGAGATCGTGTCACAAGAAATACGCGGAATACGGGGACTGCAGTCCATGCTTTTAAGCAAAAGCTTGAAACAAATATTTGAATTGTTGCTGGGGAATACGATTTATCGTATTCAACTGTACAGAGGAGAATTAAAAAAAGAAACAGTTGCTTTCCTTACTCGCATACGATCAGAAATTTAGAAGATTTTGTGAAAATTTTTTAAGAGAGGAAAATTGAGATCCCAAATTCCTGTCTCATGTAAATATTAATTTAGCGATGAATTACTGTTTATACGTGAAGGAATATTTAATTCATTTAACATACATTTATGGAGCGATGAAAATCCGAGAGTTACGTGATTCAAGAATTTCACACTTGTTGGAAAATGAATATTTGGACTGAAATTATAGAAATTGAAATATTAAGTCTTGTTATTTTCCTAGATGTTTTAATTAACGTAACATATGTATAAAATGATTAATATAGTGATTAAAATGGTAAAATAATAAATAATAAAATGATGAAATTAATAAAATAATCTTTGTTCTTGAAATGTCGTATTCTTAATTTAATTTTAAGACTTTTTCTCAAAAATTAATGTGTTTGCTAATGTATTTGCGCGTATTATTTATGTGCATTCATCAATCACAAGCGTCCTGCGTAAGCGCTCGCATCTGTCGGTAAATTGCGCCACCTTTGCTTATCCCATTAACCCTAACAAAATTTTACTACTGTGCCATCCGAATTCTAGTTGACCAAAAAAGTTGATTAACCATATCAATTGAAAGAGGAGATTTCAAACTTTTTTTACGTCCTAGTCCGAACCTCCTATCTCATTCCGTCTTCACACAGCAAGCGTTCAAAGCTTCATATGGGGTTTCTCAGACCCACTTATGTGTTTAAGAGTTAAGGACAAAAAATTGTTCTGAATCACTCGTATATACAGGGTAATTCAAAACAACCCCGCGACCTTGTAAAGACATATTCCTGATTGATTTCTGAAACGATTTTTTCTCTACGAAAATTTTGTCCGACGCTTACTTTTCGAATTGTAACAGAATAAAATTAGTGAATTACGGGCTGGTCGCGCACAAAAGATAAGCAGAGATGGCGTAACTCATTATCCGACGCAGGTACTTACGCGAGGGACTCTTTGCGATCAGCTATCTAAGCACGTAAGATTATTCTGATTGTTCACATAACACACACACACACACACACACACACACACACACACACACACACACACACACACTCTCTCTCTCTCTCTCTCTCTCTCTCTCTCTCTCTCTCTCTCTCTCTCTCTCTCTCTCTCTCTCTCTCTCTCTCTCTCTCTCTCTCTCTCTCTCTCTCTCTCTCTCTCTCTCCTCTGTCCGTCTGTCCGTCTGTCCGTCTGTCCGTCTGTCCGTCTGTCCGTCTGTCCGTCTGTCCGTCTGTCCGTCTGTCCGTCTGTCTGTCTGTCTCTCTCCTAGAGCGCTCAATAAATGACAATATCATCATCATCATCATCTCTCTCTTTTTCTCTCTCTCTTCCTTTCTTCCTCTTTCCCTTTTTCTCTTTCCGTCTCTCTGTTACTTATCTTGTAGAAATTTGCCGTTTTGATGTTGCAATTTGACGGATGAATTTCACGGTAGTGGAATAGCAATACAAAGACACTTCACGTTCCCATGTAACAAATAACGTCAAGAAATTAAGCTTTGTTTCTTTTTTAAAAATTGTATCACAAAAAATTTGTAACACTCCCGGATTTACTCACGCACTTTATGGATAGCACAAGAACAATTTACGAATGATTCTATTATTATATTAATTAGTAGCGATCAATTATTCGATTCAAAATCACTTGAAATATAAGAAAAGCGTAACATACATAATCCGACGTGATCCAAGACAAAAACTATATATTTGATGACTATAACAATCAAACAGGTTATATTTTTCCAAAGAGTATTAAGGCGATGTTGGATCAGTTTTATACATGCTTATTTTTGGACACTCATATCTCTTAATTGATTTTACAAATCTTAAAATCCTTCTCCACAATTAGAAAAATGATAAAAACATACCTCGAAAATTATAATTGAATACGAAAAACGAAAGTAAATTAAAAAGTTATAGTTTAATTATTGGCTTCTGCAGCTGACTCGTGACAACATGTGTTCCATATAAAAGTTTTAGACTTTGTATGTATGAAATAAGTAGTTTCCGGGGTATGAATTAAATGAAAGAACAATACGGAACTTGCAGAGTGAGCCTAGAAGCTCTATGAGATATGTGAATGTCTGAATATTGATTATGTAATTTGCACGCGAAATTGGTGCGAAGAGCAGTAATTGTGTTCATGGTAGTTTAGAGATCTTGCATTAGATGGTGCCAAAGTTGAAGAACAAGGACAGATGAGTGAGTTTGACAAAGAGCGCTATTCTATTTCTCTTAGGCTCGGTTTTTCATTATCTGATTAACTGATGATTAAATTTTACCTGATGTTTTATCCAATGTGCTTCATCTATGATGATGCCACAGGTGAAGCTTATTGGCTAAAACTTCAAGTTGAGTTTAATCAAAAGTTAACTAGATAATGAAAAACCTTTTTATTATTCTTTACTCTTCGCCTCACGCGCAACCCTCAGTCCGTTGAAGAAAAATCTGCAGTAATCTACTATACTGACGTCGAGTGAGTTCCTCCATCAGTCCAGCGTCGCCTTAACTAACTCGAAATCTGACATAACCCATATCTAAAAATTAAATTTATCGAAAATTCTTTAATATAAATAATATTCAATTATTTTTGTCTTTTTCTTTTCCTATTAAATTTTTTTTGTTAAATATGTTATTATTAATATTTCTTATAATTGAATTCAGGGATGGGCAAAAAGACGCGGATCAGCTCCAGTTGGTCTTCTATCAAGATTGGATGATTTTACATCAACGAACACATCTGCCAAAATTGATCATAGTTGTAGACGTGGATCAGTACCAACTGATATTACTAAACATCAAGGTATCAGAGTACATATATTTTAATTTTTATATTTGACACACCTATATTATTATACAGTATGTGTAAAACAATATCGACTTCAACAGCTACTTTGTTTATCAGATTTATCACAGACGCGCCATCTGTTGCATAGTGAAAATATGTTGTAACTTTAAAAACTTGTTTTTGTTTTTATTTTGTTAATTGTTATGAAAATGTTTGATAGAAAAAGAATTTACGATTTACTGAACACGCATACATGTTGCATTTTTTTAGACACAATTGTACTACTGTGTCTAAAATGTAAGACAGGTTTTCAATTTAAATCGCGCGGGTAAGCCGCACATCATAAATATTTTTTTTCTAAGTTGGCAGCATTATGACAGACATCTGTGACAAATTTCATGTTAAAACATTCATTAGTTTTTGCTTTACACTTGTTTTGTACGACGCTAAAAGAACATTCGGCGATTTTTACGAATGTCTAATTATATTGAGCAAAGAAGTTGCATTAAATTTTGTTTGCGGAATGAAATTTTGGGTGCAGAAACGTTCAGAATGTTGCAGAAAGTCTTTGGGGACCATGCTTTGTCGCAAAGAAATGTTTACAAGTGGTATAAACAGTTCAAAGAAGGTCGTGAAAGTATTGATGACAAATACTCGAATCTCGAGACGTCGGGGATGTTCGGTGGCGGTTTGGTTCGTTTCGGCGTCAGCATCCCCGCCGTTCGAGATCGGAGAGCAAACGGAGGCGAGCGAGTACGCTGATAACGGGCGTCGATTCGATTCGGCGCGCGTGCGCAGCAAGATACTCGACGCGCGGATGCCTCGGCTCTTGTGTACGCGCGTATGAAATATATTATGGACGCTGAGCGCCTACTCCTCGCGTGGCGGATATTCGGTGGGCGATTGTGGACGACAACCGGTCCATAAAGGGTGGTAGAAAGACGGTGTGTTACAATATATATATATATATATATATATATATATATATATATATATATATATATATATCACATATATATATATATACACATACACATACACACATACACACACACACACACACACACACACACACACACACACACATATATATATGTGTGTGTGTGTGTGTGTCCGGGAACTAGGGAACTTATTGCTTTGACAACATAGAAGAGATGAAAAGGGACAAAAAAGTTTTATACCATTTTGTGATATTCGCTATAATTATTGAATTATAAAATAAAATGTATGAACCAATGTGCGGTGACGCCACGCCATCGCTCCTAGCTCGTAGGCAACGGCGCGCAGACAAGTGACGCGTTGTTTGAATTTGTACGGCGCGACGGTCTAAATTCGTCTCACCGCGTGTACATACACTGTAAAAATCATATGTGTTATTTATTAAATATGTAAGGAGAAGCTTTAGCTAAAATAACACATTTGATTTGTGCAGTGTATGTACACGCGGTGCGGCGAATTCAGACCGTCGGGCCATGCCAATTCAGACAACAACGCGTCACCTTTTCCGCCGTGCGCCGTTGCCTACGAGCTAGGCGCGATGGCGCGGCGTCACCGCATATTGGCTCAGACGTTTTATTTTATAACTCAATAATTACAGCGATTATCGCAAAATGTATAAGACCTTTTTGTCCCTCTTCATCTCCTCTATATTTTCAAAGCGATAAGTTCCCTAGTTCCCGGACACCTTGTATATACATACATACATATATACATACATACATACATACAAACATACATGCGAGGGCGGTCTGATAAGTACTTAGCCTCACTGCCCAATGGTGCCAGTATCGCAAGAGAGATTTATTATCGTGTAGTACATTCTCGTAGACGGCTACTGTCAAAGTTTCAGCCGAATCGGACTCGTAGTTTTGTTTTGACCGCGTGTGGAAGCGGGCGTGTCCGCGGATTTTAGAAAAATGGAAAAAGAGCAATATCGGTTAGTGATTCGATTCTTGTTTTTGGAAGGGAAATCGCGCAGCAAAATCAAAGAGCGCTTGGATGTTGTATACGGTGGCTCTTCTCCTTCGATGGCGATCGTCAAAAATTGGTTTAACGAGTTTCAACGTGGTCGCACGTCGGTTTTTGATGAGCCACGCCCAGGTGCCCCGAAAATGGCTACCACGGAGGATAACGTGACAAAAATCCACGATCTCGTATTGGCAGACCGCCGATTGAAGGTGCGCGAGATAGCTGAAACAGTAAGCATCTCAAAAGACCGCGTGGGTCATATCCTGCATGAAATTTTGGGCATGAGAAAGCTGTCGGCGCGATGGGTGCCGCGTTTGCTCACTCCGGACAACAAGCGCAACCGTGAGACCACTTCAGAGCAGTGTTTAACGCTGTTTAAGCGCAATCCGAAGGAGTTTCTGCGTCGTTTCGTGACCGTCGACGAAACATGGATCAACTGGTACACACCAGACACCAAGGAACAGTCGAAACAGTGGACTTCACCCGGCAAACGTGCTCCGAAGAAGGCGAAGACTGTCCTATCGGCCGGAAAGGTGATGGCCACCGTTTTCTGGGATTCACAAGGTGTGATCTACATCGACTACCTGGAGAAGGGCAAAATGGTCACAGGGCTCTACTATGCCAAATTATTGGGCCGATTCGACGCCGAATTGCAGAAAAAACGGCCCCATTTGGCGAAGAAAAAAGTGCTCTTTCACCATGACAACACACTGGCTCACACCTCCGCCGTCGTCACGGCCAAATTGGTCGAATTGCACTACGAGCTGCTGCCCCATCCACCGTATTCTCCAGATTTGGCCCTGTGCGACCTTTGTTTCCAAACTTGAAAAAGTCACTTGCCGGGCAGAAATTTGAGTCGAATGAGGAGGTCATCGCCGCCACGGAGGCCTACTTTGCAGACCTCGAGAAAACGTATTTTTCAGATGGGTTAAAGGAGTTGGAGCATTGCTGGGTCAAGTGTATCGAGCTAAAAGGAGACTATGTTGAGAGAATAAATCGCCATTTTTCCAAAATTTTCGTTTTTTTTTGTAGGCTAAGTACTTACCGGACTGCCCTCATACACACATCACACACACACACACACACACACACACACACACACACACACACACACACACACACACACACATACACACACACACACAGGGTGATTCAGAACGACCCATGTGTCTCTGTAAAGACGTGTTCTTGAATAAATTCTGAATATATATATTTATTTATTTATTTATTTATTTATTTATTTATTTCTATATACAGAATGTTTGATTTAATTTGTCCAAATACGCAGAATAGGCCGTATTAAATAAAAAATTCAAAACAGATAAATTAGTGCAATTGGCTGAGGTTGTTATAATTCCTATATTTTCTCACTCTACACCTGAGAGACTCGATCGATTGAATTTAAGAAGTTGGCAATTTTATTAAATATCTGTGATTCTGTGTTGTTTTGTTATAAAACATTAAAAAATTGATAAACATTTATTTTTGAAAGATGTTTGTTTATTTTCTTCATTTATTCTTCTTATTGTTAAAAATACATTTTTAATCAATTTGATTAAAAGACATAACCTATTTCCTCTTTCTGGAAAAGCATCAACATAAGTTTAATCTGACGCCTGAGGATAATACTAAAATATAGAGAAGTTATAAACAATTATAAAAAAACAAAATAAATAATTTAAATATTATTTCAAAAATTTTTTATTAAAATAAAGAATTTAGATGCAAGTTAGTCTTAAATAATTTAATTACTAACATTTTTTTATATAAGAGAAAATACGGGGAAAATTTAAGGTAGAATATGAAGAAAAAAGAGAAATTTAAGAGGAGGAGAAAGGAAATTTTAGATAACTTTAGTGGAAACACTGATTACTTGTCTCAAGTATATTTTATTCTTGTAATTAAATTTTTCAGATAATGTACAAGATACACTTACAGAAATAACATTAAAATTTAGAGTGTTTACACTAAAAATTACTCAAAAAGATACTCAAATTCCCAGTGAGAAATAACAGGTTGAATAGTTGTCAAATCAACGTTCAAAAAACCAGGATATAGACGAAAATTGATCGATTTGACGTTTTTGTATCATTTAAATTAGACAACTATTAAACGTCTTCTATGAATAACTTCTTTGAAATATCCGCATAAATATTACACATTAGGCAACAAAATTATCACAACACTTATTTATACCAAAATTTTGCACAACTTCAAATAATCATAACTTTGTTAAAAATTATCATACTTAAAAGTTTTTTTTTTTATTTTAAAGCTTAAAATCTCTACTTTAAGGTGCATTAGGCCAATTTTGAATTTCTGCTTTCTTCCTTCCGCCATTTCTTTGAAGTTAAAGACGTGTTTTATTTCCAAACATTTGCATAGTTTGACGTATTCCACGGGGTAGGATAAATTTTTTTCGGAAATGTCACAATAGCCATCGTAAAATTTGGAGTTTTTCCTGCAAATTAAAAAATGTTGTCATGTAAAAACGCTCCATTACGCAGTTGAGCGGTGGCGCCGTGTGGCGCTGTAGACGGTGAGCGCTTGTTATCACCGCGCCGCCTCTCTAGTCACTTCAAGTAATCTTACTTCTTCACATATAGCCAAAGAATAAATACACGCTTTTCTATACAAAACCAACCTCGTGTTATTTTTTGAATAATTCCACCTTATTCAAACCCATCCTCGACATGTTATGGGCCCATCCTCAACAGTTAATTCGAAATTAGTGGAATTGTCGGTATTTTGTTATGCAAAGTAATATTTCGGTGAAAAATTGCAAAATTGCGAAATTGTGTGGTTAGTCTATCGCATCAAGCTCGCGTATGAACAAGTTAATATTGAAACAATGGAAAAAGAATTTGTTATCGAAAAACTCCGCGGCTCGGAAAACTACTATACGTGGCAATTCGCAATGAAAAGTGTTTTGGAATTTGAAGAACTTGATGGCACGATTGCGGAAGTGAACACTGAAACCGACAAAACAAAAGTAAAGAAAGCGAGAGCTTGGGTTATTGTCTGGGTGGATGAATCACTTTACATGCACATCCAACGTCACACGACGGCAATTGACGTCTGGACGGCGTTGAAACAACTGTTCGACGACAAAGGTCTCACACGGAAAATAACGCTGCTCAGGCATCTTATCACCGTGCACCTCGATGAATGCAACTCAATGACGGAGTACTTATCGGAGATTTTATCGATGGCGAATAAATTGGTTGGCATCGGATTCGCGATCACGAGTGGATTGGAGCGATTATGATGGTTGAACTCGGTGAGGAGTATCGCCTACTCATTCTTGGATTGGAAAGTAGCGGAGTGGCGCTGACCGCAGATAATGTGAAGACAAAATTGCTCGATGTGGACAGAGGCCGTCAAAGTGAGTCATCGTCGGCATTCCTAGATTATCCGAAATCCGGCGCAAGCGGCGGAAAGAAATCGGGTAAAAAGAAATTTGGTTTTAAATGCTACAACTGTGGCAAGATAGGTCACAAGCGGTCCAAATGCAAATCGAAACTGAGAGCTCAATCGGAGGATGCGAAGTTGACGGATGCATTCAATGCAAACGATCAAGTGGTGACCAGCATGAACTGGTACTTGGACAGCGGGGCGTCGAAACACATGATGCCACACCGAAACGAGTGAGTCCCAGTTGCCCACAGACCCGATCGGACACCACCAATTATATAATCTAACCCTCTCTTTTTTTTAAGTTGAGAAACGCCTTTATGACTCCTCGCGCCTGTGGGGACAAGACGCCGGGTATGTGGAACTCACCGACCTAGTAACTTGCCGGTATACCCACTAAAACCCAACTTTTTTCGGCGTCTGGGCTCGGAACGGATCACGGAATCGAATTAAGCACGCATCGCGATCCATCTTAGCTCAAACGAGTCTCCGCCCGAGAACAGAGACTCCCTCCGGAGTAAGCAACCGAGACTCGACCGAAATCGAACCCTGGTCGCCCGAATTGGGATGTCTCAGGGGTGCGATGGGTCCCAGCCCTAGGTTCGCACTCCCACATCCCAAGCCCCGGACGGATCAGCCGGGACAGGTCAGCCGGCAACTATCCCGCCGCTGATTCCACCCAAGGCGTACCTCCTCAATAGTGGAGAGGGTAGAGCCCTCTGTTTGATCTAGTTGACGCTATGAGGGTGCCCTTCTCCCCACTGTTCCTTTTCGGCTATCCCCCTTCCCCCTTCGAAGAATGCAGCCGCGCCAGCGAGTTGTCTTTGGCGGCAACCAATTCGCCGCCGCCAAGACGCTGGGCAGAGAGAGGGTGCCACACCGAAACGAGTGAGTCCCAGTTGCCCACAGACCCGATCGGACACCACCAATTATATAATCTAACCCTCTCTTTTTTTTAAGTTGAGAAACGCCTTTATGACTCCTCGCGCCTGTGGGGACAAGACGCCGGGTATGTGGAACTCACCGACCTAGTAACTTGCCGGTATACCCACTAAAACCCAACTTTTTCCGGCATCTGGGCTCGGGACGGATCATGGGATCGAACTAAGCATGCACCGCGATCCGTCCTAGCCCAAACAGGTCCCCGCCCGAGGGCAGGAACCCCCCTCCGGAGTTAGCGGCCAGAACTCGACCGAGGTCGAGCCCCAGCCGCCCGAACTGGGACGCCGGGAGTGCGTCGGACCCCCTTGGGAGAGGGCCCTAGGTACGCACTCCCGCGTCCCAAGCCCCGAGACGGGTCAGCCGAGCAACTACCCCGCCGCTGATTCCGCCCGAGGCGTACCTCCTCAACGGTGGGGAGGGTAGAACCCTCTGTCCGGTCTATCCGGCGCTGTGAGGGTCCCCCCTTCCCACCGTTCCTTCTCGGCTCGGCTCAAACCCCCCCCCCGAAGGGGGGAGGAGCAAAATGAGCCCACGTAATCTAACCTTTTTTTTTTTTTTTTAACGGGGGGAAAATACTCATTGTACCCCGGGTTGGCTAGACCACGGGAGTGTGGGACTCGGGACGCGGTACCCCTCGCCGGCACAGACTGCTTGCGCGGTAGAAAGTTGGCGAGGCCCGGCCCGCCTACCCACTAAAATCCCACCGAGCCCATCTCGCCCCGTTGCGTGGAGGGACCGGGATTGCTATAGCACTCTCCAACATCCCTCCACTGGGGATCGGAGCATGAAGCTCCCCGACGCGCCAGTTCGTCGGGTTGGGAGTCGGGCTTTGCTGGCCCAGCCGAGATACGTCAGCCGGTAGGGCCTAGCCCGACCCCGGGGATGCGGAGCGAGGCATCACGCACCCCCGCGCCCATTTAGGGCCATGGGGCCGCTCCCGACATATCGCCGGTGCAAGCCCCACGCCCAGGGACGAGCGGTCGCCGCCGCCCGCCCCGCCTCCTCACGTCCACGGCGCTCGCGTGGCCGGGCCGGGCGCCAGGAGGGAAGACATCTCGCCCGGCGCCAGGCCCCATCGGCCTGGGCCCCGTCCCGTCGCATCCCCCGAGCGCTAGGGGCAGCTAGGGGCGGGCACCCGAGGAGCGGCACTATCGCCGCTTCCCCTTGCCGAGGACGGGCGGCCCCGGGGAGGGCGCACTGGGCGCACCTCCCTTAGACCTCGCCTCCCTCGTGGCCTTGCTCCCCCTCCGCTCCCTCTGCGGGAGTTGGGGGGGAGGGGGAGAGAACCACCCGGGCCACGGGGAGGTTATCCCCAGAAGCGTGGCTCACCACGCTAGCAGCGTCACACGCGTCGTCTCCTCGACCGCGCGCGTCTTTGGCGGCGGGGGCTCCTCCCCGGACTCCGAAGTGTCCGAGGTGGACCCCGGCAGCCGAGCATCCACCGCAGCCGGGGGCCCATCTACTGGGACCCCGCCCGCGGGAGACGCACCCCCCTTGGCGGCCTCGGCCACCGCCGGACCGTCGCCCCCAACGGCCTGAGCGCCGCGGGCAGCGTCAGCGTCCGGCGATGACGGAGGCCGCTCCATTTCCATTTCCTCCTCTCTCCCCAGATCCGGGGAGGAGGGAGGAGGCCCCCCGGCCCTCCGAGGCATGGGGGGTATTTTGGGGCAGCCCGCGCCACCCGGTGGCCGGCTGCCTTGTTGCGGGAGGCACATTCGGGACAGAACGGTGGATTCGCGCACTGAGCCCTAGTGTGACTCTCCCCGCCGCAGTTGAAGCAGCACCGGGACCGGTCAAAGTAACCGGGACACCGGTGCTGCATGTGGCCCTGTGCCAGGCAGCGATAGCATCGCTGTGGAGGCGCCTTAAGTGCCTCCACGCGCGCAGCCGCCCAGCCCAGGGCCACTTTTCCCACCTTGGCGAGTCTCGCCGCCGCCGCGACCGGGCACTGCGCAATTACAGAGCCCATGCCCCGGCGGCCGCGAGTAACTCGACCGACTATAATGTCAGTGGCGCTGCATGCTCCGGCGCATGCAAGCGCCACCGCCACCTCCTCCGGCTCGGTGGAATCTAGGAACCCGGACACCCGGACCCCCACCCTACGCATAGGGCAGGTTATCCGGATCCCCGGGCCCCCAGCCACCCGCCTCATTTCGGCCGCGAGGCGCTCCGCCGCCGGCCGACTATCCGCGCCGGGGATCTCTAACAAGACACCCCTGGCTTGCGATACCCTGAATTTGAGGCCCAGGGCGGGCTGAGGGAGTATGTCCCCCAGGTTAATCGCCGCCTTGGACCTCCTAATAACGTCGGTGTAGGAGGCACACCCCGGCTCCACCGTGATCGCAACCACGGAGGAGCGCGGGATCCGCCTCCCCACCGCACCCGGGGCAGCGGACGCCGCACGGGACGTCCCCCCCCAGTCTTACCCCCCTCGGCCCCTTCTTCCGCACCGGTGCAGGAGCTGTGCCCCTGGGCTAGGCAGCGGAAGCATCGCTGTGGCGGTGCCTTGAGCACCTCCACGCGAGCCGCTACCCAGCCCAGGGTCACACTCCCCGCTCGGGCGAGTCTCGCAGCGGCGGCGACCGGGCACTGCACTATGACAGAGCCCAGCCCCCGCCGACTGCGCACCACTCGGCCCACCCTGAGGTCCGCCACGAAGCACTCCCCGGAGTCGGCGACCGCCGTGGCCACCTCCTCCGGGGTCACTGAGTCATCGAACCCGGAAATGCGGATCCCCACCCTCCGTAGAGGGCATGAGATCCGCACGTCCGGGCCCCCCGCGACGCGCCTCATCTCTGAGGCCAGCCTTTCCGCGGCTGGCCTACTGTCTTCGCCGGGGATCTCCAGGAGGAGACCCCCGGTCTGGGCTCGGCGGACTCGTAGCCCCTTTCCACCCTGTGGCAGCACGTCCCCGAGGACAATTGCCTCGCGGGCCCGCCGCATCACTCCTGCGTAGGAGGCGTCGTCCCCAGTCACCGTCACCAGAATCGCCGATGACTTGGGGACGCGCCTCCCAATCTTCTTCGCCGCGAGCGTTTGGCTTCGCGGCGGACCTCCTCCCTGTTTTTTCCCTCCCTTTTTCTTGCTCGGCCCGGTCGCCGGGGGGGCGGCAGATGCCGCTACCCCCGACGGCCGGCCCGATGCTGTACCGAATCCTGGGGGGAACACCCCCAGCCACTCTCCTCGGGCCGAGTGGAGGGGGCTTTACGGCCCCCTTTGTCCACCCTCCTCCTCTTCCGGGTGCCGACGACCTCGACCCAGCTCCGATCGCTCGCAGGCGTATCGGGGCCGGGCGCTGCCGCCGGCACGTGGGGGGCGCGGGAGGCTCCTCCGGCGGAGCTCCCGTACTCCCCTTTCCCCCCTTCCCCTTCTTCTTCTTCTTGCCGCTCCTGGCGTCGGTGGGGACGGCGGCCGGGACAGCCCCCATCTCCACCCGCGCCAGGCGCCTCTCCAGGCCCTCCACCGTCGCCGTCAGCCGCTCCAACGTCCCCAGCACTCGCTCCTCGAAAGGAGAAGAGCAGGGGGCAGAAGCGACCACCGGAGGCGGCGAAGGGGAAGGAGATCTTCTCCTCAACGTCTGCGGGGCGGCTGCAGACGAGGAGGGGCCACTCTGGAGCATGAGGGCCCTCTTAGCGACCCCCAGCTGGCCCCTCAGCTCGGCGACCTCGGCCCGGAGGGAGCGAACCTCCTCCTCCCGGGCCGCGGTCGTCGCCTCTTCCTGACCATCATCCCGCCCGAGACGGCCCATGGCGCGGTACGCCAGCGTCATGAGCGCCTCCCGGGCGAGATGGGTGTTTAGTTTCATACGCCCCGACAGGTTGCCCGACAGTGGGCAGCCCGTCGAGGCCTTGTTACGCGCCCCCTCGACCTCGCGGAGCCAACCATCGGCCAGACCGGCCAGGTCCGTGGTCGTGCTCCGCGAGATCACCCCCAGCTGCCGGTCGACGTACCGGCGCTGATCCGGCGTGAACAGGGTCGGGGGGATCCTGATGCGCTGCCGAGGCCGCGCATCGTTCTCCCCCGTTCCCTCCCCCTCCGACTCAGAGCTCCGGATGACGTTAGCTCTGAGTCGGCGGGCCCTAAATCGCTCCAAGGGAACCCCATGGAGCCGGTCCTCCGCGTCCGCCCCGTCGGACAATGGGGAAGGGGACCTGAAGGGTCCACTCCCGTCCAAACGGGGTCGGCCGCGGGCGCGCCTACTCCTAACGTGAGCCGGAAGGTCGGTTCCGTCCCCCGGAACATCCGGGACACGGACACGGCCCTCCGACTCCTCCAGATCGATGACCGGCTCCAGAGGGTTCCCGGCCATCGGCTCCTCCTCCTCCTCTCGCCGATCCACATCCATGGGCTCGGCATCGAGCCGAGAAAGCCCCTGCCGCCTCCTTCGAGGCGGGTCAGCGAGGTCTTCCTCGTCCGAGGCTCCCCCACGGACACGGATCGGCGTCGACCCCTCCTTTCTTCTCGGTTGTGGCGCGTATGCCACCAATTCAAAGAATCGGGTCCCCTCCGACCCGATAGCGCTAGTGTCCTGCCGACCGCCGCCCGTCTTGCGACGACCGTCGGCCAGCAGGATCGAATCCTCCCCCGCGGACTCGGTCAAGGCTCCGGCCCAGCGAGCCCTCTCCCTTGGCGTCAATTCATTGAGGGAGGCATATCCCTCCCCCTGGTCTTCTGAGGAGGATGAGGACCCCCCCGTAAATTCCCCCCCCTCCCATTCGGAGTCCTCCCCCTCGGACAGCTCTCCTTCGAGCTGCTCGAGGGTGAGGAACCGATCTATCGCGTCACGAGCCTCGGGCCCGAGGCGCTCCCGCACCTGCAGGAGCGTCTCCCTGCGCGTCCTCCACGGCTCATAAAGACTAGCACGAATATATGCCACAGTATCCCGTTCGTCGTCGGAGCCTGTGGGCACCCCGAACGACAGCCCGTCGGTTGATATCGACAAGGGGGCACCCGGGACACTAGTCCCCCCTTGCCGGCCCTGGGGTATCCGACCCCCCCTGCGCGGTAAGTTTTCTTTCTCATTGTCCATGTCTATCATAGTTGGGGTATTGTTTCGCGAGGGGAACCCCACCCTCGCCCCGAGGGGTACTACGGGTCGGCGTTCGGGGACCACCGACCCGAGGCGAACCTAATGGACAATACAAACATCACACACGCCGACCAGGGAAGAACAGAAAACAAAACCCAAGTGCACGCGGTTAAGCGCACACCCGGGATGACCCACGATCGACGCGTATCAGACAATGGACTGCGGCGGGCAGACGGGACCCCCGATCCCGGCAGGCACCCACAGCGATCCCCCGACCAGAGGCCTCGGCGAGAGCTAGCACCCCCCACGGCGATGCCCCCGCGCTAACGAGGAACATCCCCGAGAGGAAGCGCCAGTCTCACCGGTGTACGGGCTGATCCTAGGCCCGAGGGCCCGGTGCCGATGCGCCCGGGCTAGCCGGAGACATCGACAACCAGCGGGTCAACACGCGGGATTTAACCGTCGACCGGATGATCGCTCCAGGATTCCGCAAGGAGAAGGCGACCCGACCCCCCGCCGCGACGAACACCGTACATTAAACACAGAACACACCACCATGGCGTCTGAGGCGCGAAGACACGACACTCAGACGCCGCCTCCTTGATTTTTTATAGAGGTTGACTCCTCGCGACCCGGGCGGTGAAGCCAAGGTCCCCGGTCCATCCCGCACGTAATTTCAGCGCGTGATGGATTACGGTGTGTCAGCTCGGGCGCCAGGGTGGCTGAAGTCCCTGAATCTACGGTCTATGCAAGACCGCAGACCCCTAGCGAGCTCGGGAAACCGCAGGAACGCCAATTCCTGTATCTAGAGTCGTCGCACGGCCTCGGGAGGCCCCGAAACGACTCCAGACCCCTACGGGGAATCTAACCTAACCTAACCTAACCTAACCCAACCAACGAAAATACTCTAGGCATTGGCCGCTATGATTGGTGATGTCCAATCGGGTTTGTGCACAACTGGAATGCTCCCCACCGAAACATCCTACAAAATTTTCAGTCAGGAAATTTCCTGGAAATTTTGACCGCCAACAATCAGAAGTTGAAGATGGTTGGTAGCGGCACGGTGGTAGTGTCAATTGACGATGTGGACATCCAAATGTAGGAGATGCTCTACGTGCCGCAATTGACGGCAAATTTGCTGTCAGTGGCGAAGATCAAAGCGGCTAGAAACAAGATTTGACGAAACAGATTGCCAGATTTACAATCCGAGAAGTCAGAAGTTACTGCAAACGCGTGCACGGAATGGTGTGTACGTGGTGGACAGCAATGCGATCGAATGTTGTCTGGCGAGTGGCGACATGGTTGGTGCCGACGGAATGGAAAAGAATACAATGGATTGGCATCGAAAGCTCGGACAGCTGAATATCGGTGACATGATTTGACTGAAGGGCCTGGTCGATAGCCTCGAGTTTGATGGAAATGGTGAAGACGTGCCGGAATGTATCATGTGTATGATAGGGAAGCAATCTTGGGCTCTATTTCACTCGTCGAATACGGAAATTAAATCGACAAAAATCCTGAAATTGATACATACGGATTTATATAGGCCAATGGAAGTGACATCCAGCGGAGGAGCCAGGTACTTGTTGGCATTTATCGACGACTTTTCCAGGAAAGTATTTGTCTATTTTTTGAAAGCAAAAGCGGAGGTGAGTGACACCATTAAGGCCTTCATGAAGATGGCAGAGAGGCAGACAGATCGGCGAGTCAAACGCATTAGGTCCGGCAACGGGACTGACTTTGTGAATAGCACCAACAAGGCATTTTTCAAAAATGTTGGAATCATCCACGATGCGTCATGCGCCTACACTCCCCAACAAAATAATGTAGCGGAACGTATGAACCGGACGCTGGTAGAACGCAGCAAGTGCCTGTTCATTGATGCTGAATAGGAGAAACGTTTTTGTGGTGAGGCGGTGAGCATGGTCGCCTACGTTGTCAATCGATCGGTGAACCGTTGGAAGAAAAGTTCCAGAAGAAGTATGACGCGGAAAGCAAATTGACGTGTCAAACCTGAAATTTTTTGGCACGCTAGTAATGGTGCTCATCCCCGAGATCTACCGGAAAAAGCTCGATCCAAAGTCAAAGCAGTTGGTGTTTGTCGGATATTTGAAACGCAGAAGGCAATGCAATGCTTGGATGTCAAAAGGTTTTAGTGAGCTGTGACGTCAAGTTCCTGGAGCCTTGGAATGCAAAGGTAATAGTCAAACATTTTATTGATGATAATGTTGACGTCATTCCAGAGAAGCCAGAAGAGCAATCGAAGACAGTTGAGGGTGTATGCCAGAAAGATCCCAAAAGTAATCGAGGCAATGATGGTGGCGGGGCTGCGGTCAACAACGCTGCAGGTGGTAAGGCTGCGGATACGCCGGTCAACAACATTAAAGGCCTAAACTATCATGAGGATGAAGCATTGCGAAAATCGCGGCGAATCCCAAAGCCACTTTTTTGAGTTGGGGAATGTGTTACGCATCTCTGTGCCTGCGGAGACAGAGCCAGGAGTATGCGGGGCTCCCTCTCTCCCGGGGAGGTATACCCACTAAACCCCAACTTTTTCCGGCGTCTGGACTCGGGACGGATCACGAGATCGGGCAAGCATACATCGCAATTTTTTTTTGTTTAAGGCAAGCAGGGACTCCCCTCCGAAAGTTAGCGGCCGACCGACAAGTCGGTTAGCCGCCCTAATCGGGACACGGGTTGTGATACTTTCGGCTCCCCGAACCCCCGGTGTCCCGTGTCCCAAGCCACAGACGGGTCGACCGGGCAAATACCCCGCCGTTGACACTGCCAGAGGCATACCTCCCTTTGCTTAGGGAACAAGATGTAGGGCGACCAGACTTGATAAACCCCACCGCACTTCTCGGATCCACCCTCTCTGAGAAAAGAGGGGGAGCCACGCGAGACTTGTTTAGTCCCGCGCAACCGCCACGGCGCCTCACTTTATATCGGACGCAGGAGGGAGGAGGGCCTATTGCTGCTGACGCAGGAACACGCGGCGCCTCCTCCCCGGCCTGCGCTTTCTCTTCGAGGGAGCGTTCGGATCATTCTCCCGCGCTCTGAAGGTCACCGCCTCCCAACTCTCCCTGAGACAGAACTTTTGAGTTGCTGCACGTTCCGACCACTGAAAATGTAGCCGACTGTCTCATCAAAGGTGTGACGGGCCAGAAGCAGAAGTTCTGCGCTTAATATATGGGTCTGCAGAGTATTGTGAGCCAAAGAGTTGATTCGGACTTTTAGTCTAACTGACCATCGTCCTAACTTTGGGCCACTTGGATGAGTCATTAGGGCTCATCACGCCAGTGATATTAATGTGTCTTAAGCATTGTTTCTTTGAGTTCCTCTTTAGATTGTAGCTTACGATAAGTTGTGGTGTTGTCATGTAAACGTCCCATTACGCAGTTGAGCGGTGGCGCCGTGTGGCGATGTAGACGGTGAGCGCTTGCTCACTTCTTTGCACGTAGCGAAACAATAAATACACGCTTTTCTGTACAAAACCGATCTCGTGCTATTTTTTTTAAATAATTCCACCTTATTCAAACCCATCCTTGACAAAAAAAATCAGGTTTGTACGATTTTTTTTTTTTTTCAAGGAGTAGGTTGTATCAAAGTTATGTATGCATTTTTATCAGCATTACGCGGATTTTGATTTGTCTCATTGATGATGAAGTGATCTCTAGATGACGTTATTCGTCTTCGTCCTTTTTTTTTGATGAAATCCGCCTGTTTTTTTATAACCAGCCGAAACTCGAGAAATAGAGGATTGATGAATACCTATGCTCCTTGTAACATAACTTTGATTCAATCTTGCAAAAGAGAAATGATTCGCGCACATTGAATTTTGTTCAAACGAGACATTGTTACGACTTTATCGTTTGCATCTCGAGTGATACAGTAAAGAATAAGTTTACGCGTATATAGAGTTTTGGTGGTTACAGTTTTTGAATGATTCAGAGAAACGCTGTGAAATGTAGTGATTTACATTAATTCCCATAAAAGCTGTAAACACCAAAACTCTATATAAAAATAAACTTCTTCTTTACTGTGTCACTCAAGAAGCAAACGATAAAGTCATAACAATACCTCGTTTGAATGAAATTCAATGTGCGCGAATCATTGCTCTTTTGCAAGAAGAATCAAAGTTATGTTGCAAAAAGAATAAATGTTCATCGATCCTCTATCTCTCGAATTTGGGCTCGTTATTAAGAAACAGGGAGACTTTATCAAAGGAAAGGACAAGATTGAAGATGAATAACGTCAACTAGAGAAGATTGCCTGATCATCAATGAGACAAATCAAAATCGGGATAATGCTGGCAATAACTGACAAAAATGCATACATAATTTTGATACATCCTAACAACTCGAAAAAATCATACAAACCTAATTTTTTTTTAATTTGCAGAGAAAACTCCAAATTTTACAATGGCTATCGTGACATTTGCGAAAAAATTCATTTTCCGTAGAGTGCACCTTAAAGTAGAGATTTTAAGCTTTAAAATAAAAAAAACTTCAAGTACGATAATTTTTAACAAAGTTATGATTAATTGAAGTTGTGTACAATTTTGGTATAAATAAGTGTTGCGATAATTTTGTTGTCTAGTGTATCATTGCACCACATAATTTTAATGAGCAAAACAATATTTTTGTAATATTTAAAAAAATATTTTTTGTAAAAAAAATTCTCAGGTATTTTTTTCAGAAATTCTCGAGCGGCCACCCATTCAAGTCATAACTCCGGCTTAACAATGTTTAATCTCTGCGACTGCTGCGAACTAATCCCTCTGTGACTACCTTTGAACACTTTGTACTAAAATGTGTAAATAATTGATAGATCAAGACAATATATGTTATCGAACAGATAAAACATGTATAATTAAAGAATAATATTTATATAAAATTATTGTTTTTTACTATTTTCACAAATACAAAATAGCATCTGGAATAACTATTTGTTTAAATAAGAATGCAATTAGAAATTATGTGTCAATATATAATAATACAATAATTAAATTAAATATGAAAAAATTTTGCGAAGTCGGGTTAATAAATGACGTTTAAAAGACGTCTTACTACATGACCCAATTTTCAACTTTATTTTATCTGGATAAAAGAAAAAAATAGTTATGTTAATTATTTTTATTAATTATATATTTGCAAAACTACATCTAATAGAAACGAAATTCTCGAATGGTTGAAAAGTATTTCAAATAAATATTAATATCAACCATCTACAACATTGACGTCGAATAGTCTTTTCAACTTATTATTTTTCACTGGGTACTACCCAATTTAGTGTTATTTTAAACACTCAACTTGGACATAATCTCAATAACTTATGTATTATTCTCAATTTAAAAATTAACTTAAGTGTTAAGGCGATGCTGGAATGTGTGTGCGTGCATGTGGACGTGTGCATGTGTTTGTGCGTGTGCGTGCGTGTATGTGTGCGTGTGTGTGACGGCTGAACTCACTCGACGTCAGTATTACAGATTTTTTTTTTTATAAACAGTTGATCAACATGTGATCTCGCGTGAAGCAAAAATATAAGAGAAATAGTGCTAAGACAAAATAAACAAAAACCAAAACAGCTAACAAGAACAAATAATGTAATCATGTATCTTCTTTGTTGAAGACACATGATTACATTATTTGTTCTTGTCTTCAGCACCATCTAATACAAGATCTCTCATCTACCATATTACACAATTACTGCTCTGTTTTTTTTTTAAACTGATTTTGCCAAATTAAAATGATCAAAACATACAAAATTTTAATTTCAAGATTACTAAAGCTTCTGAGCCCATTCTGAAAAGCACAGTATTGTTTTCTGTTGAAATTCCGAGGGTATATCATGCTTATTTTAAAAGTACAAAGTCTCAAATTTTTATGCGCAGCAAGTGTCAACTAACAAATCTATATTTTTATAATTTTTTCTTGTTTTTCATATTAAATTATTCTATACTTTTGTTATAATTGTTTCATTTTGCAAGAGAATTTTTTAATTCGTGTCTTCAATAAAAAAAAAGTCTGAAAATGTGTATACAGACGACTCCAGCATCGTCTTAAGCGGATACTAAACCTGAGGCCGAACATCCTCAACGTCGGTATTACAGAAACTTTTTTCGAGCGAGAGTCGAACGGCACGCGGTCGCGCGCGAGACGAAGGGTAAGAAGAATAGTACTAAGGCCAGGCGAGTAGGCTAGTGATCTTTATTCAACGCATTCATATCATCTGTCCTTGTTTTACGACTTTAGCGCCATCTAATGCAAGATGTCACCTACTGTGTCCCACAATAACTGCTCCATTTACCATGGTTTATCTTCTTTACATGCACAAATTTTCAAGCACGTTTATCTTTTATTTTAGATTTCTAAGACAAGTTTCGGAAATTCTACCTTTTTGTGTGTAATCTGCACAATATACTTGTTTTGAAGAAAAAGACCGTCAAATATTTGTTTGAAGCAAATATTGGTACTTGTTTGCAGCTCTAGATGCTACGTTGGACTGAGATTAAATAAAAAAAGATATGAATTTAACATTCTCGGTATAGAGTCGATTATAAGATACATACCTTAATACTTAGACTTCAGTTAAGGAGAAGGATTTTGAATGTAAATGCAATTAGAAAAACGGCGTGTGCAAAAATTAATTGCTTTTAAACGGTCTAAAACAATGTTCACGATATTAGAAATCAGTTCAAATTCTTGGACCGAAAACTGTCTAATCAACCAACTTGCACTTTTTATGAAAAAGCGACAATTTTATTGACTACACATTTCTTGATCCGAGAACTTGGATCGATTTTTAACGTGAACATTAACCTTTACACTATGATTAAAGTTTAAGATAACAATAAGTTACAATCTTTATAGTAATATACTTTATAATATACATATAATATACAGGATGAATCTTAATGGTTGTTCCAAAATTTTGCCATAAGAGATGACTTACCAACTGCACCTGTAATTTACTAAACGCTCCTAAGATGACAACTGATTCGGTCAACCGCGCATATGCGGTCCGAGTAGGTCCGAGGGATATGTATAGGTCTCTGGTGAAAATTTTTCACAGATTTCTTTATATAATTTTTCTGAATATTTGTATAATTTGTATAACTTTTTCAGATTTTTCTATAAGAATTAAAATACTTTTCAAAAATATTCAGAATGTCTACATTGTTTCTCAGGATTTTTTATACACTTAGCAGCAAAATTAAAGGATCACCTATTTTGACTCCCAAAAATAGGCGAAATTCAAGAGAGTATAACATTATCAAAAATAATTGTGAAAAAATGTTTAAAAAAGCATTTTAAAGCTTAAAATTTCTAGTTTTGAAATTGATAATTTATTAAACGATTTATAGATTGTTTACGAAGTTACGCGGATTCAAATGGGCATGCGTCAAATCTCAAAATTTTTTACAAACTTTGCAAAGCTCCACGACGTGAAATAAAAATTGTACGGAAATGCAGTTTACAACATTTGAAAGCGCGAATCTTTACCTTTAGTTTACATACTTGTTGAACGTTGTACGATTTTTATTCACCAAGTTATTCAACATTGAAGCAAAAATGGCCTTTTTTGCTTCAATATTGAATAACTTGGTGAATAAAAATCTTACAACGCTTAATTAGTACGCAAATTAAAGACTCACTCTTTTGAATCCTGTAAACCGTGGGATTTTTATTTTACGCCGAGAAGCGGCGAATTTTGCAAATTTTGTTCAAAACATCCGTCAAATGTTAAAATTTTATAAAAATTTTGTCAAGTTGCACAGTGTGAAATAAAGATCGCACACAAATGCAATTTAGAGCATACGAAAACGTAAATCTTTACCTTTAATTTGCCCACTTGTTGAGCGTTGTACGATTTTTATTCACCGAATTATTCAACATTGAAGGATGAAACTATTTTTGCTTCAGTGCTGAATAACTTGGTGAAAAAAAAATCGTACAACGCCCAAGAAATATGCAAATTAAAGATTAAGATTCAATTTTGAATGCTGTAAACCGCATTCATACAGTTTTTATTTTACGCCGTGGAGCTTTGCAAAGTTTGTAAAAACTTTTTGAGATTTGACGCATCTCCATTTGAATCCGCGTAACTCTGTAAACAATCTGTAAATCGTTAATGAATTATCAATCTTGAAACTAGAGATTTCAAGCTTTGAAATGTTTTTTGAACAATTTTTTTACGATTATTTTTGACAAAATTACACTGTTTTGAATTTTGCTTATTTTTGGAAGTCAGAATAGATAAGGCTTTAATTTTGCTGCCAAGTGTACTTGTTAATTATGAAATATCCTAAGATATTTGACACAACTATTAAGACTCACGTTGTATATTGCAAAGACTTACCTATATTTTTATAGAAATTTGCAGAACGTTCTATATGAAAATACGAGAATATTCTATAGTACTTTATATAAAATATTCTATTCGTGTTCATAGAATATTTATAAGTTTGCCGTTCGAATATGCTATGGACATATTATTGATATTTGACCGTGTTTTTCATACACTCTACACAATGTTCAAATATTCTTAATAAATATTCATAAAACATTCATACAATATTTGTGTGTTTCCTTATGGAAATAAATTATTGGAAAGCCAGTAATCACTATTAAAGAATTATTAATAAAACTGTTGAATTATTCGTTGTAGTTTCTTTGCGGATTATTGGGACGAACTATTAGTTCAATAGTAAAACTATTCGTTGTACTTGTAACTATTGAAGGATTATTGGGCTCATTAAATAAAATAGAATTAAAAATGTGTTTTAAATAAAAACAATTTTTCTTTTCTGTAAAACTAGAATCCTCTAATCTATTTTTTTTAATTATAGAGGTGCTAGCTTTGCAAAGGTTTTTTCTTAAAAATTTTTTTTCGGAAATCTCCAAGCAGTCACTTATTAAAGTCGTTATGCTGAATGATGCTTAACTTCTGTGACTTCTGCGAACTGATCCCTAGCGATGATCTATGAACACTTTGTATTAACACATGTATTTCACTGATAGATCATGTCAATATATATTATCAAAACGATGAAACATATATTATTAACTCTTTGGAGTCTATCGGTACATATGTGTCCTATCTATGTATTACGTTTGTCTAATGGTACAAATAGATCCCGTTTTTCCATTATATACGAATTTCATTTATCTATCATGGTCGAAAAAAAGCATCCTACATTCATAAAATTAGCATTTCTTGATATTAGCATCCATATTTACATAAAACATGACTTCAGATATAACACTAGTAAACGAAAAAGAAATCAGACTCCAAAGGATTAAAACATATTATTTATATAAATATTACATAAAATTTATAGTTTTTTTTACAGATTTTCACAAATAAATAGCATCTGGAATAATTTTTTTGATATTCATTTAAATAAGAATACAAATAGAAAAAAATTAATATGATACAATAATTCAATTAAATATGAAAAAATTTTTATTGTTTAATTTTAAATCTTTATTCCAAATAATTATGTAAAATAAGTTAAAACAAACGTTTTTTAAATGGATTTTAAAATAAGTAATAAAATAAGTAAATAGTTTAAATGTTAAATATATATTAAATAAACATTAAATAAATATTAAATAAACGTTTATTAATAAACACTAAGTATTGAAAATAGTAAATAAATGTTATACATATGTGTATTGAAATTATTTTCTCAAATAAATAATTCATGAAAAATAAGTACTGAAACAATATTAATAGCATTTTTTTTTATTCAGAAAAAAAGAACTAGGCCTGGCAGAGCCATCTGGCCAATACAAATGTCCTTACAAAGTAGGTTACAATAGTAATGCAGAGGCGGTTAAATACAAACTCAAATATTGAGCTATATCGAGGATAATTTAAGAAATTATAATGTATAGATTTAAATTATACAGAGATATTTTGGAAAACCAAGATTACAGTTGGATAATAATACAATATATTATAAAAGAGTTTTTGAAATGCAGGTTTATATAGATAAAAAAAGTCTAAGCCTAGTATTAAACAGTCCATTTTATGAGATTATTTCGCGAATTATCACAGACAGACAGTCAATAATATTTTGATAATGTATTACACTATAGGGCGTATTCCCCATTATAGCCGATATTAAAGAAAATTAAAGTAAGGATAGTAAAAGTCCTGCATAGTGTATTAAATAATTAAGTAAGTGAGTTAGATGGTAAAATGGTGAGACCAAGTTCACACAGAGTAATCCTTACAGTTAACTTAACTAATTAATACTGCAGATAAACTTATACTTGATATTAAAAGAAAAAAAATTAAAAAAAGGAATAGTTTGCAAAAAAGGGGCTGGTTTAAATTTGGAATGACCTGATACCGAACTTAAAATGAGCTTAAAATTATGATTCTAAAGAATTTAAACCTAAACATGTGAGCATTTGTATGTGCCTAGCTATGTACATCCTACTTAATTCTATCGTTAAAAATATAGATAGAGATGTGTATTAATACGACTACCTAAGTTTAACCTATCACAATTATAATAAACATTATGAAAAAATACGAGCCCTTCGATAATCCTTGCCCACTCAAACAGATAACGTTAGTAGGGCATTCCGTGAAGTTTTGAATATTATCCGTAATTGGAATTAGCATGTGGTTAGAGCGAGCGAGAGTCCGCGAAATATAATTACAGCCCAAGAATTCAAACCTAACCTTCAGGGGAGGCTCCCTGGCCTCATAGATTATGGCATTAATCGGCGTAGTTTTTCTATAACTCAACGCCGTGCGGCAAGCCTGAGATTGCATCATTTCTAGTTTTCTAGTAATATATTGAGGAAGGTTGAACCATACAAATTCCCCGTACTCAATCCGTGATCTTATTAGTCCTTTGTATAACATAAGGAGCAGAAAGGGGTCTGAGCCCCATCAGGTAGTTCTGAGAAAGCTCAAAATGGCTAACGGCTTGCTACAGCTAGTAACCACCTTGTCCACGTAACTGTTCCATTTCAAGTTGTTTTAAAATAATAGCTCAAGAAACGCACACAGGGCACGGCGCGAATTATCAAATTTTTCATACAGATAGACCAGAAGCGGTCTCTCTGATTGTTTCCCTTACCAAAAATATAGAGCTGTGATTTATCGGGAGCGAGATCCAGTCCCAACGAACCAAACCAGTCAGCCGCTCTATTACCCGCTTTCTCCAGCTCCGACAAAACGGTGACATGATTCTTGTGAGATATGTATAGGCAGACATCATCTGCATACTGTAAAATTTTAATGTTAGCATTATAACGGAACAAATTCTTTAGTTAAGCGACACAGATAAAGTATAATATTGGACTCAAAACTGAATCATGCGGGAGACCCCTTTGAATGTGTCTGATTAAATTGATGTCATCATATTTGAACTGTACTATCTTTGAAAAGGCAAGATTGAAACTAAATTTAATAAATGCAGGAGGCAGTTTCAGTTGAATTAATTTATGAACTAAGATATCCCATAATACGTTATCATAGGTGCCTTTAATATCTAAGAATAAAGCATAAGTGTTTTTATTGTTATACCAATTGTTACAAATGTCCGAATGGAGAATTGCTATGTTGTCTGCACAGGATCTCCTACTGCTGAATCCTGCTTGGCTATTAGGTAGCATATTAGATTTCTCGAGCCACCAGCAAAGTCGGTCGTTAATAAGCTTTTCCGCCACTTTCATAGTACATTGAGCGAATGAAATTGGACGAAAGTTATTCGAGTCCTTTTTGAAATAAAAAAACCTGAAACCTATTCCATTCAGCTGGGAAAAACTCCAAATCGACGATTTCTAACATAAGGCTCAGCAGACATTTCTGGAAGATTGGAGGCAGCGCTTGTAAAACACGGTAATCTATTCTATCGAGACCAGGACACGAGTCGGGTCTGGCCGAATCGATAATCGTATCAAATTCTGTTAACGAAAACAAAGGAAATTGGACGTGGTCGTACGACAACCGATCTAAATGAGGCGGCTCGGGAGAGCACCAAGGAAGGCACAGTTCATCTATCTGATTAAAAATAATTTTCGAAGAAGATTCATCATAAGCGTTAGCTGTCTTTTTTCTATGGAACTTGTTACCCATAGCTCTTATTTTTTACCAAATATATTTTAGACTCGAGAATCTATTTAGCGAACCGCAGAAATTGAGAAAAAATTTGCGTTTTCTTTTCTTAAAATACGACTTGGTGATGGCGTCTGTTTGCTTGAAACTGCTAAAGTTTTCTCTAGAAGATAAAAATTTGAATTTAAGAAAAGCTGCTTTTCTGCGTCTGTAAAGCTTCTCACATTTTTCGTCCCACCACGGAGACGCCCTAACATCCGTTTTCAATCGATTTATCCGAGAGGGAGGAGCTGGTTTTTTAGGCGGGGTATAACACCAAATAGTATTTTTTATGATTCCCATGAACAAACTATATTTGACCTGAGTGTCAAGAGAAAAATCGTACACGACCTCTGCACAGGTGTCACCTAAAGCAAACAGCTTTCTTTAACTTTGGTCCAATCTGTTTTCCTGGAGTGGACACGATGAGAAGAATGAAATTGTAACCTGTTGAGAAAGAGCTCAGGCAGTTTTAGCTTAATAGGCAAGTGATTGCTACCCCATTCCTCAAGGTTCCTCAAGGGTTTCCCAATGAGAGGAAATAAATAAAGGACTGTTTGAGATGGATAGGTCTATAGCCGAGCCCCGAGAGTATGGCGTCTCAAACCGGGTCAGTGAACCGTCGTTCAAAATTTGTAAATTTAACTCTAAACAGACGTCCAATACTTTCTGACCCTCAGGACATGAGTACGGACTACCCTAAGCTACATTGTGCAAGTTGAAATTGCCACCGATAAAAAACTCCTCGTCAAATTGCGACAAAAACCTCCGCCAATCGGTCCGAGAAATGTTGACCTGTGGTGGTTTGTACAGTGATAGAATAAGTATTTCCTTATAATCATAAGGACCACAGGTCTCTATGGTCCTCCCAGCATCGAACAGATTCACGTTTTTGTAAATGCTATATTTGATACCATTCCTTACCATAACAGCAACACCGCCACCGCGGCGACCCAATCTGTCCATTCTTACATCAAAATCTTTGAAAAGCCATTTGGATTGAGGATCCAACCATGTTTTGGACAGAAGTAAAATGTCAAATTCCTTGGACCTCGCCTTGAGTTCTGAGTGTTTTTTTTTTTTTTAAATACTTTGACAGTTCCACTGTAAAATAGTAACGGTTATAAATATAGATATAAGAATATAAAAACAGAGCAAAATCCGCTTATTAATATTATTTGGGCCCAACGAATGGGGGATTCGGTTTTACTTTATCTTTAACGGATATATTCTTAAGCGCGGTCATGGAAATGTTATCAACCTTCTTAATCTTGTTATTTGACACGTGGAGATCTATTGCTTTCTTAATTCTTTTGCACAACAGAACACTGTCTAGATCTGATAAAATTGCATCAATAATATAATCTAACTTATTTTTAATATTACCCTTAACTTCCTTTAACAGAACATTACTGTTTGCATCATTCCCTACTTTGGAAATCTGCGACGGCATACGACCAACGTCTGTAGGCATCTTCCTGATTAGAAGAACAGGGAACTCCATCAGCGTTTTAATTGGTGCTCCTCTTGTAAAGCTCTCGCCTCTCTCCACCAAGAAATGCGCTTCAAGGAAGGGGAGATTACCGAACGTGGCTATATAACCATGGCTATCTCTTGGTGTTTTTGGTATATTAGGTAACCACGGTGTATTGTGTGGGCCTCCGCAATTTATGCATTTTTTAATTAACTCACAAGGTCTTTCTTTTGTCAATTGGTGATCGGCATATGTTAGGCATTTAGCCGGACTTTCACAGAACTTGCAAATGTGGCCCATACGGCCATACTTAAAGCAAAGACGAACGGATTGTACGTAAGGCTTGACGGTATAATCGCTCTTAAGATTGATACATTTATTGGGATGAGCTCCCCTCTTAATACCAGACAGACTGCTTCCGAGTCTTCCAGTAACTTAGACTCTTTGTTACGCCTCTTCTATCTAAATAGGCTAGAAATTAGAAAATTAGAATTTTCTTTTTCTACAATCTTCTTGATCTCTTCCATAGACATGTCAATCGGAATTTTCTTGATGATAACTTTTCTAGACGGGATCCGACAGCGGCACGGTGCGATAGCCCATTAACTAATCATCTTGACTTATCTAACTCAACCAAAAAACTCTAGACTTTGGCCGCTGTGAGTGGTTGTGTGCTATCGGGATCCGCCCAACTTTTTTACTAAATTTGTATTTCAAAATAAAAGTAGTAATACCCGCATTCTGAGGGTTGATCACGTAACTTTTTTCCTAGGGTGGAAAGGTGAAAAGTGAAATCTCTAACCATTAATTTCAATAGTTAGAGATTTCACTTTTCACCTTTTCACCCTAAGAAAAAAGTTACGTGATCGACCTCTTGAACCAGTTTGTTGGTAACCGCGCTATTAGCCAATGATTTTGATGAGAATGTCGTCTTCCACGTATCTCTTGAGTATTTCGAAATGCTGCTAAATTTAACATTGCATATATCCAGGATTTTAGAAATTTTAATCAGCAAGGTTCGTGACTTGCCAACCTTATTGAATGATTAATTACAGAAAAACACAAAGAACAAGGTGCTCTCGAGAAGGCGTCATATTTGTAAGCTCTTTCGTGTACCGCATGATTGATCATGCTTTTCGCAAACTTAGGCATTGCACCAGCGGTTTCGGTCTCGATTGCATTCCTCCTTACATCTGAAATATCATCCTCGCGTGAATTTGAAGATCTTACCGAGAAATATGCCCTCTGGGTTTTTTACCTGTATCCTTCGTCACACGCGGGGATCTTTTATTGTCCAAGTGCGAAACAGGCAGATCGTCTTTGTCCGTTGTCGGATGGCCTCTCTTATGCACGTTCTGCATCTTCACTTTGTCATCCTTATCAACGGGTGTCGCCATGGTATCGTCAGGTAGGAGTTGCCTCAATAAAAACCAATGCAAATCTGATCTAATGTCTTCATATCTGGGACACGTGCTCGCCAGCCGGCGAGCACGCGGCGTCTAAGTTATGATCGGACACTTTGGTTGTCCCACATGCACAGGTAACGCAAAAGGAGAATTGTAGCCCTTTCCTTGGAGCTAAAGAGTGGAGTGAGTGTGCAACCACTCGGATACAACGGATTACACATCTATGCTGCCACAGATGTGAGATTCTGTTTAAGAGCAAGGCGCGGATGTCTATTCACCAGAAACGTTCCATTGGAAGTATATTATTAGCAATTTTGGTTGGAGCGCACCGGTGACACATAAACTGGCTTCGACTATTTTCTGAGGTCCATTTTGTGTACACCCAATATACACTTGTGAAGTGTATCGAACCCAGACGAACACGCGGAACCATTGAAGGACTTCATTATTTTATTAACCAAACACAAAAGTTGCACCGACACTTGAAATATGCAACCGGTGTGCCCCAGCCGAAATCGCTATAGATAAACAGTTTTAAAAAAAGTATTAAAAAATCATTTTAAATGAATATTTAATGAAAAAATTATTACATAAATGTAAAATAATTTTTTTTCTGAAATAAGTTAAGGAAATAAATATTAATAAAAAAATAAACATTCAAAAAATTTTAAAAATAATCTGCTGTTTGAGTTACTACATCATAACAAAGTGACTATTGTTTTTCTGTAATTATTTAATGTTGTAATGATTAATGGGCTTAACAATTCAAGGATAGTTCAACTGCTGAAAGCTAATAATTATTCATATAACTATTAAAAGTAGTGTGCTGTAGTGATTATTGCAAATAATCTAATTATTTAATCAATAATCATTTGGTAAAAGAACTATTGGGGAATGGTTATTGCAAATAATCTGATTTGGCATCAATAATCACTACGGTTAAAAACTATTGGGCAATGATTATTGCAAATAATCTGATTATGAAATCAATAATCACTCAGTCAAAAACTATTGGGGAGTGATTACTGCAAATAATCAGATTATTGGATGTTATATAATCACTATTAGAGAATGAATTATCACTGTTGTAGGCTAATAGTGATTACGGCTTTCCAATAGTTCATTTCCGTAAGGATTATTTGTGATAAAAAGTAAAAGTAGCGTGTTTCTAATGCGTTACTTTGATTTATTATGTAACTGAGTATTATGTAAATGAGTAAAATTATTAGTTACTTTTTTTTAATAAGTAATGCGTAATGGTAATGAATTATCCAAAATTACTACTTCAACTCTGACGTTACTATTGCCATTAGTATTGCCGTTACTATTGCCATTGAAAAATTGTAATATGTCATTATCACAACGTTATTATAAATGAATGCAAACTTTAATTTAACTTGTTACTTTCTATCCCCAATTAAACAGAAAAGTTTAGAAATGCTTTAATATTTATAAAAAATAGTATTTTACCGACAATACATATATTTTACACATTGATTACGAAGGGCTGATCTTTAAAAAGTCGAATGCTCTAAATACAAATATGATTCAAGATTCAATTTTAGGCCTTTTCGAAATTGTTAGCTCATTGGTTATAAATTCATGAAAATTGTAAAATAAAAATTTTTTGTGGGTTTTAACCCTTATTTTTTTGGAATTCTGTCATGATAAACAGTTTTTAAAATCACATTCATATTCAGCGCACTCGATTTATTAAAGAACGATTCTTGATGACAAAAGTGTAAAATCTTACAACTAGTGTAATGCAATATTAAAAGACAACGTTAAAATTGATAAATATTAGCAAATAAAGTTAAAGTAATGTTAATTTTAATTATTTTTGAATATGCATTTTAATTAAAAAAATAATTCTTCAATTTGCACTTTTATTTATTTTTAGAGTTTATACTATAAATATTCTTTTTTTTATGTATTAGGTGGAAGTTGTATCCGGTTAACACCAGGATATCGAGGAGACAATTTTTCAACTCTACGAAGAGCTAGTCTTCCGCAAGAAACTACATTGGAAAATCTTTTGGAAAATGTTCTCACTAGTAAGTATACTTTAATAACATCATAAAACAGACAATTAATTTTACGTTATTTCAGGTGAGCGTGGAAGCATTTCAATACACAACAACAACAATAATAATAATAATAATAATAATAATAATAATAATAACAATAATAGTAATCGCAATAACAATAATGGCATTAGTAAATTTAATAGTACCATGACCGGAATGCTTTCTCCGAGACGAGGATCAATACCAGCAGACATAGCTGAATTACGTCGCGATTTATTTAGCCGAAATAATGTAAACAAATCGCGAAACCGTAAAAAAGTTTTAAGAAGACGAAGTAGCGGTGGCCCAGAAATGTTTACTGGTGGATCTGTTGACGGGAACGACAATGGTACGTGGTTCAAATGGAAGACAGAAATAGGAAAGCGTGATCCAGTCCCCGAAGCATTTGTCAAACGAAGAGGATCTCTACCTATAGAGATGGTGGCTGTTTCACATGCTGGTCGGTATAATCATAGATAAAGAATGTCATAACATAAGTGAATATAAAAACGTTTTTTCAAAAAATATTAGTACTCATTCTTCTGTTGTTCTTTCCTATTCTGTAAACAATGATTTTATTCGGAAAATAAATCACAAACGTGAAATTATATTAGATAAATTTTTACTAATAAAAACTAATTGTAATCTATATTCAAATATAAACAAATAATCTTCTTAAAAATTTTATTTAATACAAAATATTTAAAGCAATATGAAAATAATTAGGCCAACAAACGAGTGAAATAGGTAATACAATAAAATTATTATTTTTTTTATGAATTTACTAATTACAAATACTTTAAAAACAAACATCTTGAATGACAGTTTTTCTCAGCGAACAAAAAAATAAATAAGTTAATAACATCTGAGGACAAAATCTTTTATGTAAAATTATATGTAAAATATATCCATATACGTATAAATATGTACAAATATGATTATATATAAATGGATATTTAATTATATATATAATCATATATAAATAAATATATATTTATATACATATAATTTTATATTACATATAGTTATATATAAAAATTTTTTCTTGGGTTATACAGGGTGTTTCAGACCACACGTACACCCCTTTTCTCTTCGCAGGATTAGGACCAATCAAAAATATGTTCAGACGAAAGTTGTAGGGTTTCAAAAGATCTATTCAATGATCTTATCAGTTTGACCTTGGACGGCGTCGCCAAGGTCAGATCGAAATCACATTAAGTTTTTTAAATGGAACACCCTATTTTTGATTCCAGAATCTAATAGCTGGTGTCAAGACCTTTCCAAAACACTATAAGAATGTTTATTTTCGTTGACTACTTTCCGAGTTGTGCGGCTTGAAAGTTACACTACCGCCAGCATCAGCATTACTCAAGATGCACCATGTGGTGGTTACTTAGTCGGATTTAATCTTGTGTGTGGGTGTGTGTATACGTGCATGCGTATGTGTATGGGGGAGGAAAAGGGGAGTCAAAGTTTTATGTACTCTGCTTTTGTTTATTAACTGGATTGATTATGTTTGATGATCAATCATGTCCAGATTGACTGTATGCATTTTCCCGTGCTTAGCATTATCCAGAATGAACGACGTGGACGTGACGAGAATTTCATCCCATTGGGGTGCTTGATTCACGTGAGTCCCCTTGCCTCTCACGTTTGTGGTGCTTGATTCACGTGAGTCCCCTTACCTCTCACGTTTGGGGTGCTTGATTCACGTGAGTCCCCTTGCCTCTCACGTTTGGGGTGCTTGATTCACGTAAGTCCCCTTGCCTCTCACGTTTGGGGTGCTTGATTCACGTGAGTCCCCTTGCCTCTCACGTTTGGGGTGCTTGATTCACGTGAGTCCCCTTGCCTCTCACGTTCGGGAATGAATGAGTGTATGTTTTGTTAAGCGACTAAATGTTCAAAGTGAGCACCATTCTCTGCGATGCAAGCATCAACTCTATTTTGAAAATCATTGGTTGCTCGAAGAATTTCCTCGGCACGTAAGGATCGAATTGCTTCACTTATTCTACGAATCATATTATTCCTCGTAGTCGGACGTTCATGATAGACCAAGTTTTTTATCCTTCCCCAGAAATAATAATCAAGGACGGTGAGATCTGGTGATCGGGGTGGATAATTGATTGGACCGTATTTGCCTATCCACTTGTCGGGGAACATAGTATTTAATGCCGCACGAGCAACTCTCGATGTATGAGACGGACATGCATCTTGTTGGAACCACATGTTCAGGCGAAATTGCAGAGGAATATTTTCTAGTAAGACAGGAAGATCTGTCATTTTCAAGGCGGAATATCTATCACCGTTTAGATTTTCGTCAAAGAAAACAGGACCTATGATTTGACTTCCAATAATTCCACACCAAACATTGACTTTCCAAATGGTTTGATGATCTACTTCTCTCAACCAGTGAGGATTATTTTGTGCCCAATAACGAGAGTTCCAAGTATTAACAGATCCATCACTTTTAAGTGTACATTCGTCAGAAAATAAAATTTTCAAGTGGAAATCAAGTGGTTGCTGTCTTATAAAGTTGCAAAATACAAGTCTCTGTCTAATATCGTTATAATTCAACGCTTGATGAACAGACATTCTGTAAGGGTGAAATTTGTTATTTTTTAGAATGCGCCAAACACTGATTTTACTAACACCAGAATCTTGTTCTCGTCGTCTTAAAGAATCATAAGGGTTCAATTCTGTCGATGCAAGAATTTCTACTGTTCTTTCATCCATAATCGGACGACGAATTTGTGTACCTTTGTTATGTTGAGGCTGAACGATACCTTTAATTTTGATTCGTTTTGCCAAACGTGAAAAAACATTTCGCGAGTGAGGAGTCCGATCAGGTTAACGTTCCCGCCACAATCTTTCCGCTGCAATGAATGTACCTCGACACTCACCTAAAATTAGCAGCATATCATATGCTTCTTCATTGGAATAGGACATGGCTAAATAAACCTAGACTAATA
Source organism: Solenopsis invicta (assembly GCF_016802725.1). Lineage (NCBI taxonomy): Eukaryota > Metazoa > Arthropoda > Insecta > Hymenoptera > Formicidae > Solenopsis > Solenopsis invicta. Next base: position 2,736,652 of record NC_052664.1, on the reverse strand, counting down.
AAGAGGGTCGGATTTTTGTTGCGCGATTGATACTGATATGACGGTTATTGAAGACGTAGGTGACAAGTTTGAGAGAGTTATTGTCACTCGTGTTGAGTTGAGTCACAATAGCGTTGTGGTGAATACATCTCTACTACATCCTATGCAAATAACAATATGTATAAAATCACGAGTTAGACATCGTTACGCAGAAAGCCGCGCTCGTTATTGCTCGTGTGCTACCGTTAAAGTAATAATGTAATTACATAGTATTATGACATACATATGTATGTGACTATCTACGGTCGCGACAGCTAACTTTCACGATTTTTCATGATCTGTTTTTGTTGGCCCGGCTCGCGTGTTTACTTTCTTTGTGTCGGCTGCACGGCTTTCTGCGTAACGCGTGATTTTATATTGTTATTTACATGGTGTTGGCGGTAGTGTAACTTTCAAGCCGCACAACTCGGAAAGTAGTCAACGAAAATAAACTTTCTTGTAGTGTTTTGGAAAGGTCTTGACACCAGCTATTAGATTCTGGAATCAAAAATAGGGTGTTTCATTTAAAAGACTTAATGTGATTTCGATCTGACCTTGGCGACGCCATACAAGGTCAAACTGATAAGATCATTGAATAGAACTTTTGAAACCCTACAACTTTCGTCTGAACATATTTTTGATTAGTCCTAATCCTGCGAAGAGAAAAGGGGTGTACGGGTGGTCTGAAACACCCTGTATATGTCCATATATAATTACACATAATTATATATATAATGAATAAAGTTCCGAAAAGATGAACCCTTTGATTTAGTTGCAAATTGGTATACTACTATATTTTGGTCCGCTGATTATGATAATAAAAATCACCGACAACGTCATCTTCAAGATAAAAAATTTAAAAAACTTGAAAAATATCGGTTTTTTTAATATTATTTTGATAAATATTAATTTTATAAAAAACTATTTCAAATAAAAGTTATAGCTTTTGAAATAATACATTATTGATGTATTATACATTTTTTGTACAGAACCAATAGTTTTCAAAAAAAACGAGATAATATGAAAAATACTCGCTTCACGTGGAACTTCAGTACTTTAGTCGTTATAATACAAAAACTGTTTTAAAATAAATTTTCTTTTACTTTCAGTACTGTTTTGGATAAAAAGTAAACGCTTTCCTGCCGCAAATTTACTTTAGAACACTAGTATTTTTTGAAACAGGCATTGCATATATGGAATGGGGCTCTCTTTATACGACTTTTTATAATTTGTAATAAGGTAATGAATATACAGGATATAAGAACCTATGGTGTCCAATATGTTTTTCACATTAAAAAATTTATATATAACCATTTACTTTAATATTGTTAAAAACAGTTTTCTTATGTTAAACAAAATAAAAATGTTTTCTAAAGTAAAAAATATTGAGAATTTTTCTCAAGAATTTTTTTCGGAAATTTTCAAACGGCCACCCATCCAAGTCATAACCTCGCCGAACGTTGCTCCACTTCTGAAACTGCTGCGAACAATACTTTATGTTAACACATGTATATTGAGTCAATATATGTTATTGAAAAGATGAAACATATAATTAAAGAATATTACTTATATAAACATATATAAAATTATATTTTTTTACAATTACGACTACAAAGTGGGCACTATAGAAAGGCTTATTTTTGAGAGAACGAGATTAGTTCCAGTTGAGTTGGTGAAATATCTAGGAGTGATCCTGGATAAGAAGCTGTCTTGGAGGGAACACCTCGACAATCGCTGTAAGAGCCTGTGCTCTTACTCCTGGATGTGCAGGAGGATATTTGGCCAGACGTGGGGGTTGAAGCTCAAAATGGTTTATTGGATCTACACTGCAATACTTCGACCCAAGCTTACCTATGCAGCAGTTGTGTGGTCTAGGGTGCGAAAGAGGATACCATGTGTGGCCATGGTAGCGCTGGAGCATGTCAATGTTTTGATTTTAACCGAGGCTCTGGGTGCAATGCGAACCACGCTGGTAGCAGCCATGGGCATTTTGCTCGGAATTGAATTTCTTCACCAGGTAGTAGTGAGGGCGGCGGCGACCGCTGCACATCGACTAACCTGTGAATTGAAGTGAAAGGCGGGGACCGTGCACTAGGTTTCCCAATGGAAACTGACTGACTCTATGATCAGAATGATGAGGAATGCCAGAAATTCGGACCTTGGATAGGCATTTTAAAGTGCATATCACAGGGCTCAAGGACTGAAAAAGGCCCGAGGCACTGGATCGGGCCTGGGACGGAAACATTTGGTTTACAGACGGCTCCAAAACGGACACGAGTTCCGATGCGAGTATCGCTTGTTGTCAGGGGGATATGGCGGAAAGCCTGTCTCTAGATGGGTACGCCACATTATTCCAAACGGAGATCGTGACTATTCTCAGATGTGCCCAACTGACCCTGGAGGGAAAAGGAACAGGAAGGCGCGTCAGCATATACTCAGATAGTCAAGCTGTTATTAAGGCACTTGAGGCTCTGATCTGTACCTCGCGACTAGTCTGGAACTGCAGAGAGATGCACAGGAGAGGCTAGCGAGCGATAAAGAAGTCATTTTAACCTGGGTTCCCAATCACTCGGAGATCAAGGGTAACGAGGAAGCCGATTGGATCGCCAGGACCGCATCAAGGATGGGAGTGTTTGGGCCGGAACCGGTGATGGGGGTCCCTTTTTGCCTAAGCAGGAGGAGGATCCGGGCCTGGCTACGGGATGAGCACTTTAAATTCTGGAAGAACGAGGTGAGGACCAAATGTCGGAAGGTTGAGGCTTTGCTGCGGGAAACAGCTAGCGAGGACCTGGCCGCAGACATTAGGTCTTTGATTATAAGAGACGCCAGGTTAGCAGTGCAAATACTCACTGACCATGGGGTCCTTAATTACCACATGCACAAGCTGGGCTGAACCAATACGGCCCAAGTATAGGGCATGCGAAAAGGAGGAGGAGACAAGTCTTCATATCTTCTGTAACTGTTTGGCCTATGCGAAGCTAAGGCTAAAACTGCTGGGCTTGGCCTTTCCCAAGCCAGGGCAGATAAACAAGTTACCGTTGAGAAACCTGAGTCTTTTCTGGAGAGAATCAGGACTCCTATAAGCGGCGGACGACTGGAGGGAAGCACAATGGACTGTAGTCCGCCACAGGCGGATCTTCAACTCTGAGGATCACCCCCTCAGATCTATTAGTATTATTATTATTATTATTACGGCTTGAATGGCTGACCGCTTGAAAATTTCAGAAAAAAAGTGTTGAGAAAGATTTTCAATTGTTTTGCTTTAAAAAACATTTTTATTTTATTTAATATTAAGTAAACGTTTTTTTATAATATTAACTTTTTTGCTTCGAGCGCCGCATATATGCGGCATCCAAATGATGTGTATACAAGTGCTGTATACACATCTGTATCTGGAGTCGATGACAGCATTTTCCGTTATCTACTGAATATTTTCTGTTGATTGTATTAGTACAATCGGGAAGAAACCATATCCATGGCAAAATTTCAATTGGCGTTAATAAAACGAATAATTGCAAAGTACCATCACAAAGTAACTCGACGTCAAAGCAGACCCGCTGACTATCCCATGAGGTTAACAGAGAGACATTTTCCCACATTCTGTAAGCCAAAAAACCGAATACGAATATGTAATTTGTAGTAAAAATGATAAAAGATCCGATTCACGATATGAGTGCAAAGATTGTAATGTTGGCCTATGTATAGATCTTTGTTTTAAAATATATCGTACAAAATTATATTACTAGTTTTTACATATTAATATATATATAAGGTACTTTATTCCTTGCAGAGTACACTGCAGACCTCCGCTCCGCTTACAAAGTTTCAACATTTTATTCCTCGCATCCTTTACAACGCACGAAAGAGAGAGAAAGATCACTCATCCATCCATACTTCCACACTCATTCTCCGAACCTCCGTTTCCGCCGCATTTTCCTCTCATTCTTCCACACTCTCATTTACACCCAACCATCATCCTCCTTCCCTCATCTCCTCTAATCTCCTCATCCAAATCTTTCCCTCCCCGTGCTCTCCCAAGACTTCATCCACCATCTCCTGCCATCCCTTTTCAACCCCCCAATTCGTGCATTCCTCCCATACGTACTCCCAAGTTTACATTCCCCCTCCACATATCCTACACTTCCTTTCCTCATCTCCTTCCCAATATCTACTCCCCATCATCCCGTTTCCCAGCCTATACTTCGCCACTCTCTGCCATTTTTGCTCCTTCCATCCCTTCTTTAGGTACTCTGGCAATCCCTTACCTTTCATCCTACCATACCATATGTTAAATCTAGAGCCCCTAATTTTCTCCCATCTTTCCTTCGCCTGCCACCTACTTTCTCTTGCCACTACCTCTTCCCCCCTCAACTCTACCCCCTCTCTCATTTTTTCTATCTCAATTAAGTTCCAGATCTTCTCCTCATAACAATCTCTTCTTTGCTCTTCCCATTTACCCATTACTTTTCTTATCTTCGGCCTGGCTTTCATTTCTTCCAAACACAACTTCGCCAGTTCTCCTTCCCCTCTCTCTTCCAGTTTCTTTTCATAACTCCATGCCCTCAACCGTGCCCTTCCACTCAATTTTTCCCTCTGCATTTCCTCCCTCACCATGTACCCCGGCGTGTACCTCCCAACCCCCAAAATCCACTTCAAGAAGCTGTCCTGTATCCTCTCTACCTTCTCTCTTTCTTTCCAGCCCCATATCTCCACTCCATATCCCATTACCGTCCAAACCAATCTATCAAACAACCATATCCTTCTTGACCAATCCTTTTCAAACTTTCTTTTTCTTATTCCCCACACTTCTCTCATTACCACCGCTCCCTTGTTAACTCTCTCCTCTACATGTTCTTTCTGACCCTCATTTGCTATCATTACATACCCTAGATATTTGTATTTTCTCACCTTTTCTATCTCTTTTCCTTTCCATTTCCATACCATCTTTTTCTGTCTCCCGCCCCCCTTCTCCACCTAATTATCTTCGTCTTCTCCACATTGACCTCTATCCCTTCCGTTCTATATAACTTTCCAATGCCTTAATCATCCTTTTCATCCCTGTCTGTTCCTCTGCCACCATTGCCACATCATCTGCATACGCCAACGAGGATATTTTCCTTCCCTTTACCCTCCCTCTCTAACTCCTCATCTAAATCCAACAGCGTAAATAAGCATGGGCTCAGAGGGCATTCCTGTCTTACCCCTCTTCCCGTCCAGAAGTTTTTCCCTACCTTATCCCCCACCCTCACTCTACTTATGGTCTTCTCCAGTACCTCCTTGCACCTCACGACCAAACTTTCTTTAACTCCCCTCTCCCTCATCATCTGTATGAAGATTTCCCTATCCACCGAGTCAAACGCAGCTTTCAAATCTACAAATAGCACCACCATCTTGCACTTTCTTACCGCCACCCTATTGTTTATCAGATAATTCAGTATGTAGATTTGATCAATCGTGCCTACCCCTTTCCTAAACCTCGTTTGACTCGGTGGGAGTATCCCCTTTCTCTCCACTTCCTCCCTCAATCTCTCCGCAAGTACCGTTGCGTACACCTTATATGCCGTTTGTGTTAACGTGATTCCTCTATATTCTTCAACCCTCTTCCCCTCCCCTTTTTTCACTACCGGCACTATCAGCCCCTCCCTCCACTCCTCCGGCCACCCCTCTCCTCTCCACACTCTGTTACATATTTCCCACAGCTATTTCTTTATTTTTTTCCCCATATTTCCATATTTCATTTACAATATCATCCCCTCCCACCGCTTTTTCCTCTTTTAATCTCCTTACCGCTCTTGCTATTTCTTCCCTACTGATATTATTTTCCTCCACTCCTTCTCCTCCCCTCTCACCCTCCACTCTACTCTCTCCAACATTTTTCTAAAGTGTCCCTCCTATTCCCTCATTTCGATCCCTTCCCTGACTCTCTTTCTCTTTCTCCTCCCCCTGTTCACTACCCTTTATTCCCTTCCTTTCTTACACCTTACAATTCCCTCTCCCATCTTTCCCTTCTTTTCCTTTCCTTACAATACTCTCTGTATCTTTTCCTCATCTCCTTATATTTCTACCCCTTCCCTCCTCCTTTCTTCCATTTTTTAAACTCCTCCTTTACTTCTCTTTTCATACTCCTACATTCCATATCCCACCATCCTTTCCGCATTTTTTTCTCTTCTTTCTACTCTTTCCAATGCTCCTTCCACTCTTTTTTTCAATTTCCTCCAACCCTCCTCAACCCCTTCCGAAACATTATCCCTCTTGCCCACGTATTCCTCAAATTTCTTCCTTTTCTTTTCCGTCCACATCCCTCTTCTTTCTTTTCTTTTCCTTTTCCCAATTCTTTCCTCTCTCCTTCCTCCCCCCTTCACGTACACAGTTAATGGCTGATGGTCAGAATCCACCCAGTCCTCCACCTTCATCTTTACCACTTTCCCTCTCGTTTCCTCATTCCCGATTACGTAGTCAATTACAGTCCCCCCCCCCCTTTCCTCCAGTATACGTCCATTCTCTCTCCTCATCTCCCTTTATGCATCCGTTCAGAATTGATCATCCAAATTCTTTTAAAAAACCATACAATTTCTTTCCCTCTCCATTCATCTTTCCATCTTTTGTGTTTTTCTCTCTTTCCCCTACCCCTCCTTTTCCTCCTTTCCTATACCTTCCCCTTCTATCCGTTCTTGCATTAAAATCCCCTCTCTTAATATACTTACCTCCTTCTCTCTCTCCTCCATCCACTCTCTTAATTGCCTCGTTTTTTCCTCTAGATCCCCATATTCACATATACCACTAGTTTTCACAATTCTCTCTCTAAGTTGACTTTACTCACCTGTAATCTCACCTTTCTTTCTTTCCCTGTTCTCTTTTTCTCTTTCTATTCCACTCCTTATCCCCATGATCATCCCCCCCATTGCCCTCCCTCTTTTGCTCTTCCTTCCCGCTTCTTGCACCTTCCAAACGTATCCCTTCGGTAACCATCTTTTTACCCTCTCCCATCCTTTCTTCTGTAACCATGTTTTACTCAAAAAAATCACATCCCATTCCTTCAATTTCTCCCTAAAATCCTCCTCTTTATTTTCCATGCCTGCTACATTCCAAAAACCGATTTTGTATTCTTTACCGTCCTTCCTTCTTCTATTCCTCTTTTTATCATATTTTCCATTTCCCTTATTCCTATCTTTCTTCCCCTCTCCTATCCCACACCCCTCTACTAAAAAACCATTTTTGCTTTCTCCTCGTTTCCCCTTTCTCCTGCTCTTTTACATCTCTTCCCCTCCATTCCCTTAATTCATCTTTGTTCTCATCCCATATCCACAGTTTATCCTCAATTCACATTTTCATATATCCTACTTTTACCTTCTTTCCATTCCTTCTATTCCTTTCTGCTTCCCTCTTTATCCACCACACTACCCTTCTCTCTTTTTCCGTCAAGTCATCCACGATGCACTCCTTCCTATCCCTCAGCTTCGTCTTTCCCTTCATCACATCAATTTTCTCCCTCACACTCGCGAATTTCACCCATACCATGACGCCTCCTCCCTTATCTTTATTCCCTATCCCTCTCATCCCTTCCACTCTCGCTACCGCCTTCGTTGCCTCCACTATCTTTTCTATCTCTCCTTTTTTCCCCTCTTTTCCCCTTCTAATTCTATTCTCCTCATCTCTTCTTCCAGTTCCTTCATCTCACCCTTTCCCCTTATCTGTATCTGCTCTATCTCTTCTCCTTTATCCTTCTCTCTTCTTCCCTTCTTCTTCTTCACCCTTCCCCTACCTTTCTGTATATCATCTATTCTTCTCTCCAAATTGTCTACTCTTTTCCTCCATCCATTCTCTTATTTCTTCCCTACCTTCTCTCAATTCGCTTTTTATTTCCTTAAAACCTTTCCTCACCTCCCTTAATATCTTCCTTAGCCCTCCTTCTTCTCGTCTCACCGGCGATTTACCTTATTGCTCCTCTTAAAAATTTCTCCCTCCTCTACTCTTGTCTCCTCCCCCTGTTCACCTTTCCTTTTCTCTCCTCTCTTCAACAATTCTAGCAGCGGCGCACTATTTGATCTATTTCTCATTAGATTTTCTGCCTTGCTCGGCCTTCCCACTCTTCTCTTGTCTCCATTCTCTTCTACTTTCTTTTCCCTCTCCTTTCCTCCTTCTTTTCCTTCATCTCGTCTTTTTTCTAACCTGCCAACTTTCCCTATTCAAAATTTCCCGCAACTGCACTTGCTCTCTCCTGCTATGCTTCTCACTTCTACCGCCCGATGTCGCTACCCTCCCTCTTTTCTGCTTCATCTCTACTTTTTATACCTGCTCTTTCGTCTAACTTCTAAATCCCGTCCCAACCCTACTATCACTCCTGTCACACTATTCCCTTACCCCTGCCCTATCCCTTATTCTTCCAACTCCACCTGCTACTTCTCTGTTCCCTCACCCCCTCGCGCTCCAATTCTGCCCTCCTTTTTCTCAAAAAACACAATCTCACCAAACACACAACTATCATCACTTTTGCTACCAGAAACGGAAGTGTCTCTTTACATATTAATATATAAACTAATTTCATTATATATTATATTAAACATTTAATCTTAAGGTTTTGAAATTATAAAAATACCTATGTTATTTATATTTTTGTAGGTCCTTTCATATTAAAAATGTAAATATACTTGTTACATTAGAGCAATGATTGTTTTGTTTAGCACAGTTGTTATTTAAAACTAAGAAAACTGTATATACAGAAATCACACGAATTGTGCATATTTCTGGTGCGAGCTTTCGTTCAGTAAAGGTACTTCGGCGGACAATACTGCCATAGCGAAAAGGTTAAAATGAGTTCTTTTTATTTTTATTAATAATTCATTTTCATTAATAACCACACATATATTTACACACTTAATAAGGAATTCGTTTTGCGTGGAAAGTCGAAAACCTCTATGGTACAGAGAACGCGTTGGCGGAGAGAGGCTTCCCCTGCACTCCTTCACTGTATTTTTTTTAACCTAACCTAATCCTATTTTAATTGAAATTATGGCCAAATTGTAACTAAAATAGAGTTGGGTTAGGTTAGGAAAAACGCGGGGTATCGCGGTGCATATTTGATCCCGTGATCCGTCCCGAGCCCAGACGCCGGAAAAAGTAGGGTTTTAGTGAGTATGCCGGCCACATCTAGGTCGGAGAATCTCACATACCCCGCGTCCTGTCCCTACAGGCGCTGGGACCCATAAAGGCATTTCCCAACTATAAAATGAAGGGGAATAATACGGGGTGGGGGTGCAGGAGAAAGGGCGGAGCCTTTTCCCCGTTTACGCGTTCTCTGTACAACATGTAAGAATTTTTCAGAATTTTTTTAAAATGAATTTTTGATTATAACGACTGAAGTATTGGAGTTAGGTAAAATCTGTATAGAACCTTATTTGTTTTTTATAAGAGTTTTTTATAAGCTTCATTTTTATTTGACACATTTTTTTTTTATGAATATTTTCTAAAATAATTAAAAAAAAACTTGAACTTGAGGAACTCATTAAACTTGAGGAAAGTATATAAAATCACATAGACAATACAAGCACGATGACCTAGCTACGACCGTAGTAGGCATTTTTGTTCAATTTGTGCTGATACAGCAACGGTCAAAATATCTCTCTCTATTACATTAAAGTCACGCTGCCTTTGAAAGCGTTCTAACTCAGTCGATTATTGCGAGAAATATCATCACAGCCTAAGTGGTCGAATTGGCTAAGACACCCGTACCAGAGATTCAGAAGGTCTCAAGTTTGAACCCTGGTTGAGGTGATATTTTTCGCAATAATTTCTTTACAGTTTTTTTAGGGGGGAAAGGGTTAATATTTAATAATGCGTGATATTACTTAATCTCGTTCAATTTAGAATTGTGTTATGACTGAAAATTAATTCGGCGCGCAGTTTATTGAACTTGAGGAAAGTATATAAAATCGCATAGATAATACAAGCACGAAGATCTAGTTACGACCGTAGTAGGCATTCTTGTTCAATTTGATACAGCAACGGTCAAAATATCTCTCTTTATTACTTAAATAAAAGAATCTTTTTTTCTTTCTTAAATATATCTCGAAATCTGTAGGAGAGCGCCAATTAAGGAAAAGTTGTTCAGTGTCCTTGTCTCTATAACATATGTCAAAGTAACATGATTGGAACTGGGTCTCCTATAATAAATAATAACCCATAATTATGTAGGATTATATAAAATTGTATATTATTATATATAAAAATTATGCATAATTATATACAGGGTGTCAGAAAACAAATGTTTTTGCTCTCGTGGGTTGATAGAGTAAGTCAAACTGAGAAGAAAAGTTTTTTACCACTTTGCAATTTTTGTAATAGTTAACGAGTTATAAATTAAAAAAATAGCGTATTTAGTCCCGCTCGCCGCCAAATCCAACCACGTGATCGTGGTTGCCAAGCGCGCGGAGAGTTGTTGTTTTCTAACAGCGATGGCTGCGTAATATTATTTAATGTTTAATAATATTCTACATATAATTATATATTATTATATATATTTTAATATATATGGACATATTTGGTATATTTGGTATATAATTATATATAACTATTATATATTTGAATAAGATGAGATGGGAGAACCAGAACTTATAACGGAACCACTGTTAACCTTAACACTTTATTTGATAATATATAATAACTAAGAATCGGAGTAATCGGTGAATGTATGGAGCATCCGCATGCCACGCGCGGCTATCCCGGTCTCACGGAGCGAGAAAAATGGTAATTCGGCAAAAGTCCGGCTTTCGCCAATATTCACAATAAGCTAAATAAGAGCGCCGAGAGGTATTATGATTAGGCTTGTTTATTTCACGGCGCGTAACTCACAATGTACATTATTTAGAATACATCTTAAATACATATCAATAACTTTATGTAATTTATTATATATAAAATTATATATAAAAATTTTTAATTACATATTAAAAACTTTTTCCCGAACAGTGTCGAATAATGCGGTATCCGATATTGCGTATCCAATAATGTGGTGTCTAATCATACTGCATCCAATCATACAATGTGTTTATTTAATCGTGCAAGTCCAATAGAGCCATAGCCAATTTTTACATATCCAAACGGAGATCATCCGTTTGAACTTGTGCAGATTAACATGATGAGCATTTCAGAGGCAGGAACCACATTATAATTTTGCGAGGATTTGTGACCAAAGGCATTGGCATAGGTATATACATGTGCAAAATTTGAAAAGTCGCTACTTAAGACCGCAACAAGTACCGAGGAAATCGACTACTGGAAAGAGGAAAGAGAACCGGACATCACTTTCCTTTGATCCTGCTGCTTGAATATAACATCCAATATCTTTGTTTAGAATTTGCGATAACGATACGAATGCAGGCCGCATCCTTTTCATCACCCATTGCTTCAAAGTACACGTTATCTTACCGACCATGAGCGCGATTTTAGGATTTTACCCTCATGAAGGCAAAGTGATCAAGGAACGTATTGCGACTGATGCGCCTATATAAGCCCGCCTGGTGCTCGACTCGACAATCTGCTTTTACTAGCCTATGATAACGAACCAATATAGCGAAAAGTTGTTTGAGGATTTCCTTGTTATCTCCAGTGGCAGCAGTTTCGGAGAAGACAAATCACTAACGCCGCCTGACCCAAGGGTTATCCCGAGTCAAGCTGAACCGCCTCATTTAAAGTAGGCACGCTAAAAACTGTTACCGCATCCTATTGATGACCATCATCATCTTTAGAACATATAAAGTATATAAATATGTTTCTACCGGGTATATCATGACTGCTTCTTCTTATTATTATTGAATTTGACACACTCTCCGAAACTTCTTAAATTAAGGGGCGTTACTGCAATCTCTCAAAAGTCAATTGTTTAACGCAAAAACAAGAAATGAGTACTCGACGTCAAATTAAGAATTCAGATTGCTGATTGTGATGCAATCAACGATTTCAAAAATATTTCCAGTAATGGACGAACATGTCCACACTCGTTCAAGGTCCAAAAAAGACTTATGTCATTACCGCGTCGCAGTGTTTATGAATAGAGAGCGACACGGCATTGCAAAATAGCAGTGGCTACGGCGGTAACACTGCGAGCGGATCATTACATCCATAATGATCTTTCACCAAGTGTTTAGTCGCAAACGCTACCATGCATAACAAATATGAACGGACTTATCCTAGGACTTATGACGCAATCAGCACGTAGCGGACATGGACGGACCTAGAATCTTAGCCAACACTATACATAGTTAGCTTTAAGGCGCACGCGCACGCACGCACGCACGCACGCACGCACGCACGCACGCACGCACACGCGCGCACACACACACACACACACACACACACACACATACACACACACACACACACAATAACTGGGTACCCAATCGAGGATTTTAGAGATCTAATAGTCAATAACAACTAGGAGGCGGCCTGTACCCAAAAGTACCTAGGAGTACTTGCTCAGGAGCACCTATGCACTGCATGAAGAAAAAATAAGGTCCCAGATAGCAAAATAATTGTAAGTTGTCGACAACTTGTCACAAATATTCTCATAGTTGTCAGCAAAGCAACAAAAGGGAGTATCCTCTTATCATTACGTTCTTGCCAGTAATAGTTTTTAAAATATAATACCGGCAAATTCTCAACAATTTATCAGCATTATACTTATCACAATTTATCACAAGTTATAAATGGGAATTGTTGCTCACATGTTACTGTCATGTTGTTCACAAATTGTTATAACCCATACAGCATAGAAAATTGCAGCAACATTGTAGCAATGTTGCAATGTTGCAGATTGCAATGCAATATTACGGAGACATTGCAGAAACATAATTTAACAATATGCCTGCAACATTTCATGGCATATGCCAGTAATATTCCAGAAATATTGCAATATTATAATTTTTTAATAAAGTAATGGCAATAAAGAACAAAAACACAATATTTCCATTTAATAATATATTAATTTAATTTATCCATAATTATTCATCCGCATTTAGCAAATTAAAATTAGGCGACGTTACTAAATTTTCCGCTGAATCTTTACATTCCTTAACAACACAACCGTCCATATGTCGACTGTAAGTCATCCAAGTCAGGCTTTAAGGGTTGACTGCAAATCGACTTTGCATAGACGTCTGCAGACATCCTTCAAATGTTGACTCTAAAATGTCTAGAAAAAAGCATGCAGTTCTAGTGTTGTGTGCATCACAGTATTGTTGAGAAACATGAATATTCGTATCAATAGACAAAAGATTCATACGAGGTGTGTTCAAAAAGTATCGCGAATTTTGAATTTTCGCGGGTTACGTATATTCGAATTTCGATCTTTTTGTGGCGTTATGTTGGTACTCATGTCTCTCACTTATGCCGACAAGCTCGGCCATTTTGAATGTTCACTTAATTGTTGACAGCTGCTTTGCTTGCACGTGTTTTGGATCGTCTTCGATTTTTACCTATTCAAAAAAATGGATCAAAGAACCTGTATCAAATTTTGTGTGAAAAACGAAATTAAGTGCGCGGATGCATTCCGAATGTTGACTGTGGCATACGGAGAAGCTACCTTGGACCGAAGCAACGTTTATCGGTGGTACAAAATGTTCTCAGAAGGCCGAGAAGATGTGAACGACGAAGAGCGTGCCGGACGCCCGAGCACTTCAACAACAGACGAAAAAATTAATGAAGTGGAGAAAATGATATTGGCCAATCGTCGAATCACCGTTAGAGAAGTTGCTGAGGACCTAAACATATCGATTGGCTCGTGCCATTCGATTTTTATCAATGATTTGGGCATGAGACGGGTCGCCGCGAAATTCGTACCAAAATTGCTCAATTGCGACCAAAAACAGCATCGCATGAACATTGCTAATGAGATGTTGGACTCTGTCCGCGACGACTCAAATTTGCTCCAGAGGGTCATAACTGGTGACGAATCGTGGGTTTATGGTTATGACGTGGAAACCAAAGCTCAATCATCTCAATGGAAGCTGCCGCACGAACCAAGACCGAAAAAAGCGCGCCAAGTTCGGTCGAATGTGAAAGTTTTGCTGACAGTTTTCTTCGATTGCAGGGGCGTGGTGCATCATGAGTTCTTGCCACAGGGTAGAACGGTCAATAAGGAATATTACCTGCAAGTTATGCGCAATTTGCGCGAAGCAATCCGCCAGAAACGCCCGGATTTGTGGAAGAACAAAAATTGGCTTTTGCACCACGATAACGCCCCTGCTCACACATCGTTGCTTGTGCGCGACTTTTTGGCCAAAAACAACACACTAATGATGCCGCAGCCACCGTATTCCCCAGATCTGGCCCCCTGTGACTTTTTCTTGTTCCCTAAACTGAAGAGGCCCATGAAAGGACGACGTTACGCTACGCTTGACGAGATAAAGACGGCATCGAAGGAGGAGCTGAACAAGATAAAAAAAAATGATTTTTTGAAGTGCTTCGAAGATTGGAAAAACCGTTGGCACAAGTGTATAATATCTCATGGGGATTACTTTGAAGGGGACAAAATAGATATTCATGAATAAATAAATAATTTTTGAAAAAACACAAAATTCGCGATACTTTTTGAACACACCTCGTATATCAAAAAACCTCGATCTACATCCCAATGAACAAACAATATTTTTTAATTGATTTTTTAATAAAAATTTTTTCATATTTAACTTAATTATTGTATTATATTGATATATATTTTCTAATTGCATTCTTATTTAAACAAATAACAGAAAAGTTATTCCAGATGCTATTCTGCATTTGCGAAATTAGTAAAAAAAAACTATAATTTTATATTTGTTTATATAAATACTGTGCTTTAATTATACATATTTCATTTTTTCGATAACGTATATTGGCCTGATCTACCAGTTACATACATATATCAGCATAAAGTGTTCACAGATCATCATCGGTTTGCAGCGATCACGGAGATCAAGTTCATCGGAGTCGCGACTTGGATGGGTCACCGCTTGGAAATTTTCGAAAAAAAATTCCCGAGATTTTTTTGGCAAAAAATGTTTTTTAAAATGTTACAAAAATATTGTTTTGTTCATTGGAATCATGTGGTGTAATAATATTTATGTGATATATTTTGGAAAATTCATAATTACATTTCCACGTAGCACATAATGGTTTCAAATACGTTTTTAAAACGTATCCATAGTTCAATAACCGTAAAGAACCATTAAAAAACGTTTAAACGTTTTTGAAACCATAGTTTAAGAAACGTATTTTTTACGTTTCTTCTGTAAATGCTATAAAAAAGTAACACTGTGAAAAAGTAATACTGTAACAAACAGTTTTCTTAACATTAAATAAAATAGAAATGTTTTTTAAAGTAAAAAAATAATCGAGAATCTTTCTCAAGAATTTTTTCCAGAAATTTTCAAGCGGTCACTCATTCAAGTCATAATCGTAAAAGAGTATAATTTTGTATATGTTTATATAAATAACATGCTTTAATTATGTTTTATCTTTTCAATAACATATATTGCCTCGATATACATGTGTTAACACAAAGTATTCACAGATCATCACCAGGCATCGCCAGCAGTCTTACAGGTCAAGCAACGTTGGGCGAGATTACGACTTGAATGGGTGGCCGCTTGAAAATTCAAAAAAATTTTTAATAAAGATTCCCGATTTTTTTTACTTTAAATAACATTTCTATTTTATTTAACATTAAGAAAACTGATTTTGAAAATTAATTAGAAATTCTAAAAAAGTAGAAATTTAAAAATTTGTTTATCCGTAAAAAAAAAACGTTTCCATAATGGTTTCTTAAACGTTATTTTATCGGAAAAGAAACGTTTCAGTTAACATTTAACTAAGTGAACATTTTAACGCATTAGAAACGTTTCTAAAAGTCGGTAATAAAACGTTTCGGAAAAACGTTTATAAAACGTTTTTGAAACGTATATGTGCTACTTGGGTTGCAATATTGCTGGGATGTTTCAATGCAATATTTCAAAAAATGGACATCTTAATGTTGCTGCAATCTTCCAGCAATGTTGCAGCAATGTTTTGCAATCAATGTGCAATATTACAATGTTTCAATGAAATTATTCTGCAATGTTCCTGCAATCTCTCTGTGCTGTATGGGAAACAATTTTCAAAATATGGTTATGGCAAGTTCTAAACAACTTATGGCAATATACTTATCACAGATTAACTTCAATAATTTTTATACATTTGCTCGACAATAAAACTCAGCATATTGATATTGAATTGACTAAAACATTTTCGGCGCATTAAATAAAAGGCAGTAATAGCAATTAAAGAGCAATTTAATCTGTACAATGATTTGCTTTAGAGTGAGTTATCATGTTTTGCTATCTGGGGTGCACCTAGTCAAGGCAAAGTAAACATCAGGATTTCCTCTTGGGTGTACCCAGAAGCAAATCTGTACACCAGCAACGCCCAGTTGAATATAAGAACACCTATATGCTGTACGTAAGAGCAATTGCAAGCACTAATTTCGAGGAATCTAGAAGCAGTCTTATCAGAATAAATTTTGCGATAAAATTGGTGTCGATATATTCGGCCATATCAATATTTATATGAGGCCAATGGGATGCGCAGTAAGGATACGGCTACGTGATTTTTTTCAATCGATTAAATATTGTCGCGAAAATTGAGTGAGAGCTTTGAGCGTGAATGTAATCACGATAATAGAGAAGTTATTCGACAGATGTGGCGCAAAGCGCCAGGGCGGATATGCGTTTCGGTGACAAGGAGGGTGCGTATAGTCACATCATGTAGTTTTATTTCTACGTCAAATTATTAATAAGTAACGTATATTATATGAGAACATGTAACACATTTTACGTTGCATAAATTTATTATCATTTCTAAATGCGTTGTTATAAAATAAACTACATACTTCACATCTATTTTTTCTGGTTTGAATGACAATAGAATTTAAACGATTTTTATTTTATCCATGACAAATTATGACAACAATCAAATGTTGTTCTTAAATTATTTGAAAATTTCTGATTGTTTGCTATAGGATCAACTTCGTCACCACATAGATCTAGCCTGTGGCGATTTTAGTATGCTGTAGAAAAATAAGGACCGTCCATGCAACCAGCAATTATCGTCGAATTACGACACAACAGTCTTTCCTTGAATCAGCAGTAACATCAGCGACGATTGATTACTCATCTTAAAAATTGTCAATATTAAAAACATTTTTGTCGATTGTAAGTGTGAGTGAATGATTAATGTAATATTTTTCATAGTTTTAAATAATGTCATGAAGACGATAAATCAATTTGTATTTGAATTGTACAAATTTTGTTACTATCGATGTGATTGTGATATCGCATATGTTATAATGTTTTTGTATGCGTTAGACAAATCAAAATTAGTAAAAGATTAGTTGAAAGATTTTATTAATTAAGTACAGATTTTTATTATATGTATAGGTAGAGATTTTTATTATATGTATAGGTATATTATGAAATTTCAAGACGTTAATTATAATCTAAAGGAAGGGAAGAAACAAAGAGAAAAGGAAGAAGAAAGAGAGGAAAAGATGATAAAAATAGAAGGAATGAGATAAAAAAATGTACAACTTTATATACAGGACATATCTTAAGAATAGATTTTTCACTTATTGTTAGAAAAGTAATTTAAATAGTCAAATGAATTATCTTTTGACTTGTTTTCAAAATATAATTATATACTAGTTTATATGTGCTTATCTTTAGAGATGCTCAAAATGAGTACCGCCTATTTATAAGGATTCCATAACATTTTTTATAAAAGATGGATTTCAAATTAACTGTAACTTTGCTTCCTAGCAAACGGAAATGGATTTAGAACATTTAAAATAGATAGAAATGGATTTAAAAAATCAAAAATTTAGATTTGCAATGACCACACGAATCCATTTTAATTCAATTAAAGTTTAAAGATTCCTTGAATCTATTTTAATCCATGAAGTGAAATTGAAATTACGGGATTTCTATTTTTTCAATCCAAAAAAGTTACGCCAGCCATATAATTCATTTAATGCGTGAAAAAGGATTAAAATGAAGATTTTTAGTTTTTCAATCTAAACCAGACCAAGACTTTTTAATAATACTCAAAAAATTTTTGCGGATCAACCAGTCCATTTTAATTCATGACATAGGATTGAAATTACTTAATTGCTGTCTTTTAATCCAAAACGTATTCAAATGAATTAAAATGGATTACAAATTTTCAATCCATTTCCATTTACTGGATTTATAGTTTATAATCATACTTATCAAAATTTAATTGCAGCCTTCACAAATAAACCATTTGAATTCTAGAGACGCTCAATACAAATCTTATATACTCATTACTTCTTCCATAGATTAAACGTTTCATAAACGCCAAAATGAAAAAGATAATGATTTTTTTCAAGAGAAAAATGTTTTTAATACGATAATATCGAGCTTAACTTTGTTCTTTCAATTCTAAGAAGTTTCTAACAGACCGTTTTTGTATATTTGCGTAAGATAAATAAAATTATATTTTATTGTGCCAAAGTATAATGTTTTTCAACGCAAAATTGCGATCAAGTTATTTACACACTTACAACAATCGCAGATCCATTAAGAAGAAGATTATTTCTAATAAATTAACTTTTGCTCCTTGTTCTCGTTTAATTCGCAACTGCTATGAGCGTGTATCATACACGATTGACGTACAAAACCGAAAATTTATTTGGTATACAGTTTGATGAACTTGTTTTTATACATATATTATAAACCCTTATATAAAATCCTTACAAATTTTATTTCATATATATTCCTTATACCTTTTCAAATAGATTTCAAATTTTTTATACGAATATAAAGAAGTAAAAAATAAGAAGTAAAATATAGAATCGTACAAGAAATATAAGATCCAACTGATTGAATAAGGTTCATTTTTAATTAGTTGTGTTTTCACATATATTTCTACATTCTCCTACTATTATTTAAATAACTTAGAAAATATTGACACATTAATGATATTTTGACATACTAAAGAATATTTTGTTTGTAAGGGTTTCTTTATGGTTGCGTCCTTTTCACCAAAATGGACTGAAATTTTTCTTTTCCTTCTCCAAATTTTTCCACGCTCTACCTTGAATTTTCCTCATATTTTTCTTTACATAAAATAATTTTGTTATTCTAGATTTTATTATTTTAAGAAAACTCTTATCCAAATTCTTTGCTTTGATACAGATTTTTAGAAATTTAAATTATTTATTTTACTTTCTTTATATGTGTGTGTGTGTGCGTATGTGTGTGCGTGTGTGCGCGCGTATGTGTGTGTGCGCGTGCGCGTGTGTGTATGCGCGCGCGCGCGTGTGTGTGTAATTTTAATATTATTGTCTTCAGATCAAACAAGTTTTAATTCAGGAAAAAAAACATTACAGCTTAAATTAGACATAAGTGTTTAATTGAATTTATTATAAATGTATGTTTAATAATAAGAAAAAATTAAAACAAACATTTCATAAAAATAAAAATTGATCACTTTTTTATGATTACAAAAATGAAACATAAAAGTAATTATATTCTTAGTATAACATAATCTGTACATAACTACAATAAATTGTTTAAGAAACAACAGATGTCTGATTAAATTGATTACAAAAAAATGAATCTTACATTTACCCAGATAGACAAGGTATGTTGAAAATAGAATGCAACATTTTATACAGTCTTTATGATACCATTATGACAGTATAAAATTTCAAATAATTAAATGTAGCGAGTATGCTGTCATATTGTTGTTATACAATTTATACAGGATGAGTCAGAAAATCCATACCCTCATGGATTGATAGAGCAAGTGGAACTAAAGAGAAAAGTCCTTTACCATTTTTCAAAATTCGCAATATTTACCGAGAAAAACATTAGTAAAGTAGGCAAATAAGCGCGTACTTTTCCTACGCACCACACGCGGAGACCGCCCATCGATCGTCAACCATAGGCAGTCGCGGCAGGCGGTACGGTAAAAAGGGAGAAGCAGCAATAGCTGTCTTTCCCGCCACACCGCGCCGCCTGCTGCGGCTGTCTATGGTTTAGCGACCGACGGGCGGTCCCGTGTGCGGTCGGTAGGAAAAGTACATACAATTTTGCCGACTTTATTAATTTTTATCTCGGTAACTATTATGAATTTTGAAAAATAGTAAAGGACTTTTTTTCTCAGTTTCACTAAATCTATCAACCCTTGGAGGGATGAGCAGATTTTTTGGGTCACCCTCTATATTTCACAATTTAGCTATATCCCAGATAGACAAATTTCGGCATATTGTCTGCATATTGCCGAAATTTGCCGATTGAAAATGCTTGCATAAAGACGTCAAGATGCGTCGCCAAATGAGATAAATGTTATCAGCATATAAAAGATGGCTTTTCATGCTGCAAAAATTGCGACAATATGCTGTTTATTTAATTAGAAATGGAGTGTGCTTAATCTTATATGTGTTTGCCGCATATGGAAGAGTGCATCTAATGTTGCAAAAATTGCGGCAATATGCTGCTTATTTATTCAGAAATAGTGTGATTATAAATAGTGACAATAAAATTTATACACGTTTTTTTATTAAGATAATTTATTGAATTTTACAATAAGGTTTAATATTTCATTGCATGAAAATCTAACAAATATTCGATAAAATATATAATAGACAAATTTGTAATATACTTAGTGTATAATAAAAAAATACTAGACGAGGCAAGAAAAAATGATTCCATTATAAATGCTATATGAAAAATCTTTTGATATTGTTAAAATTATTGAAATTATTATTGAAACACACTTAAGTTATACTTAAATTGAAAAGAAATAAA
Organism: Solenopsis invicta; assembly: GCF_016802725.1. NCBI lineage: Eukaryota > Metazoa > Arthropoda > Insecta > Hymenoptera > Formicidae > Solenopsis > Solenopsis invicta. The sequence goes on along the minus strand of NC_052664.1, from coordinate 2,715,797 downwards.
ATTCTTAAGATATAAAAATTAATATAAATATAAAAATTACATAAACAAATAAAATAAATTTTTAAAATAATACTTTGTGTAACAAAATTTAAACTTTCTTCGATAATTTAATTCTCTTTCTCCTTTTTTCTATATCATTTCTCTTGACTTTTCTATATTATTACTCTTTTCGCAAATGCTTTTGTTGACGCTGCATAAAAATTCTTTGCATTTCTTCTTCTCTGATATAACGTTTCCCTCTATTTTCCTTTTTATTGATTGTATTTCTTTTACGTTGTTTAGCGTTACAAATGGCTTCAATCATATCGTGACGGAACTCCGTACCACTTTGTATCTGAAAATGTTTATTCTCGGAGAGTGCTTCTGAAAAATTAAGAAATTATTTATCACATGACATTTTAGATACATTTGTCATTTATAAGTAGTAGAAATAAAGTTAACCTTGAATGGCTGAGGAAAGTTTTGTTTTAAAAAATGAATAAATTCCTTCTTCTTTATTGCCATAGATACTTTAGTTTAGTGAATTTACTATTGAAAGAGATAATAGAATAATATTTACTTTAAATACATACACATTTACTGACTGGATTGCCTTCATATGACTCATCAGGACCTTTTCAGTAACCATTTCGCAACTTGTTTCTAGAGCGCCATAATAAAGTCTCAAAAATGTGGACGTTGAGTTCCTTAGCTTTGTTACTTTCAAATGAGTATCTCATTGAAATCAACGCATCTGCTAATCCTTGTACAATAATACCTAGTTTTAAAAATAAATTTTTAAAACAGCAATATACATATATAATACGTTAATTATGTATAAATAGCTTACCGATAGACCTGTGTGTATCACATAACAATTTCACCTCTGGCAGAGAATAAAAATTAATACCAATCATTTTATCCCAATTGTAGGTGACGATTTTTGCTACTTTGTTAAGTTTATAAAAATCAAAGTTCTCTATGAGAACTTTAGAAAGTAGAATTCATAAACATGTTGACAGCGATTGAAGCCATATGTTACACATGACAACTTTATTGGAAGTACTTCAGTAGAGAAACTGTTGTATTCAATTGTACCCAGATTCTGACGATTTAATTTGCGATTACAACTTTAAAAACTGCATATATGGTACTCCTGTTTCAAATTGTATTTGAATGATGAGAAACCTCATCAATTCCTTGGCTTTAACTTGTCTTCGAGAACCTATCCTTTTTTTTATATCTAAATATGACAAAGAAATATATTTTTTCGTAAATTATATTACCTCCAGTAGTGTAATTTTCAATAATATTCAAAATACATATCAATTACCTGGTACACAAAGCTTCAAATTCATCACCCCAAGTTTCAATTAATACAGGGCACTCATGCGGACAAATTAGGTTAGATACATCATCACAAACGCGTTTCATGATGAAAACTTCATTGAAATGTGGAGTCCACAACCTATAACATATGTTCTCAAAACTGCTCCTCGCCTACAAAATAATTGTTTTAAATATATATTTCTATGTATTTAACAATCGTGCAAAAGAAATAACAATAAAAGATAATAACTAACACTTCTTTTGAGATCCAAGAATTCAAAGATATCAGCATAAATATACAGTAATCGGTCCTTCATTTTTACCCATTTTGGAGACAATCTCAATAGCTGTATTATACACTTTTAACATAGGTACCAATCCATCCGACACACTCTCTGTGCCTCTTATAGGCATATCTTTGCCCGAATTCAATGCACGAAACCTACTTCGCCATCATGATGATAGAGAATAGCAAATCATTCCTATGTATTCAATATTGCATCAATGCTGTCACCGAACATTTTTTGTCAATAAAAATAAATTGTAAAAAAACATTATTTATTGAGTAACATATTATAACTTACTAACACTTAATATAATAAATTTGCTTGTTAGCAATAAAGATAAAATCACCTAGCTATTTGATGTGTAACGGCATATGCAATATTTATTGTCTGTATAGCATGTACGAAATATTGCATCGACATAAAATATATGTTTCAATAATCTTAATCTTTGCTGTGAATATTTACAGCAACTTGCATTAACATGTGCTCTCTCAACAATTTTTCCATTCACTTTTAACAAGTGATCATTCTTTCCATCATTTTAAAGATTAACATAACTATAATTAAAATTTCTATCATATATTATTGCAGAATTCAACTTATCTGCATTACTTTGCATAATTTGATAATATTTCTCACTGATTGGCAGAGGCATTTGTTTGTGATCGAACCTTTTGCCAACTTTTGCAGACCTTGGCCCGCAGTTGTTCTACGTTTTGCAGGTTTGACTTTGGCCCGGTTGTTCCACCTTTTGGTAAGTATCAAGTTAATTTAACTGATAAGTAAACCCTTGCGATCTGCGGACAGTTAAATTTACTTGATACTTACCAAAAGGTGGAACAACCAGGCTCTTTGCCTCGAGCGGTTGAACACACTACACACACAACCTCACCAACGGCCACCACGCACTTAACCTCACCGTTCACCGCTCGTCAAAACGCGAGCTGTCGGCTGTCGCGCGCGCGCGATCTCAATCGCAGCCAATCGACATCGCGGAAAGCGGTCGACAATTTTAACAATTATTATATATGTTCTGTGGGCTTTTAATACACAGCGTGATAATAATGCAACCAAAAACGCACTTCACGGATTTTAACCAAAACTTTTTTTATTTAGAAGAGGAGATATAAAGAAAAAAATTTAGTATCAAATCAATAACCGATTGTTTATATTATAATTGCTATTTCTCTAAAAGTAATGAGAAACAGTAAAATGATGGCATAATACCAAGATTTTATGTATTTAAAAATATGGTTTAGATACCTATAGTTATAATTGAATTGTAATATGCAATATTTTATTTCAACAAAATGTTGTGTACTTTGACTGATAATATGCATATTTAATACAGCATAAAAATGCAACTATCTCATATATACATTACAACTACATAATGCTAAATTAACATCCATCGAATAGATTGCTCAATTATTGTTCTCACAAATAATACAAATAAAACATAATTTTCTACTAGAAATATTTCATATATAATTGCAGTTATGCGTTTGTAGTAAAATGGCAACATATTGCTATATTGTGAAACATATAAATTATATAACAGCAATATGACAGCATAATCGCAACATTTAATTGTTTGTAATTTTATGCTGTCATAATGGCATCATAAAGGATACATGAAATGTTTGCATTCTTATGTCCAGCATGCTTGTCTATCTGGGATGTTGCTATTTTGCTACAAACGCATAACTGCAATCATACATGACATATTTCCAGTAAAAAATTGTTTTACTTATATTATTTGTGAGAACAATAATTCAGCAATCTATTTGATGAATGCTAATTTAGCATTATGTAGCTATGATGTATATATGCATATACAGGGTGTCCGGAAAATTACTACGAATATTTCGGGACGTAATTTAGGACCTCAAAAGAAAGAAAAAAAGCTATATAAACATAGGTCCGGAAATAAGTTGTTTCCGAGTTATAGCCACTTTTATGTTAAAAAAAATAAAGACGGATCCAAATGTTTTTCACAGAGTCCGAAATTCCTTTGATAGGAAAATAAAGGCCTGCATTCATGCCGAAGGTGGTCATTTTGAACACCTTATTTAATTTAATTAAAAAATAATGTGTTAAAAAAAAAATGCAATTACAAATATCAAAAAATTTACAAAAAATTAAAAAATAAAAATTATTAATTAAATAAAAAAATAATAAAATTCGAAAATTAAAAACATAAGAAATAAAAATGAAAAAATTAAAAATTTAATAAAAAAATTTAAGAAGGGATGCCACGCAAACTATAAAATACAATTTTTTTTAACATAAAAGTGACTATAACTCGGAAACGATTTATTTCCGTACCTATGTTTATAGCTTTTTTCCTTCTTTTGGGGTCGCAAATCACGTCTCAAAATATTTGTAGCAATTTTAATACTGGACACCCTGTATAAGACAGTTGCGTTTTTAAACTGCTGTTATACTCCGTGGTGATTACAACAAAATAATATTATGGTATGTAAGGATTCGAGGTCGGTGTCTAAAGGACTCACGAGGAGGATGTCGACGCAAGGGCTATAGATGGTGGCCGGGTAATAACTTAGACTCTCTTCAAGTTCCAATGTTTGATATATTTTTACGTACCGTTGAATTGTTTTACACTCATGATTGCTACGGTTGAGCGCCCGAGTCGCCTAGTCGCGGCGTGTAGTATTGCAGGTATTGTGTTATGACTCGGCAAGGAAATCTTGCTCGGAAATCTTTGCTCGGTCTGGTCAAACTCCGACGAGCCTAATGACGGGGCATCAGCCGTCGACATTAACATATATGGTCATTGTAATTCGATGTGACCGGTATATGGCTAATGCAATTTCTTTCAAAAATTGGAAAAATTTAATTAAATTATTTTGTAAATCTAAAAAAATAATTTTTTACAAAGAAAAAATTACTTTCTGTTTTAACTCATTAAAAATCAGATCAGCAAAGTTAGCTAAAAAATAACAATTAAAAATAGGAACGTAAAAAAACATTATTGACATAAAAAATACGTTGTAAAAATCAAACAAATCAACTAATTTGTTTATAATAAATTAAGAGTCATACATGTTTCTTCAGTAATTTCTTTTTGGAGAATTAATTAGCGCAATTAGTTTTCCTCTACAATAAATCTTTAATAATATGTTTATAACAATTAGTTGTAAAATTGATTTTTGCAACGTGCTTTTACGTCAATAATGTTTTTTCATGTTACTATTTCCGATTGTCAATTTTTTACTATCTTTATTACTAGTCTGGCCATGAATAGGAACAGGTTTTAATTATTTATGTAGTTTATATAATTTACTTTAGAAATATCTAAGACTAAATAATCAAAGGGCTAGTGAGAGTGTTCGATCAATATTCAACACGCAAGTTTTTTCCTGTTCAAATCAGTTTTACTTCAAATATAACTTTTTATTAACGCTATTACAAAGTGTACGATTAATTCAATGTTAGTGTATTAAGTTATTGCTCCGAAATCTTAGGCATCTTAGATTCAAATCTCGTCGTTTTCAAAAATTGTAAAATAATGCGTAATTATAATTAGTAAAATAGAATTTTATATGCGAAACAGTAAATATAGATTAATTTATAAGAATAATAAGATCTGTTGAAAAACTTAAAAAAATGTTTTTGTTAAAACTATTTCTAAGTATATAAGCAACATATTGCTGCAATTTTTGCAACATCAAAAAACTTTTTCATTTTGCTGCAACTATATACAGGGTGATTCAAAATAACATATTGGTCCCGAAGCTGACATATTTGTAATCGAATTCTGAGACGATTTTTCCTTTTGCAAAAATTTATCCAGAGCTAAGTTTTCAAGTTACAAGAAGAATTAGCATATGACGGGTCGGATACAAGTGGTAGACAGGGGCGACGCGACCTACTGTTACATGCAGGTGTTTCCGTGAGACGCCTCCTGCGTTCAAATGACTGACAAAAGTACACGAACAGCACATTCCTATTTAAACTTTCTCACTCTCACTCTCTCTCTCTCTCTCTCTCTCTCTCTCTCTCTCTCTCTCTCTCTCTCTCTCACACACACACACACACACATGCGCGCGCGCGCGCACACGCACACGCACACACTCTCACTCTCTCTTTCCTTTCCTTTTTGTGCGTTTTAAAAATGCTACTTTTAACTTGCAAATGATATTGAAATAATCTCATTTGCATTAAATTTTATTATTCGTGGACGTACATTTATTACAATAATGTAAACTTTCTTGAAGATTTCACGGTCATTCCGATATTTGACGGCTGGATGACAGAGATCAAAATTTGACAAATTAAATGTAGCATAATTAAAGTGACAGAGAGAAAAAGAGAGAGAGAAAAGTTTAAATAGGAATGTGCTGTCCGTGTACTCTAGTCAGTCATTTAAGCGCAGGAAGCACCTCACGGAACACCCGCATGTAACAGTGAGTCGCGCCGCTCCTGTCTACCACTTGTATCCGACCCATCATACGCTAACTAATTCTTCTTATAACTTGAAAACTAAGCTCTGGACAAATTTTTGCAAAAGAAAAAATCGTCTCAGAATTTGATTACGAATATATCAGCTTCGGGATCAATATGTTATTTTGAATCATCTTGTATGCGATTAACTACACTCCAATTCTAATTAAATAAGTAGCTTATTATCACAATTTTTGTAGTATTACAAAACCTCTTTTATATGCTAATTACATTTATCTTATATGAGGACGCATCTTAAGATATTTATGTAGTCATTTTCAATCTTAAAATTTCGTCAATTGACAATATGTTGACATTTGTCTATCTGGGTAAGGAGTTAACAATCTATTATATACACGGCTTGTCCTAAAAAATTTCAAACTTTTGCTAACGTTTACTTTATAAGGTAAGAGTGGGATAAATCGGACCTAACTGCAGTTTTTGCTCTCTATAAGGCCCAAATAAAGTCCGATCGTAAAACTGAAGGTGCCAATGGAAAGATAATTTAATTTCTTTTATTTTTGCTTTAGATCATTTTAACGTCTCTCTCTTTCTCTCTCTCTCTCTCTCTCTCTCTCTCTCTCTCTCTCTCTCTCTTTCTCTCATCTGTATTAAACTATAACAGAAAATGTAAAAACGCTTTTTCCGGTTCAATTTGGAACTACTGATTCCAAATCGGACCACCCTTTAGTCCACATTGAACTGTTGTACGGCTGGCTTACGAAATCGGGCCTGAGCCGCCGGGAAGGAGTGAGGACCCACGAGATCGTTGGCCAAGGAAGGAGTTCAAACATTTTAATGTAACGATATATTTACGAACATTTGATAATGCTCACAAACCGCAGCTTGTGTTACAGTTGTAGTATCTCATACGATACTAATGTGTGTGCTAAACGGTGTGACTGGATCTTCTATGAAGTTCTCTCGTAGGTGTGGCTGATTTCTGGACGGAAGATATGCTTCGTGTCGATGCTTGGGTGACTCTCCGCCGCTTAAGTGTCAAGCGGCGACTTGAATTGACTGCAATTGCGAAAGGCTATTGCCAATTGTAAGTGCGATGTTTGATACTTCCGCGTGGTCAGCGTGTGTCAACGTTATCGCAACTAATTTGGGCTATTACCGTTGGGCTTCAAGGTTTCCAGGGTTTGTCCGTATTGCGACAACGCTTTTATACTAACATGTATAATTTTATAGGATTGTTTACCGCTATGAGATTGCACGAGAGTCGTTTCTCTATTTAAGTCTTGTCGTGGCCCCAGGGAGTACAACTCTTCTCTTGGAAGAAGAGGGGTATGGCGATTGTTTCGATATGAGACCGGATATAAAAGTTAATTAGGGATCAGTGAAAGATACACACTTATTATACACTGAAATATACATTTTGAGAAGCGCTACAGAGATATGGCTGACTGCCTATATTGCTTCAAAACGAACGAATGTCTTTTTGTTGAGAGCGCTACTCTCTGGGCGCGGGAACTTTTTCCTAGGGGAAAGTAAAGCGCTGTAGCATGGTTACCACAGCACCCCCCCCCCTCCTAGTGGCACGGAGGTGCTGCGATTTGTACCTTTTTCCTTGGACCGAAGTATGTTTTAATCGGCAGAGGTTCGGGTGTTGTTGATCTTATCTGAGAGTTTTTTAAACTCTCAGATTGAGTAGAGATGCCGATTTAATCCTTTCTGTGGAAACGTTGGTGCGTTTACCTTAGATGTCTATTGCGAATAGTCTTTCGTTGATGTGTTGGAGTACTGAAAACGGTCTTGCGTATGGTGGTTGGAGTGACTTCCGTATTGCATTTTCTCTCATGAAGACGTGTGTGCAATTGTATAAATCTTTGTGTACAAATGGGACGTGTCTGGCATGCGATAGAGCTCGAACGTTTTTCATGTACTCACGATGTTTTTCAATAAAAATCTACGGATCTGTTGGAAACTCCTCTTCTGAAAAGAAATTGCCGGGAACCCGGAGTGTGGTGCCGTACAACATTTCTGCTACTGCGCCCTTTATGTCTTCCTTGTAACAACTACGTAAACCTAGAAGGATTGTGGGTAGATATTCGCTCTATTTATTAATTTCGTCTTCCGTCTGATAGCACATAATTGCTGCTTTTAACGTGCGGCGCCAACGTTCGATTAACCCGTTGGAAGCTGGATAATATACTGAAGTTTTTCTGTTGGAAGATTCCAATCATGTTGGACAGCGCTCGGAAAAAAATGGCCTCGAATTGCTTGCCTTGATCGATGGTAATTGCGGTGCGCCGAATCTCGCTACCCAATTGTTGTAGGTTTCAGTGATTGTTTCGGCCAATATATCGGGTAATGGAATTGCCTCCGACCATCTGGAAAATCGGTCGATCATAGTCAAGCAGTAGCGGTAGCCGCGTGATGGTAAGAGCGGGCCGATAATGTCGAGATGTATATGCTGAAAGCGTTGATCTGGCACTACTATTTTTGCTGGCACGTTTTTGGTGACGACTTATTTTTGTTCTGTGGCATGCTATACAAGTTTTTGCCCAATTTTTGATATCCTTGTTCATACCTGGCCACACGAATTTGTGCCTAATTTAGCGGCTTGTCGCTCTTCCGCTTGGGTGTGACAATCGGAATTCGTGGACCGAATTGAAGATCCTCCTCCGAAGGTTTTTAGGTACATATGCTTGTATCTATTCTGTCAAACAATCACAGTATATAGGGTTGATTGAGCCTGAGAGTGTGAATTTCCGAAGCTTTAATGCGGTGTCCGAATTTAAGATGTCTTGTAACTTTGTGTCCGGCTGTTGTGCCTCTGCCAGTTCTTCCGTCGTGATTGGCATAGCAATTTCTTCCATCCGTGATAAGGCATCTGCTACTGTGTTTTGGTCACCTGTTATATGAACAAGTTGTGTATTGTGCGATAAAGTCTAATTGCCGCGCTTGTCTCGGCGACGCCTTATCTAATTTTTTAGCAAAAGCGTAAGTTAAGGGCTTATGATCTGTACGTATCACTATTTGTCGACTTTCTGCATGTGTTTAAAATGTTTGGTCAATTCAAAGATTTCGATGAGCTCGCGATCATTAGCACTATATTTCTTCTGTGTATTATTTAATTTTTTGGAGAAAAAGGCAATAGGCTTTACTTTACCGTTTATATGTTGTTCTAAAGTTGCTCTGATAGACGTGTTGGAAGCGTCCGTTGTAAGAATGAGTGGAACTGATGCGGCTGGATGCGCTAGTTGAGTCACATTAGCTAGATCTTGTTTACATTTGTCGAAAGCCTTTTCTGCTTCTGTAGACCACGCAATTAGCCGTCCGTCATTTTTGCGACTGTCTTTTAAGTATTTGTTTAGTACGGCCGGATTTTTGGCAGCATCCTTAAGGCATTGACGGTAATAGTTAATGATACCTAAAAATCTTTGAAGCTCGTTGATGCGTACTGGTTTCTTATATAGCAGGATGGCCTTTACTTTTTCCAGTAAGGGTAGAATCCCGTTTTCAGAAACTAAGTAATCAAGGAATGGAATTTCAGAGACACCAAAAATACATTTAGAAGCATTAATTTTAATTCCGTGTTCCTGAAGTCGCTGGGGAATTGTGAGAACGTGTTCGGTATGTTCTTCTGGATTGTCAGATGCGATTAAAATGTTGTATAGGTAGCAGAAGCAAAATTGTAGGCCGCGCAATACTGAATCCATAAGCTATTGAAATGTTTTGGTTGCATTACGCAGTTCAAACGGCATCACCATAAATTCGAACAGCCTGAAGGGCGTTGTAACTGCGGTTTTTTGAATATTGGCTTCGGCTACAGGAACTTGGTGATATACTCGGATTAAGTCAATTTTGGAGAAGATTTTGTTTCCGTGTAACTCTGTTGTGAAGTTTTGAATATGGGGGAGTGGATATCGGTCTGGTATTGTGACCGCGTTGAGGCCCCTAAAATCCCCACATGGCCTCCTAAAATTAAGTTCTTTTTTAGCGACGCGGTGTAATGGGGCTGCCCATAAGCTGCTTGAGGGCTTGCAAATGCCGTGTTCGACTAAGCAGCTAAATTCTTCTTTTGCAACTTTAAGTTTCTCTAGTGACAATCGTCTTGGAGGTGCTGCAACTGGCGGACCTTCTGTAAGAATACGATGTTCCACTCCGAGTGCTTTGAGCGTGGTTGGCGGGCCTGCCAGGGTGAACGACGGAAATTCTGCAAAGATTTTGTGATGCGAGGATTGAGGTGCAACGATGCAGATCGTTGTGTGTATAGAGCACGAAATGGTCCCTTTCCTGTGTAATCTTGTAATGTTATCCTCGAGACGGAGATTTTTTAAATCGACCACCAGGCCAAATGGGTTAGGAAATCTGCGCCCAATATGGCTTTCTGAACTTCCGTTATGCAAAATTTCCATTTAAAGAAACGGCGTAATCCAAGGTCAAGATCCAGCAATTTCTCGCCGTAAGTGCCAATCCTCGTGCCATTTACTGCAAATAATTGGAGTGAAGAACGGCAAATAATTGGAGTGGAGACGGTTTGTCAGGGCCCCGGCGTCGTTGACCCTCAATCGACGTCTCGATTAGTTTTCCGTCTTTTTGGCTCCGCACGGCTTTGTACACTTTTTAGCTTTATTACCGAAGCGATGGTGATAAAAGCAAAGATTAGAATCCTCGAGACTGGGCTCGCTGATGATGATCTGCGACGACGTCTGTCTTTTGTGTAGTTTGAAATCTTGATCTTGACCTACCTCGTTGGATTATAACTTCTAATGCTGCCAGCCTTTTTTCTAGCTCGTTGATCAACTGAGTTGCCGTTGGTGAGCTTACTGTTTCGGGCAATTTGATTGCTGCGATAAAAACATTGTGGTTGCGCTTGTGTACTTTGTCCGCAAGCTTGGTTAAATTGCTCAACAGTGCGTCGTCCACCACTGCTAGCGTTTCCTGCATCCGCATGGATAACCTCTGCATCCAGAGCGTTTGTAAAACGCTGTCGTTTACTGTGCCTCCTGCGAGTTGTTTTAATTTGCATAGTAAATTGAAGAGTTTTTTATCGCCTAATTCTATGCCTGCTATTAGTTGCCGTAATCTTTTCTCTTCCGAGTCTGTGAAGCGGACTATCAGCGCGTCTTTCAACTGTTGGTATTTATTTGTTGATGACGGCGTTTTTATAATATCCGTCACTGCTAGCATAGTCTGCTCGTCGAGGTGTCGGATGACTGAACTATATTTAATCTTGTTGGATTGGATCCTATACATCACGAACTCGCTTTTGAGTTGCGCAAACCAGAGTTTAGGTCGTTTCTGCCAAAATGTGGGTAATTTAACGTGCGAGACTCATGTGCTTGTACTGTCAGTGAACGTTCTGTCTGATTCCTGTCGCTATTTGCAGTTTCGGTTTCGTTTCGACTCGGGGGGAATACCTGTTGGGTGATCTCTGGCGGGTTCGTAGTGCCTCCCGTGTGATTTCCCTTCGTTAAACCAGATGAGTCTCGTGGTGGGGAATGGTCCACTAGCATTGTCTCGTCTTGCGTATTTCCCGGATTTTCTTGATCACGTCGGGGTCACCAATTATGGCGATTATTTTAATATGAGACCAGATATGAAGGTTAATTAGGGATTAGGGAAAAATACACACTTATTATACACTGAAATATATATTCTGAGAAGCGCTACAGAGATATGGCTGACTGCCTATATTGCTTCAGAACAAACAAATGTCTTTTTGTTGGAAGCGCCACTCTCTGGACGCGGAAACTTTTTCCTAAGGGAAAGTAAAGCGCCGTAGCATAGTCGCCACAAGGAATATAGAGGTCTGTAGATATTTAAATGTACTAGAGAGCACGTCGAGTGATGACGGATTGGAAGGATGTACGCGATACACAGAATTGTTAGGTTACTTTGTTTTATTCAGCTCTTACAAAATCTTCTCTTATTTACGTGCACGTGTCAAGGCAAGCTCAGCGTTAAGTGCTGTTTGTTCTATCTGAAACTAGATATCAAGAAAAGAAACTTACTATATTCTATGCGCTTCCAGCGCCGCCAACTCACTAAGGAGACGCTACACTCACCCCCTTCCGAGCGACTTTCCTACTCGCGAAATACTAAAATTCTAATTTGAATCTATACTTGCACGCTCTTTTAAATAACAACAAGAAAAAAATCTATTTTACCTATTCTTTAAATGTAACAGGTTTTTTGTAATTACATTAATCTTCTTTGGAATTACATCAATCTTTTTTGGAATTACATCAGTCTTCTTTGGGATTGAACCAGTCTTCTTTGGCTTAACATATGTTTTAATCGCTGTCTGCGCCGAATTCCTGGCATCTGGCTCCCCCGTCGTTTCGGCCTCAAAAAATGCAGGTTTAAGTCGTTCTGTAGAGATATTAGTACGCCGACCTTTAACGTCAATTTTAAAAATAGTATCTGTTATTCGTTTTATAATTTCAAAGCGACCCTCGTATGGAGGTTCTAACGGTTTCTTAACCGCGTCGACTCGAACAAATATATGTGTACATGAATACAATGTTTTGTGTACAAAAACTTTTCTTTTATCATGGCGAGCTACAGGCCTCGCTCTAATTTCTCGCATACTCTCACGGAATCTCTTAATAAATGTTTGCGGATCTGTGGTGCTCTCCTCGTTGAGGAAAAACTCACCTGGGAGGTGCAGCGACATACCATACACCAGCTCAGCTGCGCTGGCTTTAATATTTTCCTTAAAACTCGTTTGAAGACCCAACAGAACCACCGGAAGCGTCTCTATCCAGTTCGGATTGTTGTGACACATTATTGCCGCCTTTAACGATCTGTGCCGACACTCTATCATTCCATTGGATGCCGGGTGATACGCCGTCGTCTTGATCCTGTCGCATCCTATTAGTCTGGTCAATACGCCGCAAATAACTGCGATTCAAATTGGCTGCCTTGATCAGTGGTGATTGTGACTGCGCAAAATCTGGATACCCAATGTGTGAAGAAAGTTGCTGCTACTACATCGGCTGTGACCTTAGAAAGTGGAATTGCTTCGGGCCATCTGTCGACTATAGTTAAACCTATAGGAAAACCTATCGATTATAGTTAAATAATATTGAAAATTTTGGTAACTTGGTAACGGCCCGACGATATCTATATGGATGTGTTTAAAACGCCCTTTTGGAGCTTTGAATTGATCAGGCGGATTCTTGTTGTGTCGATGGACGTTACTTCGTTAAAACGCTACACATGTGCAAACCCATTCCGCGATATTTTTGTTCATTCCAGGACAGACGAAACTTCTACTGATTAACTTCTTTGTTATACTTCTACTCGGATGCGAAAAGCCGTGAGTTAATCTAAAAATTTTCTTTCGCAGACAAACTGGAACGTAAGGCTTCAAATTGTCTTCTGCCAAATCGCAATAAATAAAAACGTCTGAGTCGTCTACTTGAATCTTGTGTAAATTCCATTGGCCTTTTTTCTTGAGGATTTCTTGCAGCTCGTCATCCGTTGCTTGAGCATTGGCCAGCTCTGTAATGGAGATAAGTACCGGCATCTCAATAGTCTTTATGCACGATAGCGCATCCGCGACTATGTTGTCCGTTTCTGCGATGTGCGTTATCTTGGTAGAGAATTGACCAATGAAGTCTAATTGGCGTGTCTGCCTAGGTGAAGCCTTATCCGCTTTTTGCTGAAAAGGTTTGTGATCGGTTTTGATAATTACATCTCTTCCCTTGATCATATGTCTAAAGTATTTAATGCCCAAGTAAATTGCGAGCAGCTCGCGATCGTAGTGCTATCTTTGTTCTGAACCTTATCCAATCTACGAGAGAAAAATCCGAGTGGTTCCTAGTTATTATGTATTTTTTGTTCCAAGACCGCTCCTATTGACACGTCCGACGCGTCCGTTCTCAAGGCCATCATTGCCGAGTCTCTGAGATAACTTAATAACGTTTGTTTAGCTAAAAGTTGCTTGCATTCTTGAAATGCGCATTTGGATTCTGGTGTCCAATTAACTATACGCTTGTCTTTCTTTTGTGCTCCAACTAACTATTTATTATTTAACGGTATTTGAACTTTTGCGGCGCCGGGAATAAATCGACGATAAAAATTAATGATTCCGAGAAATCTTCTCAGATCGCTTATCGTTGGATGCTTTTGAATTGCCTCAACATTGTTCCGTCGCTGGTGAGATACTGCCTGGCCAATCAAGCAGCCTAAAAATTGGACTTGCTCCTGAGCGAATACACACTTTGCGATATTAATGGTTAACCCGTATTTCCTGAGGCGTTCAAATATTATACGCAAATGTTTTTCATGGGCTTCGTGACTCTTTGACGCAATAATGATATCATCAATGCAACAACGGCAAAATTTAAGCCTCTTAAGACTGTGTTCATAAATCTCTGAAAAGATTGTGCCACGTTGCACAAACAAAAGGTCATTACGTTAAACTTAAAGAGTCCAAACGGTGTGATCACGGCTGTCTTCTGACGATCTTTGGGCGCTAGAGGTATATGATAATAAACGCGTGCCAGATCTACTGTGGAGAAAACTTTACACCCGTAAAAGTGTTACGCCATGCGGCAATGGATAACGATCCGGAATTGTAACGCTATTTAACCGGCGATAGTCTCCGCACGGGCGCCAGTAACCTGATTTTTTTTTACCATATGTAGCGGACTGGCCCACTGGCTAGTTGACGGCTGACAAATACCTGCCTTCAACATGAAGTCGAATTTAGCCCTTGCAGCCTTGAGCTTGTCAAGCGGCAATTTTCTGGCTCTTTCTGCGAGTGGTGGCGCTATGGTTGAGATGTGATGTCTCACCTGATGTGGCGTGTGGATTGTTTGGGCGCGTAATATCGGCAAATTCCTCCAATAGCGCTTGGCAATTATTGTTTTTGCTGATAGTAGATACGGTAAGCGACTTCAAATTTGATATGCGTCCATTCGTGTGCAACTTGGTTGTGCCGTCGATGAGCCTTTTATTTTTTATGTCTATGAGTAAGCTGTAGCGATGTAAAAAATCGGCTCCTATTATTGCTCGTGATACGAGAAATCTCCAGGAAAATTCCCTGCACAGCCTTAGATCCAGGGTTAGCAATTTTTCGCCAAAAGTATGTATAGGTGATCCATTTGCGGCAAACAGCTTGAAATCCCCTGCTGAGCGACAGTTATGAACAGTTGACTTAAGAAGGACAGATAAATCAGCGCCTGTGTTTACTAGAAAACGCCTGTTGTGTTTTCAGTTACTATAAGGCGATATTGGCTCGTTGTGCCATCTCCCACCGCCTCGATGGCCAACGGCGCGTTTAGTTTTCCGGATCTTCCTTTCCTTTGTTCTCTCTCCATGTGCATGGCTTACGACATTTCCATGAGTTTTTTCTGAACTTGTTGTGAAAATAGCAAATACCTGTTGTGCGATTCTTTGATCTATTTCTGGATCCATCTCGATTCTTGAAGAATTCTTTTCTGCCACAGCTTCGACTTCTGCTACTAGATCTTCTTCTGAGCATCGTTTCCAGCTTTCCGATACGCTTGATCAACGCGGCGATTTCCGTTTCCAATGATTCTGCAACTGCTACAGTCTCTTTTCGTGCTACTACAGCTACTTCCTGAACTCCAGATCTTGTCAGCGATTTCCGCTAACTTGCTTAGTTCCATCTCCCCCACGACGGTGAGGAGTTCCTGAATTCTTTTTGGCAGTCTTTGTAACCACAAGGTGTGTAGCACACATGCCGCGATGTGAGTATCAGCCAAACGCGTCATCTCTCTAAGCAATTCAGACGATTTCTGGTCGTTTAACTCTATACCGGTTAGTAATTGGCGTAACTGTACTTCCTTGGAACCTGCCACTCTTGTAATAAGCGCGCTTTTAAGCGCGTATTTGAAACATTTCGTGTTTTCTTTTTGCTGTGTGATGTCTATTTTTGTCGATCACACGCAATAATACAGTTGATCTTGGGGCTATTTGTAATACCGAGCACCAGGGCAATTCGTTAATACTGATTGCAGCGCCTATGGATAACCCTAACCTTACGTTGATTGCGTTACGAACGTCTACGCTACGCAGAGTTAAGCATTAAGGTAAACTGAAGTTTTTCATTGATTTAGTTCAAACTTAATAATATCGTGTATTTTAGTAGATAGAACATGAATATGAGCATAAAATCGTCGCTCTTAAGCAGGTAAAAAGTTATAAAGCGACAAAGATTGACACTTGTGAGATTAAGAAATCTGTCACACCGATGGCGTAAAAAGATATGCAAACGTGTATGTTTGCATTTGTTTTTTGTATACCTATATCCTTTTTTAAATAAAAGAAAATCTTAACAACAGTTTTTTTACAGTTTTTTAACTTAAAATACAAATTTCGGGATATTCCCGGACTAGTTACGAATTACCCCGGGCTTGGGGCTATTCATAATTTTTGGCATTGGTCGACATTCTTATATGTACTTCAAAGCAAGTACACTTCCATGTTCTATCTATACCAACATTGTGAAACGAAAGATTCAACCTTTTAAATCGTCTCTTTTTTTTTAATAAATATAGAACTCAGAAAACACAAAAGAAAAAAAAGTCTAACGAATAGCCCCGGTTTCCCTTATCTATAGATTTTGAAAAATTAATGTAGTGTAGATGTTGACGTATAAGTGTCAAATAAATTACATTCTTATTTAAAACAATGCAAATAATACTTTTATTTTAATTTAACTTAATTTAATTTCTTAATGCAATTTTTAATTACTTTATTTTTTATTCAATTTTTAAATTTTATTAAACTTAGAATTTTTTATCGGTATTACTATATAACTCAACGAGAAACGACCTATAGAATCAATATCGAAATGATTTCTACATCAAATTGATGTCAATTTGACATCAATTCCATTATCATTTTATTATAGTTTCTGCAGCGCCCCTTTTTTCTATACACCCAATAACCGAAAGCTAAACATTTAAATAATTTAAAACATGTTACCAAGTAAATAAGTTTTTCTATACATACAATTAAATATAATAATAATAATTTAATTTTTTGTTTTATACATAATTAAATTTTAAATTTTAATTATCGGTAAAAAATGTTTATGTAAAAAAATATATATAATTATATATAATTATATATAAAATATGTTTATATATGTTTTCTTATTGTTTGGTTATTTAGAATAATTAGAATAATTTAGAATAATTTTAAAAATCTAATTTTTAAAAAATTACATTCTTATTTAAAACAATACAAATAATACTTTCAAAAATTAACTTTTAACTTAATTTAATCTTTTTTAATGCAATTTTTAATTAATTAATTTTTTATTCAATTTTTAAATTTTATTAAACTTAAATTTTTTTATTGGTGTTATTTAACTAAACCTATCAAAGATTATAAATGTTGTTGAAATCTGATTGACGTCGATTCGACGTCAATCATTTCTTCTTGGGACACGGGCATTATGAGTTCTCGCAAATGCCTTTCAGTTTAAAAAACGTCCTAGCCACTTTCCAGCGATTAATGGACCAAGTTTTAGCTGGCCTACAAGGGGTCGAATTATTCGTGTACACTCATGGAATTTTATTCTGTCCATGGGACAATTTTTCAAACTAAGAAATCGTTATCTTTCTACATACTTACAGTTTATGATTAACATTACGACCACGGACTTAGGAATAGAGAGACGGTGCATAACCTACAGGGTGTGGCACGTTCGCTGCGGGGGAAGGGGCCGCCATGTTGGTTTCAAAGATCGCACACATTAAAACGTGTACAGTGTATGTATGATATAAACAAGACAAAATAATAAAGTTTAAAATTTTGTTAACCTTTTACATTAAATTTTTCTTTAATTATTTAATAACATATAATACATTTAGCAATGCAATAAACTAGTATAAAAAACATATTAAATAATATTTTACATATAAAAACAAACTAAAAAATAAACTATATGATAAAATAAAAAATAATTATTTAAAATAATTTTTTTCTTTTTTGCTTTAAATAAATAAAGTATCAACAAACACATACATCAATTGTATCAACAAAAAAAATATTTTTTTATATTAAAAATACAATAAAATGTTACGTATTAATAAGATTAATATAATTTTTTGTGAAAACTAATTTTTATATTTTGTTCGAATACTTTCTGAAATTTATTTTTATATTTGTCTAAAGAATTTGTCGTGATGAAATATCCTAGAATACTATGCATTTTACCATTTTTATTTTTAACGAGTGAAATAACATTGATGAATACCTCTAGTAAAAATTACGAACAGAAATTGACAGAAACAGACAGGATTTCTATCTGTTTTTAACTGTTGCCCTGTTCTATCTGCAAATACAACATGTGGATAGAAAATCCGCATTTGCAGTAGTAGATCCTATTCGTCTCCGTCTGCATCTTGTTCGTAATCACATTTCCCTTGCATCTGTCCGCGATTACGGACAGCAATCTTGTCCGTTTTTATCCGTATCGTGTCCGTAATCACACTTCACTTGTATCTGTTCGTAATTGCGTACAGAAGTTCTGTCTGTTTCTGTCCGCATTCTATACGCCGCGATTTCTATCTGCACATGTCCGCAATTACGTGCAGGAATTCTATCCGTTTGTATCCGCATTGTATCCGTCGCGATTTCTGTTTGCTACTGTCCGCAATTTCGTGAACGAATCCTATCCGTTTTTATCCGCATTGTATTCGTCGCGATTTCTGTCTGCTCCTGTCCGCGATTACGTACAGAAGACTTATTCGTTACTATCCGCATTATATCCATCGGGATTTCTGTCTGCTTTTGTTCGCGATTATGTGAACGAATCCTATCCGTTTGTATCCGCATTGTATCCGTCGCGATTTCTGTCCGCGATTATATGAACGAATCCTATCCGTTTCTATCTGCATTCTATCCGTCGCGATTTTATCCGCAATTGTCCACGATTACGAACAACAATCCCGTCCGTTTCTATCCGCATCTTGCCTGAAATCACATTTTATTTGTATCTGTCTGCAATTGCGTACAGAGGTTCTGTCAGTTACTGTCTGCATTCTATATGCCGCGATTTCTGTCCGCATCTGTTTGCAATTACGTATCAGAATCCGTGTTTATCCGCATTGTATCTGTTGCGATTTGATCTGCATTTTTCCGCGATTACGGACAACAGTCCTGTCCGTTTCTATTTGCATGTTGTCCGTAATCACATTTCATCTGTATTTGTCTGCAATTGCGTACAGAAATTTGATCCGCATTGTATTCGTCAAGATTTCTATCTGCATCTGCCCGTATATACAGGGTATCCCAGACCACGTCTTACGATTTTTTCATAAACGCGACATTAAAAAAAAATGTTTTAGACAAAAGTTGCATGGTTTCGAGGGAAACATAAAATGGTGTTATTAATTTAACCTTGAATAGTTGCTTGAAGGTCACGTGAAGGACACCTTCAATTTTTTAAATGGGACTGCCAACTTTTTATTACATATTCTTGTAGCTTATCTCGAGACCTTTCCAAAACACTAAAAGAAAGTTTATTTTTGTTGAGTACTTTCTGAGTTGTGAGGCTTGAAAGCTACGGTGTACTATAACTTTCAAGCGACACAACTCGAAAAGTACTCAACTAAAATAAACTTTCTTGTAATGTTTTGAAAAAGTCTCAAAATAAGCTACAAGAATACGTAATAAAAAATACAATATTAGAGTATCGATAGTTCACTAATTAAAAGGTATCGGTACTTCTCCAACAATTTATATTTTTTATTGCATATTCGTGTAGCTTATTTTGAGGCTTTTTCAATACATTACAAAAAAATTTATTTTTGTTAAGTACTTTTCGAGTTGTGTTGCTTGAAAGTTACAGTACAACGTAGCTTTCAAGCCTCACAACTCAAAAAGTACTCAACAAAAATAAACTTTCTTGTAGTATTTTGGAAAGGTCTCGAGATAAGCTACAAGAATATGTAATAAAAAGTTGACAGTCCCATTTAAAAAATTGAAGGTGTCCTTCACGTGACCATCAAGCAACTATTCAAGGTTAAATTAATAACACCATTTTATGTTTCCCTCGAAACCATGCAACTTTTGTCTGAAACATTTTTTTTAATGTCGCGTTTACAAAAAAATCGGGTGAGACGGGTGGTCTGAAACACCCTGTGTTTAAATAATTGAAACCCGATCTTGCCAATAGTCCCACCAGCAAAAATAGCAAAAAGAATTTGAATTGGAAATAGAACCAAAGCATGAAAAAACATTACTGACGTAAAAAGAACTTGTCAAAACTCAGTTTTGCAACCAATTGTTATAAACGAATTATTAAAAATTTACTGTAGAGGAAACTGATTACGCCAATCGATCCGACGTGAAAAATGACTCAATAAACACTATATAACGCTTTCTTAACTGGTATTATAATAGTTATTATAATTGTTATAAACAAATTAGTTGAAAAATTGCTTTTTGCAATGTGCTTTTTATGTTTATAACAATTATAATTGTTATAAACAAATTATTATAAACATAAAAAGCATGCTGCAAAAAAGAACAATTATAATTGTTATAAACAAATTGTTATAAACATAAAAAGCACATTGCAAAAAGCAATTTTGAAACTAATTTATTTATAACAATTATACCAATTAAGAAAGCATTAGTATATATGTTTATCAAGTCATTTTTCACGTAGAATCGATTCGTAATCAGTTTTTCTCTAAAATCAATTTTTAGTAATTTATTTATAACAATTGGTTGCAAAATTGAGTTTCGACAAATTCTTTTTACGTCAGTAATGTTTTTTCATGCTTCGGTCCTATTTTCAATTCAAATTCTTGTTGCTATTTTTGCTGGTCTGACCATGGGCAGGATCGGGTTTTAATTACTTACTATATATATGCGGGCAGATAATGGATAGAAATATCAATGGATACAATTCAGATAGATATGGATTCCTGTAATTGCAGATAGATGTGGATAGAAATCGCGGCGTCTAGAATGCAGACAGAAACAGACAGAACTTCTGTATGCAATTGCAGACAAATACAGGTGAAATGTGATTACGGACAAGATGCTGATAGAAACGGACAGGATTGCTGTCCGTAATCGCGGTGCAGATAAAAAACGCCGGATACAATGCAGATAAAAACGGATAGAATTCTGATACGTAATTGCAGATAGATGCGGACAGAAATCCTGGCGTGTAGATGTAGAAAGAGAATTAAGGAACAGGTTTTAATTATTTATATAGTTTATATAGTTTATTTTAAAAATATCTAAGTCTAAATAATCGAATGGTTAGTGAGAGTGTTCGCGCGATACTCAACACGTAAGTTTCTTCCTGTTCAAATCAGCTTTACTTCAAATATAACTTTTTATTAATGATATCACAAGTGTACGATTAGCCCAGTGTTAGCGTATTAGGTTATTGTTCCGAAATCTTAGGTTCGAATCTTGCCGGCGCCAATGTGTTTTCAAAAATTGTAGAATAATGCGTAATCGTAATTAGTAAAATATATATGCGAATTAGATTAATCTATAATAAAAAAAAGAGAATAAAATCTCCAAAAAAACTGGAAAAAAATTTTTTTTATAATAAAAATTTTTGAATAAAAATGCTTGATTTCTGCTGCCAGCGTGATGTCAGATCTTGTCAGCATGGGATGCACGATTTGTGCTAGCAGTCTGCCGTCAGACTGCTAGCACAAATCGTGACATGCCTAACACAATCTGTGTTAGGCATGTCATGTTCGAATTCTGCCGCCTATCTAGCATCATGTGCTGGCAGCACGGCGTGCTCGCCTAGTGCTGTCATTTCACTGACATAAAATATCAATAGCTTTTGTCAACAAATTCTGTCAAAAGAACGTAAGCAGAATTTGAAATCAGTTGAGTTCAGTCTGCCAACACGTCTTGATCGAATCTGCCGCCAGCCTGCCGACGACAGAGCTAACATTTTGTTGACTGGGTAGAAACACACGTAGCACATAATGATTTCAAATACGTTTTTAAAACGTACCCATAGTTTCATAACCGTAAAGAACCATTAAAAAACGTTTAAACAGAAACGTTTTTGAAACCATAATTTAAGAAACGTATTTTTTACGTTTCTTCTGTAAATATTGTAAAAAAGTAATACTGTAAAAAACAGTTTTCTCAACATTAAATAAAATAGAAATGTTTCTTAGAGTAAAAAAAAATCGAAAATCTTTCTCAAGAATTTTTTTCGGAAATTTTCAAGCGGTCACTCATTCAAGTCGTAATCGTAAAAAAGTATAATTTTATATATATTTATATGAAGAATATGCTTTAATTATATGTTTCATTTTTTCAATAACATATATTGACTCGATATAAATGTGTTAACAAAGTGTTCACAGATCAATCATCAGGCAATTCGCAGCAGTTTTATAGGTCAAGCAACGTTCGGCGAGGTTACGACTTGAATGAGAGTGACCGCTTGAAAATTCCCAAAAAAATTCTTGATAAAGATTCCCGAATTTTTTTACTTTAAAAAACTTCTATTTTATTTAACATTAAGAAAACTGTCTTTGACAATTAATTAGAAATTCTAAAAAAGTAGAAATTTTAAAATTTTTTTATCCGTAAAAAAACATTTCTATAATTGTTTCTTAAACGTTATTTTATCGGAAAAGAAACGTTTTTCTGAGTGGGCATTTTAACGCATGAGAAACATTTCTAGAAATCGGTAATAAAACGTTTCGGAAAAACGTTTATAAAACGTTTTTGAAAAGTATATGTGCTACTTGGAATTTATTTTAATATTGTAAAAAACCGTTTTCTTAACATTAAATAAAATTAAAATGTTTTTGACGTAAAAAAATTGCGAATCTTTCTCAAGAAATTTTTCGGAAATTTTCAAGCGGTCACCCATTCAAGTCGTAATCGTAAAAAAATATAATTTTGTATATGTTTATATAAATAATATGCTCTAATAATGTTTTATCTTTTTAATAACATGTATTGTCTCGATATACATGTGTTAACACAAAGTGTTCACAAAGAAAACGTTTCTATAATGGTTTCTTAAACGTTATTTTATCGGAAAAGAAACGTTTCAATTAACGTTTAACTGAGTAGACATTTTAACGCGTGAGAAACCGTTTCTAAAAATCGGTAATAAAACGTTTCGGAAAAACGTTTATAAAACTTTTTGAAACGTATATGTGCTACTTGGGGACTTATATATTCGGAATCACCGTGAAAAACTATAAAACTCGATTAAACCAAACACCTAGTTTATTTTCGAGGGCTAAGAAAACGGGCTAACCTTGGTCTTACTCTTTTTTTCTTTTTTTAAAAAAAAATTATATTTAATTATATCATCATGAAGATGATTTTTTTCTCTATACGTGGTGTTATCACAGAACTACCAATACTAAACATTTGTTCAACTGCACTTAATTACTAACAATAAGCGGCTAAGTAGTATGATTATGATTTATTCTTACCTTCAAATTTAACCAATCACATTAAAGCTACATTTGGAAACATGACTCGAGTAACCTCATATATCATTTTATGCTTGTTCACCGAATATTAAATAAAGATATAATAAAATGATACATGATAGCACTCGGATAGTAATGTTTCCGAGTGCAGTCCATTTGACAAATAAGTGAAATATATAAAGACACTATAAGGTACAGTAACTATTAATTTAGAGTTATACACAAAAAATATAACTAAGTTAATAATTACAGACGGAAAAAGTAACGTTAAGTTACAGTTACCACAAAAAGTAACTCCAATTGTAACTTCGTTACAAGTAACGAGTTACTTCCCATCACATATTTCAAAAAGAAAACATTTTTGAATACTCTTGAATACTTGCCACGACCATATTGAATTCGTGATGTTATAAGCGAGAAATAATTTAACACGTAAGTTTCATTCGTGGCATTTGTGAATAAAAAGAATTTGAATAAAATAAAATAATTACTTTAAAACACTTGTAAAAATGGGTAACTTTTCTTTTCTATCTAACAATTATTAAGTAATTGTAAAAAGCACGTAAGTAAAACTAATTCAGGCAGAAAAACACATGGACAATTAAAAGGAATGAAAAATATAGCTTTTAAGTATAAAATTCAAAGATTATATCTGCTCATTTTTACGAATTTAGTAAATATGGGACAAGTTACATTTTCACAATGAAACACATAATAACGAAATGATATGCAAGACAAAATTTCATCGTCAAGATATAAAGTTTCATGCTTATTAGTTCTAATTTTTTTCGTGATACTACATCAACGCAAAGTTTTCGACCGATTACTTTCCAAAGAAAAATAACAAATAATAGCCGTCTGATAGACGTTCATCAACATCTAATTGCTGTTGATCTGATTTGTTTATTTTCCTTGGGTCAGAAGTCTCAAGATTCCTTCACTTAACGTGATTTTTACAACAATTTTCTAACTGTTAGGCGGAAAAAGGAGAGTTGAGGCTTAATTTTAAAGCAATCTCATTATTTTGTTTTATTAAATTCTGAACACGCAAGAAATTTTAGCTTAAACGTATTTTTCTGTCTAGATAGACTTCACTTCTCGTGCCTTTTTTTGTTAACGGAGAGGAAATGCGTTACCGCATACCCCAGGCCCCGGGGGAGGCCTGGTGGTTATGTGGGACTCTTCCCCGCCGACGACATGTCGGCGGAGACATACCCACTAAAACCTCTCCGGGTGTCCTGCCCTGGTCCATGACTGGGGGGCTCCGGGAATGCGTGCAGCATGCTTCCGGAGCCCCCCGGACCCAGTCGGCCAGTTGGCGGCCGACTCATCTCGCCAGGGACGCCTTAGCGGAAGGCGCCCCTGGCAGGGCTTGAGGGCTTAGTCTGCCCTAGGTCGGGGGAGAGGGACACCATCCCTCCCCCGCCTCTTCCCCTGTTGTCGTGGGGGGTACAGGCCCGGGGATCCGGCTCCCGCTGGATGGTTCCCGGGCCTCTTCGCGCCGCGATAACGGCGGCGCGGCCCTACTTTCTGCCCTGGGGGGGGGGAAGAGAAGATCCTTCCTTCTTCCCCCACCCCGGCGAGGCAGCGGAGGGAGCGGCTCCGCGTTATGCCGCGGGGTCGCTCCCCCCGGACCGTCAGATCGGGTCTGCCTCGCCAGGCTCACCGGTGTGAGGAGCCCTCCTCCCGCGGCTGCGTGTCCCAAAGGCGGGGCCGGCAGCCGCAGGGGAGGAGGGTCGCCTCCTCCTCTCCATATTGGCGCTGTCGCTCCCCTCCTCCTCAATGGTGGGAAGGGGGGAGGGCGACAACTGCTGATCTGCTAGCCCCCCGCCGCCTTTTTGCAGACGGACCGCGTGGGCCCGGGGGGTGGGGGGCAGGCCTTCTTCTTCGGGGCGGCCGGGGAGGGAGCCAAGGTGGGTCGTAGCTCCCGTCCCCGCCGCCCCTACCATTGTTACCTTCGCCGGGGGGCATACGTCCCCCCGGCCTCCACTCTCTTATAGTTTCGGCCTCCTCCTTCTGCCGCATTACTTGCTCGCAGAAGGAGGAGACCGCGACCCATGCCCTCTCCCTGCTGACCATCTGGCTAATGATGGCCGGCAGGGAGAGGTCGTCGCCTATTACTTCCCGCAGGACTCCACGCAGCTCCTCCCACGCTGGACAGTGTTCCAGCGTGTGCTGCGCGGAGTCCCGGTCCGCCTCGCAGTGGTGACACCGCGTCGTCGGCTCCTTGCGTATCCTGCACAGGTACTCACCGAAGCAGCCATGCCCGGTGAGCACTCACTTCTCGTGCCTTTTACAACTATGTACTAACTCAAGGGATGAAAGATAATTGAGGCCCCTTTTTAAAGCGATCTTATTATTTCGTTTTATCCAAATTTTTTTTTATTTACAAATACATAAGAAACATTTACGTAGTAAGGTATGATAGTGCTTGGGGCGGCCCTTTGCTGGTGCCACTTTGTATGTCTTCTTTACTGCATTATTAAGGCTCCTGAGTACTCGCCGCGGCCATATTGAAGTCGTGACGTCAGAAGCGAGAAAATGCGTGAAATCACACGTAATTTTGTCAAACATGCCATTTGTAAATAAAGTCAATTTAGATAAAACAGACTAAGCAGATGGCTTTAAAACATTTCTAAATATCGGTCATGACTATCCTTTTTCCATCTAACAGTCAGTAAATAGTCGTAAAAAGCATGTAAAATGAAGCTATTGAAACAGGAAAACACACGGTCACATAATTTTGTCAAACATGCCATTTGTAAATAAAGCTAATTTGGATAAAACAGACTAATCAGATGGCTTTAAAGCACTTCTAAATATCGGTCATAACTAACTTTTTTTTGTTTGCAGTCAGTAAATAGTCGTAAAAAACACGTAAACTGACGCCTATTCAGACAGAAAAACACGAGACAAGTCATATTTTCACAATGAAACACATAACAAAATGACATGCACGACAACATCTCATCGACAATCTGTCACGTTTTACGTGTATTAGTTCTAATTTTGTACGCGACGGAATGTCGCTACCGTTAACGCAGAGTTCTCGGCTGAGGAGTCAAGAGCTTTAATAGCACCTAAGTAATTTTCTCAATTTATTAAACAATATCTTCATTTTACATTTTATTCCTTCTTTTCCATACAATATTCTATCAATTTACATTTAAAAAGATAAACAATATTATTCTAAATTTTAAACCAATGAAAAACTTTAAATAAATGCATTTTTTTAAAGAAACTTATAACTATAGTAGTTAAAATAGCTTGACATTCAACATTGTTAGTATTAAAATAACGTTATTTATAATTAAATGAACAAATAACATAAAAATAATGTAAATGCAAATTCTAAAATAAATGAATAAAATGTACGTATTAACATATATTATAAATGGTAATTTTACGAAAGAAATATTTTTCGTTTTGCTCCAAATTGTGTCAACTGTTAGTATTATATTTTTTGTATTAATCCTTTATATGTGTAATATTTGCATTATTTTCTAACATATTCATCTTAAATTAACAAAAATTTGTATTGACCATTTGAAACTTATGAAATGTGTTAAAGGATGTTATAAAAAAGCTCGTTTTTGCTGTGCTCAGAAAATAAAATGTACATCGTTTCTTATAGTTTTTGATGTGAGAAATACGATGATGCTTATTAAAATTATGTCACATGATGGGAACATAGAAAATTGCATTTAAATCAAGAAAACGCATAGCGTCGTAGTTACTCGCAAGGTAGGTTGTTACACTAACATGTATCGATGGTACAAACATATAGTGTAATTTACTCACAATCAGTGTGTTCCCGTCATATGATGTAATTTTAACTAGTACCGTTGGATACCCGCCTCAAAAACTATAAGAAATAATGTTTTTGGACCAATAATGTAACAACACAATGATAATAAGAAAGCCTTCTTCGGTTGCAGCTAAATCTTAGTGCCTATATTTATTCGTGTGATTTTATATACTGTGTTACGACCGGAAAAAATTCGGCGGACATTCTGGTTGAATTTGAAGAAGTATATAAAATTACATGAATAAATATAGGCACTAAGATCTAGCTGCGAGCGAAGAAGGCTTTCTTATTATCATTGTGTTATAAGAAATAATGTTCGTTTTACTTTCCCCGAGCATAGTAAAAATAGACCTTTTCATAACACCCTTCTTTTTTACTATCTCTTTTGTTTGAATAGCCGAGATAATTTATGAATGCTTATAACGTTCAGCCTACGATCGAATTCCAAAATATAAAAAAACTGAAATTTAGTTTACAAAATTTTTTCCATACAACTACCCAGATAACACATTGCCATTTTTGTTGTTTTGACACCAAAATTATCATTTGACATCAATTTGACGACAAACTGATGTCAAGTGACAATTTTGGTGTCAAAACGACAATATACACGGCAATGTGCTATCTAGGTAATTTTCAGTCTAAATTTTATATTTTGGAATACGATTAAGGATCGGACCGACAGATTGCATGGACCGTTAAGTATTCCTAATTTATGGCCTTTTGTCTTCGTTACAAATCTTTGATCCTAAATTTTTACTTGTAACAAAGAAGAATACTGTTGATTTGACACTCTTACTAATTGTAAGATGACGCCCGTTCTCTCCTCTTACTACGCTACTACTTTTACGTGATTTCTCGCTTGTAATGTCACGATATCAATATGATCGTGGCGACTACTCAAGAACCTTAAAAAAATATCGATAGATTTTGATGGTTTTTTTTGTAAGATAACCATTTGAAATCAAAGAAAAATCTTCCAATAATTCTGAAAATTTTCACGTTGGCAATTTTAAAGAACTTTTGTAAAGTCAAGACATGCGTTGTCTCATTACAATGCTTATTAATAAACTATGCTAATAAACTTTTAGAACAAATATTTTACAAGGTGAATTGAATTAGGGTGGTATATAATTTTAACGTTTTAAAATTTTATACTCTACCAAATACTTGAATAAAAAAATATTTATTTCCATAAAAAGAACAAAATTGGTTTTATGTTGATTTAGAAAGATTATTTCTGAAAAATTCAAGAATGTTATCTTTTTATTCTTTTCGAATCGTCAAACTTTCTGTTTGACATGTTTTTTTTTCAATGTGTGACTGTGCATATGTGCATGCGCACGTGCATGTTTGAACATTGTATGTGTGCGCGTGCATATTACAAATAAAATAGTTTCAGCAATATTTCTTCAACAATATGTCAAAGAAAAAAAAAACAAAATATCTTTCTTTTATAATATCTAATTCTTTCTTTTCAGATACAAGTTTTTATAAAAAATTATTTTGCATTATCTCTTAGGTAAACAGAGTAATTCAATACTAGCATTAATTATGTAAAAAAAAATATAAATATATCTACCATTATCTAGTTACTAATATAAAATAAAAAATCATATTTATTAATTTTTTTCTAAATTGCTTTAATTTTAATACTTTAATAATCATAATCCATTTATTAATAATTTTAAACCTCGGCTTTTGACTCACCGAAACACGCACACGCACACACGCGCGCGCGTGTGTACACGTTTTATTTATGTGTGTCCATTATCACTTAAAAGTTTCTTGAGATTTTCTCACATCTCTAAAATTTGAGTACCTCAATGAAAAAAATCGTAGGTTTTAAAAATACATTTTAATTTTAATAATTTTATTAAAAGGAAAAGATGATGTTTTAAGGTTTGTTCGCGTCGCATGGTCCAAGTGGTCCAAAATGCTCTTGGACCATGCAACGCGAACAAATCTTTAAATACGTCTTTGACTTTCATATACAGGGTGATCCAGAAAATCTGCCCATACCCTCATGAGTTGATAGAGCAAGAAAAACTGACAAGAAAAATCCTTTACCATTTTTCATTATTCGCAATAGTTACAGAGATAAAAATTAGTAAAGCTATTGGCGGATGGTGGCGCGGTAAGGAGAGAGAAGCAGCCATTGTCCATCAGCCAGCGCGCTAGCGCTCGGCTGCCAACATGCGAAGCCGCGTAAGTACGTGTCTCAAACTTTACTAATTTTTCTTTCGGTAGTTATTGCGAATAATGAAAAATGGTAAAGAACTTCTCAGTTTCACTTGCTCAACCCATAAGGATATAGGCAGATTTTCTGGGTCACCCTGTATATGATACTTTGTTTCTTAGATTACATAAAATAGAAAATTGATATATTTTCATTATTTTGTTTATTTTGTGTATGAAGCACTATGGTTTCATAAAATAAAAATTAAATAAAAATAAACAAAACATTTTTAAGTAGGATTTCAAAATTTTAAAATACTTTTTTTAAAAAAATTTATGCGACGATCTTGTACGATATCGAACTTTTTGCATAAAAACATTTTCAATATAAGAATCAAGACTCGTGAAAATGTGAAATTAAGAAAAAAAATGCGGCAAATACGAGTCAAGCGCGGCAAATAATAAATACAAAAAGTTATATATCATATAATGAATTTAATAAATTAAATCTGTGGACGTTTCGGCTCATCCATCGAGCCATCTTCAGCATAAAAACAGTGATATAAGGTGCACAGATCTAATCTATTAAATTAATTATGTGATATATATATATATATGTTTTTTTTTAACTTTTCGTATTTACTGCGCACTGTCAACTACGCTCGATTCCTATTTGTCGCATTCCCTTTATTAATTTGAAAGCATTTTATTTCTTATAAAATGCTTTTCAACTTTAAAACTAAAGAGTTAAAACAAAAAATATAAAAAATGTGCTTAATTCACATAAATTTTTTCAAATATTTTTAAAGACCTTTTTGCTCAACTTTTTGTGAAATACGAGAAAATCTCAAACGTTCCAATAAATTTAAGCGGTAGTATACATTGTGCATGTGCGTGCGCGGGCATGTGTATTAAAAAAATAAAAAAATAAAAAAATTTGCTTTAATTACGTTCGTCTGTATTATAATGTATTATGATAATATATCATAATAATGGCTTTTAATGCGTTAAATATTATCATAATAGGTAATAATTTTATAAAGATATTTTTAGAAAAAACAAAATTATTTTTGAAATCAACTGTATATATTGCACACGATAAAATTAAATAAAATTACTATCACAATTAAAATTGTCGTTATTTCATCAAAAATATTATTATAATGTATATCCTGCATACAAATTAAATCTGTCAAATTAATTTAGTTCAGAACATTTGCGACTTTCACATTTAATTTTTCTTATTAATTTTCAATTAATAATGTTGAGATAAATTTTGCATACAAACCAGCCATTTAATGCCTTTTGGAAATTGACTTACTTATTGAGAATCAATCCTGCGTATAAAATGCCTTAATATTAGTCCGTAATATCTCGTATAATCTGATTGAGTAAATTAATTCGTATAAAGTAATAGATGTGACGTATGTGAACAAGTGTGTTATAACTGTAACGAGAGCACGTTTTTACAGGCGAAAACGAAAACGTGCCACAATCGCAATAGGTACGAAACTTTCAGCGTTTTTTAAGTATAATACTAAGAATCTCAGTTTGAAACATTTAGATAAACGACTCTTCGTTTTCGCTAAAATACCTAAAGCTAAAATCCTGTCATCGATACGTCAAAATTGCGTTTTAACATTTAAACGTTCAAAAATACAGAATCGCATTTGATTCGTCTCGTATGTCCAACACGTGTTAACGCTTAAAAAAGTATCGTTGATTTAAACTCTTTATCTCTACTTCTCTTTGCTATTGCTCCTCATCTCATTATTTCCACCAGTAAACCATAGTTCTTTACTCGCGTTTTATCGTACAACTTACTATTTAATATTATCATCTTCGCGCATAAAAATAAACTAAAAGTTAGCGTACGTGCCGGAATCTCTTCGCCAAAAGACTCGCGCATCACGCGTAAATACCCTTTCTCTTCCAAAGTATAAACGCTAAATATACATACAATATACACTCAGTCGACATTTATATCATTTACATTTTTTCCTCTTTCGCACAGTTATTAACAATATATAATGTTAACATACCACATTAATAACTAACGCAAAGTGTAATAATAAAAATAATGTTGTACATTGTTTTAAGAGAAAATTAAAATAAAATATCGTCGCGACATATTTTGATTATGAAAGAGAGATAAGAGAGGGAGAATGAGGAAGAGAGAGGGAGAGAGAAATTGTCAAAAGCAGAAATTACGTTGGAAAATATGCTGGACACCAAAGATCTTCACGCGAAAATCTTTTTCGTTCGACGTAAAAGATTATTTGCGATATTTATCGTGTCCTATCATAGAAACTTCGTTAAAATAGTAATTATCAGTTTAGTACAGTAGTACCCTAGTGGAATATATAAAAAATTAAAAAATATACAAATTATGTATAAAACACATAGAATGCATATTCGTCATAGCGTGTCCCTGCATCAAGTCATATTTCTGTGTCTACTTATTCGTTTTAATCGCGGAGAATAAAGAATCGGCTTGCTTAATAGTGGCGCGTCTAGCGCCGAACGCATCGTCTTATACCTAATCTCCTAATTGTATGTAATTATGTTCCCACCGAGATAAAATATAGCTTAATGTACATAAAGACTCAAAACGTTCGGCGTTGAACGCACAGAGAATACAGATCGCATTTGTTTCGTGGATGAAAAGGCATAAGATACTTTGGTTATAAGGCGCCCTTTCTTCTTATTTACATTTTTTAATACACTATTTTTACAAAAAGATCCGTTTGATCTTCGGCCGATGCACACTTTGGTATCCAACAAGTTTCTCCATGTATAATCAGCGTATGAACGATCGATAGTCGTGATATGGGCAGTGAATGATTAACCAATATTAAATGGGCTGGCTCTCCCATTGAGGTGCCCATTCTGGAAGTCGTCAATCTGTACTGGATGGCGGCGCAGCATATCTTGAGCGCGAATCCAAATCTCCGTCGCATATGTATTTTCCTAAAACAAATCAATCTTCAATATCCAGGGAAAGTTAAATTCTAAAGATTATACATTTTGATAATCCTTTTTTTTTTTATTAAGATCCTCTAGTCTTTTCTTTAATCTTCTTCATGCGTAACAAGAATTTGATTAAATTTTAAAAATAAACATATTAAATATATAAGCATTCCAGACACTTTTTTAAAATTTTTTGCTTGTATGAACTTTGGTACACGCGCACGACGCCGCTAGACCGTGTCCTAGGCACCTGCCTCGTGCAGTCTCCGGATTTAAATTTCCGGCCGTTCGTAAATAGTTCCGCGAATTGTCCGTCCGTTTCCCGTTCGTCCGTTCTCTGGATACGTCGCGTTATTATTTCTGTTACTTTTATTTTGCTCTTTTATATCACCTCTCATTATTATTTTGTCATTTTTGCGTTGCTCTTTTGTATCACGTTCAGTACTTTCTTCATTTTCTTCTGTTATGTTATCAGTTCTTTATTTTCTTTTTGTGACTAATTTCTGCAATAAATCCAATCTATTTTTACCGAAACAACATCGTGTACAAAATCAATTCTCTCCCTGCAATCCCTTGCGCTCTCGCCACCGTTACCACCGCCCGTGCGTAAAGCGGGATCGTTTCAAATATGTAGCATCTCAGAATATTAATTTTGAATATTAATTCTGATTTAATAATTAGAAATTAATATGATATGCCAAGTCAATGCTCTTATACTACGCGCTGTAAAGAAGAGAGTATACGGGCCTGAGTGGCAGGCGTTCTCCTTCTGTGGGGAAACATGTGCAAAGCGGATAAATTTTCGTCCGCGCTGGGTATATTCTTGCTACGAACCAGGTGTATAAAGATTTTCAAATATTTGCTTATTTTCTTTTATAATGGAATGGGCCTATTGGGAAAACCACTTTAAAAAAATGCATCAACAATAATAGAGAAGAAGGGAATGGCACCTATTTTCATTTTATTGAATAACTTTGTTTATAATTAATATTTTCTATTAAAACTTGAATGATTACATTCGTCAGAGTGTTGTTTGACAGATTCTAGACTCAAAATAATGAAATATTTATTATATAGGACGTGATTTATAAAAATCTAATGCACTGCATAATCGGTGGGAGAAAAAAAGTGGTTGCAATATGACTATCCATAAAAATAATTTTAAAAAATTAGGTTAATTTAAAAGAAACACAGTACCTTGTTATAAAATTATATATTTTTAATTTTCTATTGTTTAGAATTTTCTTGCGTTCAGAAGCTTTAGAAATACCATTAAAAATTTCATTAAAAATATCATTTTATCCCTGTTAACATTAAACAACAAGCATAAAATAATGTCTCTAATGTTTCTAAATACCGCTCTTTATAATGACGATTTATCAAAGAAATATTTCGATATAAAAATTTCGCTTAAAAAACCATGTTAACAAAATTCTATATTATTGTTTTAACTTTGTATAACTCAAAATGTATACGGCCAAATAAAAAGTTAAATAACAAAAAAAACATTCGAGAGTATGTACCTTCGTGTGATAATACACTCAAGTTTAAGAATAATGAGGAAGTATATGTAATTAAAGGTTAAAAGTGTACCCTGAAAAAGTTTAGAAGTGTTCAAAAGTAAAAATGCCTTATAACAATTGTCAGTCGTTATGTATTGACATATTAGCATCAGAAAGAAACGGCGGGCTACTAAACGAATAATTCCATAAGCAATTGTTAGAATACGTCATCTAATAACGGAAATAATAGGTGTAGCCATATTGTCGACAGTGACCATAATACCCTCTTCTCCTCAATCTTATAAGTGACTATGGAATGCTATTCTTAATACTAATTATTATATATTGTTACAATTATTATATTATATATCATAAAAAACACCTTCTCCTGTCTCATCAGATCTCCGTCTTCACACAACAAGCACGCAAAATTTCATATGGGCCTCTCAGATCCACTTGTGTGTTTAAAAGTTAAATATGAAAATAAATTATTTCGATAAATGCTCTAATAGTTTGGCGGAAGGGATCTATCCAGCATATTTCTGTGATGCCGACGCTCCTAAGGCTGCAGCGTTCTACGCGCGATGAGCAACTCGACACCATCGAGCATCGAGCACAGAATAAAGCTGCTTTTGTGTAATCATGCAGTGATTAAAAAATGCCTTATATAATTAACGTACCAGACACAAATTTTCGTTTCACCAAACTCAATCGATAGCCAGAACCTACAAGCTCAAATTCGACACCCGACAATGTGGTCCCTTCGCAATTGAACTGGGTGAATATGGTGCCCTGATTGCCTGGGCCACGTTCGAGCTCGACTCGCGCCTTCAGAGATCCGACTCCATTGCCCTCGCTGTGCTGCGAAAGCTCCGTAAATTTCCATAGCACGCGATTCGTATCGGATAGCCACTGTGCCGGCGGTTTACTGTTGAGCGATTTGAAACCACCATCGATAGGCGCCGCGACATGAAGATTCAGCAGAGGACTTGGCGATGCCATGGCGCGACTGTTGTATTTATAATCAATCTAGAATAAAAAATAATCTAATTTACAACTGCATAAAACAGGATGAAGAGACAAAGGTGTTATTTTTATTTCTTTTCAACATTTCTTAAAGAGGTATTCTCGCTGTTTTAAATATAAAAAAAATCGATTATTTCTTTAAGTCATTTTTAATCATTTAAATCTAGACAAAAAGAGCATATTAAAAGTATTAGATGTATAAGTTCAATATTTTTATATCTGACTTTTATATTTGTAACTTTAGTCTAAATTAAAATTTTTTCAACATTCACTTCATCACCATTGTTGAGTATACTTATAATTTCCAACACGTTAACACAAGTTGTAACACGTACCAGTTTACAGAATTCAAATAACTATTTTCAATTTTTGACTTTTGGATTCATCTTTCTACATTAACATTTAGAACAATCTAATGCAATGAAATATGATCTGATATGTTACCCGTTGGACGAAGTTAATGTATTATTGAGGAGGGCTTGATATCAAGTCGAAAAGATCGTTTGTTTAATTATTGCTAATGTGGTCCACCACATTGTAGATTTTTATGTACACAAGAATTTTAATATTGCGAGTATCTTGTGCAGTTCGTTTAAAATAAATATTATTATGCATTTACAACCAGCTTGACTATTGCCCATTTAATTGTTATTAATTTTAAAATTTTGTCCTGTCCTATAGTAATTTAAAAGTGCCAACTCCAAGCTTTAACAGCACTATAATAACTGATGGTCCTGCTAACAATATCTCCAGTACGAGTACCAAAAAACAGTACGAATATTATCCAATAAGGAATATTTAAAGTACTGCATTTTTCTCATATTTCAAGACAAAGTAATGCTATTGAAGCAACAGAAATAATGTTTATTTTGCTCCAAATAAAGATGCTAATAACTCATAAAGTGTACAAAAAATTGTTTCAAAGGTTTCAGAGTAGAGATTTTATTTTGCAGTACGACACAACATTCGACCACAAAGAAGATGAAAAAATTTCGTTTATGCTTTGGACTGGGAAATTCTCCTTGCAAATTTCTCCTAACCTCGTTAAATTATTATCTATTCCGGTCGTCCCAACATCACTTGATTGATATACACTGCTAATCATCAATTCGGTCCCTTTGAATGCAGCTAATACAGGAACAGTCAATTAAACAATTGCCTAGCAAACAGCAAATTACACGTAATACAAATGTTGTAATTTCCCACTCAACAACGTAACTGTTATACATATAACACACTCGTTACATGACAGTTATATTGTTGAGTAAGAAATTATAACCTAGCAAACACCGAGTAACATAATACAAATGTTAATTGTAATTCTCCACTCAACAATGTAACTTACATAACACATTCGTTATATAATGAATTTACTGAGTTATTAGGTCCATGGCAGCGTTTGATTGGCTGAGATTGCTATAATTCGAGGGACTCGATTAATAAACTGCACTATATATTTTAAGATAGTGCCAAGTTTTTTTGCAAGAGTATTTGTCAGCTGCTCGATAGATAGGACAAAATTATAGAAAATAATGGAAACTTTTTCAAACATTAAATTCCAATTTAATTTTTTTGTAAATAAGCTTTAGTTTTTATGAAAAAGCTACTAAATTAATTTATATACCTAATAAAAAACAAATTTTTATTAACGTATAAACTGTTTGCTAAAAAAATTCACCCAATTTTATAAATGGTTTTGGGCTGTCCGCATCTAGTTATCAATAATGTATAATTTTTTTTAGATAATAATGATAAGAAAATATTAAAGAAAATATAGATTTAAATCCTCAAACTCACGCCGAAAATAGTTCTAACCTCCTAATGGTGCCATTTTATTCATTCAATGGTTCATCAGAATGTTCAATATGACAAATATTACGTTCTGCTACAATATAAACATTGTATCGTGTTTTATTAACATACCTATATTCGAGCTTTAAGAAATATTCGCTATAGTGTCCCATTTTACATTACACTGTAACTTTCAAGCCTTATAACTTGGAAATTACTCAATAAAAGGTAATTTACTTATACTGTTTTAGAAAGCTCTTGACACTAAAGTTATTAGATTCTGGAATCAAAAATTAGTTCCATTATAAAAAAATCGGTGTAACCTTGACCTGATCTTGGCGACGCCATCCAAAGTCAAATCACCTTTTTATATTCTCCTTCAAACCCTACAACTTTTGTTTGAAATATTCTTCCATATCTTTTATACTTTACGAGATATTTCAATACAAATGTTAAAATGGGACACCCTGCATATTAGGATTAGTCAAATGAAAAGAAGGCAGACTGTATAACGAGCATTGCGCGGACGTTGGTAATCTTTTTCAGTGTATAAGTATGTATAAATATAGGCACTAAGATCCAGCTACGACCGAAGAAGGCTTTCTTATTATCATTGTGTTGTTACATTATCGATCCAAAAACATATCTCTACTTTAAATTGCGCGCCTCAAATGCGTTGTCATTCATATACGAATATTGCGAGAAGTATCACTGTGCCCCCAGGTGGTAAGACGTCAAGACCGGAGATTCCGAAAGTGCCAGGTTCGAACCTTGGGTGGAGTGTTATTTTTGGCAATAAATTCTTTACAGTTTTTTCAAGGGAAAATGGATATATAGATGCAAATCAGCATCATTTATTATATTAAATTAATTAATGTAATAAAAATCGTGATATTACTAATTCTTATTCGAAATGCTGTGTTACGAGCGGAAAAAAATTCGGCGCACATTCTGGTTGAATTCGAAGAAGTATATAAAATCACACAAATAAATATAGGCACTATAAGATCCAGCTACGACCGAAGACTTTTTTATTATCATTGTGTTGTTACATTATCGAACCAAAAATATATCTCTACCTTTTCGGTGTGTTTATGGACTGCCCTCTATTGGGAATTAGGGGAGAACGGCGCGAATGTTCATCGCTGTGTCATTTGCGCCGTCAAAAAACTGTGTTTTAAGTTCGGAAAAACAATTCAGCGCGTAGTTTGAAGAATTTTGTAAAGGTTTATAAATTCACTTATAAAATTATTAAGCACTAAGAACGGCTTTCGACCGGTATTGCTATCTCTCATTTGTATTAATTTGATAAACTCGCATTTACATTCTGCGCCACTTGTTTGTTCTTTTACACAAATTTTGACTCGTTTAATTACAGTAATTACACAAATAATTTAAGCTACCTACTATTTTGAATACTTATTCATGTTCTAGAAACTCTACGAAAAAAAATCGGTA
This sequence comes from Solenopsis invicta, assembly GCF_016802725.1. NCBI lineage: Eukaryota > Metazoa > Arthropoda > Insecta > Hymenoptera > Formicidae > Solenopsis > Solenopsis invicta. The sequence continues at coordinate 2,677,609 of NC_052664.1, read as the reverse complement.
TTTAATATAAAAAATCCATCAAAATAATTAAAAATTAAACAAAAAAAGTGGAAAACCATGTGTCTCGTTATGACACAAAGACCAAACAGAAATGGCCAGGTACCTTAAGATCGGTGTGGGTTGTCTCGCATTTCCAATATGCGACCAATTGAAAGGGGCATGAACCGGCGCCTTCCTTACACTTGATCTGATACTTGAGGATGTCCACGTTGAAATACGAGGCCGAAGGATTCTGTTCAGCTTGCCGCCGTAACAACATAGTTAAGGCACTCATGTTGAATTCGAAGATTGTACTATCGACGGTAGTCTGAGTTGCGTCCCTGCAAGCATACACATTTCGTGATTCCCTCCTCTTTTTTTTATCAAGCAGTTTTCTCTTGATTTAAAAATCCCCATCATTAACTATAGTGACTTACATGCTGATAAGTTGGCTGTTCGGCAGCAATCTCTCCAATTTATTGGTGTTTCTCACGCGAAAGGTCAGCTTAGCAGGACTGGGATTATTTGCCAGAACAGTGACAATACCGGCCGGAAACGAAAGCATCATATCACCGCTTAACTTTACTTGGCACCGGGTCTCGTCCGTGCCACGAAAATAGGAATGCACTATTTCGTGAAACGCCACTGCCAGTGGAATGGTGTCGGCTAGGCCGATCGTGAGCGGGGACGGTCCCCGCGAGGAGCCTACACCCACGCCGGCAGTACGAAACTCCAGGCTAGCGACACTATCAGCGCGGGATATTGTTGCGGGTGACATTCTGCCGCGTGGCGATGGGCCTTCTCCTCGACGCGACGGCGGTCTAGGTATCACAATCGATCCCGTCGGGGTTGAGGACGCGGACTGCTTTGGCGGTAAGGCCGGCGTAATGTCTCCAACTTCCGAAAATAAATCTCCATCTAAACAGAAAAAAACCGTGTTTATTCATTTTATAAATTCTTCTGATTTCTAATTTCTTGAATAGAAAATATTTAAATTAATTTTTATTATACCACACAACACACACATAGTTTATAAGTAGTCGACAACTACTATTATAGACACTATTATAAACACTGCCATATTATTGAATTATAACATTAGATGTAATAATTTTTTATATATAATATTTCAAAATTAGCAAAACAGAAAAAAACATTCCGTTTTTCAATTTTTCTAGACACTTTTTAAAAAAATTCCATAACTAAAGCATGAAAAAAACACTAAACAAAAACAAAAAAATTACTACGTTCTTTATTAATTACAAACAAAAAATATAAAAATAACTAAAAAGTGAAAAATAAAATCTAATTTTTATTACATTTATTAAAACATTTCCCTACAAACGCGTAATATTATTTTTATATTAAATAATATTCTTGATAATATTCCTCTGAATATTAATAAAAAATAGTTATATATTCACTCCTGATTATATTATATGAATATTATACTGACTGTTCTCGCGGGGCAACAAAGAATCAGCTACATACACTCTTACACATAATAACACAACTGGTGGATTTTAGACATGCATTTAAAACCGTGCGAATTCTCGCGTCTGTAATTAGGATAGATTAATGTTACTATTACGGCTGAAGAAGGCCAAGTTAGACCGAAACGTACCATATTCGCAATCTTGTGAGATTTTAATAAATTATTTAAATAACAATCGTTTTGCTCGTTCATGGACTTTAATTATTCTATGATTTATAACACGAGTGTAAAGCCATTGTTGTAAATATTATATAATATGAAGAAATTAATAATATTTAATATAATTTTAGTATTACAATATTTTAAATTATCAAGAATATTATAACTTTTAAATGTAATAATTATAAAGTTTATGAATATTTTACGCATAATTCATATTAATTTTTGGCCATAATAATATTCGTAGCACATTTTCGTAATATTCTATGTACGAATATTAAAGTTATGTACAATGAATATTATGTAAAAACGGACAACACAATACGCACAATAATCCCATAATATTAAAATAATATTAAAAATATTGAATATTTTCGGAATATTATTTTACTGTTAATTTTTAAAATATTCGTATAATATTATAGGAATATTGTGTTTGTAGGTTTTTACAAAACAACACAAAAACTTCAATCTTGCATTTTTGAAAGGAGAAAATACATCATTTATCTATTTCTGCAATTTGTTAAATTGTTAAACATAATTTTGAGTTTTATTTTTAATTCTTTTATTTCATTAAATTGTCTGTATTTTTCTTAAATTTTTCTTTTTTTATTGTATTTAATCTCTTTTATTCCTTTCAATGATTTGGATGAACTTTAACTTAATAGTATTTCTGATAAAAATTTCGTATTTTAATTATCACTTTTTTTCAAAATAATAGTCGAGCACGTGTAAAGGCGTAATCACACCACAGATTATGAGCTCGGTTGCGATTAACAAATTCATATTGATTACACTATAGATTGGCAATACCGGCTTAATTGTTGATATTATCACTGTTTTTTCGTATCGATACAATGTCAAATACACACGACACCAAATTAAAGCATCACCTATTCTGACTCCCAAAAATAAACAAAATTCAAAAGTGTAAAAAATGATCGCAAAAAAATATTGAAAAAAACATTTTAAAGCTTGAAATACAATTTGATAGTGTAATTTACGTTACAAATAAAGATAGAAGTAACAAAAACAAATTAGAAAGATCAGTTTAAATGTTAAGTGATAGATTAATAAAGGTAGAGCTTGAAATCAAGAAAAAAAGTTGTTGTAGAGTTCTCGCCTATTAATTTGCGAAATGATTAACACCTTGATTTTGCAACATCTTGATTTTGCAAAAATCAAGATATTATAGTTTGTTATGTCTGTTAATAACTTTTAGCAAATTGCTCATTGTAAAATTAAAAAATCATAAATATTTGCAATACTTCCTTAAATTATTTTAAAAAATTTTATGTAATAATTTTTAAAATAAAGTTTAAAAATTCAGAATTGCAAGAGTTGGGTAATTAATTAAAAAATTGAAAATTAAATAATAAATTTAAAAAGTTAATGACTTTTAACTTATAAGGAAAGTAATTGAAGTGTCCGCCTCAGATTTAAACAAGCTTTTAGTATGTTGTAGTATAGATAAAAATAAGGGACACGTATTTTTTTTTATACGTGCCCGTTTGCACTTTTAGGGAGTAAAACACTCCTTTAAAGAAAATTGGTTTTTTTCTTTCTAAGCGTATGTCGTCGAAACTATAAGAAATAGAGAAAAATGTTTTAAATAAAAGTTGAATGAGAAAAGTACTTTATAACAGCAAAAAATTTTTGTTTAAAATTTTTTTTTACACTTTCCCCCACTTATTTTTTTCAAAATTTTTGTTTCTCTTTATAAGCAAAATAAAGTTTATTTTATTACGAATTCAACGATATATAATAAAGTTACGATGCGATATTCCCATTTTCCAAAAATAATTGAAAACCTCTCTCTATACGCATGGTACGCGCACCCGTCCGCGCGTTCATGCGCTTCGAAAGTGACTCCTTCCGATTTCGACGTGTCTTTAATATGTTGTACAAATAAAAATAAAGGACACGTATTTTTTTATACGTGCCCTAATGCACTTTTTAGGGTGAGACCCCTTTGAAGAAAATCGGTTTTTTTCTTTCCAAGTGTATCGTCGAACTATAAAAAATAAAAAATAAATGTTCTAATTGAAAGTTAAATAACTCGAAGAATACTTTATAACAGTAATAAAAAAATTTTTTTTAATTTTTTTTTCTATTTTCTCCCAGCACTAACCTATTTTTTTTTTTTTTAATTCTTTCTATAAGCAAAATAAAGCTTATTTTATTATGAATTCAATGGTATATGACAAAGTTATAATGCGACCTTTCCATTTTCCAAAAATAATTAAAAACCATCCCATAACGCATGGTACGCGCACCCGCCTGTGTATTATAGAAGTGTCCCCTTTTGATTTTGACAAACGTTTAATACGTTGTAATACAGATCAAAATACAGGACACGTACTTTTTTTATACGTGCTCTAATGCACTTTTAGGAGGTGAAACACCCCTTTGAAAAAAATCGGTTTTTTTTCGAAGCGTGTATCGTTGAAACTGTAAGAGATAAAGAAAAATGTTCTATTTGAAAGTTAAATGGTTTGAAAAGTACTTTATAATAATGATAAAATTTTTTTTTTACACTTTCCCCTACTACTTATCTACTTTTTTCAAAATTTTTATTTTTTTTTATTTATAAAGAAAATAAAACTTATTTTATTACAAATTCAATGGTATATGACAAAGTTATAATGAGACCTTTCCATTTTCCAAAAATAATTAAAAACCACTCCATAACGCATGGTATCGCCTACCCATCCGTGCGTTCGATATTACTTCATAATAAAACCGATTTGACTTATGTGGCGTTGACCACGCGAAAGAGCACAAAAACAAATCAATCCAATACAATAAATATTGAAATAATTGTTTTATAATAATAATAATAGTAATAATAAAATAATAGTGACTTTTTAAACCACTAAAATTAGTCAAATTTTTTGATAATATGTCACAGTATGTACGAAAAACAAATTATAAAGAAATTATTATTTATTCATAACTTGTTTTTAATTGCAAATATTTTTTTTAGTTACTTCAAAATAAAAGTAACATCAAACTGAAGAATAACAAGAATTACGGTGTTGTAAGACATTAATTTTTTGTGTACAAAATAATAAATATAATAAATATAAGTTAAACATTTATTTACCGGTCTACATGATTCGACTAGAACATTTGTTCTTTTCAGCATTTTACAGACAAAGAGACTTGGTTTACAAAAAATTATTACTCACACATTCCACACCTTTACTGCCAGCTTTATCTAATGCCAGCTTATCAACTAACAACAAGAGAACTAACATAAAACTAATTTAAAAATTAATTAGAAATTTCACTTTTTATACTGCATTTATATAATTCAATTTATGTGTTTATTATATATAAAATTCGATTAGTGTAGAAATATGCATAACGACGCCACTTGGCGCATGCGCTTTCAATCATCTCTTATCTTGAAATTTAATTTTTACGTCTCGGCAGTATTGACCTTAATATGTATACATTCAAGTATTATGTAAATGTCGCAACATAACTTTGTCATATACCATTGAATTCGTAATAAAATAAGCTTTATTTTGCGTATAAAAAATAAAAATAAAAATTTTGAAAAAATAGATAAGTGGTAAAGAAAAGTATACAAAAAATTAAAAAAAATTTTTTTATCACTGTTATAAAGTACTCTTCAAGCCATTTAACTTTCAATTTGAACATTTTTCTCTATCTCTTATAGTTTCGACAATACACGCTTCGGAAAAAAAAAAAAAACTGATTTTCTTCAAAGGGGTATTTTACCCTTAAAAGTGCAAACAAGCACGTATAAAAAAATTCGTGTCCCTTATTTTTATCTGTACAACATATTAAAAGCACGTCGAAATCAGAGAGAGTCACTTCCGTAGCGCACCAATGCGCGAAAGGGTGCGCATACCATGCGCACATAGAGACGTTTTTAATTATTTTTGAAAAATGAGAATATCGCATCGTAACTTTGTCATATACCATTAAATTGGTAATAAAATAAACTTTATTTTGCTTATAAAGAGAAATAAAAATTTTGAAAAAAATGGGTAAATGGTGGGGAAAAGTATTAAAAAATTTAAAAAAAAACATTTTTTTGTTGTTGTTATAAACTCTTCGAAAACTAAAATTGAGATTAGGCACGTAATAAAAAAAACGTGTCCCTTATTTTTATGTGTACTACAACATATTAAAAGCTTGTTTAAATCTAAAGTGGACACTTCGGTTACTTTCTTGTTAGTTCAGTTTTAATAATTTAATTTATAACTTTAACTAAGGTAAATGTACCTTATATGGCTTAGTATCCAATATGTTCTACTTGCTGTTTCTAAATAGCTACATGGCAATTAAACAATTAATGTTAATAAAGACTCTAAAAACTAATTTAAAAAAAAAAAATAAATAAAATAAGGCTAATACTAAAACGCAATTGAAAGAGTGCAACATTACAATAATGTTTAAAGAGTGCAACATTACAATAATAGTAGCGTTTACTCTTTATATATACATAAATGTCTCTTTACGTTAATGATTTATAATGCTGATGATGAAAGAGAATTGAAACTTTTATTTGAAATTATGTATATATATATATATATATATATATATATATATATATATATATATATATATACAAGAATAAATGCTTTTAATTATTGTAATTTTGCACTCTTTCGCGTTTGAGACTCTTATTAGCCTTGTTTTATTTATTTCTTTTATTTTAATTTTATAACCCATTAACTTTACCTTAATTTAGTTAAAAAAATATATAAATTTATCCAACTCTAAGAATTAATATTATAGTAATTTAGTCTTATTTTAGTTAATAATTGATTTCTGATTTTCCCTAACTTCCTCTGACTATTAACAACTCTATATTTGTAATTCGTACTTTAATAATTGTATTTTTCGTATTTACGTATTTGTTTCTAATAAATAAATTTATAATTAACTCAAATAAAAAACAACAAATAAATTTATCGTCATTTGCAAATACAACAAAAATTAATTTATTTACGTGTTTTATAGTGATTTATTTGTTCTTTCCCTGCCAGTCAATAAGCGGATAAATTCGTTAATAAGATACCTGTAAATCGAGTATGAGAATGTGTAGGCGGCGCAGATTGCGGCGGCGGCGGCTGCGGCGGGGTCGGCGATGTGGAAAGTGGCGGTGGGCTCTGCAGCGGGGCATAAGGGTGGCTACCGGTTGGTGTCGACGCGCTCGATGGTGTACTGCTAGGATTGAACAAGTTTAGGCCAAGTAAATCTGAGCTTGGCTTACCTCCTAATTGCTGTGACACTGACTGAGACCTCTTCATGTGATGATCAGAATCAGTATTCGATCCTCTACGTCCCTGTTCGAACACAACGTATCATCAGTAAAACAAAACAAAAATTGTGATATGAGATAAGAAAGAAATTTCTCGTGAAAAAAGCAGATTATGAAAATTATCAATAATATTTTTGTAAAATATTTTGTATATTTTTGTAAAATTTTTGTAAATTTTTTATGTCCCATTTTGTCCCATTTTAATTAATTGTAAATTGGATTTGTTCCATATAGTCGATGAACTTCTGCCTCAATTATTAACAAACCGATGATAAAAATTATGTTGCGTTAATATTTACAAAAATTTACTAAGTTACAATAATTATAATCAAGCTCAAAATATTTAACAATACAAATTTAAAGAGTAAACAAGGTCGAGTCAAGCAATTTTAGAAATTTAATACATTATAAATTTATAATGTATCTACAAAACTGATTTATTAATTAATAAATTTACCACATGTACATGTTTCGGATTTACTTGTCCCTCATCAGTATGTTACAATTCAAAATACTATAATAAATCACGTAATTAATTAAAAGATGCTCATAGAGCAAAAATCCCTCGCGATTATATCACAGTTTTTGTGTTGCTGTAAATATATATTCTGTATGTTATTACATATATGCATTTACAATATTTAATAATTAAATAGATATTATTTTATACGTCTTGATTTTATCAATATCATTTCTATTAATATTATTTCATGACTCAAACTTAAAATCGTGTGACGACAATTACATCAAAACATATCATACTTTTGTTTTCTTTCAAGCTATGGAACTGTTTTGATCGCGACTCGCGATGTATAATGCACGAGAGAAGATTTTTTAGTAAAAAGTACAACTTACTGTTGGTGCAGGTGATAAAGATAAATTTTCCACTGTCGCCCTTAATTCATCCACACTGGCACTCATGGGAGCACCACCGTTGCTGAGAGGCTTTATTTCCACTCGAATCTTACGTTCCCTCTCATCCTCCGAATCGGTATCAGAACTGGAATAGAATCCCTTTTCGTTTTCCCACGGATCCGATTTTGGTCTAATGCAAAAGCCATCCTCGTCCACCTCTGGTGTTGGTGTTTCTGATTTTCTGCTATCTTCTTTGTCCTCCCTATTACGTTCATGACAAACCATTTAAGATAATATACTTTTATAAATTCCAGCAGGCCCAGTGCATTATATAATAACTCTTTCATGCTAGAAGCAAGCCAATAAAATTGTTTTAAATGATACATAAGATAATCGAAATTAACAAATATTAAGTATTCTGTTACACTAATAAGAAGTGTTGTATATAGATTCATCAATACGTTCGTTCTGAACTTTGTCGTCCTTTAACTTTTAAATGTAAATATAAATTTCAGCAAAAATTATAGTAATAGAATAAATAAATAAAATGACAACAAAATATTCCTAATCTAATGTTCACATTCAGCAGAAGTATATATAATTTACACTAAAATCTTGAGGAGATTTCTCTAGTCTTTCACATAATATAAGAACTTGATCAGTTCCAAGAATAAATTTATGATTAACATATACGCAATCTTGAATTTTTCAAATTTGTTAATTGTACAGTTTTTGTTAAATAACTCACTAAAATGGCACTGAAGATAGTTTTAAATAATTTAATCACAAATAAAATATAAGAATTTTGATTAATAACACTCATAATAAAAAATTAAGTTTAAAATACATTTTGAAATTAAACAGTTTCACTGTATTATTTCCGTGCAAGAGTATTAAATATATATGAATGACACAATATTCTTTAAATATAACATGCTAGTGCAAATGTGGCACTAACGCTTGTTACCACATTAAAAAAAATTTCACTGTGGCACAAAAAATAACTTTTAAACATTGACTATTCGTTTCCTAGTTATAGCTTTTTGAGTGCTAAATACAAATTCGCTATCTAAATTGTTTCATCATGTCATAATTTCGAAAAATTTACAATTAAATTTGCAAAAAAAGGGCTATTTTTATATACTTTGTCATATTATAACTACGATATGTGAGGTATTGGAGAAGTTTGACAATCAAAATTAAGTATGCTGTTAGGACTTCCAGCCTTCAAAAGAAATTTGTGATGTCGGTTCTCATTAATAAGATATTCGTGATTATTTACGGAATAAATTGTAGAAAAACTGCAAATTAAATCATTGATTATTTACCAACTAGCTTTCAATTAGGTTCATTTAAACTTGAATTCATGCAAACTTATGTTCCAAATACAATCCAAATGATATAACAAATTTATGATTAACATACGCATTCCTGAAATTTTCAGGTCAGAATTTTTGAGATTACTGAATACAAATCCGATGTCAAAATTGACAAATTCAAAATAGTACATTCAATTATAGCGAATGTCAAAATTCAAAAACTATAAAAAAAACTTAGAAAATATTTTTTAAATCATCGTATTTGTATTCAGCGACCTAAAAAATTCTTAAGTTTAAATAAACATAGTAAAAGGCAAATGATTTAATTTATAGCTGTTCCGCAATTTACTCCATATTTAATCATAAATATCTTATTAATGATAGCAGACACTAAAAATTACTTTATAGGACTGAAAGTCTTAACAATATAATGGATTTTGATTGCAGTCAAACTTCTTCAATACGTCACGTTGGTTCATAGTTATATTGAAATATTAAAAAAATACAAAATAGACCTTTTTCGCAACTTTAATTGTAAATTTCTCAAAATTGTGACGTGATGAAGCAAATAGACAGTTAATTCGTATTCAGCAACCAAAACACTATAAGAAATGATTAGTCTCGTTCTGGTGTTTTTTTTTTTCGTGCCATTGGATTATAAACAATTATTTTTTAATTTCTCCAACATAAATTTTTATCAGAAATTTTTATACAGAAAATGTTGTTAGATAACAAATCAATATTTTTATTGTTTTTTGTCCATAATTATTTTAAAAATGGCAATGCAAAAACTGTATTAAAAAATATGAGGGAAAAGTGATGCAATTCCTTTTTAAGTTGGAGAATCTCTTTAGTTAAATATGTACATCTATTTTCCCATAGCACAGAAAGATTGCAGAAACATTACACATAAATACTTCATTGCAATATTATAACATTATAAAAACGTTGCAAAATGTTGATGTAAACTAATATTGCAATAATAAAATGTCAACTTTTAGAAATATCGTAATACAATATTACAATGCAATATGTATTTAACAATACCTTGTATTATAATGTAGAAATACCAAAAACTATGAAAATAATTATAATTAAATTTGCAGTGAGTTATTAATAATATTGAGACAATGTAAAAGTTCGTGACCAATTAATTATTAAAACTCGAGCAGTAATTTGGCATGCAAAATTTTTTTATTAATCATTTATGTAATCGGCGTTGTTTTTTATTTTTTAATCTTTTCCAAACGTTCTGATTATATACGAATGCCTCAATTATAAAACCTTAGTTTTGCGTTGAAGTGAGGTAAACTTTTTTCTTCTTCCACGATGCAAATTTTTTCCCATTCAAATCAGTGTACAATGATTAAAATAAGTAATAATCCTATCATGTGATATCATACAGGAATATGCTGAATATGATATTCTATTTTAGTTTCTTTAGTTCGCGCAAAGTCTATTTGGAAGTGTGTAGCTTCACGTTGTCGTAATAAAAAACAATTCTCTTATGAATAGCTAGAATTGAACGCTTTTTATTTTTATTATCTTTAAATTGTCTAACTGTTGACAGTACTTGTCAAAATTAATGATTTGACCAACAAAGAGCAGCACAAAATAAATTATTTTTTTGCAATTCTATTAAATAAAAAAATATCTTCTCAAGATGCAAATTAGGTTTTACAATAGATTTTGCACGCCTATCTTCTAGTTTCCAAGTGTGTTTGCATTAAACTTTTTTGTACAAGATCCATTTTTCATCGCCAGTCACAAATCGATCAAAAAATGATTCTTTAATCAGTCAAGCAAAAAATAGCTGCAGAAATTCTACTCGCTTCGATTATATATAATATGTATAATATATAATATGTACTATTATATAAAATGTGTCCTATAATATGTATTAATACATTATCAATAACGTAATTACAAGATATTTATATAATGGTTTCCTTAATTTTTGGCATTAATACATTAAATACTATTGGTATGTATATCCCATAGATTGTTTATGATTTAAATGATGTAATTTAATGTAGTAATTTTTAGAGCATCTTAGAATCACATTAAAAATGTAATACTAGAACTTTGCTATAAACACAAAATAATAAAATTAAATAGTATTTTAGTTGAAAAAATTTGTTAATTGCGGAAAGTGTTACTGCCAATCGTTTTCAAAATTAACGCTATGTAACGAATTACGATAAACACGTGCTGGAATGCAATACAAGATTCTTGTGTACAATACAAAATTGCTTATAAGCTTGATGAATTAGAAAACGAGGCGCGCACATAAATATTCATACATATAGTATCAAAATTTTCGCGTGTTAAAATATTAAGAGTAGGTAAAAAGGCTAATGAGAGTGCTGCGCGGTTATTTTTGCGCGAACTAAGTAGTCAGCTACAAACCAAAATTCATTTATTCATTAACATAATCCGATTATGTCAATGAATAAATGAATTTCGGTCTATTACTGACTACTTGGTTCGCACAAAAATAACTGCCAAAACTCTCATTAGCTTTTTCACCTATTCTTATTGTTTAATCTCGAGAGTCTTTACTAAATTGTTGTTAAAATATTGTTGCAACATTAATAAAATTATATTGCGTTTCATTATATCTATATTTTAACGTTTTAAAACATTGCAATATGTAAGATTGTAATGTCGTTGCAACGTAATTGCAAAGTCCTGTGTAATATAGGTTTTTAGAGTACAAATCGATTCTGCTGATTGTGAAACTGACTCTATGTGCACTAGGTCTGCTGTGTATGCGTGTACTGACAGGTCAGACTTTTCTTCTTTGTTGCTGCTCGTATCGACAAGGTCCTTCTTCTTCTTTGCTTTCTTCTCCTTCCGTTTTTCTCTCCTACTGCGTAAGAACCCTGTTGGTCGTGGATGTCCCAAATGTAGACAATAGAAGACAGAACTGCGATGTATATACTAACTACTTATTAAAAGTATGCTTTATGCAAAATCTTACAGTTACACACCAAATTATGAATTCGTTTCTATCTGCAGAATTAATGCTTACTAATTTCTTATAAATTTACTACAATCAAAAATCTGTGATACAACTAGAAATAAATTTGTTAATTAAATTTTAACATCCATTTTTATCATTTGCCACCGTGGAAATAAAATTTTGCATAAAAAAGAAATATTTATTTGAATACAATGGAAATATTCACAAAAATAATAAAAAATCCAAAGTTGGCATTAAACAAGTATCATAGAATATTGACGATATTTTTACAAACAACACAACTAAATTATAAAAATATATAAAAATGAAAAAGCAAAAAACTACATAATTACTTTACTATCTACACAAATATATATCTACTCGAAAATACAATGTTTAGTTTAAACTGCTGCAATGCTTGTTTTTTTATTTACTTTAAAAAATCACCCTGACGAAAATTTTTCTTTGAAATCTTCATGTCATTTTTCAAATTTCTTTATAAATTTTAACATTTTTTCAAAAAAAATTTTTCAATTTTTTATACGAATTGAAACACTTCCAGAAATACAAAAATAATAAAATATTTTTCTGAATTTTATCAATGTTTAAAATATTCAAATAAGAATATTTAGATCAATTAAACTATTAGACACAGATAGAGTTCCATGTAAAAAAATAATTTTCATATTATGATTTCTGATTGTAATACCCCCACCTAATTATCTCCATCTAATTAATGCAGTCATAATCAGAGTCCAGATCTCGGTGGCGTTTTCTTCCACTTCAAGTGTTGCGCGCCAGAAGTAGGGCCGACTACGCTGGTAGCGGTGTAGCAATCTAGCGTAACAAATACCATCGCGTGTAGCCCTGCTTCTCGCGCGGCGCTCGGAGTAGGGAAAAAACGCCACCGAGATCCGGAACTCTGGTCATAATAAAGTAATGACTGGATTAGTAGTTTGAAAAAAAGAAGGACAATGGCCTAATGCAAAAAAATACAATTAAAAAAAGTATATTCCACATCAAACTAGCCGAAGTAATCTCAAGGTCGCTTCGGCTTGCTTCTCGCCAAAGGTCAGAAAAGTCACTTCTCTCTTTATATGGAACACCAGATAAAGATATTTATGCTAATATAGTATTTAATATACTGTACCGTTAAAAATTTATTTATTTGTATTTGGAAAATCAATTTTGGAAGCTTACCTTCAAAACATAACTTCATCAGTTTATTAAAATATAGGTAAAAAATAAATGCTGCATTATTTTAGTTGTGATTTTTATAATTAAGAGACATAGAACTCCATCGTGTCCATCTGCGTACTATTTGCTTAATCCCATTACAACAAAAATTTCAAAGTAAATATAAGAAAATATGAAAAATGCATCCTTTCTAAGGATCTTTATATGTGAATTCTGGTGTTCTAAAATTTGTTATTGTAAAGAAAATTTTAAAAAATTTTAAAAATATTACAGTATTTAATCAGAAATCTTTATAAATTTAAAATAAATTTAAATATAAAAAAATTTTTTTAAATATAGATATTATAGGAAAAATTTTTCGCCAGGGTACAAATTACTATATTTCAACATTTGTAGTATTTGGATGGACGTTACATATATTTATAAAATTTAATAAGAAATAAAAATTAAAAAATTGACTTTTCAAGTGATGAAAACTTAGCGTTTGAAATAGCATCTACTACAAAATAAATCAATGTATGTTGTATTAACATTTAATGCACACCTTAGAACATTTGTGAGTCCTGTATATTTCTTTCCTTAGAAATATTAAAAATACCTGGGTAAACAACAATTTCCTTAAAAAAATTTAGAATATCTAAAAGATCTATCTAATGCGTTGCCATTTCGATTCGTGAATGTCCTTCATCCAGAATGCCTCGAAAATTTATCCTGAAGTATAAATGATCTAAAGTGTCTCTCGTATATACACATAAACCATATATAAAATATTTGTCTACAGTTAACAAATCCTTTGTTATTTTTATTTTCAACTAGTTCTCGTTTATTGCAGAATTTCACAAACTATTAAAAAAATTAAAATTTAAACGATAATTATTAAATAACGAGAATAGCTATACCGGTTAAAAGCAGATCTTAATAATCAACAATTTTCTAGGTGAATTTACAAACATTCATAAGATTCTCCCAACTCCATGTCACATACTTAAAACACAACTTTTAAAAAAAGATTCAGAAATGTAACATTACAAAAATTAAATTGCTAATCAATTTAGTAATTTTGATGTTTACTAGCATCTACGATCTCCTCCTTACCCAAAAAATTGTAAAGAATTTATTGCAAAAATTATCTAAGCCAAAGTTTGAACATGGATTCCACTACATTCCGTACGAATGTCTTAACCAATTGGACCACCAAGGCACTTGGCAATATTTATCGCAATAACCGATAATGAAATAAACGTCTATTTTAGTAAACATGTATATGATATAAATAAAATTCTAATATAACCGGGAAGTGTATCAAAATATAATTATTAACTGTAATTTTACAAGGAACATTATCTTTGCGTAGAATATTTAAATATTCAAAAGTATTTCGTGTAGTTTAATGTTTTTGTAATACTATGTTGGAACTATGGCGATCGCCCCACGTGCGAGCAAGTTAACTTAATTATCTAGCGACTCTTGATCTACGAGCAAGGCATTGCCTACCGTTGAACTATGTTGAGGATTGACTCAACCATCTATTTATTTTTTATTTATTTGTTCGCGCAAGCCCACTTTTACTTTTTTCTGTAATCACAGCCAAGCGGCATGTTCTTTTCTGTTCGCATCCTTTTATTAATATTCTTTATTATTGTGTTCAACTCTTATCGAGCCTGTACACCCATTAAACTTGTGTAACGCAGTAAAGCTTTATTTAAATCCCTTAAAAATTCTCGTGCATTGTACGTCTTGCCTTCATCAAATATACTATATTAATAAGAAATACATTATTTGTAATGTAAATACAATATACTTTCAATTTGTACCCATTTATACATTTTAAAAGACGTCATTTATTCTTACTGAACAAATTGATTTTTTAGCCGACATTGTAACTATTATTATTCTTGTTTAAAATGTTTAGATGTCAACTTTAAGAAAGTACTTTTTTTAAAGTCATTTTTGTTTCAAAGTAAATTTCAAAATAAATTTTTTTACACAAAAATATAAATTTTTTTTTATCTTGTCGGCTGAAACTGTATATAATATTTATATACAACTTTTTTAAATTATACAAATTATAACAATTATACAAATATTTTCTAGAGATATTAAAGTATATATAAGAATCACTTAATAATTTTTATGTATTTGGAAAAGCGATGACAACGATGGATACGAATGGCCTACACAAATGTCATAAGAGACCGGAAAACGAAGGTGTGCATTAAATGTTAAAAACTAGCATTCCAATATGCATTTCTAATTAACTTCTACTTTCTCTAACGATTCTGACGCGAGTTTCTTTGCTACTGTGTCTAATATTAAGAACAATATCAATTATTTCGATTTAAATTTCGTATACTTAAGGTTTTTTAAAGAAATGTACTTCGTCACGCTAATTTTTAGGTTTTAAGCATTTTTTGAAGGGAAGTAAACATTTTAAAAAATTATTTTTAGTCTTTTATTACTGTTTCACAATTGATTTCTTATTTTTTTGTAAAATATATCAATAATTAGTTAACAATAAATAAATAAGACTTCTCTAAAAAATGTTTTATTTTTATTCTATTATTTTGTTTTCGAGCTCGGAAAAAATATACAAATTAAGTTACCAAGATAAACTGTAAATGTTCTGATTAAAATGATATATTTTTGAGTTTTTAAATTTAATCCTTTCGGAAGTAATCACAAGATCCGGAATCATGATCAATAATGAACCTTGGATCTATTGTTAATAATGGATCTATTGTTAATAAATTATTATTACTATTAATAAATTATTACTTATATTCTTATTTAAAAAACAGGATATCAATTCTCAAACAATAATAAACAATAAAAGGCAAAGATAATTTTTAAAAAATATATAAATATTGGGCGTGTTCAGCAAATTCAACAGTTGAGTGAGCACTCGTTGTTATTAGAGTATTCTTCTAGATCTAAAAGTCAAATTGATCTAAAAAAATATCTTAATATGTTGAGTTTGCTGAATGCATTTATTTATCTACTTTCCCAAAAAAATTTCTAAAACCTAAAAGAAATCAGCGCGACAAAGTAAAAATCTCATTTTAATTCTGACGTTATAAAGAATTCAATTTTTTTACAGGTTTCGATTAAATGCATATCAACATTTTGTAAAATAACGACTAACATAAGTAAATACCCACGTCAAACAAAAAATGCAAGATGATAAAATCAACAAAATATAAAGAAAAGAAAATTCAGTGGTAGAATGGAACACATCGCATTAGTAGAAATATAAAGATATCCCACGCACCATCACCAAAGTCCTACAGTCTCCGCATAGCGTCTACTCTCTTCTTAAATTGTTTTTCTAACAATTACTAAACCTATATCGACACTATAACAAACGCATTTCGTTTTGCACATTCTTATTCGTGCCTCTCTTTGGAAGATTGTATACGCAGAGAGGCGTATCCTTTGCAAGTCAATCTAACGTTGCATGCAACAATAGTTTCAAACTATTAAATGAATAAATATTTAAAAATGGAGAGAGAGGAAGAAATATTCTATAATCTATCAATATTCAAAATAAATGTAAATGCTATGGAAGATGGAAGGGGAATAATATTATTGACGAATAATAATAATGGGTTTCAGAATCATATCACACTATTGGAAAAGAGAGAGAAAAAATATTTCCACACTTTCAGAAAATAAATGTAAGTGTAAAGGCGTGAGCCATGCAAATTAAAAATTTCATAAAAACGGCTCACCTGAGGCTCCATCAGTAGCCAACCACACTCTTGTATCTCAACATTATTCAAGTCCAACTCCCTTTAGTTTAATCATAGTTTAGTCTTTTTATCTCATGTTTTTTTAACTCATTGAAACAATATTACAGAAATAAAATGAACTTTTGAAATGGAATTATACGCTGCAACTCGTGTAAATACAAATCTATTTGGGATGACCATTAGTAATGGGTGCTAGCATTTGGACCACTTGAGACATGGTGAAGATGTTAGATATACAGGGTGCTCTGAATTTAAATGTCAAAACTTTGAAAACTTATGGGAATCAATAAATTGAGAAAAAAGCCCTTTAAATTTTTGCTCGTTTTTACTTCGTTTTGAAAAAAATAGAAAAATTAAAATGTTTCTACTTTTTTCATTTATTTATTTACTTACACTGACAAGGGGAGCACCAGACATAGCCCTCTCTAATGTAACAGAATTTTGTATATGTAATAGTTTATCCCTTATACTAATTCGTGCTAAAATAATATTCGTCACTCATTCGTAAGAAAAATGCATTTGTATATTTACATGTTGACAATGTATCGATCGGTAAGAACAAGCGGCGTGACAAAATAAAATACCTGACTACAGTGCTGCAAATCGCTAGTTCGAATCTTATTTTTACAATTTTTTTTCACCTGTAGCGTATTATTGTGTAGGCGTATCTTTCAATATACTACTTAAAAAATTAATGTTTTTATTACATTTAAAAATTATATATTAATTTATTTATTTAATATACTTTGAATATTGTTATTAAAATTTATGTAATTTTAAGTTGTGTTATGCAATTTACATCTTATAATACAAGTAAAAAAAAAGAAAACTGAAAGAAAATTCAATTTTTTATTATGTTTGCAACTCATAAAATTTTCATTATTAAAAACAAAATCTATTATTCGCCTATTATTTCTCAAAATCAGTTTTGACAAATTACATACTTTCGAAATTTGTTACGATAAAAATAAAAATCGTGGCAAAAGCAAAAAGTAAATTTTTCAGATAAAATATTAAAAGATACACAATAACATACTGCAATGCGGATAAAAAAAAATTGTAAAAATAACAAAAAGTAATATGGCGAATACCAGTCAAGCGCGGTAAACGGTGTGCAATAAATGGCAATCTCAAATAAATTGTAATCATGAGTAATTTTATTGAAATCTACAAGTCACATGATACGCTATAAATATACGCAAATTACTGAAGGACTTTTTTCTTGTTATTAATTTATCGATTTTCTATTGCTTTCAAAGTTTTGACATTTAAATTCGGAACATTATGTATACAAATGCTTGGTATAACCCATCCATGTACTTGTTTTTGATTTTGAGAGAAAAAAAAATAAATGAAAAAGCACAAGTAAAGCTATGTTAAACACATCTATTGAAATATGTATTTGTAGAAACCACACAACATTATTTTTAATCTTAAATCTTTCACGCATAATTGTAAAAATTATATATTAAAAAATATATATACAAAGTTCGAAGTTCTGTTGATTTTATAATGAATCACACTCGTTGAATATAAAAACTTTATTGAGAAAGAGAGAAAGAGAAAGAAAAAGAGAGAAATTATCTTATCGTGGTTGTAAGACAATTAATGTGAATCGTGTGTATCGCCATAATTGAATATATATTTCCACAGAGAGGATTGTTAGAAAAACAATTTATAGGTAAAACTTTATGAAAGTATGAAATTAATTAGACTTCGATATATATTTCTAATGCTAAATATGCCTAGGTTCTATACAAGCGTCTTTTAATGTTAGTAAAACGTTAACGAAAAATATTTCTTCTTTTAATACAAAATATTTTTTGTAAATCCTAGATCCATTTTAAAGGGGCTTTCCAATCTTTTCATAATATAAGTACTTAATCAAATTATGACAAAATAAATTTATAGTTATAGTTATAAGCATTCTAAAACTTTTTTGATTAAAATAATATTTTTCAAAAAAGTTCTAAGTAATTTAATCGCAAATAAAATAAAAGAATTTTGAGACACCATATTAAGAATAGAATTTACAAAACATTTGGAAATTAAAAAAATAAAATTTTACTCTATCATTTTCATGTCAAAAATGTTCAAGAGTTGGATAAGTTATTTTCTTAAACTAAATTAAAGTTAATAGCTTATAAAATTAATTTAGTTACGTTAAAATTTGCATAAGCAAAACACAATTTTAGTTAAAAATCTCATCAAAATTAAATTAATTTAAATTAAAAGTTAATTTTGAAAAGCATTATTTATATTAAATTAGAATATCGTAATTATTTAACATTAGATTAATCTAAAATTTAAATATAAATATATTTGCAATATTTATCATATAAATTGAATACTTTATATATAAACTGAATTTATATGAAATAACAAAAATATGTTTTCTTTATATTAAAATATACTTTCTTTTTTTACATAAAAATGTTTTTATAACTAAAAAATTAATAAATCAAAGTGTTTTAATGTTTTAAAAATAACCAGTTACATTATTCAATTTTTAATTTTTTAACAATTTTACTAATTACTACCAAATTCTGTATATTATACAATTTTTAAATAACGTTATACTATTAAAAATCTAGCAACGTCTTTTGTTATCACATTTAAGAAGGTTCTACCGTTAATTCCTAGTCAATAAACAGTTTATTCTAAAAATTATATAAAACAATTAAAATAATTTAAAAACATTATCAACCATATCTAATCTGCTAATGTCGTTATACGTAATCATAGTTAACTTTATGTTATTAAATATTTTTAAAATGTCAAAATAAAAGTTATCACACTTATTTGATGTAAGTATGAATCATTAAGTATGAAACTTTACACTTGTGAATATCTTGATATCTTGATGATGACCAGTTATTTCTCATTATCAGATTTTTAACTCTAGTTCGCCATATCCTGATCCAGTGAATTCCTGAAGTATAATCTCGTTTCACAATTACTTTTTCCTGTATATTGTTAAAAATGTAATTATTTCAAATTATTCTCTCGCTGAGCCATCATTGATTCAGACAATTTTTCCTATTTTACCAATTCTACTTTAAAAATCATAATTTTGTTATATATTTATTATATAACTAATTATCCATTTTGCCTCGAAACATTTCAATTTCATAAAAAATAATGATGTCAAAATGTATATTTGGCATTGATAGTTATACGTGCAATACTATCACATTATCATTACACGATGTCGATTTGACAAAAATTCTTGCTTTTCTTCATCAAAAAATACAAATTTCTCTCAAATTATACGGTCAAATTAATTAAAACTTTATCAGAACAAACTTTAATGTTTCATATTATGTTGTTATAATTTTTCAATTCCTGCAAATGTTCTCAATTTAGAGAAAATATCTACAGAATAAAAGATTTGCTTTAAGAAATATATTTGTAATGTAAAAACCCATATATTTAGAATTAAACATCTTCTAAACGGTAAAAATCAATAAAATTTTTTTCTAATTATTGTTGATATAATTATATGATATTATTTCCTATTATATATAATAGGTGATAAACTTAGTATCCGCCGTTCACAGAAATGGCAGCTGCAAAAGTAGTGAGCTGAAGCTGATTGTCTTTCAAAGGTTAGATATCTATCAATAAAATTCAGTGTGCAAAGGTTAATTGTTGTAAAAACAGATATTTTTTAATCAATTTAAAATGACTCGTGATAAAGTTTTTTCGACATATACTTCAATATTTTGATCTAAAAAAAAGGACAATTAAAACATTAATTTCTAAAACTTATGGTAAACAAGCTACATAAAAAAAAAAACATGTAGAGAGACTGATTTAAAAACGATTTAGAAGTGCTTTCATGTGGAAGATAAAAAACGTTCAATAAAAAGTTTCAGGACACCAAATTGCAAGCACTATTAAATGAAAATCCAACTCAAACACTCAAAGAATTATTAAAAGTGTTAAATGTTACTTCTACGGCTGTTGCTAAATGTTATAAATAGCCAATAATCGACACAAAGTGATTCTTTTGAATGCGCGACCACATGCAAGAACCGTGAAAAAAACACTGTTAAAGCTTAAGAGGGGAAAGTCATGTAATCGACCAAAAAAAAATTGATTTTCATAATTTTTTTGCGGCACAAGACTTTTAATGAACTGTCCATAAGTTTTCTCACATATTTCTTATAATTCGTAGAAGTAGAAAAACATTTGTTAAACAAAATTAGTTCAAACATGGCGGCGTAATAACGCTCGCTCTCCAAGGTCTGCTTTTCGAGGGTGTCAAATAGCATGCAATGCAGTACTTCTTTATCTCATCCTGAAATAAAAAATCAAAGGAATTTGTCTTTTTAATAAAATTGCACACCTGAAAAGCTAAACTCCGATAATAAAAAGTACTAAAATAAAAATTCAGTGTGCAAAGGTTAACTGTTGTAAAAACAGATATTTTTTAATCGATTTAAAATAACTCGTGATAAAGTTTTTTCGACATATACTTCACTATTTTGATCTAAAGAAAAGTGCAATTAAAACATTGATTTCTAAACCTTATGGTAAACAAGCTACGCAGTTTTGAAAAAAATGTCAAATTTTCGCATAAAATTTTCATTTTTATCATGTAAAAAAAAAATAGTTTGAATAGTTATTCTTGCAAGTTTTATTAGCTCGTCAGGTGGAGAATTTAGTGAAAAATAAACATACACCGTCTTAGTTATTTTGATTAAATATTTTTTGAGTTATATTGCACGCCATCTCGAAAGACATAGTTTCCAGGAAAACGCGTTTAAAGTTTGAAACGCGCGTGACTATCTATTGAACGCGCACGTATAAACTTGTCTGTAGGATCATTAATATGTCGATCTCCAATATGAAGACTTGAAATTTGAATTCTTGAAATGTTTTAGTACATATATATGCAATAAAAAAAATTTTTTTAAATTGATTTTTACATGACCTTCCCCTCTTAAGTGGGAAGTTCTCCTGCGGCTAATTCTCCAGATTTTGTCCTATCGAATTACCACCTTCTCCGACTGATGCAATATGCACCGCCGATACATTGCTCCAATTACGAATAAATCCAAAAATGAGTAGATGATTGGCTTGCTTTGAAAGACAGCTCATTCTATCGTCGCGGAATACAACTTTTGTTAGAATGATAAGAAAAAGTAATAGAAAACGATAGAAAATATTTTGATTAATGTATTAATTCATAGTTCTATTATAATAAATTCACTTTTCAAGCAAAGAAAACGGCGAAAACTAAGTTTATTTAAATTTAACAACTAAAATAATGATTTGCCTATATTTGATTAAATGCTAGAATTTAGAACACTAGAACCTCCTTAAGTCACAAACAATATTTTTCAGTTTTTTTAACAAGTCATTATTAATATACATATGTATAATGTAGTATAAAATATACAGGGTGTATAAAAAGTGTGGAAATCCCTAAATATTTCCGTTCCCTTACATTTTACAAGAAAATGTTTTAGACAAAAGTTGTAGGGTTTCAAAAGATCTATTTACTGATCTTATCAGTTTGACCTTAGATGGCGTCGCCAAAAGTCACATCAAAATCACATTAACTTTTTTAAATAGAACACCCTAGGTTTGTTCGCGTCGCATGCTCCAAGAGCACATTAGTTCTAATGCTGTGATTGGTGATAAAAGTGATCCAAGTGATCCAAGTGCTCTTGGAGCATGCAACGCGAACAAATCTCTTATTTTTGATTCCAGAATCTAATAGCTGGTGTCATAAAAGATATAATGTTAGAGTATCGGTAGTTCCCTAATTAAAGAGTATCGGTACTTCCCTAAAATTCTATATTTTTTATTGCATTTTTTTGTAGTCGATTTCAAGAGCTTTTCAAAATACTATAAATAAGTTTATTTTCGTTAAGGACTTTCCGAGAGACTTGAAAGCTAGAGTGTACTGTAACTTTCAAGCCTCATAACTCGGAAAATACTTAACAAAATTAAACTTATTTACAATGTTTTGGGAAGCTAGACACAAGCTATTAGATCCTAGAATAAAAAATAAGGTGTTCCATTTAAAAAAGTTAATGTGATTTCGATGTGACATTGGCGACGCCATCCAAAGTCAAACTGATAAGATCAATAAATAGATCTTTTGAAACCCTACAACTTTTGTCGGAAACATTTTCTTGTAAAATGCAAGAAAACAGAAATATTTAAGGGTTTCCACACTTTTTATACACCCTGTATAATATACTGTATAACCTAATGTGTAGTATTATATATATATATATATATATATATATATATATATATATATATATATATATACATATACACGGTGTTCATTAATGGTTGTCCCCACGTTTTACCATAGGAACAAGCATTTGTTATTTCTAATATAATAATATGCTAGAAATACATATCCGTCGGTAAATATTGCTCCTATGGTAAAAATTGGGTACAATATTAATGAACACCCTGTGTATATATACAGGGTGTCCGGGAACTAGGGAACCTATCGCTTTGAGAATATAGAGGAGATGGAAAGGGACAAAAAAGTCTTATACCATTTTGCGATATTCGCAATAACTATCAAGTTATAAAATAAAACGTCTAAGCCAATGTGCGGTGACACCGCGTCATCGCGCCTAGCTCGTAGGCAACGACGCGGAGCGGAAGGACAGGTGACGCGTCGTTATTTGAATTTGCACGGCGCGACGGTCTGAATCCGCCGCACCGCGTGTACATACACTGCAAAATTCAAATGTGTTATTTATCAAATGTGTAAGGAGAAGCTTCAGCTAAAATAACACATTTGATTTTTGCAGTGTATGTACACGCGGTGAGACGAATTCAGACCGTTGCGCCGTGCCAATTCAGACAATAACGCGTCACCTTTACTGCCGTGTGCCGTTGCCTACGAGCTAGGCGCGATGGCGTAGCATCACCGCACATTGGCTTAGGTTTTATTTTATAAATCAATAATTATAGCAAATATCGCAAAATGTATAAGACTTTTTTTCCCTTTTCATCTCCTTTATATTCTTAAAACGGTAGGTTCCCTAGTTCCCGGACACCCTGTGTATATATATATATATATATATATATATATATATATATATATATATATATAAATATATATATATATATTTATAGTAAAGAGAATACTGAATTATCGCTTTATTGCTTAAATTTTTTTTATTATTTATTACTTTGGAGATAACAATACCATAGGCTCCTATATTAAAAGATATTTCATATACAGGGTGTCCCAGACCAATATATAAAGATTACTACGATGAGGTAGAAGGGATCGAGATAAATCAAAAAGTCTAATAGCAGTTTGCGATATTTTCAATAATTTTCGTGTAATAAAATATTAAAGTCAGCCGAATAATAGTGCGCGGAGAGGCAAACGGTTGGTCGGCTGAGCCGTAAGATCGCCCAGTTCGACGCGGTGCGGTGCCAAGTTATCCTTTCCCTCGCCGCGCGCCTCTTACCGTCGCCTACAATCGGGCCGCAGTGGGCGGGCCTACGGCTCTGACGAGCGACCGCTTGTCTTTCCGCGCGCTCTTATTCGGCTTACCTTAACGTTTTATTACTCAAAAATTATTGCAAATATCGCAAAATGCTATTAGATTTTTTCATTTATCTTGATCCCCTCTACCTCATCGTGATAATCTTTATACATTGGTCTGGGACACCCTGTATAAATAAGAAATCACTCTTCTCCACTTTTTTAAGTTAGAGAATATTCTTAAACGCAGAAATAAAGTGAAGAAATATTTTGCGTAAGCGTTATATGTGAAGCAAAAATTAATGTTAAAATGTATATAATTGATTTAATTGTTAAAAGATATACATATAACATTAATTTAAAGCGTTTGAATAGTGTTAGTATACGTACATCGCTGTTCTAAAAGTGAGCACAGTGGAGGAATCATAATACGCGCAACCACTATAAGTACATAATTTGTTTAACCATATTACGTTCTGTCTGATTATAAAATATCCAAGGTATTTAAAAGAAAGTCAATGTCAATGTCACCGAGCACCATAAAGAGAGAACAATCGATAGAGATTTACAGATAAAGATCTACATTCGAGATGCTCGAATAAGACTGATGCCGTTACAAATTACAAAAGAAATTATTTTTATTATAGACATATAATAATTTATATTATAAACATATATTATATTATATATGTTTAAGCCACAAATAATGGAATTTTAATATCAAAAATAACAAAATAAATTTATATCTGAGAATTTGTGATAATATTATTTACCATAAACATTTACACGTTAAATTTTCAAATTAATAACTTCATATTTGATTCAAATTTGACCACTCATATTCGAGCTAACATGTAGTAAATTGTCTGAATTAGATCATCGATTAAAAATGTGACAATAGATAAAAAGTTGTGTGCAAAATTATTTATGTTTTATACTTAAAAGAAAGAAAACGTGCTAAGTAAAAATCGTATAAACGGAAGCATATAACGATAGTCATTAATTGTATGTCGTATCAGCAAAAGTCAAGCACAAAATGTGATATTATTTTATCAATGTACTCAGCGGCTAACATCAGTATCAGTAATCTCTAATGTACGTTATATGTTGTATATTCTCATACAGCACAGGATTTTACAGCTACATTGCAGTAACATTGCAATCTTGAATATTGCAATGCAATGTTTCAGAAAAACTGTTGAAATACAGATATACAATATAATTTTAATAATATTGCAAAAATATTTTAAACACATTGTAAAAATAAACTTCTCAAATTTTCTGTAGAAATACTTGTGTAGTCGTATACATTTTCTGATTTGCTAAGCAATTTTATACAATACTTGTATTGCATGTAAGCATGAGTCTACTGTAATTAATTACGTAAAGCTATTTTTGAAAATACTTGATAGAAAACACAAGTTTTCACAATTAAAGAAATGTTTCCAAAATACAATTAAAGTTTGTAATTTTACATTCACAAAAACATTTTAATATTAAATTTTAATATAATTTTAAGAGACACTCTAAAAATTACGTTATTTATAAATTTGCAATTGTGCTATTAATAATTATAACACATATTTTATATAATAGTACATGTAGTTATATATAATACAGATGATAATTATATGTTTTTAAGACCGTAGCATTTTTATGATTTTCTTAATTTTGTACTTATATGTATATATATATATATAAAAGTACTATATATATATATATATATATATATATATATATATAAAAGTACAATATATATATATATATATATATATATATATATATATATATACACATATACTCCACAAATTGTTTATTCAAATTAAAAACATTTGAAATAATTATTAACATTACAATTATTAAATATTATTATATTGTAATATTACTCCAACATTGTATTGTAATATTTCTAAAAATAGACAATAGATTTGGCTGTTGCTACAATGTTATAGCAATATTGTAGTAACACTTTGCAAAATATTTTGTGATATTGCAATGTTACAATGAAATATTTGTGTAACCTTTCTATGCTGTATGTGTTGCATTGTAATAAGAAAATGAGAGGGTATGGTAGAGGGGGTACAGGAATAAAATGTAAATTGTTACATTTAGATCCTCTGAGGGGGTTCCTGGAGATGCTGGGAGGTGGAACAGCAGGAGGCAGGTTGTTCCCTTGAGGAGTGGCAGGTGCCGAACCAGACGACCCTGTTTGCTTCTGTTTGTCTGAAACAACACTCATCATTCTCACGTCCTTGAACACCTCCCCGTCAACTGATGGTCCCTTTTTTCTCGCTCCGTGCACTAGTACGCACGTTAGTTATACCGATTTGAATTTTAATAACCTTTACACTTTCAATGGCATTTCAGAGCGTTCCAGAGGAGTGTAAAAATATTTTAAGTAATCACATCTTTGTCCATATACATTTTCGCATACAAACATATAATTGTAGTAATACTCGACTACGAGTGTATGCGCAAATACATGAAAATCGAAGGCAGAATTGAGTAATTGTATAAAGTATAAAATTGTATATCGTAATTGTATTAAAAAATATAAAAAAATAAAAGTTTTAAAATACATTTTAAATTCCATTTCCACACATAATAATTAACCGCCCAAGATAAACTCATTGCTCATTTGTTTTCTTCCCATGGGTGAGCAATAAACTAATAATATGTATCCTAAAATATATTTAAGAACATAATATGCAATATATACTTAAAAAAATTGTTAACTTGACTAAATTTTTTAACTTGATTAAATTTCTTTTAATCAAGTATTTATATACTTAAAAACTCAAGTATTTACATACTTAAAGTTAAGTGTTAAACCTAAGTTTTACATATAAATATTTAAAATATTTAATTTAAATACATAAATATTTGAACACTGAACAAATCGAGTTAAAAAATTTAGTTAAATTAATAACTTTTTTCTTTATATAATTGTCGGCACAGAATTTGTAATACCTTTAAATGAGTTGAAGAACGTTCGGGGATGCAAAATATTGCCTTTGCTCATACACGGTAAGTAATTATGATGTTAAATTTAGATATACATTGTGTAACATAAATTTAAACAAGTGTTGCGCTAATAGATTAACATTAAATTCATCACATATAAACAGTAAAGCACATTATGCACAACAAAACTTTTAATCTGTCTTTGATTTAACAATACAAAAATAGAAATAGAGTATAGCAGAATCACGTGTATTATAATCTAATAAAAATACTAAGAGAGAGAGAAAGAGAGAAATCCAATTACATATAATTATAATATAGCATAGAAAGCAGCAATATTGCAGTGCAATGTTGCGGAGATATTGCAAAGAGTTTTTGCAAAATTACGGACTGGGATTTAAAAATCTAAATTATTTCTTTGGTTTTGAATTATTCAGTAAATGGTAAACAAAAGGAATCAATTTCGTTTACATCAAAAGTAATTATCATAAAAAATAATATAAATTTTTCTAGTATTGTTTCCCAGTAGAATCAATTAGATCAATTTTTTTCTACAATTTTTAATAATTTGTTTACAACAATTAGTTACAAAATTAATTTTTACAATATGCTTTTTATGTCAATAATGTATTTTACGCTCCGATTCTATTTTTAAATGTAATTCTTTTGTTAATCTTGCTGATCTAGCCATGGGCTTTAATAGATTAATATAAGCAAGTAAAAACACTTTGCTTTAGTTAATAGTACATTAATATATTTTACAAACGGCTTCTATATAAAACCGATTATAATATATAAACCGATATTTTGGAAGTATTCGCTGAACATTTAAAAATAGTTGAGCTACATGTCCTATTATTTCTTCAATATGCTACCAACATAGCTCATTCATTATGTTCTTCATAGTAAATTGTAAAATATTTACAGTTCATATGTGTAAATATTTAGAATGTTTAATTTGTGACAATTTAAAAATTTTATTTCAATGAAATTATTATGTTAAGGCAAATTATTTTATTGTTAGCGCAATAATTATGAAATTTTCATCAGTTCACCAAAATACAAAAAAAATAATCAAAATAGGTATTTTTTGTAAATACTCACTAACATATTTTATAATTTAAAATAAAAAATTGTTAAATGTCTGATAGCAATAGAATTTAATATCTGCTTGATTTAAATTCTATTAAAATAAAAAAATTTTAGTAGCAATATGCCTATGTATAGAAAACTTAAAAAAATTATGTAATTTATGTGAATTACGTAATTACTGTATTCATATGAAAACTTGCAGCAATGTTGTAGAAACATTACATTATTTTTGTGGTATTACTTTAGCAATAAAGCAATGTTTCAAAAATATTGCAAAAAATGTATTATCTACAAGCAGTATGCGCTATGGCCATGGGCGTATCTAGGATTTCTTTTCGAAGGCAGATTTCCGTCAATTCTGTTATCACATAAACAGCAATTTATTGCATTAATAGTTCTTTTTAGAGTTATTTCTTTAGAAATATTTTATTAGTTTAAAAAAAGTAGACAATTTAGATAGTAGTAATTGATCTCTTGCAATCTTCGGCAGCAATTTTCAATATTAAAGATATAGTAGTAATAGGAGAAAGATTGCACCAAGAAGACATTTATGATCACTACTAGTAATTTAAATCTAACAACCATGGTTACCATATATACATATATGTATATTTGTGTATATATAACATATGGTTACTATATACATACATGTATATTTATTGATAACATATGATTATCATATGTTACTATGGATGATTTCCTTTTAGTAAACACAGTCGACACAAGCATCATTTTATCCTTTTTTGGTATTCAATGAGTAACAAAAATAGAACAACGCTTCTGTCGACTGCGTTCACTAAAAGGAAAGCAGTTCATACATATATACAAATTTAACAACATATTCATCGCGCTTGAGCGCATAATAGATTCGCATCTCAAACTTGATTCTGCATTCAACTTATTAAAAGTGTTACAATCTCTGTATTCACGATTGTACATATAAAAATATTCTTAATAACAAAATTAAAATAATAAAACAAACCCCCTGGAACACAGTGGTATTCTATATGTACGTCATCCTCCACCTAATGTTAGATTGTAACGCATAAGCAAATGTAACACAATAACCACATAAGCGTAAACAAATCGGTAAAAACTGTACTGCATATTCATATTCAAATTGATACATCTGTGATCTAGTGCTGTAATTTAATTGGGCAAGTGTATTATGTGATCAATGACATACTAACAGATATAAAATTAAAAATGGCAGAACAAACCCCAGACATATGCAATGTTATGTATTTGTTTTATGAATACTCATACTAGATACTAATAAAATTAATTTTGTCAGAAATGATCAAAAGCGTATCTTAGCCTTTTGTGTGACAATACGAAAATATAAGAATGTATCAATGTAATGTAAAATGTTATGAAAAACGAAAAGAAATGTGTCTCGTACAAAATGTAGCATTTCATTGCATCAAGACCAAGGTAGGTTCAAACTATTGCAATTAAAAAGATAATAAAAATTTGAAAAAGTCAATATAATTTCAATAAAAAAATAGATCGATAAATGGAGATAGATAGAAGAATAGATAGATAGATAGAGAGAGAGAGAGAGAGAGAGAGAGAGAGAGAGAGAAACCTACCCTGGGAGTTGGACATAAACAGGTTGAGTAACGAGGTAGTACGGCGTGAAGCCTTGGTTTGTGCATGTGACAATTCTCTGTCCTTTTCCTTCTGCCTTTCTTTTTCTCTATCCTTTTCCAATATCACCCTCCCCTTTTCCCCGTCCAGTACCCTCAAAGTAGTATCACCCTTCCCCTTTAATCCCTGATCTTTCTTTGAACTGTGACTGTTACCGGCTACGCCTGTCTCGCCATTGGTGCTCTTTGATGTTTCCTTAGGCGTCTCCATACCACCTTCCAATTGTGAGTGGCTAGTCATTTCCGTTAAACTCGTCATAACTTCCTCATACTCGATCACACCTAATTTACAAATACATTATGAATTTCTTTTTGAATGCAGAAAAAAAGAAAAATAAACTTTTAAATGTTGCTTTTACCTGGTTTCTCAAAACCCGTGTATTTACTCTGAACGAATTGCTCTAATAACTTCTCCACTGTCATATCAACGCATTGCCGTTTGAAATCGATATGCACCTGGCCGACCTGCTCGTGATTGGTTTGTAAAACATCAGCGTACGTATTCAGAAATTCCTTCATATGCTTCAGATGCGTCTCTTCCACATCTTGGAACCGCTTAGTAACGAAAACGTACATTGATTAGTACGCTTCGCTAATCGCTTGCGTAGCAATATTAATCTCGCGAAGCCTAATTTCTACATTTTTAATCCAGAATTAGTACCCTGCAAGCTTGAGTCATTTTTGCCTCGAAGTCGTTTCGTATGACCGTGTACTTATCCACCAGCGTCCGATAATCGTCTTGCGCCTTTTTGAACTTGCCCTCCGCCTTCTCCAACTCCCTCTGACTGGCATTGTCCTTCCTCAATTTCTCTAATTCAAGCCGCTTTTGCATACACATGTCCTTCGCTTTATGTAATGTTACTGTAATGCTCTGTATACTTTGTACAACTTCTAAAGTAGACGATTCTTCTTCCTTCACCTAAATGTTGTTGGTATACAGCATATGTTACGATCAAAACTATCTCAATTATACAAATTAACATGAATTAATTTAATGTGCATGTGCAGTTAATTACAGGGGAGAGTTGTTGAATGCGTACCGTTAACTTAAATCGTACCTCGATAACTTATATATTTACTTTTGTGTGACATTTAGTAACAAAAATATAAAATAAATAAAAAAAAGAGTACCATAAATAAAAATTTAATAAACTACATCTTACTCAAATTTTATTTAAAAAAAAATTCCCTAAAAAATTTCAAATTTCCGAAAAATTTTATTCCAGATAACATTCGTACACTTTGTAATACAGATTCAAAATATTTTTATTTTATTATATCTTTCAATGTTTCTTAATCATATAATTACAAGAAAAACTCAAGTTTTAAATATTAAATTTAAGAAAGTACTGAAACCAAAAGTATGAATAATTGATACATAAATCTATCCACAATATACGGACCTAACTCACTAGAAATACGGAATGCGAAACATAATGGAACACATAGTAATTTATTGTCTTAAACGATTTATTGTCTTCTATCGTCACTAATTTTTTTTAGACTTGCATATCGCGTACAAAAATGTACAATACGTATGAATGTATACGTATTTATTACTAATATACTGTCAATATTTTGCAACATTATCAAAAAAAAATAATAATAATAAAAAAAACAATAAAAAAATAATAAAAAATTTTGAGAAATAGAATTTAACTTTAGTTTTCAAACATCGGTGACATAATTGCCCCCCTGTGCAATTCTTTAACATTGCAGTAACTTTTTTATAATATAATCTAAAGACTTAGACTGAGATTAAAAAAAAACTTCAACTATTCATAAATATGATAAGTCTACTAAGGGTATTCTTTTTACATTCTCACGTGCATGAAAGAATAGATACTTGGTACTATGGGCTAATTTATAAATTTCGGCGTTCTGTATCCCTTTATTATTATCTTTAAAAATATATACATTTACTGAGTTCCAGATAATATCAAAGTCAGTGCATTAAATTATAGAATTTTAAAAAATTCTTTTAGTGTAATGTATAATATATGTATTATTATTACACGCAATTTTCAATACTTCAAATAATTGCATTTTTTAGAGAAATTCATACTATACTATTTTCTTGTTAGCCCAAAGTCAAAAACAAAACCTGATTTCTCTTGCTTCAAGTTTAAAATTTAAAAATTTGAGATTTTTTTATTCATTCATTTTTTACAAACTTTTACAATACGATTTATTTTAAACAATTGTAATTGCTTTAAAATAAAATATTTTTGATTCTCATTCATCATCTTTATCTAACTTTGAGGTATCAATTTCACATATTAAACTAAAAAAATATGCTATTTATTTGGTTTGAGAAAAAATAAGAAATATTTTCGAAAACGTTCAAGCTCTTTAAGCACATCGCTTAGTAAACGAAACGACATATACTATAAAGATAAAATGTTTCTATTTGCATTGATCTATGTATATAAATCTCTGATTCTAAAATCTTTTGTCAGAAAATCGTGTCAATAATTTTAATAAAAGTTTCAACATTCTTATTTAAAAAATCATTCCAAAAATTTTATTTTCTTCAAATTATTAAAATTGTTACACAATAAAGACATAAACTAGTATGTGTGTCGGTCATAATCGGGTAAGTAATTACTAAGTAATTACTAAGTGTGGACGTCCATGCAATGCACAAAAAGGCGGTTCCACATAAGCTTCCACAAAACCATTAAATAATAAATAAAGAATAAAACACCATATATCACAATACAAAATAACAAAAAGCAGTAGTCAGAAATAAATGTCCAATAAAAATTCAGTTGATCATAAAGTTTAAAATTTTTCTCAATTTCATCCAATCATGGTCAAAACCGTAATCTTTACAAAGTCTTTCCTTATTTCGCATAAACGTTCCTGTCCATTAATTATTCAACTTGTTACCCAATGCTCCATGTGATACTAAGAAAATAAGACGTCTTCTTTAAATATTTTTGTCTATCGCTAAGAACGGCTTGAACTTGGATAGAAATGTTCAAATCTATGGTTTGGACTTTTCGAGTAAACATGATTCATACATCAACAAAAACTCGTATTAACAATTCTGTTGTACTTTTATTAGCTCATCTTATTTAATATTTTTAAATATTAATGTTGAATTAAATGCAATCAAGTTTTTGCAAAAGCTTAAACAAAAAATAAATTGAGAAAGCTAAGAGCCAGACACAGAGTGCGCCGCACGAATTCGTCGGCACCAAGACAAAGCTACTTTATTTATAGAAAATTTGTTATATAGTTCTGAAATGAAAGACATAAAAAAATTATGTATTTCAGGGTAACTTTTTTAAAACTAAGTTATGTTAAAATGAAAAAACTTAAAAATTTAACTTCGTTAAGATATAAACTAACCCATAATAAAATTAATTAAAAGTTAAATTAGTAAAGAAAAAAGAATTTGGAAAATTACAAGTTAAACTTGTTTCATTTCATGATTGAAAAGTTTCAGTCTTGTACAAATAACAAAACTAATACACACTTTATTTACAAACATGCTCTATATTATTTTGTTTACATATACTTATTAAATTTAAATAATAAAGCCATTTCAAAATTTTTATCGGACACTTCTTGAAAGGTTGTCAAAAATGAGTCCTTCTGCACTAAACAACTATTAAACTTGAACCAAAGATTTTGAAGTGTTATATTTTACGTTTGAGTATCTTAGAGAAATCTTTTTCCGTTGTAAACGTATCGATCAACAAATAAGTTTGAATAATTTCATTAGTTATAATTGCATTTTTGTTTCGGTATTAGTCCAGTATCTTGTTAATAAATATAAAAAAACTCGTCGGTTTTCAATAAGACCTGTCTCTTTGGGTGTATATGAATAAACTGCATGATTTTACGACGATATGACTAATGGCGGAATATAGCCCGTTTCTCAAACAAAGTCACATAAGTTCGAGAATCAAACCTCATACAAAATATAAAGTTATATGTAGGCAAACGTGCAGCATCTCGCGACGCTTTTATTTATGATATAATTAGATTAAAGATTACTCATGGTCGTGACGTTGTCAACGTATATCAAAGTCAAGGTGACATCGGAGGGTGATCCTGATTATTGCATAATTACTCCATTTTGGAATTTAAAAAAAAAAAAAAATTTTTAGAAAAATTTAACATTAAATAATTGTTCTTTTGTTAAAAATTATTATTTTTAAAAACATGATCAAACGATAGAGACATTAATTAACATTAAAACATCAAAATTATGTTTTTTATGTCTAGAAATAATTATCATTTCAAATATAAAGATTTTATAAAAGGCGATTTTCATTCTATTATATTTTAACCAAAAATATTATCTTTCAACTCATTTTTTAAATATAAAGAAGAAAGATTAATCGTAAGATAAATGTGAAATAAGATACCACATTTCGCATAGTTTATGTTAAATTTTTGGAGCAACCGTTAAAATTACAATCTATTCGTTAAAGTCTGTTTAGACTTTGTAAAATGGTCATTAATATTCATTGCATTTTTATAAAATGCTAAATATTTTACAAGCAAAAATTTGTACAAGTGTATTATTTAAATCTACGAAGACTTATTAATTTGCGACTTTTTGTAAATAAAAGCATCTTTTATGACTTTCGTAGATAGTATACCAGGACTCCTCTCCTATTTCACAGACTTATTTGTTTTCTCTCTTTAGTAAATTGTAAATTACGTTTGTTCTATATATTCGATAAATTTTTACCTATATAGGATAATATATAAAACTCTGTGGTTAACAACTTGTGTCCATAAAAATGATGTCGCGTTAATATTTACTGAGTTATTGTAAGAAAATAAAATAAAGTTCCACTGTCTCCTTCTCTCCTCTGTACAACCTAAAAATTTTTAATGTAAACTTTTAGGTCGTATTGTATTAAATATTCGCAGTAAATTTTTAACATCATAAACGCACGCCAAAGACACTATTATTTGATCCGTCACCGTAAATCTTCTACTTAATTTTTGACTCAATTTATGCAATTGATAATAATGTCTCCTTCGCGTGGTATACTTGTCAGCGCGTAGGCTTGTCTCTTCTGCATATATCCGTAGATATGTGAGACCTACAGTTTTAATGCCGGTTCTAAACGGCTTATTAGAGATTTTCCTAAGCAGAATTACTCTCGGTGATGACAAATGTCTTTGCCTTCCGAAAGGTGACGATCACTTTTAAATCGCTTAAAAACCGATTTAGTACAATACCGTTCTAGGTGGATTTAAACCCGGATTTTTGGCATAAAGAGCAAACTCGCAACTTCTTATGCCACATCGTCACACAATAATAGATATAATCATGCAATTTTATAGTAAATTTGTACACTTTCATAAAAGGTTTATTGTTATAAGAATATTGCATATTCCTTATAATGCACGCAAAACTCACAAACACGTATACTCTCACACACGCTATCTAACCAAGTCTAAACACTTTACATTTATTTACATTCATTGTATATGCATATACATACGTATAATTATAAAGATTCAACTTTTTTTTTTATTAATTACAAACATGTATACGTATACACAGTAAATGTAAATAAATCTAAAATATCTATCAAATTTTTTAAATCGTGCTAGTACAAATTTTGTTATAATAAATAATTTTGTAATGTAAGACTAATGAGCAATAATAGCAAATCCAATAATTAAACAAAACTGTGTTAATAGCAAAAATATATTTAAGCCGCTCCTTTCGACGTCATTACCTCCTCATTTTTGTTATTTATTAATTATTAAATATTTAATCTTTTTTTCGGTAAATTATTAATAAAAATATAAATTATTCTTTATAATTATTTTAATTCCTAAATTCCATGCTTTCAAAAGCGATATGATTTAGGAAACCTACAGATATGATTTAGCTAGCCTGCATGTTGCAAAATAACTTATAATATATTACTTTGTTATTGGTAAAAAATTGAATTTATAGTTACAGATTCTTGAAACATAAAGCTACAATTTCCAACATTCATTTGTGTATTATTCAATTACCAAATAGGTAATAAAGAATAACTTAAGAGATATGCATTCGACAACTCTCGCCTATGTGTATGTACACGGTTTAATAGATAAGATTTCTGTACGTTGCTGACTAAATTGCCTAACGATGAGAACTGACACTGTGGGCGGATACCGATAATTTATGAGATACTTATCTGACATATTTTATAGTAAAACATAGCAATCATAAATAAAAACTAACATTCTAATTTGCATATCTTACTTTTTCAGACAATAATCAAATCAATGAGAATAAAATATTCAGGTTTTTCAATAAAAAGATATGTTCAACTAACAAATTAAATACAAAAATGTAATTACTTACAGCCTTATGTTTCTTATGCAGCTCATCCGCGTATTTTGATACATCTTTTATGAGTTCGGTAACTCGCTGGGCCATTTGGAAGTGTAAAACGGCAAGTTTCTCAGCAGCACCTCTCAGAGCGGCCCATATAGGTGCGAATGTTCCTTGCGTGCTATTACTCGCCTGCTTTGCTACCTTACTAAGGAGCTTATAATTGTTCTCCTCTATGGCCGATCTCTCTCGTAAAAATTCCGCCAATTCCTTACTGGCGATTACACCATGCTTCATGTTATGATACAACACGTCAAATCCATTATTCTTATCGCCCTTGAATAACAAAAAAAAAACAGCACTCTCTTCAGTATCTTTTTCAATTAAATCTAAAATTTAATTCGTCTAATTTAAATCGCTTCTTAAAACTGTATTCACTCTAGATTGCATGTATATTATAGATATTTTTAAAATAATTTTTAAAAATTACAAATTGTTTTCTACATTGCATTTGAAAGTAATACAAAAAAAACCCCGCATAAAATCACAAGATTTTGGCCCTTTGAAATTGACTAAAATTTTAATATGTTATTCTTGATTCGCTGATTAAAAGTTTCCAGACATAAAACTTTAAAATGATTACTTTTTTGTCACAAACGTTTAATGTATTGTATCTCATCATGATTATTTTAGTAATAACTCAAATCAACCTTTGTAATAAATAAAGAAACTTTAGATGATAATATGCGATTGATACATACACATAACAATATTTTCTACGCATGTATTTTTATCTGTGCATGTGTGTATTTGAATATGATATAGGAGTGGGTGGGGAGAATAGTATGTACCATTTGGCTTTAAAAAACACATATTTCAAAATATTGAGCAACAAGAAATAAACATTCTTATTTTCATTTACTTACTCAGCCATTTATTCAAACAAACATACGCACGCACGCACGCATATATGTAACAAGGTGTATCTTAAAAAGCGCCCACTAATTATATAGCGTTATTCCTTGCTAAAAACTGAGTTGAAAAATCCTGAATCATTTTTTTCTATAACGTTTAATAAAGTAATAATTATTAAATAAAGCTAATCCAATCCTCGCCGTTCTTTAAAAAGACATACGTCTGTGAACCGTGGCAATGCGAAGTTGCACAGGCAACTAGCAAACGGCGAGCCGACCGAGCGCTCACGCACACTACCAAGCGCGTGGTTCACCGACGTATGTCTGTTTAAAGGACGGCACTGATTAGATTAGCTTTACTTAATAATTACTGCTTTATTAAGCATTATGGAAAAAAATGGTTCAGGACTTTTCAACTCAGTTTTTAACAAGAAATAACGCTATATAATTAGGGGGCTTTTTAAGATACACTATGTGTATTTCTTTTTGTGTAAAATAAAAAAAGTGAATCAAGCACCCCGCATTGTGCAAAAAAAGTTACACAAATTATTTTATATTTAAAAACTGTACAAAAACTTTACAATTACAGTATTACGATTGAATGATGCATTGGAATGGCACTTAAAGACCATTTAGTCGTTTAACACTTGAACTCTGATCGAGCAGTAAATACACATTGAGCAGGGACGCTCAAGTGATGTCGCCGTAATAAGCTGTCATTACACATTATTGCCCTTGTCATCCTATTGTACCGTTTACTCGCTGCAGTTGTATGTCTCAATTTCTACTCTGATTTTATTGTAAAAAGAATTTATCGCAAACAATCCGTCACAATATCTACATATGTTACGTTACATTTGAAGTATGAGATACTCGCGATCTGAAAAAGGGAAGTGACAACTATCTTATCGACAACGTGCGTGCTGACAGAAAGAGTTGCAGATAAATATGTACCATCAAAAAAATTTATGATATCCTTAACCCTTTGAGTAATACAATGTTTAATTTAAATATAAAAATATAACTAATAGTGCTTTAAGATATAGAACAAGGTTGAAAAACAAAGTATCACATAAAATACAAAAAAAAACATATACATGCGCATCACTCGGGAAACACGAAAACGTAATTATACATACATACCACTTCGAGACATAAATCGTACAAATAAAAATATATGTTCATACCACTCAAAGTAATATTTTAGTCTAGAATGTAAAAATAAACCTATCTTCGGAAATATTTTTTAAAGAAAATTAACTGCTGCACATATTCTTTTTTCACATTTACTTATACATATTTAACCCTTAAACTCACCAATCTCATAAAATACATAAACACATTTTCCGGTCTGGGAGACTTTTTCCAACTTCAAGAAGCTATAATCTAACAGCACACTTCATCCAGGGGAATCGTTCTTATTTAACTATCCTCCCAACAAAATATACAATTTTATTACAAATCCAACTAATAAAATTACATATAAAATTCTATAGGGTCTTCTCGTCCCATAATTTTATCTAAGTCTTCTTACTCAATTAATAAATTCAAAAATTTATAATTAAAAAGTTTAAATTTCATCAATCCCTTCATCCCAGTTTTCATTTAAAAAACAATTGATTATGCTACCTTAGTACAGTCATATTACTGCAGCTATTTAAAAAACTATTTTCATTGAGCAGGACCAATCTTAAATTATTATCAAAAAACCATGTTTTTATTAAACAAGTGAATTAAAAAATTTTGCCTAATTCCTTATTACAAATTTACCCA
Organism: Solenopsis invicta; assembly: GCF_016802725.1. NCBI lineage: Eukaryota > Metazoa > Arthropoda > Insecta > Hymenoptera > Formicidae > Solenopsis > Solenopsis invicta. The sequence goes on along the minus strand of NC_052664.1, from coordinate 2,638,410 downwards.
TTTATTTTAATTCACCCCAATTTTTCATTTTATTCTACTAATATGAACGTTCTTAGGACATCCGTACGTCCTAAGGACGTCCTTGCAATGTCCCCTGGATAAAGTGTACTGTTAGAAAACTTCGATTCCAATCAATATTTTTCAACAATTTTTTCTTTTTTTCAAATAAAAGTTCAGAATCTCAGAAATGTAGCTGCATATTTAACATTACCGAATGATTTATTGTGAAGTTATAAAAGAAAAATCATTAAGCAGAAATAAAAAATTGTTCAAAAATTCACTTATCCTTTAAAAAATCATATCTTCGCAACAAAAAACTTTCAAAGATTAAAATACGGCGTTTTACTTACTTAGTCATACTTACAAAAAATTATGGCATTGTCATTTCTTTTAAAAAGTGTGATTATGTAACAAGGAGAATGTAAAGTATTTTTGGGTGTCAAAAATTAACGTTTTTTTTTTAATCATATTTTTGCAACAAAAAATTTTTAAGAACTTTACAATACGTCGTTTTAAGGTTAAAAAGTCATACTTTCAAAAAAAATTATGTTACTATCATCCCTATTAAAAAGTATAATTATGTTACAAGGCAAATAAGATATTTTTGATTTACTCAAAGTATATAAAATTAAAAATTAATGTGTTTCATGATAAATTTCGGACTCTGCGCAGAAACCCCCTTTTTACACAGCTCTATACAGGATGTCCCAGAATTGATGAAGGTTTTTTTTATAAGCAGACTCTTCGGAATATTCTAAGTCAAAAATCCTATGTCGAGACTATGATACTTTTCAAATTATAAATTATTAAAGTTGACCAATTGTAGCGCCTAGAATTCGCACGCTCAGGCATGGTACATGGTACATTAGTGAAGGTGCCCTTGTACATTAACTAACTTTCTACTTATTAACTTAATTTTTTATATAATAATAAGATCACTTTTAAACCTTACCTTGTTCACCAGTGATTATTTAATTCAAATTATTTATAAGAATTATTTATCAACCTAATTACGGAATATCAAGCGCATAAATCAAACTGTCAAAACTGTCAAAAATGGTAAGACATACTTTAATAATTTATAATTTGAAAAGTATTATAACCTCAACATTTTCGTATTAGGATTTTCAATTTGTAGTTAGAATATTTCGAAGAATCCGCTCATAAAAGACATCTAGCTAATTCTAGGACATTCTATAGCACTCTCACTTTAGACAGAGTATATGCAAGTAACATATGTGAACGGACATGTTTGAACGTGTTTTGTCCGATTTTTTAAATATAAGATTACTCACAAAAATTTTTACTTACACACAATAGTAGTCCCACAGACCCCAACAAAACTTTACTGTCGTGCCGTTCAAATTCTAGTTGACTAATAAAGTTGATCAACCGTATAAATAAATAAAAAATTTCAAACTTGTTTTTACCTCTTGGTCCGAACTTCCTATCTCATTCCGTTTTCACATGGCAACCGTTCAAAACTTCATATGGGGTCTTCATCTCTGACCCCTTTATGTGTTTAAAGATTAATAAAAATCTATAAATTGTGATATGGCTAAATGTTAGCTTTTATGTGAAGCAAATTAAAAATAAACACATTTTTCAAGTCAATTGACCTGATTTCTCAGAAATTACTGAAGCTGACTTAAATTTTTGCTTATATGTGAAACGTGTCTATATTTATCGCATGAACTAAGCTCATTACAATATTTACAACTTAATTATTTTTTTCATACATGTTATATTCATCGATTTTATTAAAAAAACGATATTTGCTTTTTTTAAGCTGCATTATTTCAATAATTTGCAATATTTTTTCAATTATGATTTAATCATTTATCCTCATTCATATGATAAACAGACATTATTTTACGTAAAAGTTCAAGTTGATAGTTTCAATAATTTCTAAGAAATCGTGTTATTCAACAAAAATTGTGTCTTTAAATTTAAAAACTAAATAACAAATACTTGTATAATAAGAAAAACCGACGTGCAATATCCTTCGACATCGCGTAAAAATATACAGGGTGATCCATAATGGTTGGAACAACTATCTACCATAAAAAATGATTTACTAACTGCACTTCATGTAATTTATATGGAGTAAAGTCAATAAGTCATCTCTCATGGTAAATAATTGTTCCAACCATTATAGATCACCCTGTATAGTTCGAACTTTGCATATGATAGGCTGCATTATTAACCCTTAAACATGTAAGTGGGACTGAGAGACCCCATATGAAGTTTCGAACGCTTGCTGTGTGAAGACAGAATGAGATAGGAGGTTTGGACCAGAATGTAAAAAAAGTTTAAAATCTCTTTCGATTGATATGGTTAAGCAACTTTTTTGGTCAACTAGAATTCAAACGGCACGGCAGCAAAGTTTTGTTAGAATCAATGCGACCCATATAGTGAGTGAAATTTTTTTGTGAGTAATCTCTTATGTAAAAAAAACTGGACAAAACACGTTCAAACAGGTCCGTTCGCGTATGTTACTCTGTCTAAAATAAAAATACTATAGTGCCATAAAAAAGAGGACTTCTGCGTAGGATCCAAAATATATTATGGAACACATCAATTTTCAATTATAAACACCTTGAGTTTATCAAAAATACCTCATATTCGCCTTGTTAGATAAGTATATTTTTTAATAAACATGGCAGACATAATTTTTTTTTGAAAGTATGACTCTTTAGCTTTAAAACGCCGTATTGTAAAATCTTTAAAAGTTTTTTGTTGCAAAAATATGATTTTTTTTTAAAGTAGATTTTAAACACCCCAAAATACCTCATATTCTCCTTGTTATATAATTATACTTTAAAAAAAAAATGATAATACTATAATTTTTTTTTAAGTATGACTTTAGCTTTAAAACGCCGTATTTAAAAGTTTTTAAGTTTTTTGTTGCGGAGATATAATTTTAAAAAAAAGTGGATTTTTGGACAATTTCAAATTTTTGCTTAATGGTTTTTCTTTTATAACTTAACGATAAATCATTTTTTGATAGTGCCGATTATGCAGTCACATTTCTGAGATTCTGAACTTTCATGTAAAAAAAAAAGTTGTTGAAAAATATTAATTGAAACCAAAGTTATAACTTCTCAAAATTAAAAGTCTCCCAGACTCGAAAATGTGTTTAGGTATTTTACGGGAGTGCATCGGTGTGCTTAAAGATTAAAAAAACTATAAAAAGAGAAGACAGAATTCAGTGAAATCGCCATTTTTGAGACATCTTTTAGTTACATTTATGTAACTTACCTATACTGAGGTATGCATTAATATTTACATATATACATTTTATTATTAGTACAAATGTACGTAAACAATGTCCCAGAAATGCGGTATGAGTCGCATTGGGAACATGGAAACAATCAAAAGGAAAAAGTTTTATACCATTTTGAAATATTCGATATAATTATCGATTTAAAAAATAAAACGTCTAATCCAATGTGCGATGATGCTGCATCTCGCGAATATGTAGCACAGCCCATCGCACCGCGTCACCTTCCTCTGGCCGCGTACAACGCCATTGAGCAAAACACGATGGGCCGTGCTGAGTTCGCAAGACGCAACGTCACCGTACATTAGTTCAGACATTTTATTTTTTAAGTCGATAACTTTAACGAGTATCCCAAAATCATATGACTTTTTTTGTTTCTCTTGATCACTTTTACGTTCCAAATGCAATTTATATCCTATTTCTGAGATACCTTGTATAGATGTACACAATATAGGCAGAGAAAAAAAGTGATATAGTACTCATTTTCATTTTATTAAATGACTTTGTTAATAATCAATATTTTATATTAAAACTTGAATAATTATACTCATCAAAGTATTCATCAAACTATGTGACAGATTCTACACTCACAGTAATGAAATATTTATTACTTAGGACAGCGTTCAGAAACATTAGGGATATTATTAGAGATATCATTTTATCCTTGTTTAACATTAAACAGGCATAAAATGATATCTCTAATGTTTCTGAGCAAAGCTCTCTAAAGTAACAATCAATTTATTAAAGAAATATTTTCATATGAAAATTTCGCTTAAAAAATCATATTAACAAAATCTAATGTAATTTGTTTAACATTGCATAATTCAATACATGTATAATCGAATATGCGAGGCACATGCCTCGGTGGTCAAAGTCGTAGGACGTCTGCGCAGAATTCGGGAGATCCAGATTCAATCCCTGGTTGAAGTATTACTTTTTTGCAATAAAATAATTTAGTTTTTTTTTTTTTTTTGAAGGAATATTATATGTATATGCTTCTTAAAGCATTAATATTACTATTCTGGCTTCATGACTGTGTTTCAAGTCCGATGAATATGCGATGTGCAATGAGTTGGAAATTGTAAAAATTAAAAATTGACATAAAAAACCGCAGGCCTTCTATTCTCGCGTTTTAATTTCGTCAGTTCGATATAATGTATTATTGTATAAATATAAACGTCATAATATAAAGTCAAATATATAAGTGGAATTAAAATTATGCTTATTTTTATTGCACTTTTATAGTACTTTTAACTTATTGTTAGAGGTACATTTATGATCATATTCTATAAGCGCATATTACTTAAATTATATATTCCTAAAATAATATTTAATATTAATTAAAAAATGTTTATATGATCACTCCTGATAACATTATATATTATATGTATAAATATTATGTTAGAGAAATAATATTATTTATTTCAATATTTTTAATTGTAGCTATTATTAGAGAATATTGTAGCTATTAAATATAAATAATAATTATAAAGTTCAAGGATATTTTTTTTATACATACCCGGAAAAAATTTTTTATATATAATTATACATTATTTTTTACATAATTATACAATTAAAAGATGCATAATTATATATAATTATACTTATAAAATATGTTTAATTATTAAAATAGAAATACATTATAACTCTTATAAATAAGTCAACAGTATAAAGTTTAAATGCCTTTAGAGCTTCTGCTGATATTCAAGCGTTAACTTAAAATAAGTCTTAGAACATTAATTCACAATAACTCATACGTTTCGATCATGATAATCTTACTTCATGGTTTCGATCTTTGTATCGGACCCTTTTCGATATTGTTCCATTAAAATAATGTGGATGCATTCTGAAGTTTCCTCCTTAATCACATGGTATCGAATTTGAAAGGTGTCAAAGTAATAAAATTAATTTCTCCATTTGGACGTCAATATTATACTAAATTAAGATGAAAAAATCCCGATTGACAAACGTTAACAATAAAGTATGTAAATAAACGGTATGCAAACACACGATTTACTAAAATGAAGGAAAACTTTCTTTTCTAATACATTTTTTCTCTTGTCAGTGTAATTCATGTTACGTATATTATAAAGTCAAACCTCGATAATTCGAACCTCTATAACTCGAAAACCTCTATAAGACGAAAATTTTGTTTATTCCGTTCTGCTCCGCTGCGGAAAATCTCTATAAGTCGAAATAAAACTAACTCGACTTATTTGTATCTCCGTGAAGTTAGCCCCTAACTTCATTTTTAAAATTTCAATATAGTTAATAGAGTTCCGGCTTTTCCCCAAAGAGTTCTCGAGTTCCTGACACATTTCAAAAAAAGTTCTGACGACTAAACGTAAAAAATAAGAAATTGAAGATTTGGGGTGCCAACTTCAGGTTTCTACAATTCGAAAATTAAATGTAACTTTTTTATTTCTAGCAGAAGCGAAATAGGTTATAATAATATTTTTTGATAGAACTCTACTGTAGCACTTTAGAACTCTAAAAAAAATATAAAAAATATTTTTCTTCTCCACATAAAATAAATTTTTATTCAAAAAATGAAAAATTACTAGAACTCTCTTAATTATAATTTCAGCGCATTAAATATTAAAAATACTCGTTAGAACTCTTGAAGCGCTATCCAAAACTCTCAAGAAAACTTTCAAAATCCTTAAAAATTTATTTCACATTTCAAAAATAAAGTCGGCACCTGCGATCGTCCGTAACATTTCTTCAATCCTACAGATTTTTATTATTAAAATTTTGGATAGAATTCATTAAAGACTACTCAAAACCCTCAGCAAAAAATATTTTTCATATTTTCTTTAGAGTTCTGGATAGTGCTACAAGAGTTCTATCAAAAAATATTATAACTTATTTCGTTTCTGCTTGAAATAAAAAAGTTACATTTAATTTTCGGACTGCAAAAACGTTAAGTTGGCACCTCAAAATTTCAATTTCCTATTTTTTATATCTAGTCGTCAGAACTATTTTCGAAGTGTATCAGGAATTCTAGAACTCTTTAAGGAAGAGCCAGAATTCTATTAACTATATTAAAATTTTGAAAATGGGGTGCTAACTTCAGAGGTCTTATGTTTGTCAGATTTAAAGGTATTACTTTACCTCTGTTATTCGACTTTAAAGTAACCAGACCTCTACAAACCGAAGTTTACATCTATAATATCGTGTTCGATTTGCTGACTCAACTCGACTCTGAGTTAATGCTCTGTCCTTTATTTATTTTTAACTACATTTTTACATAATTTATCTCTTCTTTTGTAGCTAAAAAAAAAACAGATCATCGACTCGGAGTCAGATTGAGTTAACAAATCGAATACGCTATACCAAACTTCTATTGTCGCTGCCTGTATAACTCGAAGTTGTAGCTATGTGTTATAACGTCATTGGAAAACACAAGACGACACTTGTCGCAGCTCTAAAGGTGCGATTTCACGTAGCTATAATATCCAGATATTTACCCCTACTCTACCAAAATTTCCCATAATTTCTCATAATTCCCCATAAATCTCCATAATTTCGGTAGAGTGGGGGTAAATATCTGGATATTATATCTACGTGAAATCGCACCTTAACTCCCCATTCTTTAACCGTGCATGTCCAAACGAACCTTGTATTTGTTGTTAAACAAAAACACAATTTCAATTTCCGGTATTATTTTTGCGTTTACGTTGTATGAAATAAGTAAACATTTTACGAAAGTTTATAGAAAAACGTAAAAATATTAAGGTCAACATATTCTCTGCTGTGCGTTGAAAACGACATTGATCAATAATGTATTAATTCATTAACATACAGTAAACTTACAACAGATTTTTTTAATAATTATGAATAACAGTCTGGTATTTACTTTGTGATTATATTTATTATATGAATACAATAATTCAGTCAAAAATTAAATTTTTTATTCTTTAAAAGCCATTATAATCGGAAAATTACAGTTAACTCTCGTACAAAGCCTTCATAAGTCGAATTTTCATAATTAATCTTCTTTTACTCAAAAATTTCGATAAGTCGAAACCTCTACAAATCAAAGATTTTAATTCTTCCCTTGAGATTTGACTTATCAAGGTTCAACTGTAGACTTTCAATATTGCTAGCATATATCGAAACACAGAAAACACGGATGGCAGAAAACACAAATAACTAAGCCTTTCTTCCACTAACAAGATTACAAAATACTCATATTTTTTAATCAGATTTTTATCTTTATCAAACTTGTATTCATTATAAATTTTAAAAGCATCTACTCTAATTCAAAAACTCGTAAGTTATAATCACGCAATGTATTTACCTTTCGAACTTGATCAATCACATGATCAATATCTGTTTTGTTACATCGAGGATTAAAATGAGAGTAATATATGCTATAGATTTTCATAGTAAAGATCAAAATGCAGCCTAATTATACTTTAATTTGGCACAAGTGCACTTAAAGTGAAAGATAGACAAGAGTGCATTCCATGCATGACGCATGATTATTTATCATTATTATTATCAAACCGAATGTTATGAAATAAAAATAAACAATGTATTATGCAGTCTTGCCGAGACCGTATTAGGATAAATTTTGTCAAATTTTGCTTTTGAAAAATTGCTTTTTAGAATTGCTGATGCAATCAACTGATATATTCCAAGTTCGAGTTTTGTATTCCAAATTCAATTTTATATTCTAAGTTTTTTCTAGTGCTAAATGATTGTATCATCCCCAAGAAACCATGGAAGTGAAAACTAAATAAATTGCAGAGAGCTGATGCATTATACACATCGTACATAAAATGGAATAAACCTCTAAACTTTTAAATCAATGACTTTTAAAAAAACTATTCTACTATTATTATTGCTTATAAAATTCCTGTCAGTTAAATAAATATTTATTTTATTTAATTTTCTATTTTAATTTTCTATTTTATTATTTTATTATACTTAATTTTGTTTTATTTTACTTTAATTTTTATTTCATTCATTTTATTTCTTTAATTAATACAATCATATAACGTCTGAAATTAGCTAATATTGCACATTTATGTTAATGGACATGTCTAGTGGTACATTTATTACAAAATTAATATATAAATGGTAGATACAAATGTACTAAAAATGCAATTCAAAATAGATTTTCACTATAAAACTACATTTTTAGACAATAACTGACAATATGTCTAAAGATACCAATAAAAGTGCAATTAGAATATGGAGTTAATTTATCGTCACATTTAAATCACTTTTGTCAGTACTTTTATCGATAAAAGTAAGGTGAGAATATGAGCCATATAGTACATATTACACATATACACATTGCGGAAGATCAAAAAAGCCCTAAAAATGGCGAAACCAATCAAAGTAGAAAACACTATATTCTCTCCACTCCTTAATAGTCTCACTAGGCTGTACAGGATGTACAGGATTGCAGCACATATATTAAATGACCATATAAAATATTTTTTTCACATATGCTTCATGCTTATAAGTAACTTTTGATTTCAATGATTACATTCAGCAGAATATTTATTTTGCAACTGTTGGAAATTTTCTTATCTCCGATAAGACAATTTCTCTAGATCTAAAAGTATAATCCAATCGCCCTGACAAAAATTTTCCTCAGAATTTTTTTATAACCTTTCAGAATTTCTCAGAATTCCTGCATAATTTTACAAGTTTCTCAGATTTTTTATTCAAATTGAAACACTTTTCAGAAATACTCAGAAAGTCTATATCTTTTCTCAGAATTGTTTATATATGTTAATTATAAAATATCCTAAAAAAATTCTACAATTTTTAGTTTTTATAATTTCTAATAAAATGTTATAAAATCAAAAAAAGTTTATATTTTTTTAGAAATTATGGGATGAGAAATCTCAAAATATTTTAGAATTCACATGTATGAAAAATTCCAAAAGATGTAGATTTTCTGAATATTTCTGAAAAATGTTTCAAATACTATAAAAATTATTAGAAACATTTCCACCAGAATGAAAAAACTTCCAACACTTGAAGAATAAAGATTCTGCTAGACGCAGCCAATTCAGTAGTAATTGCGCGTTAAAACACGCGTGAAACACGCATCTCTATAGATTACGCCAATCAAATGCGTGATTTTTTTCAAATTCACAATCAGCGTTAAAAATCTGTAGTGCGTGTAAACTATAAATTAACACTGGCAGTGAATTTTGAAACAACTAGCAGTCTCATCTTGTAGAGGCATGAGAATGTAAGCACATGTACAACAGATATACGTATAAGTAGATAGGTAAGAGAGAGAGAGAGAGAGAGAGAGAGAGAGAGAGAGAGAGAGAGAGAGAGAGAGAATAGAAGAGATAGAAATATGGCAAATAGACGTTTGGATACGACAGTGAGAGAATGAAATGGGTAAAAGATGAGAGATTCATTGATAAGTGTATTAATAAGTTGCATCGCCGTGAAAGGGCAATGAGGAAAAATAGCGATTGTTTAGGGCAAAGGAGTAGGGCAGGGCAGAGTTACAGTGAAAAGATCATACAACGGACATATAAATTCTCCTGACATAACCTAAATTCACGTGCGCTGACTGACCGATGAAAGTAACGTTTCGTCCATTGGGAAATTAGAGACAGGATGGGAAGAAAAGAAAAAGGAAAGAGACAATAACTAAGGCATATTGATTCCTTTAGATCACTCACCCAGAAATAGTCGACAAAATCCACGGTCATGTTGGGATCGCGATCAGACCATCATACTATCTCGCTTTGGATATATATTACAAGTAGCACCACACTTTTTTTTCCGCGAACCGTAGTGTGCGCGACTCGCGCAGAACTGCACTTTGTAATAAACACGACGCTTAGGAACGCGGTACCTCAACTCACTAATCACGGCAGCGCCTCTGTGTGTAGTTCGTTTGCCAACGAGGATGGGGAATCATGAACGGAATGAATGCGCTCGAGCGCAGAAACACGGGTCAACTTGCATCGATTGTCTCTGTCTGTCACGTTGCCCCCTTCTCTTTTTCTTTTATCCATTAGCATCTCTTCGTCTAATGTAAAGTTTCTCTTTCTCTTGCATGCGTGCGCATAAAAGACCTCGCACATGAAATGCATAAAGGCCGCGACACAGGCTTTTGCATAGTTGCATAACCGTATGCATAAAGAAATTGATTGGTTCATTTCCTTATGCATGTATTAACGGACCAATCAACTTCCTTATAGGCTTTCTACAATAAGCTATTAAACATAAGCTGCAATGGCATCAATAGTAGTGGATTAGGATGTTAAGCGTCGTCTACAATACAGTCGTTACGATGTTACGACTCTGCGACGGACCAATCATAGAAGAAAAAATGATATATTTTTTCTTCTATGATTGGTCCGTCGCAGAGTCGTAACATCGTAACGACTGTATTGTAGACGACGCTTAAGACGCTAGTAAAACCAGCGTCTTAAGCCTGTTCTACAATAGCAGTAAACACAAGACCGTAAGGTCGTAACGTAAGAAATGAAAATTTTTCATTTGCTTACGAGCTCTTAAAACCATGCCTTACAACCTTACGGTCTTGTGTTTATGCTATTGTAGAACAGGCTTTACATCCTAATCTACTACTACTGGGGGTCGATCATGAAACTTTTTCCCTAAGGCGGAAACGTGAAAAGTGAAAAATTTCTCCATTAACTTCAATGGTAAAGATTTTCACTTTTCACGTTTCCGCTCTAGGGAAAAAGTTTCTTGATCGATCCCCTGTAGCGGGATTCTGTAACTCCTTAGCGACAATTCGATATCGTTACAGCGTCGTTGCGCAGATATTATACATGGTAGAAAAGCTGCGCAACGACACGTAACGATATCCCTAGCTGTCGTTAAGAATTACAGAATACGGCCCCTGGGGGTCGATCATGAAACTTTTTCCCTAGAGCGGAAACGTGAAAAGTGAAAATCTTTACCATTGAAGTTAATGGAGAAATTTTTCACTTTTCACGTTTCCGCCTTAGGGAAAAAGTTTCATGATCGACCCCCTGATGCCATTGTAGCTTACGCTTTATGGCTCCTGCACACCAGCGCGATGACGCGATACGCGACGCGCGATTATCCAATGGGCGTACGTCTTTTCAAAAAAATTGTACGCCTATTGGATAATCGCGCGTCGCGTGCGCGTCATCGCGCTGGTGTGCAGGAGCCATTAATGGGTGTTTACGATAACCCAAGTTGATAGCGTTTTTCATTGAGAAAACTAGTGCGCACTGAATGTGCACTTGCTGCAGGTAATTGGGCGTTTCCGTTGGCACCGTCATCGCGCGAACCGAAACGTCCAATTGCCAGCGGCGAGTGCACACTCAGTGCGCACTAGTTTTTCCAATGAAAAACGCTATGAGTTGGGTTCCACTAGGGCCGAAAAATATTGGGCGTAACTCTCTCTAGTACCTTTATGATTTATGACAACTCAACGCTGTATCGTGGGTGCTTTCCAGCTACGACACAAGTCGACACTGTGTAACACAGTGTCCATTAGTGTGAGTGAAACAACTAAAATTTTCTCTCTTACACTAATGGACACTGTCCGTTTGTTTTCTGTTCCTGAACTCTCTAAATAAGTGTACACTTAAAATGAAATAGATAGATGTTTCAAAGTTAGTGAAAGCAAGAAGGAACGTTCCAGTGCAGTCTAGTGCAGGAATAGAAAACAAGTGTTACACAGCCTTGTGTTACACAGCCTTAGGCTTGTTTTCTGTTCCTGCACTAGACTGCACTGGAACGTTCCTTCTTGTTTTCGCTAACTTTGAAACATCTATCTATTTCATTTTAAGTGTACACTTATTTAGAGAGTTCAGGAACAGAAAACAAACGGCTTGTGTTACACAGTGTCGATTTGTGTCGTAGCTGGAAAGCACCCCGTATTGCCTGAGTTAAGTCAAAGTTAGACCTCGTGCTCAGCCAATGTACTATGTAGAAATTTTATAATAGCTATTTGCATAAGTTTCTCATAAACCTCACACATAAATATTGCATCTTTTGAAGGAAATAATAAGCCTCTTTTATTTTTTATGGACAACAAATCATGGTTGTAAGAATTTATCTGGAGTTCTGTCAAAGCGTCGACACATTGTTCACAATTTTTTTTTTTTTTTTTTTTGTTATAAAACGTACTGCAATGCCTGATATATATGATATAATACTGCGGAAGCATCTCGTAATTAACTGCAAGTTATTTTTATTACAATACAAAATAATATCATATATTTGTAAGTTTTTATTATCGCAATTTAATGTATCAGTTTACAATTTACTGTATCAGTTACTAATGTTTATTTTCCATTATTGACGGTTTTATTTATTGTTGTAATTAAATTTAACGAGTAAAAAGTAAAATATAATATATTTATATTTGATAATGAAATACGGTTTCCAGATGAATCTTCTTTCAATTCCATATAAAGCAAAATTTTTTTTATTGCACTTTGAAATTGCTTTGAACTAGGGTTATTATTGCATCTAAATTGCTGTCTTATAATACTAAACATAAGTTCTAAATGATCTTGACTTAATTTGTAAGAGGAAATATATTATAACAAAGAATTTGGTTTTTTGCAACGCATAATCTTATTAAACATTTAATTGAAATACAAAAACCTAAAAATCTAGCGTTTCTACAAAAATTAATGAGCATCTTTTTATATAAACTTTCTTTTAAATTGGAAATATATTCAAAACATTTATTTAATTTGGCATACATAATGGGTGCTTTCCAGCTACGACACAAATCGACACTGCGTAACACAGTGTCCATTAGTGTAAGAGAGAAAATTTTAGTTGTTTCACTCACACTAATGGACACTGTGTTACACAGTGTCGACTTGTGTCGTAGCTGGAAAGCACCCAATGTTTCTATTTCTAAAATTGATTCGTGCTTTATAATCATACTGTTTTATATTTCGACTATTCTACGCAGTCCACCGATTGAGCACGAGGTCTAACTTAACTCAGGCAATACGATACAGCGTTGAGTTGTCATGAATCATAAAGGTACTAGAGGGTGCTTTCCAGCTACGACACAAGTCGACACTGTGTAACACAGTGTCCATTAGTGTGAGTGAAACAACTAAAATTTTCTCTCTTACACTAATGGACACTGTGTTACACAGTGTCGATTTGTGTCGTAGCTGGAAAGCACCCAGAGAGAGTCGCGCCTAATATTTTTTGGCCCTAGTGGAAACCAACTCAACTTGAGTTATCGTAAACACCCTATAATTGCGACACTTTTTCTTAGATGCGTCTCTGAACACGCAACTATAACAAGAGCTGAGAACATGATTGGTTCTTACTTGGGGATCCAACCAATTACGTTTGCCGCTCGATGAGCAAAGCTGCATTCCAGAAACCATCGGGAAAAAGTGTCGCAACTATAATGAACACAACTGTACATTCTATTTTCATTTTTTTTAATAATTTTATTATCTTAGACGTATCGAAATAAAAATTTGCTGATGTATTGGGAATAGCAGCTTCATTGCATTCAACATTTGTTTCTGTATCTTCTGTTATAATTTGTCCTGCTTGTAATAAAGATAATAATGGTTCAATATCTTTTTTGTCTTCCTCGCAATTTGCCGATACCGATAGCTTTGATGTGAGATTACAAGTGAGTATCGCTTTAAATAATGTTCTAAATAAATACGGTGAAGGATTATTATTTGTGTCCATGGTCTCTTATTTGGCTGAACAAATTTTCTATTGGATTTTGATTCACATGTTTTAAATTTAGGCCGGTATTCATAGTCAATTCTTATTTCAAGATCGTCTTAAGTAACGTCTTAAGATGCTAATACGGCTCTCTGATTGGTCGATGGCATCTTAAGATGATACTTAAGATTCAAAGCCACACTTCTGAAGCTTCTCCCATAAAAGTTCTGCACCTTGTATTGTTCGTATCCAATTTATTAAACATTAGGGTGTATTTTTTCTTAGCGATTTGTGGGTTTTTGCATTTACAAATTTCATCTATTTTAGTCTGCGCACTGCTTTTTGCCAAAATTTTAAATGCCCACTAGATTGCGTAATAATGCTAAAAAGCCCTTGTTCTTCCTTTTGTTGAAGGAATCAAATAATTTATCAAATAAAAATATTACATCTGTTGTTGTAGCAGCATCTTTTGGTAAATTTATTGTTCCATTACCCACATAGAAATTGACCTCCAGTGGATGTCCATCGCCCTTCCATACCTCCATGGGACGTCTATCTCCATGGTGGAAGTCAGATGGACGTCTATTAGAAGTCCATGAAACCTCCATAGCTCCATGGGATTTTACTTCCATCATGGAAGTTAGATGGACGTCCATTAGAAATCCATGAAACCTCCATAGCTCCATGGAATTTTACTTCCATCATGGAAGTCAAATAGATCTCCATTAGACATCCATCCAACCTTTATAGCTCCATGGGATTTTATTTTCATCATAGCAGTCAGATGGACATCCATTAGAAGTTCATGAAACCTCCATAGCTCCATGAGATTTTACTTCCATCATGGAAGTTAGATAGACGTCCATTAGAAGTCTATAAAACCTCCATAGCTCCATGGGATTTTACTTCCATTATGGAAGTCAGATAGATCTCCATTAGACATCCATTCAACCTCCATAGCTCCATGGGATTTTACTTCCATCATGGAAGTCAGATAGATCTCCATTAGACATCCATCCAACCTCCATAGCTCCATGGGATTTTACTTCTATCATGGAAGTCAGATAGATCTCCATTAGACATCCATCCAACCTCCATAGCTCCATGGGATTTTATTTCCATCATAGAAGTCAGATGGACGTCCATTAGAAGTCCATTAAACCTCTATAGTTTCATAGGATTTTACTTCCATCATGGAAGTCAGATGGACGTCCATTAGAAGTCCATAAAATTTCTATAGCTTCATGAAATTTTACTTTTATCATAGAAGTCAGATAGATTCCGTAAAGCATATAATGCGCATGACGTTATCCTTGTTGATCATTAGAAGTTAAACAAGGATAAAATGTTATATTACGTATATCATGCGGTTTCTGTACGGAATTTGATCATTATCTCTTTATTAAAACAATTATGCAACTAATTTGTTTATAACAATTATAACAACTATGACAATTAAAAAAGCGTCATATATGTTTTTTTCTCGGTGAATCGATTGGCGCAATCAGTTCTCCTCTACAGTCAGTTTTGACAATTTGTTTATAACAACTAATTGCAAAATTAACTTTGGCAACGGGCTTTTTACGTCATTAATGTTTTTTCATGCTTTGATACTATTTCTAATTGTTGTTTTTTGACTGATTTGGTCATGGGCAAAAACAAGTTTTAATTATTTATATAATTTATATTAAAAATATCTAAGGCTAAATAAACAAAAGGTTAATAAGAGTGTTTGCGCGACCCAAGACGCCAGTTTTTTCTTGTTCAAATCAGCTTTACTTCAAATATAACTTTTTATTAATAATCTCACAAGTGTACGTTTAGCTCAGTGTTAAGATACTAGGTTATCGTTCCGAAGATCTTAGGTTCGAATGCCGCCGGCGCCGATGCGTTTCAAAAATTTATAAAATAGTACGTAATTGTAATTAGTAAATTAAAATGTTATATGTGAAACAGTGAATACAGATTAAGCTATAAAAATAATAAAATTTGTTTAAAAAAAAATTTTTTTTACCGTCCATTAGATGTCCACTGAAGGTCCGGACTTCCACGGTACACGTCCATTAATAATCTAAGTAACATCTGCTGAGACTCCATAAAGCCTCTACTAATAATCCACGTGACATCGGTTTGTCATCCACTAAGGCTCTATGAACCCTTTATTAATGATCCACGTAACGTCTAATGGACATCCGTTGTTAACGTCTAATGGACGTCCAATGGACGTGCGCAATGCGGAACTGTGGATGTCTAGTGGCCGTCCATTGGATGTTCATGGGACATCCACTGGAAGGTCCGTACTTCCACGGCAAACGTCCATTAGACGTCCATTGGAGGTTTTAGTTCTATGTGGGTAGTTTGTGCGACACCTGTAATAAAAAATAACATTGTAATAACGGACGGGATCCGATAGCGCACGGTGCGATAGCCCACCAACCAATCATCTTGACTTATCTAACCCAACCAACGGAAAAACTCTAGGCATCGGCCACTGTGAGTGGTGGTGGGCTATCGGTTCCGTGCGCTATCGGAATCCGCCCTATAATAACGTATAATTTCTTAATATGGAATAACATGTTTTATTAAAAATTTAAATATATGTTACTTTTATTAAAAGTTTATTAATATATCAATAAAAATCAATGTAAGAAAAAGAGCCAAAATATACGCCTAACGCATTCATTGACAGAACAGAAGCTGTTACAGCGTATACGAAAACTAAATGCAACAGCCAAAAAAATAAAATCCCGAGCTTTACACTCTCTTAAAAAATCGAAAGCCCAGCTTGCAAAAAGAGAAACTAAGTTACAAAAAATTTATAAAACAAAAACGGAAGAACTGTTGATGGATCAAAATATTCCGGAAAATCAGCGTATTGCAATAAAGGAAATTTTGCAAACAAGTCAATGCAAAAGCTTGAAAGATACTCCCAAGAATAGATCATGCTATACATATTAATACATATGCATTCTCCTCGCTACAGATTCCTACGCAACAAAAGCATATTGCCTTTACCTGCTTTACGAACAGTTCGAAGGTAAAGATTTCTCAGAAATTCCTTACATTAATGTGCAATATTAAATCCAATGTATACATATATACTAATTGTATGAAATATATTTTGTTAAAGTTTTAATTGATTAAAGCCTGCCGCAGACGATACGTTTTTTCTTACGGGATTGCTTAATTACGTGCTCCTATACTGGCAGTCTTACGTGCTCCCGTACTGGAAATGGGTAGCTTACGGGCTACGCTACTGGCTCGCGCAAGGTCCGTGGATTGGCGTTGGAGGGGAAGGAAGGTCGTTACATCCACTTCAACGATGTGGAACAAAAATGGCGGCGGCCATACTTTTACTAGAGTCCCTAGAAGTAGAGAGTCTGGACATCTCGGAGTTCCACGTGATTGGACTGCACCTAAAATGGCAGCACCAATACGGATCCCCGTTTAATCCTCTTTAGCCAATGCGATAACAGCATACACACGTTCAAGTGCACACAATGATAAACATACACACACATAAAGCTCACGTACACCCAAGGACTTTGATTCTGTCCATAGGTAAATTTTACAAACTGAAAAGTCGCTATCTTTCTACATACTTACAATTCATGATTAACGTAACAACCAATAAGCTCTAGTTGTTTCATTAATCATGAACTGCGAGTATGTAGAAAGTGGTGACTTCTCAGTTTGGAAAATTTCCCCATGGACAGAATCAAAGTCCTTGAGTGTACATACACTGACATATTCATTACCGACATTTTAGGGGCAGATGTCCAGACTCTGTACTTCTAGGGACTCTAACTTTTACTGCACACTCGCTTACTCACACAACTAATAGCTGTAGTACCTACGTACACTAACACTGACTCGCTGTCTCGAAAATGGCGGCTATGCAACGACCTTCCTTCCCCTCCAACGCCAATCCACGGACCATGGGCTCGCGTACTGGATTTTCGTAATAGATCATGTCCTATTTTTCTTACGTGATTCTGTACTGGTTTATTGTGAAAGCCAATCAGGACGCAGTCTATATAGGTTATACTGGGTTATACCAGATTATACTGTCGAAGTGTTGTCAAAGTTCAAACGTGAATTCACTTCGCAAACATGACGTCGTGCAAAAATGAAAAGACTTCAAAATAGTCCAAAAAAAGTATTTTATGTTTAATAGAGGCCTACTAATAGGAACCATGTTTATATGCGATAAACACACCAAATTACCATAATAAGCACAGTAAAAGTGAGGCATTAAAGAATGTATTGACTGTCGACTCCATAAACGTCGGCGATATTTATTTTGTTGTCGCAATTTTTCAATAATTAAAAATAATGCAATAGCAATTTTACGACAATGTACAACTGTTGCAATAATTTCATCCATCTCATCTATCTCATCCATATTTAAGCGTGCCGCTTCTATGAAACAAATTTCAGTTGCTCAGCCCGTACGAAAACTCGCACTGTGTGAAGCCACGGCCAGTAGCACTGCCAGTACCATTGCCCGTACGGTAGCAAGTAAGAAAATCCAGTTAGAAATCCAGTAAGAAAAAACGTATCGGCAGGCTTTAGAGTGGCGTCCCATGAGATATTTCGCGTAACGCGTATCGCGTAACCAATCAGAGGCGTATGGCTCCTGCACACCAGCGCGATGACCATAGAACTTATAGTATATGGAACAGGAATACGAGCGCAAACGTGAGAGCAACATCTAAAGGACGGAGATATATCTCTGTCCTTTGCGCGTACGATCCAATGTTGTGCGCATGATCGCGCTCCGCCAATGAGCGTTCAGATCCTCTCCCCCTCTACTCACCGCGACGTGACAGCTGACGGAGGACAGAGCGGACAGAGGATCGGGAGGATACAGCACGGAGCGCTTTGCTTCTCATAATTATACTCCGTGTGATCATTAACATCGTTATCGATTATTATTGATACGCAATTTACTGGTTATTATTCATAATAGGTCGTTACTACATTTTGTGTTACAATCATGATAAAGCAAAAAGACAAATCAGACAAAAATTTGCACGGACTCATAGAAAAAAAAAAATGGAATTTAATTAACCCGAGTAAAGATGTCATTGTTATCACAAGTGCGTGCGAGAAAATTATCAAGGAAAATAAAAATGCAATTTAAAAAAAAATGTTAAAGATTTCTTGGCGTCAAAAGTGTTAAATAGTATTCTTACTCGTTGTTTTTTTCAAGAAGAAATGATTGAACACATTCGGAATCAAGAAATGTTAAACAATTACAGAATTTAATTGGTTAAATGTATCATACGTTTATACATAAGAATTTGTTTATTTCACAAGACAAAGATTTATAATAATACCGAAAAAAGAGCATATATACATCATAAATACACAAAATTAATACACTTTCATCATAAATAAAAGACTAGAAAAGTCCATTTTACATTTACTTTTTACTATTTCGCATCACATATTTAGAAATTATTATAAATAAGACAAAAAATGATTCAAATAAACGAATTAATGGACTCGAAAACAGGCACAATGGAGTTCTAACTGACGATACGTGGTTCATGAATTATGCTCGCTTAGAAAACAGAGTCTAACTCAACGCATGCGCACTGTGTCAAGTAGGACGCGCAAAGGATGGAGATATATCTTCGTCCTTTAGATGTTGCTCTCAGTCGCCACTCATTGCGGAGATAAGCTATTCCTGTTCCATATACTATAAGTTCTATGGCGATGGCGCGACACGCGACGCGCGATTATCCAATAGGTGTTTACAATTTTTTGAAAAGACGTACGCCTATTGGATAATCGCGCGTCGCGTGTCGCAAATCGCGCTGGTCTGCCAGAGCCATTACGCGTTACGCAAAAAAATTTGATGGCATACACGATAACCAATCATATCTTTATATTTTTTTAGACTGTTCCAAAAAGATAGCAAAGCTCACAATACATTGGTTACGCGAATTTGTAATATACTCCATGGGACATATGGATATGAATTTTGCGTAACGCAGCACACATATACATACACAATATACATCCATATTATATAATTTTCGAAAAAGATAATAATAAATAAGCAAGCAAACAAGCAATTTCCGAAAATGGGTAATACTGAAGGAGACAGTCCTTCTCACCGATTTTGATGAAATTAGGCTCATTCGACAAGTTTTCACATGAAACTAACGAATCTGGCAGAAAAAAGTGTCGCTCGGCCACACGAACCGAGATATCAATTGTTAAAGTTAGCGATTGTACAGGTTAGAATATCAGTTATCTCGGCGTAAAGTAACGAACTGAGCATGCGCTGTGATAAAAATGTGCACAAAATTTGAAATGTTTATTAATAATTATATCACTGCCACATTTACTACACTTGCTTGTATTTGCTAGAACGTTATGTTGGATTAAAAAAGTTATTAATTTTTGTGCAATGTAGATTTTTTTAATAAAGCTTGAAAACAATTTATTTTATAAAATTAATTAATTTAATTAATAAACACATTCCACTTTCAAATAGATATCTTGAAACGAGGTCTACATATGTATTGCTCCCTCCACATAAGTTTGCGACTTTCCACACGAAGGGAAATCCACTCCATTCCCACCCCCACCCATCTCACCCCCCGCACGCGCAGGGGGTGGGATGGGTGGGGGTGGGAATGGAGTGGACCTCCCTTCGTGTGGAAAGTCGCAAACTTATGTGGAGGGAGCAATACATATGTAGACCTTGTTTCAAGATATCTATTTGAAAGTGGAATGTGTCTATTAATTTAATTAATTTTATAAAATAAATTGTTTTCATGCCTTAATAAAAAATATCTACATTGCACAAAAACTAATAATTATTTTAATCCAACACAATGTCTACTTTTTATTAAACATTTGTATAATATATTTTATAATTAACAGGGAGGGAGAAATAAAATATACAGTGATGTAATTATTAATAAAGAAACGTTTCAAATTTCGTGCACATTTCTATCACAGCGCATGCTCAGTTCTTTACATTACGCCGAAATGACTGATTCTAACCTGTACAATCGCTAACTCTAATGATTGATACCTCGGTTCTCGTGGCAGAGCGACACTTTTTTTTGCCAGATTTGTTAGTTTCATGTAAAAACGCGTCGAATGAGCCTAATTTCATCAAAATCGGTGAGGAAGACCGTCTCCTTCAGTATTACCCGAAAATGAATTACGATCAACTGTTACTTTATATTTGTGATTTTTATAAAAAAATGTTATTACAAATAATTGATGGCACAGTGGCAGAAATAAAGCTAAAAAAATTAATAGCAATATACGAGGTGTGATCAAAAAGTAAGGTGACTTTTTGAATTTTGCGCGCTCTGTACACTCTAATTTCAAAATTTGTTTTTTGTGTTGGTACAATCATCACGATCATATGTTCACAGTTTTGACTATGGCTGTGTTCCGTTTTTACTGGCAGTGCAGTAAATGTGACGTCATGACAGTACACTGTCACAACTGTTCCAATATTACTGCATTACTGTCAGCACTGCTATAGCATCGTATTTCGGAACAGCATAGTAGCCATATTGCACTGTAGCTACCTCACCTTGGAAGGGCTGTGTTCCGATATAACTGCCAGTACTGGCAGTGGTGAAAAATCCGTTCCGTTATTGGTACGCAGCGCACTGCGACAGCATCTAGTAACATCAATGACGTCATGAATGGTAGCCATATTGCCACTGTGACTACTGCAGCTTCCAAGGTGAGGTAGCTACAGTGCAATATGGCTATTGCAATGCTGTTCCGAAATACGATGCTATAGCAGTGCTGACAGTAATGCAGTAATATTGGAACAGTTGTAACAGTAGGCCTGTTCGTGTTGCTGCCCTTTTTGAATTAATTTCTTTGTCGTCTTTCTCTTTTTTACGATCGAATATATATTTATCTCATCTCAAGTGCAAAAATTTTTAAGGATTTCAAGCAACTCGAACAGACCTAGTGTACTGTCATGACGTCACATTTACTGCACTGCCAGTAAAAACGGAACACAGCCAAGCTGCAGTAGTCACAGTGGCAATATGGCTACCATTCATGACGTCATTGATGTTACTAGATGCTGTCGCAGTGCGCTGCGTACCAATAACGGAACGGATTTTTCACCACTGCCAGTACTGGCAGTTATATCGGAACACAGCCTATATAGCATGTGTTGTTTTTATGTAAGAGGCATAAAGGTTAGACTCGTGTTTGCGTGCCCGGCGATTTTTTGCTGTTGAAAATAATGGAGGAGAGAGTTTGTATTAATTTTTGTGTAAAAAATGGTATTAAGTGTTCAAAAACTCTTGAAATGTTGACAGTGGCGTACGCTGAGTCAACTTAGAGCAAAAAAAATGTTTATAAATGGTATAAATTATTCCAAGAGGGCCGAGAAAATGTTAATCTTGCTCCGGACGCCCCAGCACGTCAAAAACCGACGAAAATGTTCAGGAAGTGAAAGAAATTGTGTTGAAAAATCGTCGAATCACGATTAGAGAAATAGCTGATGATCTTAACATAACGTTTGGCTCATGCCAATCAATTTTAACGGATGTTTTGGGTATGACATGTGTGTCAGCGAAATTCGTTCCAAAACTGCTTAATTTTGATCAGAAGCAGCGTCGCATGAACATCGCCCAAGACATGTTGAACGACGTCAATGATGATCCTGATCTGCTCAAAAGGGTTATAACTGGTGACGAAACATGAGTATATGGTTATGACGTCGAAACCAAAGCCCAATCATCCCAGTGGAAGAGTCCAGGAGAGCCAAGACCGAAGAAAGCACGCTAAGTTCGAATGTGAAGGTTTTGCTCACAGTTTTCTTTGATTACCATGGCGTTGTGCATCAAGAATTCCTACCACAAGGTCGCACGGTAAACAAGGAGTATTACCTTGAGGTTATGCGACGTTTGCGTGAATCAATAAGAAAAAAACGTCCGGAAGTGTGGAAAGAAAATGCATGGATTCTGCACCATGATAATGCACCTGCGCACACGTCATTACTAGTGAGTATTTTTTTGGCCAACAATACTCCGTTTGTTTTCTGTTCCTGAACTCCCTAAATTAGAGTGCACTTAAAATGAAATAGATATATATTTGATAGTTAGCGAAAGCAAGAAAGAACGTTCCAGTGCAGTCTAGTGCAGGAATAGAAAACAAGCCTATTATCATCATGCCTCAGCCACCGTATTCACCAGACTTGGCCCCCAGCGACTTTTTCCTCTTCCCAAAATTGTAAAGGCCTATGAAAGGACGAAGATTTGCGACGATTGAGGAGATTAAGGCTGCATCGCTGGAGGAGCTCAAGGCAATACCCAAAAGTGCATTTCAGAAATGTTTTGACGACTGGAAAAAGCGCTGGCACAAATGTATTGTATCAGAGGGGGATTATTTTGAAGGGGATAACATAATTTTGGATGAATAAATGAATATTTTTTTATAAAAATGAAAAGTCATCTTACTTTTTGATCACACCTCGTATTTATTAAAGTGTCAACATGAAAAGAAAATAGTACAAAAGCGAAGATATTGGGTTCATCCAATTTTTTCAACCGATAGTAGAAAGCAATTTGGAACCAGTAACACCCTTATAAAAGAATTACATTTTTATAATGATAACAAATTCATTAATTATTTTTGAATGACTGTAGAGGATTTTAACAAATTACTTACTATTGTGAAACCATATATTAAAAAACAGGAATGTATTCGAGAACCAATACCTCCTGATATGCGCTTACAAATATGTTTGCGTTATTTGGCTTCAGGAGATAACATGAAATCTCTATCTTATGCATTTAGAGTAGGGCACAATACTATTTCAAAAATTGTGTCTGAAACATGTGAAGCGATCTGGATTTCATTAAAAGATAAAGTTTTTGAGCAACCTACAAAAGATTTTTGGATAAAAATAGCAAATAATTTTGATACACAATGGGATGGTGTGCGCACGATTGGACACCGCACGATTGGACACCACCACTCACAGCGGCCGATGCCTAGAGTTTTTCCGTTGGTTTGGTTAGATAAGTCAAGATGATTGGTTGGTGTCCAATCGTGCTTGGTCCAAAAGAGTGTCACCCTTCCCAAACTGTATAGGAACATTAGATGGAAAACACGTCATAATCCAAGTAATATACGTACACATGTCTAATTGTATAATAAAGTAGTTTAGTTCAATATATGCAATATTAAATGACTAATTCTCTGAAATTTTACATAGACTACGTTTACACGGCTTCTAACTTCGATTTAGTAACGTTAATGTTGTAACTCCTACTTAAAGTGAGGTGCGTTTACACGTTCAGGCTTATCTTATTCCCATCAAGCTAAAGCAGCTTAAGAATTTTCGAGTGAAGTGAGTCAAGGATTTTCATTAATACCAACATAAAATAACGAAAAATTAGATGCTTGAGTTTCTTCGGTTTCCCAACTTTCACGCTTTTTGGTTTCCATCGTTTTTATTTTTTTTCACTTGCTTTAATTTTCTTTGCCTTCTGTATTAAGATTTGGAAACTTAATACCAACTCTATAAACAATGGAAAATAAAGTTCAATTTTTATGGGTTGGCATTATAACCGTCGTTATATTGCGACCGTTTACACGTCCTTTTTACGTCGAAGTTATAACTCTAGCTATATCCACACAAACTTGCATAAGCCCATAAGCATATGCATAAAAAATGGACCAATCACGCGTTTAATATGAAGAACGCCATATTGCTGCATAGGACGTAAAAATAGCGTACGCACATTGTCGAAAAATTTTTACCACCTATGTAGCCGCATAAGCATATGCATAATAAGGTTAACCAATCACGTGCTTAATATAAAGACTACAAAATTGCTCTACAACACATAAGCAGAACATGTGCATATGCAGAAAAATTTCATATTGTTGATATATTTATGTAAGTAAGGTTATGTTATAGGACGGCGCTTGACAAATCTTCGTATTACGATCGTATCAAATAAAAAATATTTATTTTGTAGTTATTTTATCTGTTGAAAATACTCTCAAGATGGATTGTGAATTAGCCAGTGACAAAGAAAACATGAATGAGCAGGATTGTACATACGAATATTGTGAAGAAGATGCTGATGTTGTTCTAATAGATCTCGTTAAAAACTTTCCCTTTCTTTATGATAAAAGTGCAACAGATTTTAAAAACGCAAAGAAGAAGGAACGTACATGGATGGAAATTTCTGAATATTTAAAGTTACCAAGTAATTTTTTATTATTTTTATAAATTATAAATTTTATATTTCATAAGTCATCAACTACATATTTTTCTCTTTACTTTTTTTACTTTGCTTTTATTAATATCTTTTTTATTGTTAATTACAGTTACGGATTGTCAAAATAGATGGCAAAGACTTAGAGAAAAATTTTCTCGCGAAAAGAAAAGAAGAGAACTAGAAACCCGAAGTGGCAGTGGAGCATCTACAAGACGTTCTTATTATATAACAACATGAAATTTTTGGATTCTTTTGTTAAAAGCAGGAAGTAAGTTCTATTACCTTTCTATAAGATAAATTAGATTATATGCTTTTTTATTTTTATATATAACTAATTTTGTAATATAATTGTTTTATATAATTAATTTTATAATTAATTTTTAGAACTTATACAAACATTACACCACGAGGAACACATTTTATTTCTAATATACCCAAAACCAAATGTATTTTACAAAAGAGTAAGCCAGTTGAAACTATTAATAGGTGAGTACAACTCATTTAGTAATAATTTAACAAAGCTTTAATTCTTTTGTTTGTAGGTTGCAAATAATGGTAAAATATTTACTGGTTTAGTTATAATCTTTTTACATAAACTAATAAATAATTATAATCTTTTCAGCATTTCTGCTCCATCTGAGGTATTAAAATCTTCATCACCATTATCAATACTGTCGTCTTCATCATCTGTACCTTCATCTCCATCTCTATCTTCAACCCCATCTTTATCGCCAAGTATTAATGAAAATTCGTCATTAATACAATCATGCATAAAATCTACACCAGAAAATAAAGCAATTTTGTCATCAATGCAACCATGCATAAAATTTATGCCAGGAAATAAAAAAAACAAAGCAAAATGTACAATTATGCAAGAAGCGGACGAAGTTGACAAATCGTTTATGAATTTATCATCTGTTATGTCTCAACATTTCTCAGGTAAACAAAAAATGGATGAAGATGATGTTTTTAGTAGCACAATTGCATTTCAATTACGTAAAATAGAAGAACCACGGAAGGCACCATTGAAAGGAAAGATTATGAAGATTTTATATGAGTTTTAAAGATAATTTTTTATTACATCTTATAACAGTTATGTTAAAATCACATTAGGTTTGCTCTCTGTAGCTGAAGTGGCTGCACTAGTTGAGTTTATCTTTTTCTTTCCAATGTGGAGTAAAAAAGATAAACTCTGAACTAGTGTAACCAGTTCAGCTACAGAGAACAAACCTATTTCATGTCGAGACGGTTCTTGTTGTACAACTGCAGTAGGGTTTGCATAATTGCATACAAATATACAGCAATCTTAGAGCAATTGAATATTTTAAGTGCAAGTGAACATTTTAAGTCAAAATGTTAAGTTTCATTGCATGGACAAAAGCATATAAGACTGATAATTTTTTGTTTTTTTGTTTTAGTTACTATATAATTTTGTCTGCGGATAATATTTAATTTGTTGTTTTTATGCTTTATAAGTTGCTGTGCACTAAAAGACTTATATTAAACGTTTTGTTTATTTGAAGTTTTTTTAGTTTATTTTCTTTTTAATTTTATTTTCTATTACAAATAAAATAAGCATAAAATTTTTGTTTGCTTGAAAATAAACTTTTATTTATAACTTTAAGACGTATTAACGTGTTCTATGATAACAAATATTATTTTGTTCAAATGTATTAAAATTTTTACATTTCATTATAATCAAAACCAAAGTAAAAGTGATATTAAGTTATATGCATTGTTGCGGGTGACACTCTTTTGGACACAGTACAATTGGACACCAACCAATCATCTTGACTTATCTAACCAAACCAACGGAAAAACTCTAGGCATTGGCCGCTGTGAGTGGTGGTGTCCAATCGTGCGGTGTCCAATCGTGCGGTGTCCAATCGTGCGGTGTCCAATCGTGCGCACTCCCATTGTTGCCACTTGTTTTACATTAATTATATATGTAATTCAGCACATAGATATGTATATTTTTGTACTTTTGATACAGAAATAAAAAAGTAAAAATAGTACTGGATACAATATTTATTCGTATAACGTATGATACGTAGAACCCACATGTATCCGTTCATATTGCCATGTAACTTCACCTACGGATGATAGCAAATATTCAGTTAAAATGTCTCTTTGCTCGTATGCTTCGCGAGTTGCCCTATGTGCACTGCAAGGCCTTAGACGTTCTATTCCTTTGTTTTCATCTCTCCATCTTCCCGGTATTACTGTTCCCATATCATTATCATGATCGACAAAGTTTGTTGGGCAGTATGTTTGTTCGCATGATGATTTTTTGGCGTTTTCAGTCATTAAAAAATTGTGTAAATTTACGCATGCTAAAACATATCGATCAACAGTTGATGGATGAGCACAAATTGGGCGACGAAGTATTCGCCATCTTGATACTAGAATACCAAAAGCATTTTCGATTGTACGTCTTGCACGTGATAAACGATAATTAAATATACTTTTGTTATCGCTCAAGTATCGACCAGAATAGGGACGCATAACATTTTTATGCAACTGAAAAGCCTCATCATCAACGACAAAATAGGGCAATTCTATATCACATCCAGGTAATTTCCTTGTTTCATGCGATATATTAAGTGTGCGATTATATAATACTTTTCCAAATACTGATTTGGATAGAACACCAGCATCACAATCACTGCCAAAAGCACCTACGTCAACTACAGTGAACTTATACTTATGATCACATATAGCCATGAGTACTAAGCTAAAAGTCTTCTTATAATTAAAATATAAGCTCCCAGATTTTGGTGGTGCTTGTATCTGGATGTGCTTTCCATCCATTACACCAATTGTGTTTGGAAAATTCCACGGTTGCCAAAAGCCCGTGCTTATATTTTTCCACTCATCCAATGTTGGTGGATTAAGATATTCAGTACTAAGTATCAAGGTCCGTGGATTGGCGTTGGAGGGGAAGGAAGGTCGTTGCATAGCCGCCATTTTCGAGACAGCGAGTCAGTGTTAGTGTATGTACGTAGATAGTAAGGTACTACAGCTATTAGTTGTGTGAGTGAGCGAGTGTGCAGTAAAAGTATGGCCGCCGCCATTTTCGTTCCACATCGTTGAAGTGGATGCAACGACCTTCCTTTCCCTCCAACGCCAATCCACGGACCTTGCTAAGTACGTTTGAAATTATTTCGCATGTTTCCTTAACTATGGAATGAGCAGTTGATAATCCAATGCGATATGCTAATGCTATTGATGTCATTTGGTCATCTGTTGCAAGAAACCTATTTTCAAGAAAAAGGACTTTATTATTATCTATCTATCTATCTATTTATATAAGTACCGTCTTCTGTCTGTCTGTCTGTCTGTCTGACCGCGAACTACTTATTCGTTTTAATGGACCAAATTTTTACTAAAAGTATATAAAATAGGGGTAGAATTTTCCGGGGAGTGCTATGATGTGTATAGTTTTTCGTTACCGATTTTCTGGAAACCGGTTTGGAAATTATTAAAATTTCGAGAAATAATAAATATTAATTGACCAATTTTCTTGAAACCAGTGCCAAAATTTTTTTAATTTTTGGAAGATAAGTTTAATTTTTTATTAATGGATCAATTTTCTTGAAACCAGTGCTAAAATTGTTCTAATTTTTTGTTGATTTTAATGAAACTGGTACCAAAAGAATTTTATGGGGATGGCTACTATAGGGTTGAAAATTGGAGGTTTCATGGGGTTCTATTGATGCTCCTAATTAATTAGTGAGAAGGATTTGGGAAGAGGGGAATAGATTTTGAGCACGCGCAAAGCGCGGGCGAAAAATCTAGTAATTATATATAAAATATCAATAACAAGGTTCAGAATTGAATTTATTTATACAATTACCTGAGTGTAATAATCAAACGCTGCTCTGGAGACAAGGCTCGCCAATTAGATTTTTTTAAATATGATCCTATCTTGCTTAATAATAAATTAAAAGTATCTTCATTCATTCGTGTATATTTAAAAAACATATCTGAATCTTGTTTCAATTCTTGAAAGAGGTGGTCAAAATCTCCTTGATAAAATCTTAATGTATTAATTGGACGACACCACCATCTTCTCTTATGTTTTTTTAATAGACGATGTCGACGACGTCTGTATAATATATAACTCAAACATGACAAAGCACATAACTCTTCAGCTTCCATATTTCAATTTTTAGATTTTTCAGAGGATATGTCGAGTAACACGGATTGCACAATATAATATTACAAATCCACGG
This sequence comes from Solenopsis invicta, assembly GCF_016802725.1. NCBI lineage: Eukaryota > Metazoa > Arthropoda > Insecta > Hymenoptera > Formicidae > Solenopsis > Solenopsis invicta. The sequence goes on along the minus strand of NC_052664.1, from coordinate 2,608,993 downwards.
AATATATATATGTCAATTTGATAATATTTATTCTACAGTGACGATTGAACGTTTTCTTTACGACGCTGCATATGTGTACACATATAAAGATACATTTGAGTAGCACTTTTCTTATTAGATATGTGATTGGTTCATTTCTTTATGCATATGTTTATGCAAACTTCGTCTGAATTGACCCTTATTATGGTTATAATTGTGCATATGCTTATGGGCTTATGCAAGTTTGTGTGGATATAGCTTAAGGATGCAGTCCGAGGCTCGGGGTGCAGATAGAGTACCTCTAGTAAGGTACTCTAGGTGCAGATCGATTTATGCGCCACCTAGCGGTTTAATGTTCCCGTGAGACAAAATCTAGACGCGTAAATCTTGGCAGTGTCACCCCCGTGCTCAAAGGATTCAACTCTTTTTAACCTACAAAAAATTTAATAACAAAATTTAATTTGAATATTATTTAGTTTAAGTGTTGTTTTTGTGAGAAAGATGAGTAGAACTATATAACTTGGTGTGACTCAATGTTTTCACATTTGAAGCTTGATAGCAAATTTATTCACTCGGCACGCGTCATATAACCTATATTTTTGATGAAAAGGTTGACAATACTCATTTAAAAAAACAAGATTTAAGGAGGTTCAAGACACTTTTTATTAAAAAATAACAGAAGATGGAATATAGTAAACCAAATAGCAGTATATAAAAAATGAAAATAGAAGAAAACTAATAATATTCGTATTTTTTGTTCTCATTAAAAAACTGAACATTTTTCTTATGATTAACAATTATATTTAGTATCAGTAATAATTTTACTGTGAAAATTTTATCGAGTATTCACGTTGCTATATATATACGATAAAATGGGAGGCGGAGATTTGGTAAGTTATAATTTATTAATTCTCTGCACACACATTTTTCTACACTTTCTCAAATGTCATAATCGGATCACATTTCTGAGTTAATTTTTGTTGCTTTTACAAGTATAAAAAAGTTCTTTAGTGACTTAAGCCGTAATCGAACTAGAAATTGAGATTATATTGGATTTTAATCAATCTGAAGAAAAAAAACTAATTTCAAGTTTAGTTAACATTGCTTTAATTGGTCAAATTCCAATTTAATTGCAATCTCAATCTCTAGTCTGATTATGGCTTTACATAAAAGATGAATTTTTAAATTCAATTGATCAATCACATTATGCACAAATGTATACTCAGTAAAAGCATTTACATATGATACAATTAGTGAATTTTAAAATTTACTTGTAATAAGCGCTTTAGTCTATGAGGTGTCCAGGGCTGACATGCACTCCTTACTCACTTGTTCCTATTATTTTGTTAATATTTATAAGAAATGTTTTCAAATGCCCTGATGGCTGTGTTATGATTAATTTACAGCATTTTATGACTGTACATAAAAATCAATTATGAATGTTGGGCCACAACCTCTTCTTTCATATTGCTTAAAATATAATGAGACATTATAAATACTAGGTATAAGCAAGTAAGGAGCGCGCACCGGCCCTGAGCTCCACATAGACAGGAGCACTTATTCGTTAACTATAACCAGCTCTCACGCAAAAACTATTTGTCCAATGTAATTTTACTAAAAGAAAAAGTTGTTTCTTTTAGCATAAAGTATCACATCTTGCATTCCGAATTCGTGAATATTGGGACACTCTGTGTGTATACACACACATGCACACGCACGCGCGCGCGCACACACACACACGCACACACACACACAGACACACACACACACACACACACACACACACACACACACACACACACACATATATATATATGCATGTATACATATATGGATATATTTATATACAAAATGAAAAGAGACTTGTGGGCTATTCCTCCTTTTCAGAACTAATATATAGATATATTTATATGGTTTTTAATACGAATGGCACAAAAAGGAAAACAATTTTGGGACGCCGAATGTAACATTTGGTATAAAACATTTTTTGATACTTTGTTTAGTTTACGAAATATATTGAAGAAAGACAAAAGTCTCTTTTTCTTTGAGAGGTCATTTCATTCTTTTGAACCATTTTTTATCTACAACTGAAAATTTCTAAATTCGTGTTTACATTTATGCTAAATGTCATTAAAATTGAAATTTTAATGTAATAAATAATCTGTAAATAGGGAGTATAGAGGGTGAATTTTTTAAAAGACTTTTTGGAAAATAAATAACATAATTAAATAGAGATATTTTTGTTATAAAATCTTAGTATAAAACATTTTTTGATATTTTATTTAGTTTATATATATTTGCGAGATATATTGAAAAATGGAAAAATTGTCTTTATTTTAAAGAGGTGATTTCACTTCTTTAAACCGGTTTTTGTCCTAACAAAATTTTTAAATTCATGTATTTACCTTCTTTATATTTATGCCAAGTTTCATTAAAATCTGAATTTCTTACTTCGCGAGGTTTGTAAGTTAAAAATTATTTTTTAATTTTATCATTTTAACTTCTAATTTTTTAATTAATTACTACTTAAAGCTGGTTCTAAATTTCTAAAAAATTTCTTAATTTTTTTCGTTTTTGATATAAAATTGATGAGTTTGGACGATTAGTGCTTATACATTAATTGTAGAAAAAGACGTTTAAATCTGTAAAAGCAATTAGAAAAATCATGTGCTGTAAAAAATCGTATTTCTGTCAGTAAAATGGAACTACTTTAGGATCTCCTTAAGTGTGGAATTTACCATAGTTTTAAATTAATATACATAAAACTCTCCATAGAATTTAAAAAAGTCATGGCATCCATCTACTATGAAGAATATGGAAAAAGTAAGAAAAGCAGAACAGCAGAATGATCAAGAGAATAAAAGAATAGCTGAATTGAAAAAGGAGATTGAAATAGAGAAAGATTTGGAAGACATAAAAAAATATGCTGTAGAACAAGGTGTAATAGAAAAGAAGGATGATAAGAAATTAGACTGGATGTATAAAGGACCAAAACAAATGATTAACAGAGAAGAGTATTTGTTAGGAAGGCCAGTTGACAAGGCTTTTGAGCAAATGCAACAGGCGGAAAAAGATGTAGAATTGAATAGGATGCCAAAGAATCATGTTGAGTACGGTAAGTATGTATGGTATATACATACTTTTATAAATATATGTATATATGTAGGCACTTTTTATATGAATATTTAAATTTAGAATTATAAATAAAATTAAATTTGTAGTGGAGGCCTTGGTTTTTAATTATATTTAAACATGCATTTTTACATTATACAAAGTTTTTGGCTAGTATTTATAAGTAATTTTTAAAATGCTCATACGGTTGTTATGATTAAAATCTTTACAACATAAAATTATATACGAGTCTTAAATATAAGAATCAATTGTATGAATATTGAGCTTTAACTTTCTCTTCCGTATTGTATTGATTAAAATATGAAAAGTTAATCAAATAAATATTAATTTGATTTTTTAAATAAAAAATAAATTAAAAAATTGTCTAATTTTGTAGTTTATCTGCAAATAAAGATAAATATAAATAGTAAGATGCTTTGCGCGAGCTAATTGTTCTATTATTATGGCAAGTGCACAGTTACATATGAGAAACCTAAACCTTAAGAATAGTTTATTAATTAAATAAATACGTAATCCTTAAATGATAAAATATTGCCTTATAATTTAGCAATGATTAGAAATTATAAAAAATGTTAGGGTACTTTAAAAACTATTGGGTTGTCAGAAAAGTCATGATGCATTTTACATTATATATATGTATAAATAATAATATAATAATTACAATATATAGAGGAGAAGAGGGTAATATGGCACCCATTTTTATTTAATTGGATAACTTTGTTTATAATTAATATTTTCTATTGAAACTTATTCAATTACATTCGTTAAAGTGTTGTTTGACAGATTCTAGACTAATAATAGAAACTAATGGCGTTTTAAATAAATGCATCTGTATATTATCTACGATTCAGTTTTGATAAATTATCTGAAATTAAAAAATAAGCAAATTTTTTTCTTTACATAATAATTTTCTTCTTATTGATCATTTTCGCATCATGGAAAGGAAAATTCCAGAATTTTAGTTTCTGCGAAACGGCATATATTTAACTTTGAAAATTGCGTTTTTCGAACAATTCCTTTCTTTTATTTGTTATAACTTAAGAAAAAAATTAAAAACCGGAAAAAGCCTCCTTGAATGTATCGAATGTAATTATTAAAAATATTGCTTCAAATTTTCTAATTGATTGGATAAATCATAAATTATCATAACGTTGAATAAAAATTTTACTAATTAATCCTGATACTTACAATTAAATAAAAGTTTAAAAAATGTATGATAAATTTTAATATAAAACTGATAGAACTATTATTGAGATTTTAATAATTATGTAATTTTCATAACGTTTTAAAAGTAATAATTTTGAACAAATCCTTTGTATTTTTAGTTGTGAAAAAATAAAGAGAATCAATTTACAAAATACTTTTTTATTATTTTTAACCACTGTTATCACAATAAAACAGTTTTTTTATCATTTGAAGATTATTTAATAGTAGGGTGATGTGAGGTAAAGTGGGACGGGTTTTTGTTTGCCTCTATAGAAGTGTCAAAAAACTGAATTTTTGAACAATCAATGGTTGTTTTTACTAGAGGACGAAAAAAAACTAACTTTCTATAATTGGATTTTCAAACTTTTGATTTTAAGTTGTATTTTTAGTTATTTTTCAAAAACGAAAAATTTTGGGCTTTTGAAAAATGGTGTAAAGTGGGACACCAAAGAAATTCAGTCAAAATAGCCATAAAAAACAACTTAAATCGGCTTCTATGTTTAATCAATACTTCTAAATAATGAATAATTTAAAATAGAGCAATAAAATCCTTCCCTCTATAATGGTTATAGTATTTAAACTTATAATTCTTTAATGATTCACAGCTACTGTTATATTATAGTAATATTTAATATTAAATTTTCTCCATGTATAAGTAATAACATTCGAAATAATTAATAAAATCACTTGATTTGCACTAATCCTTCAAGAAAACATGAAAAACCTACTTTACCCTACAACTTTAATTTACACACAATCATTAATTATCGAAACTAGATTAAGTTTCTACAACACTTTTTTTTATTTAGAAATATAATAGAAAAACGATAACTGCACATAACTTTCCTTTGTTGAACACTTAAAAAACTTGTTTAAATCACGAGTATTATGAACACAAGAAAAACTATGAAAATAACTTTTAAGATTGGCCTCGTACAAAATATTTATACACAAACTCCAATGGCTAATTGAAACATAAGCTGTCATAATAAGCAACATATGACAGTGTTTTGTTTTGCTCTAAGCTCACTACTACATAGAAATTTTGATCTTTGTGAAGTTAGCACCTTATTTTTCTGTACCGCAAGTTTTTATGCAAGTTTTATTTGCACTCTTAATAGTTCGAGTTTCTGATAATTTTTAACAATAGCCGAAATAACATTAAAAATGATAATTTGAAAATATGAGGGCCAATTTTGCATGGCACCTCAAGTTTTGAAAAAAATGATTTTGACTATGGAATTCTATAGTTCTCGAAGAGTTCTCAATAAGTATAAACAATAGTTCGGGTCATTAAATATTAAAAAAAAATTTTTAAAATTTTTTTGTCCGCACTTCAAGTTTCGAAAAAATTGTTTTTGACTATGGAATTCTATAGTTCTCGAAGAGTTCTAGAGTTCTCAATAGGTTACATTAACAGTTCTGACTACTATATACATATACATATGTATATATATATATTTTTTTTTTTTAAACAATTTTTAAATCCTAGCTAGCACCGCATTACAAGAGTAAAGTACCATCATATGGAGAGTTCTGGACGAGTTCTTAGCATTTTTCGATATTTCCGCAATAGTTCTAAAGCTTTCTGTAGGTTTCGTCATATATATATATATATATATATATATATATATATATATATATATGGAGGTCACAAATGTTAATGTAAACTATTGAGAACTCTAGAACTCTTCAAGAACTATAGAATTCCATAGTCAAAAACAATTTTTTTGAAACTTGAAGTGTGGACAAAAAAATAAAAAATTTTTTTTAAATATTTAATGACCAGAACTATTGTTTATACTTATTGTTTACACTAGATTGTAAACAGTTTCAGTTTTGTAGCACAAAAGATGATACAAGAAGTATGATAAATATATCCCAGAGAAAGTTTTTCTATGATACCAACCTATGACAATCTTGCCATTCTTCTCCCTCAGTAAAAGATTTCAGAAATTCAGAAAACTTAAATTTCTATTTATCTCCATTTTGAAAGTGAAATAAAAGCGATCATAGTATCCATTAAAAACATTTACAATTTGGAAAAAGTTACAGACATTGTATATCAACAAAATTATTTAAATAATGTAGAGGTAAATTTGAAATATTGTTAAATTTAGCTGAGGATAGTTAAGTCAAACCGAAACGTCCTATAATTGAATAAACTATTGAGTATATTATATATATATATATATATATATATATATATATATATATATATAATGTTGTATTCTCGTTGAATGGCCTTTTTTCAAATTTTAAATATATACATAAAGATACACGAGCGCATGTGTACGTGCATATGTGTATGTGCGTATCTTTATGTCTCTTTTTATATATTTCTATATTTATTGAACACATATCTTATAATTTGTGTACGACGATTTTAATGTTTATGTACATTAATACATCTAATCAAATTCGCTACATAATATACTTCTTTTATTTGATATTAGAATGCATTCCACCTTCACTGCGATTTTTCTCTGGTAATGAACAAGTGGATCTGGCTAGAAAAATACAAGAAGATCCTCTATACGCCATAAAGAAGAAAGAAATAGAAACTAGGAATCAGCTTTTGAAAAATCCTGTTAAACTAAAACAACTTAAGGAATTGGTATATATAGATATATTTAACTGATATATTTAATTTTTCTTGTGTTTTGTTTATGTCAAATAATTATTTACATTTATATATATAATTTATAGTTGGAGCAACAATCATGCAAAGATAAAAGTGAAAAGAAAAAGAAGAAGTTAAAGAAGAAAGATAGTAGTGAAGATGAGGCTAAATTGGATATTTTATTAGCTACTAAATATAAACAGTTAAAAGACAATATCATTGAAAAAAATTTGCTGAAATCAATGAAAAAAATAAAACATAAGCGAATGAAAAAGTCAAAGAAGCATTATCATGATTCTGATAGTGAAACTGATAGCAGCAATGAAGACAAATCTATTAAAAAAGAACGACGCAAACGAAAAAAACGAAAGAGAAGTACAAGTGATAGTGATAATGACAGTACTGATAGTAATAGTAGAGATGTTACTAATAAACATGAGAAGAAGAATAATAAAGAGGAATATGACAAGAAAGGTTCGAGAAACGATACAAAAATAGATGATATCGAGAAACAAGTTAGAAAAAAAAAATTGAGTGAAGATAGTAATCTAAAGCACGAAAGAAGCAAAAAGCACAGAGAAGAATATAATAAGAATGATAATCGGCAACGATACGACAGTAAACAAAGGGATGGTTCAAGAAATAAATACAATGATAAAAATTATTCAGTGGAGACACAAAACAATACAAAAGTAAGTACGAAAGCTTTTAATTCTAGTAGCGCATTCAATTTTATAAATAAGCCAAATAATTCGTTTAAAAATAATTAGTTAAGTTTTTACATAATTTTAATAGAAAGATATATGATCTTTTTAATATACATATATCATAGAGGGTGTTTGATAAAACCCACTTATGCTTTCATGGGTTGATAGAGCAGGACAAACTGAGAAGAAAAGTCCTTTATCATTGTTCAAAATTTGCAATAATTACCAAGATAAAAATTAATAAAGTCGGCAAATGAGCACATACTTTCCTTACTCATCGCACGCGGGGGCCGCCCGTCGGTCGCCAAGTCAGAAGCAGCCGCGGCAGACGGCGCGGTGAAAAGGGAGAAGCATCAATGGCTGTTTTACTCGCCTTAGGGTAGGGAAACTCATTTGCCGACTTTATTCGATTTTATCTCGGTAATTATTGCGAATTTTGAAAAATGGTAAAGAACTTTTCTTCTCAGTTTGACCTGCTCTATCAACCTACGAGAGCATAAGTAGGTTTTATCAAACACCTTGTATAACAAAATTTGAATTTTTTATTAATTCTCAACACATTTCTACTTATTAAATAATTCTTATAAAATGATTTTTAAGTAACGTAAAACATTGCCGCCATTTTTGTCATTTCAAATGCAATATGGAACCAGTAGCGTAGTAAGGAGGCGGCGAAAAGTCCTGAATATTTAGTAGAGATTCAACCTTTGACTCCATTTCGTTAAAGGGCACCCGTAAAAAATGCCCATTTTTTTGTCCTCGAATTTTTAATTGAATTTGTACGAAATGTTAGCTTATGATAAGACATTAATCACAGAGAAATTTTACACTGAGCATACGATTAGTTTTAGCGATATAGAGGGTCAAAGTGATCATCAACCTACTAAGAAAATATGACGCTAACAACGCTTTATAACACGAATATTTGTTGAATTTTTTCGAAAGTCGGTACTTTGAGTTGCTGATTACAAATCTAATGTCAGATTTAAAAGCAAGATGGCGGATATAATATAATGAAACACAAATACTGGAACAATTATTTTATGAGAACTGTTGTGGTTTTCTCGGTTTGCTTACGAATTTTCTAAAGTCAAATTTTGGAAAGTCAGTTGGAAATCGACGATAATTTGTGAATAGAAGCATTCTTTGGATTAGTTTATCATAAAAAAAAATGTCATTCAAATTGATTACGACATTACATGACGCATACAGGATAACGTGATAAGTTTGTAACGACCATTTTTCTTGATTAGAAATTGCGCGCGAGCGTAGCTCGTCAGGATTTATCCAGGGCACGATCCGGGTCCGAAAGAATTAGACGTATTTAAAAAGGAAAGAAACAAACAGAATTTATTCAGAAAATATATACAGCGTTACTCTTGGTAATGACGAAGACGACATAAACAAAGCGAGCGGTAACGGCTGCGGCGGTGATTTAAAGACAATATATTTACAAAAACTTGACAGGATTTGCTATTTACAGAGAAATGGACGGCACCGGTAAATTTACGTCGTCGGCGGTGTAATTTATCAGTGACGGTCGGCGATTCTGGCACGATCGGATGGCCGGAAGGACGAGTTACAATTATTGATGCTTTATATCGGCGTGAAATTCCTGTAATGCGCACCGTCGAAATGATCGCGGCAGGTGCGTGTGCTTTCCAGCGTCATCGAGCGCGTCATCGAGTCGGACTTCGTGTTGAACCTCGGCAGGGTACAAATGTATCGATTAACGGAGATTCCGTTAAACCAAAGATCTCTTAGTAAAGCCATTGGGCTAAATTGTCTATCACCCACCAGAACCGCAGAATTCAGAAACGTGGAAGAACAGAATTAAAAATCTAAAAGATCAACAAAAGACGAATAGATACAAGAAGTCAAACTCTCAACCATATATAGTATATAGTATATAGTATATCGAATCCCTTTCTGAAACAGAAAATGTGGGAAATCTACATCCAATCAGTATTGGAAATAAATTGTTTTAGGCCAACGTTCAAGACATTGAAAGAATCAGGAAAATTGGTAAAAAGATCGTGGTCAGGTTTAAATTTCATTTTGAAGCCAATTTATGTGTCAACAAACAGAGACTAGATGGTAACAACTGGATTACTTATATCCCTAATCACAAGGTTCGTAGATCCTGTATAATTAAAGGTATTAGCTCGAAAAGTGGACTAGATGAAATAAAAAAGAATATTAAAGTTAACAATTCTAATATTGAAATAATATATAGGCTGAAAGACTCAAATTTTGGAATAGATCTAGAAGACACTTAGCGAATCTAATAATATTAAGTTGGAAATTACTTCAAATTTGCTACTCGAAATTGCCATTTACTGGGTAAGATTTAGAATATTCTCTTTTGTTAGAAAAATTAGAAGTTGCAAAAAATGCCTCAGATGGGGGCACAGCGATTTTAACTGTCGCGGTAAAGTAAGGACAAAAATCAGATCTAACATCCCGGCAAATAAAGTTGATGCGAACGGAGATTATGCGTCGGTAGAATGCATTAATTGTGGAAGGGAGAGGGGGCATAGATCAGCTGATACAAATTGCCTCAGTTGTCAGAAATATAAGTTGATTAACAAAGTGATGGCTTATTGTAATACAAATTATTTTACTGCAAAAAGATTAATCAAACAAAAAAATATAACAGATTTGGCAGACGTAGAGTTCAAATGTAAGAGCCACGCTTATCTAGCATGGAATAAGGACTTACTTGACTTTAATTCGGATTAGATTAATAACCCGAGGCCCTTCAAGGGCTTATGATAAAAATAAAAAGAATTTCAAAACTGGTAATGCTTGTTCCGTCAAAAAAGTTTAACCAGGATATATACTAGCGATAGGGAAGAATGCAATAAGATAATTAACGACTCAGAATCTTCCAGTAATTTGAATTACATGGTTAGTTTACGTTAATAAGAGGAATAATAATGTTAATAATCAATTTATTAGACATATTAAATATATTAGACAGGCAGGAAAAACCGTCTCTAGTTCAGAGAACTTTTTTGATGAAATTTCCTTGCCTACTTCTGGAGTAGGCAAGAACTGTAAAATGCCAAATGAGATAAATCATAGCATTTGAAAGGAGGGAACAAGTATATTAAATATGTAAAAGGGTTAGCGTGAATGAGCCTTACTTTTTAAGAAAATTGCAATTAAAATTTAACATTTGGACATTTGTACGTTAAGTACTAGAATCTTGAACCACTATTTAAGAAAGCGTTGTGGCTGAGAAGGCTAAGTTCTAGCATTACATTTTTCTCTTTGTGGCGAACCGAGTTCGAATCAATATCAAATTTTTTTTACTTTTTTTAAACTTTTTGCTATTATATTTTACAATTGTATTATCTTTAGTATTTTTTAAATTAATTAATAATTATTTATTAAGATTAATAATTAGGCCTTAACGAGCAGATTTATTCCGAAAAATAATACACTTTGAGAGTTTCTATAACATTATAAATTATAAGAAGTTATAAATTATAAGATGTTATAAATTTATAAAACGTTATAAATTAAAGTGTATCAAACAAAATCTTTAATTTTATAAATGTGACATTAGATTCGTAATCAGCAACTCAAAGAACTCATGAGTACTGACCTTCGAAAAAATTCAATAATTCATGTTATTAGTGTAATACTTCGTAGGTTAGTGACCATTTTAACCCTTTATATCACTGAAACCAATCGTATACGCAACGTAAAATTTTTCTGTGATTAATGTCTCATAAGCTATCTTTTAGCATAAAGTAATATGAAATATTTGTTTATATTAAATATAAATTCTAATGTTGTTTGTGATTGAATTTTTTATAAAAAAGTTTTGGAAATACTTGTCTGCTTTGAGTATTATTTGATCAGATAATTTAATATTGAATTTACTTTATGAATTTGTTTATACCGAAAATGTATTTTAAAAACACATACTTTTTACTCACATCAATGATGTTTTATGACTTACAATTGACATTACTTCTCTTTTATTAAACTGGACTTAATTTAAGAACACAACAATAGATATTAGACATTTTACAAAACGTTTGTAATACTTGTTCGGCACCGTTTCATTTAGTGCTACTCCTTAAAACACCCGGCCGGTCGCTTAGTTGCGCCGCACTTGATGGCGCGAATATTATGTGCTATGGTTGGATAGTTTCAAATGCTCACCATTTAAAATTGACATCACATTTTGTTATTGCATAACATTTTCGACTCACTTTTTCATGAGGATGTGCCGACTCCTGTAGTTGACCTGGATCACCCTGTATAAAGAATAAATAAAAATTGACATCACATTTTGTTATTGCATAATATTTTCGACTCACTTTTTCATGAGGATGTGCCGACTCCTGTAGTTGACCTGGATCACCCTGTATAAAGAATAAATAAAAATACTTGCTTAAAAAACAGTCTTGCTTATAATCGATTTAATAATTTTTTTAAATATATGGAATATTTAAAAATTGTAAAACATAAAAATGGCAATGTAGTTCGAAACTATGAAGAATATAGATCAGGAGGCCGAACTAAGCTTTCAGAAATGCGATCAAAATCAGGTTTCTGAAGTAGTATTGATAGTATCATGTTTGGTAGGTGGCGTTCAAATCGCAAAACTCCTCAAAAGTTGACATAGTTGAGAACATAAGAGGTGATTCTTTGATAGTAACCAGAAGACGTAAATTGTCATTGCTGTTTGCCAAAATAATAAAAGATTTTTATGTATAATTGATATTGTATTTTATGTATAAGTGAAGTTCACAAAGGACTTCGTTGTTCTTTGCTTTACGATGAATAACTTCTTCCCACATTTGTTGAATAAATAGATATTTGTTCTAGGATATTTTTGTTGTTATAGAAATATTAGATACTTGAAGTAAATTAATCTTGTAAGTATGTAACGATGCACCCCGAAAATGCATCGTTCCCACTATCAGTCGGGAGAAAAGCCGCCGGGTTATAACCGGGGGCACCTCGGGCGTCCATTTTTAAGCGATACCATATCTTCTGCCTGGCGGTAGATAGTCAGAGGAATCGTGCCGAGCCATCGCACGCGCCAAGTCGGCGCGCACGCGCACTCTGGGAAAGCGCGCGGTCATCCCTACTCCGGCGACTCCGCCGTTAAGTGTCGAAAAATAGCGGAGGCAAACGGATTCGCCGGGTATAAATGGGGCCGCGTACCACGACCAGATCGCCTTTTGTCCACCAGCCAGCATCTCTGCTTGTTCTGCTGTGCTGACGTTTCTGAAACCAGTGGTCGAAGGTTCTTGGCCACGATGGAGGTACTCCGCCTTCCGACAGATTTTCCATCTTCCCGCACCTTTGAGAGCGCAAGCACCGGACTTTTAGCCAAAGTTCTTGGCGTGAGGAAACTATTTTTAAATTTTTATAATTTCATAACATAAGATTTTTATTTCATAAATATGAAATAAATGCTTATGTTACGTCCTGCGGAGTAACAATTCTTTTCTTTCGAAATCGATGCAGCCAAGCAACCGAAAATTGCGAACAGATGGCCTATCTTAACCGCGCAGATACGCTAAAATTGTCCGGTCGAGTCAATACAGTTGGTCTACCCTTGACACGTGCCGATTTTGGCGGAAGCAAGCGTTGAAACGCGGATGATTGACCCCATTGACACGAAACACTTGTCGCGCAATTGATAGGTAACGCGTGGGCAATAATAAGAGACAGTACACCTGCGGATTAAAATCCCATAGGAATCATAGGCAGAATCAGGTATAAAAAGAAGGAGCTCCAGAACTCGCGAGCACTTACAGCACTTTTTTCATTCTGCTCAATCGCTCATTTTTCGTCATTCATTGTTCGCGATTCACTCCAGTTCGATCCGTCGTACATTCCGTGACATTATATGTCCGAGTTTGTGACGTTCGGATTCGTACTCGTCATACTTAATTTTGACGCGGCATTGTGAGAATTAGTCAACAAGTTCTTTTGCAACTTCCGAACACTCTGAGTGCCAACCGTCGACCAGCCGTCCGTCGTTGTAAGCTGAATCCGCTCCGCCAAACACCAAATCGTTCGCACCTTCATAAATTTCAACTAACAGTAAATCTTAGCCGTCCGTTATTTTTTTTACTCTCCATAAGACTACCTTCTCTCTCTAGTAAGATATTTATTATATTTTTCAAAATACTTATATACCGAGTATTATTTCACCACCCTTCCTTTCCTCCCTCTATTACTCTCTTTACTTTCCGCAGGATACAATCGAATTCTTTTTCGATTGAATCCGCAATTCTTTTACTTTCTGCAGGATACAATCGAGCTCTTTCGATTGGGTCCGCGACTCTTTTTACTTTCTGCAGGATACAATCGAGCTCTTTCGATTGGGTCCGCAATTCTTTTACTTCCTGCAGGATACAATCGAACTCTCTTTCGATTGGGTCCGCAACTCTCCTTTTACTTTCTGCAGGATACAATCGAGTTCTTTCGATTGGGTCCGCGACTCTTTTTACTTTTTGCAGGATACAATCGAGCGCTTTCGATTGGGTCCGCATACTGTCTTTACCTTCCGCTGGATACAATCGAGCTCTATCGATTGGGTCCGTATACTTTCTTTACCTTCCGCAGGATACAATCGAACTCTCTTTCGATTGGGTCCACAACTCTCTTTACTTTCTGCAGGATACAATCGAACTCTTTCGATTGGGTCCACGACTCTTTTTACTTTTTGCAGGATACAATCGAGCGCTTTCGATTGGGTCCGCAACTCTCTTTACTTTCTGCAGGATACAATCGAGCTCTATCGATTGGGTCCGCATACTCTCTTTACCTTCCGCAGGATACAATCGAACTCTCTTTCGATTGGATCCGCATACTCTCTTTACTTTCCGCAGGATACAATCGAGCTCTATCGATTGGGTCCGCAACTCTCTTTTCACTTTCTGCAGGATACAATCGAGCTCTTTCGACTGAATCCGCAACTACCTTTTAATCCCTGCTGGATACAATCGAACTCTCGTTCGATTGAATTCGCAGCTTTCTTTCCTTCCATTGGAAACAAAGAATTCCTTTCCTTTTATTAATTCAAACTTTCCTTTTTTTTCTTTTTTTCTTTCTTTCAAGAAGTTACAATCTAGATTTTATTTCCCTTTATTAGAAAGAGAGAACGTAGCCTTAAACCTTAAATTTATTCTAGTGCGTAAGCGAGTCCCTGAACATAAATCTCGAAGAGGCATTAAGAACTGTCGGAATCGTCAAAATAAGAAACTCCGGAAGCTTGGCGCATCGTTATCGCTCTCCGAAAAATTAAACAATCTGCGAGGAGAAAATTTTGTTTTGCCTAGTGCTCTAATTAATTTAAGAACTTCCGACGAACCGACCGATTCATCTCCACCAGTCTCAAATCCGTCCGCCGAATCATTCTATCCTTCCCCCCTCTTACTCCCCTGAACCTCACGTAGAATACCAACGTTCCTTCTCACTATTTACTCCCGAAGAAATAGAAAATATCATTAACGAAATCCCAATAGAGCGAATCGAAGAAGTAGCCAACGAATTGGAAGAAATCTTCGACTCGGTTCAAGAACTACCTGAATAATCAAAAATTCCCTGACCACAATATACACACCCACACACGCACATCTCGTTAAACACAAATGTAACCAATTAGAACTTAAGTTTATAATTATATTTTTGTTAAGATTTTCTTAAATCGATCACAAGATTTTCTTTCTTTATTCACACATGTTCTCTGCAAACAAAAATGTTATTCACGAATTAATAATTATTATTTAAATCATCACCTATCATTGTAATCGTTTATTTCTTTTATTATGTTAAAGTAAATTGTAATCCTTAATTTTAACCATTTTCGTTTATTTCAACCACCTCTAATTTCCGCTCCGATAAAATTGCACTTGGTCTGATCCCGCGTAAAAGCGATTTAATTCGTTTACGCAAAATAAGGACTATACGAATGCAAGAGTTTGAATGAGAGTCATAGGCCGTCACCTGACCTACATTCTGACTCACCTGACGCATTTGACTCGTCGCATTCGCCCGGAAACATGTGTGCGCGAGATTAGGCCTGTTTCGTTCTTCCTATCTCACTCAAATTATTTCCATAAGTTTCTACCTGCCAATTGACCCGAGAGACTTATTTTGAGAATTCTGGACGTAACACTTATGTTATGGAATTATAAAAATTAAAAAATTATTTATTTATTACTAACTTTCTAACTTGTAATCAGCAAAACATTTCAATATGGAATTTTGTAGACAAATAAAACGTTAAAGAGCTGATGAACGATTTACCTGCTCATTTTTGGAAAAAAATTAACGAAAAAATGTTATTTTAATTTTTTTCGTTGTGGCGCACCTTTCGAAAAAATCTGATAAAAATATATTTTGTAGAAGTTGAGAACAGAGACCACATGTAATTTTTTTTAGGTGGGAAATCGACAAAATCACGGTGAAAACATGTTTAAGTTATTTTCATTTTTTTTTTAAATTGAAATTTGTATCGAAAACAAACATAAAAAATATTTTTATTAATGTCTAAGTATAATTGATTTGTCAAAAGTTTTTCAAAATTCTATTTGATTTGTTACTAAGAAAATCGTGAAAATGTAAAAAAATCGTTTTTTCGATCTATCTTGGTCACATCTTCATATAAAAAAAAGGCCAACTCGAAAAGCCATGGGGGCACTTTCACCATACTTATTCCACTAGGCCGTTTATTAATTTAAAAAAAATCATTCCAAGATCGTGAAAAAACATACCCATTTGAATGAGGATTTGATCCTATTTCAAATAATCAAATACCCTTCAGAATTCAATTTCTTTTAATTAGATTAATTTTTTTAATATTTGATATTGAAATTACCTTATTCATTCCTCTCATTTATTTATTTAAATTCTTTAATGTGTCTATAATTTTATCCTCGTTCTTTATTTTATTTATTTTACTTATATGTCTTCATCTTGAATATATAGAAAAATCGGTCAATTGAAAAATTTAAACATCTACAGAATATTAGTTAAATAACATTTAAATTGCATTTAAAAGTTATATAAAATACATATATATCTTAAAATTAATTTAACAGATTTATCAATATTTATTAATTTTTTTAAAGTAAATCAATTTCATTTAATTTCGACTTAAAAATTGATTATATACTTTAATCTAAGAAAAATTTAAGTAAAACCAAAAAGAGGTAAATTATTGTTAATAATTTAATTGAATATAAACGCCAGATGATAGGCATGATATAAAAATATCTAGAGTCATGCTGAATCTACAATATCGATATGCTTGACACGCGTAGTACATAGTAAAATAAAACATTCACTTCTTGTACAATGAAGTGCATTAATGAGATCCTTTTTTGGTGTAGGAACTTCATCAGTTTAACCAATCATGTGTTGCCATTGGCTTAGTGAGTTCGTCTGATTGGCTAAGATTGCTGTGACTTTTGCACCGAAAAAGGACCTCATTAATGCATCTCATTACATAGCATACCGCCGCGTAATTATTGACGCACCGTGATCTTTTCCTCTTTCCCGATCGAATCATTTCTTCTACACCGTTCCGGCGAGCTAATCCGCGCAGAGAAAAACGGTTTATTACAAATATTAATTTTATATTGATGTAAATACAAACCGTTCGAGGGAATTTAAACATCGTTTTATTCTTCCATGTAATTTATTTATTTTTTTACTTGCATTTCTTAATTTGCAAGCAGGAAACAAGCACACACGCGTCATTTCTGTGATTTCGAGTTACCATTTACCATCACTGTCACGCAAACTGTACGTGAGGACGGTGTCGTAGAACGAAAGCGATATCTCGATTAGCATTTCGAACTAATTTAGATAACCGCTTGTAAGCTCATATTTGACGCATCGTCCATATAAGTTCGACCTTCTGATCTCTATTTTTCATGTTTGAATCACATGACAGTAATTAAAAAGTTTATATCATTGTCAAAACATACTTTACAATGCTATTACTAAATCCGCAAACTATTACACAAATTTTTTGAAAAAGCTAGAACATATTAAAAATTAAAGATTTCTATAAGTTTTAAGAAAATGCTAAAGTTAAAGTCTGATTCAGATTACACGTAGCAAGCGTGGAGCAGCAACCAATCATCGTTTATCATTTTATTAATTAAAAAAATGTATTTAAACGTTTATTTTTAAGGTTTATAATTGAAATAATCAGAAAAAATATTTTCCGCATAAAGTATTAATTATATAAATATATGAAATCAAATGTAACTAACGTTTAATTTACCAGTAATTTGGTCTTTTACTTTGTCTATGAATCGCTCTTACGAGTGATTCGTAGAACTCAATACATGCATCATTTGGAAAAATTTAAATAAACTTTCTTGAAAGTGATTACGCAATAACAAAAATTATTTTATCCGAGGGGGAATTCACAACCCAAAATTTTGTACACCAATGCCGATTTTGGCATTGCTGTAAAACACTGCCGACATTTTTGTACACTGCCGACAATGCTTATTGTTAGTCAATGCCTACAATGCCGTTAATCCTATATTAAAATTAAGGCAATGCCATGCAATTATGAACACTACCGCGTGCCCATTATCATACGCCAATGCCTGCACAAGAATTCTAAAGCTTTCCCGAAGTATTCAAAAATTTTTGTGCTCAACCCCATGATCGACTCTGAAGTGAGTCTCACCACTCCCCAACCACTGACGACAATGCCGTCAATATTATAGGTCACTGCTTACTTTTTTCGGCAGTCCACTGCCGAAATTTTGTACATCAATGCCGGCTGTGAATTTCCCCTCGATTTTATCACAAATTAGTGAAAAGAATATAGTATAACATATTTAAATTTTATCGTAATTTATGGAATCAAAGGTTGATCTTGTCCGTGTTAGCAAGAATACCAATTTAACAGTACAATGCTTTCTCATTGGGCAAAGTTTGAAATTTAAGATTTATAACGGAAGATTTAAAAAAAATTCATAAATCATCTTAGCTGCAAAAGACAAAAGAGAAGCAGTTAAAGTATTGAAACTTTGATGGCTAATTCTTTTTTTGTTACAATAGAAATAAGTTTCTGTTTTTAATGTGAAAAATTTTATTGCTTGTAACCGGCAAGTATATAAACACATTTTTAATAAATTGAAAAAGCTATCTGATAATTATTACATTGACGGTTGCTATTAATAGAAAAGAAAGCATAAGGGGGAGAAAGAGAAAAACCGGGCTATCCTTACTATGCCACTGTATTAAACAATCAAATTTTTCATTACTTTGAAAATTACTTGAAAAGATATAATGCATTCTTAAATCTATTTTCAATACTAATTACATTAAATTTAAGAATAGGAAAGAAGAAAAATATAGACCGAAAGGAAGACCAAATCTTACCGAGAGGGAGAAGGAACAACGACGAAAAGAAATGATAGCAAACGCGATGTGGCATGATAAAGAAAGAGAAAAAAATGTAAAAATATATCGCGAGCAAGAGAAGAAGGAAGAGCAAAATAACATATTATATAACAAGGATTTTATTAGGTACATCACTAAACATATTTCCCATTCAAATATATATTTTTGTATATATTTTTCAGTAAAACTTTACAAAAGGAGAATAGCCTCTGGCGACCTTAACCTTGACATATGTTATCAATGGGAAGGTATTGAGTGACATACAAAAAGGTTTTGAGTAATGCTCACTTCTTATTAAAAAAATATTATTAGAGAAAGAAAAAACAGTTTTTTTTTCATTATTTATTAATATCAGAAAATATTTATTTTACGAAAAAAAATGTGTCAAACAAAAAATGAAGCCCGTAATAAGCTCTATAAAAAAGGTCATATACATATTTTACCTAACTTCAATACTTTAGTTGTTATATTAGAAAAACTGTTTTAAAATAATTTTTTTTATTTTTAGTAATTTTGCGGGAAATGTAGAACGCGTGGGCGAGGGAGGGACTCCGGTCCTCCCCCTGCACCCCCTTCCCGTATTTTTTTTAACCCAACCCAACCCGATTTTAATTGTAATTTGGCCAAGGATATTTAATTGATCATTACGATATTAGATTTGAAATTTATGGCCCACCTTCTCCCGCACCCACCCCATCATTAGTGGACCGACTGAGACGGGGTGGGTTAGGTTAGAAAAAACACGGGGAGGGGCGGAGCCCCTTCCCCGCCCTCGCGTTCTCTGTATCATATGGGTTTTCGACTTTCCATGCAAAACAGTTTTTCTACTATAACAACTAAAGTATTGAAATTAGATACAATATGTTTATGACTTTTTTTATAAAGCTTATTGCGAGCTTCATTTTTTGTTTGACACATTTTTTCGTAAAATAAACATTTTCTGAAATAATTAAGAAAAACTGTTTTTTCTTTCTTTAATAATAGTTTTTAATAAAAAGTGAGCATTACTCAAAACCTTTTGTCACTCAATACCTTCTCATTAATAACATATGTTAAGGTCAAGGCCATCAAAGGATGCTCCCCTTTTATAAAGTTTTATTGTAAAGTAAACCTATTTTTCTTGTAAACTAAATTGAATTAAAACTGAATACTTGTAGGAAACAGTTGGTCGTCGCAACAGAAGTGGGTACTGTCGCATCTAGAATCAAAGCTAACATTAATAATATACAACGTTCCGGACGAGCAATGGATACCAATTTTGCAAAAAGATGATTTTTATCTCCAATCACATATATATTGTATACAGTATTAAAATTTTCTATATAAACGAAAATTATGTATAAATATAAAAATATCTTAAAAATTATTATAATTACCTAAGGAAGCATAGGGTTTTTGCATTAATTTTTCCAGGTTGTTATATCGTCGCTTTATCTGAACATGGTAATATATATTTATTTATATCTATATACATGGCGAGATATATTACATACATCTATATACAATTCTTATCAACATTAAATAATAATATCTTAAGTCTAGTCTCAACGATAATCGATTCATGTTATGTAATTTTACACATTTCTCGGGGCGATTCAATGACATCAGTAGGATACACAATAGTCGTCACGCATCCACCAGTAAGAACGTTGTTGACTATAGCTCTAGCAAGATATCCCGTGGTCACCGAATAATGCGCGGAGAAGAATGACGACTTGTCAATTACATTCGATAAATTATGATCCTACGAACATATAGAAATATATAAAAATTAAAAACAAACAGATGTACATTTACAATATGTATATACATGTATTACCTTACAGTACATGATAAAACTGTCTTCCACGAGCTGATTGAGATTTAGCTGCTTCTGAAAACTTAATTCTGGATTTCGAAGCAAAATAGTCGACATGATACTCAAGAGCTGTAACCATACAATTAAAATGCGCTATTATTTCGCTTTATATGAAATGTAAACACTTAAACAACTATATGTTCATATTGCTCTGCCTTATTTTTTTTCTTATACTGTATTTGTACTGTATACTTGTCTTATACTGTATACTGTTTTTTTTTCTTATACTTCTGTACGCGATAACAGCCACTCACGAAGTTAGCGCAGCGAGAAAACCAATCGGCATCGCGGAAAAGTGACAACAATAACTTCGATATAATCTTTACATGCCTTTTTTAGAAAAAAGAAAGAGAATTTCTCTGTATTTCATCATTTAAGGTAATATATACGCGGTACAGTATTTCATCATTTAAGGTAATATTATATGGTATATAATGCCGCACCTATTGAAAACTTAATTTAAATATTGTTTACTATATTTAAGAAAACTAAATTATACCAACTTAATGCTGTCTACTATTATAAAAAAATTTTAAATAGGAAATATTTCTTTTCTTATATTTAAAAAGGAAAATTTAGAAAACTCTTGTATTTTTATTGTATAAAAAAAAATGATGGGATTTACGATTCATGTGTAAAATATATGGCGCATCGATAATTTACAAATAATATTTACAAATATGACGTAAAATAACATGATCTATAAAATATGTTTACAAAAGTTATTAGAGAATAAGAACAATAAGTATATATATAAAGTAATAATGCAATATTGAAGAGATTAACATGCGCAGACACCAATAGAGTGCAGATATATGCACATTGTGTTCTCAATAAGGATAAATGCTACTTCCCTTATGTCGAGAACACAATGTGCACATATCATAAATATTTATATATTTACTAAACTGTTGACTCCCTTATTTACCGAGCCTAAAAGATGGCAACAAAATCTATGTATTACATAGCTTGACGTAAGTGGTAAAAAACAAAATAAAAATATTTGTGTGTGTATTTCTGTTTTGTTTTTCTAATACTTATAAATTCTTTATATCAATCATATGGATGGATATTTTATATGTATGCATACCGCTTACTTCGTACGCATGCGCCATGAGTTTTATACATACTTTTTGTGGCCATGTATTTCAGGCAAGTCAACAGTCTAGTAAATATATAAATGTCTATGGCACATATCTGCACTTAATTCACGCAACGTCTGTACTACGGCATAAAAAAAATACAAGAGGTATGCACAAGAAAACAAGAGATATAACACATGAATAAATTTCCTCTATTATCTATTATTTATTATTTCCTATTTTGTATTTCTAAGAAATAAATAACTTATTTCAAATCAATGTACATATAAATGTTAAATGCATATTTACATTATCTTGAAAAAGAATAGCTTTATTTATACCTATGCAAAATTAGTATTCTATTATATACAGAGTGTCTCAGAATTCGCAGAAATGTTTTTATAAGCGAATTTTTTGGAATATTCTGAGTCGAAAATCCTAATACAAAAATGTCGAGGCTATAATGCTTTTCAAATTTACAGTAGGCATTTACAGTAGGCGAATCAGGTAGTCTAAAGATCGTGCGCTCAGTGGCGGTACAATGACAATGGGTGCTCTTGTACTTTTGTAAACTTGTTATTACGTTGAAGTAATTACGATAATATTGAAATGCTTTATTAATTAAATCATATTCAAATATAAATTAGTATATGCATTTACATTTCATGATCATATAAAAATATTAAAAGATGTTAAAAATAATTATAATAAATTGTTAAAATTTACGAGATGTCAATGATTTACAAGACAATCAACTTCAGAGAAGAGATACATGTATGTCATACAAGTCGACAATACTTAATGAAAAATGTGTTGATAGGAACGCCAAGTTCTTTGACACATGCATTTCCATATCATTATATCATACTACGATATTTATATTCTCTAATATAGGCACATTGTGCGAATATTATTTTGTATAATGGTATCATGAATTGATGAAAATTTTGAATAATTGCGATAAGATGATACATTATAACGCAGCATTTTTGTCCAAATAAAGTTTTTAAATAATATTTGTCAAAAATCAAATAAAGGGATATACAAATTAATTATTAATTTATTTATTATCTGGAAATACAAAATAATTCGTAAAGAGAATTAATTGGATAGCTATAATAGATTTTTAATCATAGTTTCAAGTTTTTGTCATAAGACTATTAACTTTCTTGTAACAAATGTTATATAAAGAAAAATGTAATCCAATTAACGGTTTGTAATGCATTATACTCGATTTGATCTAATTTTGAATTAATTTCTAAATTATCAAAGCGTAATTGATTTTATGACGATGCGAATAATGATTTATTCACTTTATTTCAATATTTTTCATTAAGCAATTTTTTATTAAGTGTGGCGTTATTCTGACAATAATTTTCGGTTTCTACGAAGAAAAATACACAAGAAAATGTAGAAATGGAACGATCACCGAATGGTGACGAAATCCTTGAAAATTCGTATACTCCTTTATTTGATTTTTGAGGAATGTTATTTAAAAACTTTATTTCGACAAAACTGCTGCGTTATAATGTATCTTACCGCAATTGTTCAAAATTTTCGTCAATTTGTGATATCATTATACAAAATAATATTCAATATGTTGGGGATTATATTGGGATTATATTGGGTTTATATTGGGGAATATAAATATCGTAGTATAATATGATATAAAACATTTCATATAAATGAAAATGTAATTATGTGTCAAAGAATTTCGCGTTCCTATCAACACATTTTTCATTAAATATTGCCGACTTGTATGACATACATACATGTATCTCTTCTCTGAAGTTGGCTGTCTTGTAAATCATTGACATCTCGTGAATTTTGTCAATTTATGATAATTATTTTTAAAATCCTTTAATATTTTTATATGATCATTACATGTATAATGCATATATTAATTTATATTTAAATATGATTTAATTAATAAAGCATTTCAATATTATCGTAATTACTTCAATATAATAACAAGTTTACAAAAGTGCAAGAACACCCACTGTCATTGTACGTCACTGAGCGCGCAATGTTTAGATTACCTGATTTACCTATTGTAAATGTTTTTCATTTGAAAAGTGTTATAGTCTCGATATTTTCATATTAGGATTTTTGACTCAAAATATTCCAAAGAATTCGCTTATAAAAACATTTCTGCGAATTCTGGGACACCCTGTATACACAGAATACTTATTTCAAACATTATTTTTTTATAGATACACTTTTTAAATATATATATATATATATATATACACGCACGTACGCACGCACGCACGCACGCACATATATATACATATATACAGGGTGTCCAAAAAGTTCTGGGACGGCGAAATACCTTGAAAACTAAGCATTTCAGGAAAAAGTGTTTCAGATAAAAGTTGTAGGGTTTCAAAGATCTATTTACTGATCTATTTATTGATTTTATTAGTTTGACCTTAGATGGCGTCGCCAAGGTCAGATCGAAATCACATTAACTGTTTTAAATGGAATAACCGACTTTTGATTCCTGAATTTAATAGCTGGTGTCAAGAGCTTTCCAAAACTCTACAAGAAAGTTTATTTTCGTTGAGTACTTTCCGAGTTGTGAAGCTTGAAAGCTACAGTGTACTGTAACTTTCAAGCGTCATAACTCGGAAAGTACTCAACGGAAAGTACTTAACGAAAATAAACTTTCTTGTAAGGTTTTAGAAAGCTCTCGAAATCGACTACAAGAAAATTTAATAAAAAATATAGAATGTTAGAGAAGTAGCGATACCCTTTAATTAGGGAACTATCGATATTCTAACATTATATCTCTTATTGCATTTTCTTGTTCGATTTCGAAAACTTTTTAAAACATTATAAATAAGTTTATTTTCGTTAAGTACTTTTCGAATTATGACGCTTGAGAGTTACAGTACACTGTAGCTTTCAAGGGTCACAACTCGGAAAGTGTTCAACGAAAATAAATTTTCTTATAGGGTTTTGGGAAGCTCTTAACACCAGCTATTACATTCTGGAATAAAAAATAGGGTGTTCCATTTAAAAAAGTTAATGTTATTTTGATCTGATCTTGACGATGCCATCCAAGGTCAAACTGATAAGATAAGTAGATAGATCTTTTGAAACCCTACAACTTTTATCTAAAACACTTTTTCCTAAAATGCTTAGTTTTCGAAATATTTCGCCGTCCCGGAACTTTTTAGACATTCTGTATATGAGGTCAGAAAATGAATAAAATAAAAATTGATTACTTACTTCGACTATGATTTGACGATATTCTGGGAGCTGTATATTATGCAACAAGGATTCTACGAGTAGAGCAAATGTGAGTTCAGAACGAGTCATGCTGGATAATGTAGCCTGCTGAGGAAGTTCTTGTCCGTTCACCATGATACCTCCAGGACAGCGCATCAATACTTCCCATACTTGATTGTAAAAGTGTGCCGGCACTCTGCACAAGCAACCTTCGATTTTTCGACGACCAAGCACCGTCAGACTATTGGCAATAGATATTATTAACCAAAAAAACATTAAATCTACTTAAATGTTACAATGAATAAGAACCTCGGGCAATGTAGCCGTACAGCACAGAATATTGAAAGAATATTGCTGAGACGTAGTAATATTGAATATTTAAGTGTAAATATTTTCTTAATGTTAAAACTGTATTGATTTTTCTTCATTGATTATTAATATTGCTGCGACATTACAATACAATGTTTAAGCAACATTAAACAAAAATTTTTTTTTAATTAAATAGAAATACATTTTATTAAAAAATTTGTAAGCATGCAATTAAAATTTAAAAAAGTATATATGTGTATAATTTCCCAGATAATAAGCTATTGTCATGTTAATGCTAATCATTTTAGTCATTTAAATTCATCATTAGTCTCATTTCAGATTATTGACATCATATTAATAACATATATTTAAGATGTAATAAGAGATACGTTCACTTTGACTCATACGTATCATTTATTTAGTATTTGACAAACAATAAGGATGCAATAATGAAGCGGCGAATTGAACACAACTATAATTTAAAAAATACAATTTTTAATTTGAATATATGCAAATTTAATTTGTTAATAAAATTAAATCTAATTACATATAAGTATAAGATTCTTAATTTTTCAAAGATTTAAGGCCATAATTATTTTTGCATGGTTAAAAAAATTGAATAAATCAAATGTGTAAAACATATTTCTAAATCTGAAAAAAAATCTAAATTTATAAAATAATTTAGATTCTGTGACTCTGTGAGTTAAACTTTTAAAACCGGAACGAATCCTAAAATTTCCTTTGTTACACCGCGAGTTTTAACAATATGTTAATATGCAATATTAATTAAATGATATTTAAAAACTTCAATAATGCAATAATATTCATTCTCTATCCAGGTTGCTTTTTCCTCTTTTAGAGACTTGAAACTATAATATATTATTATTATTATTTCTAGCTTTGACTGATTAGACATTTTGATTGTTTATATTGTGTTTCCATATATCAGATAAAGTTTTCTATTAAATATGATTTATTTATACGTGCCTCTTAGCATGAATTCTAGCTTACACATTACCGGTTATTGCAAAGAATATCATCACATGCCTTAATGGTCAAGGTAAGTAAGGTTGGGACGCCCGTCCCAACAAATTTTAGATTTCATACCTGGCTAAAGTGTTACTTTTCGCAACAAATTCTTTACAAGTTTTTAGAGGGAAAGAGTTCTCATTAGCATCACTGCTACATTAGATGCTTGTCAGCATCATTTATTATTAAATCGACTTTCAATTAAATAATGATATTACTATTTCTTGTTCAAGTAAAACTGTGTTTTAAGACCGAAAATTTATTCGGCGTGTAATGAACTTTAAAAGGTATATAAAATCACACAATAAACATCAACATTAAAATTTAGCTATAATCAATTAGACATTTCGATTCTTTATATTATTTTCACATATCGATCCAAGTTCTTTTTAAATATAATTATTATTTCTCTTAACTTTCTCTACAAATATATGCAGAAGTCTAATGTGTTTGTTCAAAACTTTAGTAAAAATGTCCGAGGTTCTTTTATTAATCAACATACTTTTCTTCACGAGCCCATTCTCTTACTGTCAATACTTTAATAAGAAACTGTCGGATTTCATAAGGACTGTAATTCTCAATCGGCTTGTCATCTTTTACGAACATTTGCAAGTAAAGCTTCATTGCCTCCAAGACCCATCTAAACATTTAAACAATAGTTAAACGCTTTCGTATAATAACGATTAAAAAGTATTATTAAAAAGCGATATTTTACCCAATGCGTATTTTTAATATGCCTTTGAACATTTCTGGATTAGTACCAATAAGTCTACCGCAATACAATAGGATCTCTTGTTGAAGCACAGCTTGCACCACGTTGTGCGGCTGTATTGTCGAATACATTACCGACTGTATTTCCGCTGGCGTCATAGGTTTGTCAAATACTGTTTCCTCTTGCCCAATTACTCCCACTGCAATCTATCATCAGTATTATAGCATTAACATTTACTTCAAAACATTTACTTTAAAAGTTAAAAAAAAAATAAAAAATTTAGAATTTTTGTACATATTTAATACCTGTTTTCCTTTGACTAATACACCTGTGATAAAAGGACTGATACTATCTACTGTATGATTCAACAGACTGCTGCAATAACGAACAGCTATCCAGAACCTTAAAGATCCAGCTTGTTGATATAATGATCTCAAATTATCGCGAACTGAAAATAACAAAAATACGATTATACACAGAGTTCGAAATTATGAATTAGAGATATAAAATCCTTAAATAAGAACATAAAAAAAGCAGGGTTAGGAACGTATTACTCATTGCATTTTTACAGTAACGATAATGAATTTTATTGTTATTTTATAAACGTACAATGCATGCATGTAGACTGTGTTACAATTAATCAAAATTACTGTAAATTTCGTTTTGAAAACTGATCAAATAGTGATATAATCAACTAAATGCCACTCTAAAAAAAGTCACCAAAATTTTGTGAAAAATTCACAAAAAAAGTAATGTATCATTACTGTCTAAATAACGATAAAAGTAACGCGTCATTTTTTAAAATTAGTAATGACAAGTCTTTACTTTTTACAAGAAGTAACGGTAACGTTTCCAACTCTGAAAAAAAGATTTAAAATGTTATATATAAAATACCTGTCACTCCATTGATTTCGTAATTAATTCCTTCTCGTTTTATCAGAATACTATATAATTGACATTTGGCATACAAGCCAATGCTATTGCGAAGTTCGTTTAATATGTTGCTAAGAGATTCATTTAACATATACTGAAAAATAAATTAATAGCACATGAACATTTTTATTGAATTAAAAATTTGAGATTCTCCAGCTTAAAAAAGTGAAGGAAAGTTGCGTAACTCCCTTTTTATTCATAATAAAAACAATGAAAAGGAGATAAGATGATAAATTAAGTGAATAAAATATAGAAATGCTACTTTTTTTAAACTAACAAATAATGAGCTGAAGCTTAACTCGACTTTATACAGAGGAAAGTTGTTAACAGCAACATAGATTTCCTAAAACGGCACCTCATTACTTCTTAGTAAACTAAACATAGCACTTTATTAATATTAGTAAAAACATAATATACTTAAATAATTAATTAAAAATAAAAACCTATAATTTGTATATGCGTAGCTTTTTTCTATATAAAATTGGTAAAACTCTACATTACGGGATATCGCTCCGATGATCTCATAGCACTGATCAACTTTTCCATATAAATTAATCGTTAGTCTTATACTGTTTATAAGATAAACTTATAAAATTTCAAAATATTAATTCTCATTTAAATTGACGTTTCTCGCAACTTTGATCTTGATATATGTTATCAAGATCACCCTGAGTAACCTTCAAAAGTTTTAATCGACCATTGTTTATTAAAAGGTCATTAACAAAAAAGTTTGAAAAATATAATAATCAGTATATTTACATATAGATCTTATTTCGCCTTATAAGCGAAGGAAAGTGGAATGAATCTCACTTCGTGTGGAAAGTCGACTTGTTAATCTTTCATATGTACCTTTCATACCTTGATAACAAATTGCAAGCATTTTGCCCACAGATTAGCAGCAAATACAATCAGATTCTGACAGTAAAACCAATTGTGTTTACAAAGTTCAGGACCTGTTGACATGTTACGTCAGTAGATTGGCAACAAAAACAGGATCTGCGCGTACAAGCTATCTGAATAGATTGACAGCAGGAAACAAGTACTGTTACGTGCTGTAACACGTAAAACTATTCTGTCTTAAGAGGTAAACTGTTTTTCCTCTTATCTAATTATTAGGCGCTAATAATTTAATAAAACCGAATCCAACAAACACAAAGTTACTGTTATATAAATGTTGGTTATAATTTCCTCATTCAACAATGTAACTGTTATATAACACACTCGTTACTTAACAGTTACATTGTTGAGAGTAGAAAATTAC
The DNA here is from genome assembly GCF_016802725.1 of Solenopsis invicta. Taxonomy (NCBI): domain Eukaryota; kingdom Metazoa; phylum Arthropoda; class Insecta; order Hymenoptera; family Formicidae; genus Solenopsis; species Solenopsis invicta. The sequence continues at coordinate 2,579,513 of NC_052664.1, read as the reverse complement.
AACTGACATTTTAACTGTAACTTTGTGTTGCTGGGAAACCTTGACCAGGGAACCTCTCATCCCTATTGCTTAGATAACATTTCCTGCTGTCATGCCATTCCACTCTATCCCTATTCCTCCATAGATAAACACATTCCAAACTTTTGGAATGAAGGTCCAATCTATACATTGTAAGTTAGTCCTCGTTCAGAGATTAAAACAGCAACATCGTTTTCTGAAAGCTCTAGTATAAAATAAAAGGTTTTTCCACAGAATCCTGATACCATTTATTAATACCTTACGAATTAACTCGTAACAGCACGATCTGCTATTCGAGATCCTATTCGAATTCTGCCGCCAATCTATTAACATAACATAAACAAACTTCATCTTATTTTTCAGGACAGTTTACCGACGTCATTAGATATTTTAAACTCTGTGTGCAATTTATGTCCTCTTTGTCATCAGTAGGTAACGTGTTCTATTCAAAATTTGTTCTGCAAATTTTGATATTTAGGATATATGTATACAGTTGGATTTTAATTTGTCCATGAAAATGGATAACATAATAAACAATGTTTTGTATGCACTTAAAATTTTTGAATATTTGTTCATAAGAAATGACAATAAGTAAATACTTTTATTGCCTTTATAAGAATATCATAATATACAAGCTGTTAAAAAAAACCATTCGGCATTAATATGGTACATAGTACAAAAATTTTAATGAAACTTGGTCAAAGGCTCAACCGTATGAGATATAAACATTCTTGTATATTTGTATCATGAATGATTTATTAGCTTCTACGTGTCGCATATTTATCTTAGTATATCTGCCATTTCTTTATTAGAGTAATACGTTGACATTTTTAGAACAATATTTTAAAACCGTATAATTATCAAATAATAGGTAGATTCCCAATTACCGGTTGATGACAACTGACTGATTGACGATGAAATTTTCTGTAATAAAGTATGTATAGAAATTGAATGAGAACATACAAAACGTGGTTTATAAACATCGCGATACGTAGAAGCCAGTAAGTCAATCATGATGCAAATATGCAAAAATGTTTATATTTCAGAAACAATTGAGTTTTCGACTATTACGTCTAGCGCCAAAAATTTTTTTTTAATTTTCCGCGTCATCCGCATACATTTATTAATATAATTCTCAATACGGTTAAATTTTCTAAAATACGGCAGAAACAAATTATAACAAGAAATTTGACTTATAAAAATAATATAACATAAGCAACTATTTTATATCAGAATTTATAATATTATTTCTAAAAAAACTGTGGTTAAAAAATTTGAAAAAATTCAGGAACGCCTACAATATCAATCACATTTCTCAAAATTTGATTGAATTCTTATATTATGTGAAAAGACTGGAGAACCTCCTTAAAGATATTCTATAGTCGTCCTGTTTTACTGATTAAACACAATTTTGTAACAACTTTTCATATGTATTATTTTTTTTATACATCTAAAAATCTTTTTCCAGCATTAAAGTATACGCTTTAATTTATATCTATAGTACAGTTTTTATGTCAAGAACAAAAAAAATTTTATTCAGATCTTTTTTATCATTTCTTACACTAGTATACTCCATACGTTTAGAGCTGTCAAATTATTATAATATAATTTACTTGATTTATAAGCTTTGCAGCTTTATATTTAAAGTTCCTAGCGCCTGAGCCAAAAACTCCGCGTTAACGGTAGCGACATACCGTCGCGGACAAAATTAGAAATAATAGGCGTGAAACATGACAGATTGGCGATGAGATGTTGCTGTGCATGTTATTTTGTTATTATGTGTTTTATTGTAAAAATAGGACTCGTCTCATATTTACCAAATTCGTAAAAGTAGACCGCAGGTAAAGTTTCTTTGAATTTTATACATAAAAAACATATTTTTCACTGTTTTCAACAGCAGTCCGTGTTTTCCTGTTTGAATAGGCTTCACATCATGTACTTTTTATAACTATTTACCCTACTGTTAGGCGACAAAAGGATAGTTTTACCCATTTATACAAGTGTTTTAAAACCATCTGATTAGTCTGTTTTATCCAAATTGTCTTTATTTACAAATGACACGTCGGAAACTTTAGCTTAACCGTGTTTTTCTGCCTAAATAGCTTCATTTTACGTGCCTTTTACAACTATTTACTGACTGTTAGACGGAAAAAGAATAGTCTACCCATTTTTACAAGTGTTTTAAAGACATCTGATTAGTCTGTTTTATCCAAATTGTCTTTATTTACAAATGGCACGTCGGATAAAATTAGGTATCATTTCACGTTAATGACGTCACGACTTCAATATGGCCGCGGCGAATAAACAGGAGCCTTAAAAAATTCGAGTCTCCAAATAGATTACACTAGAATAACATAGAAGAAGCAACATCAAGTTCTTAGAAATAGACATAGAATTCTTAATTAGTTTTAGTTTATGTAGGTGCGCTTATTAGGCATATTGTATCGATTTAGATCCATCTCTCGGCTCTCCACTAGCATCTTAAGTTGCTATCATATTTTACTTTTGCTTGCAGCTCCTTAGTCGATTGCATAATAAAAATATAAAGATATGTTCATTCTAAGTACGGACAACCTACTGCGAGTAGATTTATTAATCTCAATTAATAATTTATTATAATAAATCTTGAAAGTTACTTTTAATAAAAATTGGAAAGGTTGAATCTTACAGAGTTTTTCAATTTTAATTACTTATTCAAAATATTTTTCCATTTCTGTGATTAAATTTTTCAGACAATATAAAATATAAATATAATTATCATAAAATTTTATATAAAATGATTTATTTTATATAAAACAAATATATTAATTTTCAATTAAATTAACTTATATTGTCAGAATTTATTATCAATTCATCTCCAGAATCCATTTTTCAGTTAAATAAAAAATCTGAATAATAACTTATCTAATTGGTATTTTGAACGCTTGTAAAGCTTTAACGCTTGAAACTGAAAAATTTGAATTTCTTTCTTATTGATACTAACGTCACGTAAACGTACAAAACACTAGCGTCAAGTACTTGACGCTAATGTTTTGTACGTTTACGTGACGCTAGTATCAATAAAAAAGAAATTCAAATTTTCCAGTTTTATTTATATAACACGTGTCATATAAATGAAAAAGTACCTTTAGAGATGTAATTTAATACGAAAAGCTTATATAAATAATTATTCGTATATGTGCATGCGATATTGATGTATTATTGTATATAGCAACATACTGAGGTTTCATAAATCATATGTATGTGTTATAAATTACATGTGTGTAAGTCACTGTTTAGTCAGTAAAATTGACGACTTTAACATTCACTTCTACGATAACATATTTATATAATTTTTAATATGATATCATACAGAATAATCCTTAACGCTTTCGGAATAAGCGATGGCCTTTGGTACATCCGTGAGACTCTGATATCCAATATAATCATGCTGCAATTGTGTAAACTGTGTCAAATCCAAATCCGTTTCCATAATATTTACAAAATCCAAGTGCTCTGCATGTAATTAAGATAAATTTTATTATAAATATATATAACAATGCACAAAAAGGTATAATTCAATCTTAAACAAAGTGACTTAATGTACAACAACTTTTGATTAATTCTTATATATTTTTTAATTAGAGTCGGTAAGAATGATGAATCAACTCTGAACCGTCAGGCCCTACAATTAAAGACAGCCATTGGAGTATTCATTAGTTCGTCAAATGTAGATAACTTCTATTCATATTTAAATTTGAAAGGGCAAAATTTAAAAAGTATAACCTAATTAAATTCGAATTTTCTTAGTTTTATTTTTCATATCAAGTCGTTTCTGAAATACGCGCGATTAGCGGCTCGATCATAAAGCCGTAAATAATAATGGGGGAGGGAGAGGCAATAAGCGTCATCTCAAAAATCGGCCCGATATGTGCAACTAATTCCAAGCACTGGTTTAAAGAATTTAAAAATGCTGACATTAATATCAATAACAAAAAATGCTTCGGGCAACTGTAAAAGAAAACGAATTGCAAACATTGTTTAATAAAGACCCAATCAAACTTGCATTACAACTAGAAGTGGATCATTCAGCTTTGTCGTTTAAATGCAACGGAAAAAATCCAGACATACGGAAAGTGATGCTGCATGAATTATTCGAAAGTACAATTGACAGTCGATTTAAGATTTGCTTTTTGTTGTTTGCTAAGCAACAAAAAGAAAAGTTTTTTGTGGCGTATTATAAATAATGATAAAATATTTTTGGATAAAAAATGGATATTTTTCGACAATTTGAGACAAAAATATTGGATAAAATACCCGGAAAATTAATCACATCGACGCCAATATCTATGGCCAATATCTAAGGTTTTGTTATGTACCTGGAGGATCAAGGTGTGATTTTCTATTTGTTACTGTACTAAGCCATTACGGGAGTAAACAACTAAGGCATAGAGAATTAAAAATTGCCCGTAAATAGCAACCGTCGCAAGGTTGTTGCATGACAATGCTAGGCCACATTTTGCTAAGACCAAAAAATTATTAGAATGGAAATTTCTCTCGCATCCAGTTTACGCATCAGACATTGCCTCTTATGAATTATCATTTATTCAAATCAATGCAGCATGGCTTGTCTAGTGAACGCTTCTCAAATGCCGCAGATATACAAAAATAGATTAATTAATGGATCGCTTCAAAAGACGATTCCTTTTTTTTGTATTCGCACATTGCCAGTAAGACGGAAAAGTCATAGAAAACAAAATTAATTTGATGAATTTATATTATACCAATTCTTTATTGTAATAAAAAGATTGCAAAAAATCGACAAGAACTTTTACACCGACCTAATAAAATCAAGCTAGTTTATTATTAACTATCTACTTTATACAAAGATTAATCTTATATGAAATTATATTACCAATGCATGAAGATGAGATCAGATTTTGCAACCGACCGATGCGAACTTTTGTTTTATCACAATAGCCTTTCTTCAACATCGCGAAGAGGTCCAGCATTTTTTTAAATTGTGGATCTCTAAACAAATTTTTACAAAGATAAACCAACTCCCGTGATATATTCATAAATGTGTAAACTTACCGCATGTGCTCTTCTCGAATCAAAAGACATACAGTGGGTCGACCAGAAAGACGCCAATACTTGCCAACGAATTGCAATTCCGTTTTGATGTCGTCGATTAATAGAGCCATGTCTCTGTATAAATAAAATTCGGATACCTCAAAAATCAGAGGATAACAGAGTACTGTCATACCACAGACTCTATACACCTGTACATATAAAAGAATTCGTCTGTCAGCGTTATAATTTACATATCATATGAAAAATATATCATTGCATATAAACAAATGTTTATTTTTATTTTATTAATAAAATATATAAAATTATACCAAAGAAAATCTCATCTGAATAGACAAACTATGTAGTCATGCTCTGTTGTCTGATCAACAGAGTTCACAGCTCCTGCTCAACAAAAGTAGGTAAAAAAGCATGACACATAGTTTGTCCATTCGGACAAGATCCAAGACATAATTAAGGTCGAATTTCACTTCGCAAGTTCATATATTCTTATCATACATACCTTACTTGTACCTAAAGATCCTATAGGCCGCGCGGGTCGTCCTTGGAGATTCAACTTCTTGTTCACTCCTAGCTTTTGATAAACCTTCACAAGCTGAGTAGATGACAGAATTTGAACAGGTTCGACTTCATGCGGTGTTTGCGTTTGAATGCCATATGTGGCCATCATAGCTTGTAATCGCATAGATTCTGCGATTAGAACGATTTGTACTACTAGGTCGGTATGAGTGCCCTGCTATTCAAAAGTACTCATAAATCAATACAGCAGAATAATATTTATGAAGTTACACTATTACTAATAAAAATAGCAATCTCTTTTTTTTAAATAATTTTAATCCTTTAAAGCATACGTTTTTCGTTGCCTACAAACGTGAAATTTGATATACAAGAGTATCTAGAGTCGCCAATTACAAATATTACAATTACGAGTCAGATTTTGAAAATTGTTAAAATTTTAAATAATAAATCGACATAATGTAAAGTACAAATAGTCCCAGATATTTGAAACTTATATACAAGCATTGTTGAATTTATTGATTACAAATATAAAGTCAGATTTTGAAAATTTTCAAATAGGATACACTTTATAAAAAACGTAAAAATGGGCTAAATATTTGAAATAAGCTTCTCAAGGTTTAAGAAATTTTTAGAATTATACTAATAAATATAAAATAACGAATATGAAGTAAAAATTAAAAAAATTAAATTAATGAATCTAATTTGGTGGACTTTAAATGTGTATTGAGAATATTAAACCAACAAATTTTTCAAATTCTCTTAAATAATCCTCGAGAAAAAATATAAAATTTTGCAATCTTTTTTTTTGAATTTAAACGCTTACAGCACAACATAGTTTGCAGAAACTTACTGCAACATTATAATATTGCATACTACAGTAACATTTCAAAAATGTCCTATTCTTCACGCGCCACAGTTATTAGATAAATGTAACGGAATTCTATTATATTTTTCGTAATTAAAAACTAGATAGATAGAATATAAAACAGCATAATTAAAAACAAGATAAAATATAAAAGACGCAGAATATTATGAGACTTTTCTGTCACACTCTAATAAAATAATTTTTTGAAGGAACGGATTCCCAAAATTAAGTTCGAAGATAAAAATAAAGGAGATGTAAATCAAAGAATTAAAAATGCCAAGAGCCAATATAAAGTAATTATGTGTATAAGCAACTTTATTATTTGATTTTTAAAGACTCAATTAATTACGTAATTTTAAATGAGATCTTAACAGTAAAATTTTTGGTTCTTGTATAATATTAAAAATGTCATAAAATTCAATGTATTTTTAAGTGACACATTAAATTTAATGTATATATAATTGAAAAACATGTGCATGAAAGTTAGTGCACTTTTGACAACATTAAATTTACATTAAATGTTTTTAATCCTAGCTTCCCACATATAATTTTTGGTTATCTTACTCCCCACCTGAGTTTATGGGATCCCATAACTTTGACAAGCTGTATTTCTGAACAGAAAGCATATTTTTTAGCTCATAATATATAAAATTGATACCTCAGAGCCTGATGAAGAGATATGAATAAACAAGATATAAATTAAAAATATTTTATTCTCAAGTAATTACAATTTCTTTTGTAAAATTGTGTTGCGTTGTGTTGTGAACAAGTCGTAAAAAAGGTGTATTTTAAATAAAAAAAATTGCAAATTTTTAAATTTTAACTCAAAACAAAAAAATCAGTGAGATTTTTTAATTGATTGACCCTTTGAACTAACAAAAAGAAATAGTTCGATATGAATCGTTCTAAAAAGTTCAATTATTTGAAATATCAAAAATCAATATTTTTAAAAAATTGTCAAATCATGATTTTACACTAATGAATAAAATTTCATTATTTAAACAATATAAAATAATAAAAAATTGTAATGAATAAATTTATTATTGTATACATATAATTAATGAGCACGGATCTCGAGACAGTTCCAGAAATTTCAGTGTTTATGCGTTATGGATAAAAAATATTACAATACATACACGTAATAATGCGCTCATTACAATAAAATAATTTTTTTAATCCTACAATTTCACATACAATACTTATTTTTTTACTATTTAAAGTTCAGTAAACGTATAAAAAATAAAGGAGTACCCAGAACCCCAAAAACTTACAAATTACCTACACAAAAGTTTTAGGGACCCTTCATAAACTTTCACATTTTCATATTGAAAATAATGAAAAAAATGTACCTACAGATTTCATAGATCATATCTATGAATAGTTTAATGGATAAAGTTTATTTTGAACTTCAATCTTAATCTTCAAATTGTTATAAAAAAGTTACAACAATGTAAAAAAATGCACAAGGTCCATCAGACCCATACGTGAGAAGTTAAGATTAATATACCTGCATGAAATTTGCTTCCGTTACATTACATTAAATTCTGTTGCTGATATTATTAATAATATGTAAAAAATTTACAATTTTTAGAAACACTTATTTTGATGTTCTTAAAACAGTCATTGTAAATTTTTATTACAAATATATTTTTTGTGTTCATAAAAAAATTTAATTTAATTAAAAATAGAAAAGCATTTTTAAATTCCTTGATTAAAAAAAAATATTTTACATTAAATAATTAAAAACGATTTAAAAATTATATACAGGATAATTATTAATAGTTGGAACAACTATTTACCATAACAGATGACTTACTGACTGCACTCCATGTAATTTATATGGAGTAAAGTCCATTATCTTTTATGGTAAACAGTTGTTCCAACCATTAATAATCACCCTGTATAACAATTTAAAAATATAAAATTTTAATAAAAAAATAATCTTATTCGCGGGGATCAAAGGGGGACCCCAAGCATAGCAATCTAGCGCCGCACGCTACGCCGCTGACTCGACCGTCGTTCTTCTGTAACAGTACTATAGGTACTATGCTGGAAATCTTTAATCATCATTTTCTCGAAAATGTCTAATATCCGCAACTTATTGCTTTACAGTAATTGCTTACAGATTTGAGTGAATACTACACACCCATAAAAATTTATTAAAATCAGTGACGCGTTGGTCGAGGGCTCTCCTTGTAAATTAAGTTGAAACTAGTTTCACTAATCATTTGTGATATTTCTAGCTACAGATTAAATGTTTTTAATTAACATCCGCTAAATTGTTGTTCATTCTTGGTTGACCCATCTTGGTTGATTAATTTTTGTTTAAAATAACGAGCAAGGCATCTTGATCTTTATTATAACATTTTGAAAAGCTCTTAAAGTCAGCTACAAGAATGTACAATAAAAAATGGGAATGTTCATTAAAAAATTTCAGTGACTTTTGCAACACTATTCAAAGTTACTAACATTGTCATGTAATACGTTTTACTTAAAACTTTACAACTTTTATATTATATAACTTATAACTTGAATATTTTTTATAAAACTTATATTTTCTGAGATATATTAATAGAGATATATTTCGGTACTTTTCTTGCACTATGTATTACATCATACTCCTAAAAGTTAACATTTACACACAGCATATAAGTTAACCATACACACGTACAAGCTTGAAAAATGAGATAAATATAAAACAAAATTGTAAACAAGAAACAACACATACACGTGTTATATTTTCTATAAATTCACATGCTAAGATATATCCCAACAAAAATATTACTATGTAATGTGTTATTAAATATACAATTACATATGCATGTCATCCATTAATCGGATTTAGTAACATTCGCAATTATAATTACTAACATAATTACTAAAATAAATCTGATTTGACGACATAAACCCGGATTTAACTTTATACGATATTTTGCATCAATGGTTATAACTACGGATGTCACTAACTTATTGTTAGCAAACATTTTGATTATGGGATGTTGACAAATGGGAAACAAATATCACCGGAAGCATAAAACCAGGGCCTACTGTATCCCTTATATGATCTCCAATGTGAACTAAATCTGAAGAACATATTCTGCAGACAAATGCAAATCTTTGTCTTCAGAAGGAAAAATAGATCAATTCCTTGTATTAATTTTTATAAAATTAAAAATTGTACTATCAAAAAATACATCTCATTTATTTGTTTTTAATCCAATTTTGATACTCGTCTTCAAGATCATTTCATTAGAATATATGTAAGTGAAAAATATTGCTACGACTTTTATTCCATTATGTTTTTATTTAGGAGAAATAAATTCCATTACACCTATCGACGATGCAATGTACTATTCGCGACTTTCATGAAAACAAATCTTTTGGGTCAATCTGTCATCAATACATTCAATAGAATCGCTCGCTATCGACTGCCAATCTCTCATGTATTTTAATTATGAGATGCTGTTTGATGTTTACTGACACTATTTGTAATAACAAAACTGCTTGCCATTAACAGTATAACAATATATACATCTGTTTACTACTAATCACCATTCTGTCATGTATTTTCTTAAGGTTGTTGCATTTTGATGGATGTATACTAACAGAACTAGCAATAACAAAGTACGTTACGCGGCTATTACAATTGTAAAAAATATTATAAAAGAAATCCTATTAATGATAAGTGTAAATGTAGTGATATACCTAAATATAATAATTTAGGTGCATATTATTAACACACTGTACTATTATACTAGCAAGCATATATTTTAAATTACTTACAATACTGGGTTTTGCCTGTATAGAATATAATAAAAAAAAAGTATTATCTTTTGATTACAAATTATGAAAAGTAATTTTCATAAAACAATTAAATATCTCTCAAAATTATTATAAATCAGTACACACAATTTATTTTTAAAAAATTACACGTGTCATTTTTAATTCCAAAGCAAAGACGTAGAGAATTAAACAGACGAATTTCTATATTTGTGGCATTTATTAAAATTACTCATATCAATCAATAATAGTGATTAATTTTATTTTCTCTTTTACCTGAAAAGCAGAATATCTTCCTGCTCGTCGCGGTCGATTATAGGATGGAAGATATCGACGAATTGGATCTAATTCGTTGATGTGCAGAAGACCAGCAGTGAGTAATTGTGCAATTACGAACATAGCTTGATTCCATAGGTATATCGGCGTAACTTGTTGATCCACAGACTTAGGGCTTCTTCCTTCCTCGCTGGGTAGCCGATAAGTGCTACATGGTTCGTTTCGTTCAGTTTCTAAATTTTCCACAGGTACATAATAGCACATGGGAATTATCGGATCTGTATCAAACAGAATAAATCTTATTTGTGATTCGTAATTATTCATAATTATACAAGGTGTTTACTCATATTTTGTAAAAAAATTCCTTGAATATTTTCGAATTATACAGGAATTTTATTACAAGATTAAATTAGAAAATTTTTTATTGCAATTTTAAAGTAAATTTGTTCTATTATATCTTTAACGTTTTAAAATCAGTGACAACAAAACTTGAGTTTTGAATAATTTAAAAAGGTATTGAAAAAAAAATAATTCTATACTGCACGAAAGCTTGCAGAAACATGTAACGTTATAATATTGTATACTGCAGTGCGATATTATAAAAACGCAGTCATCAGACCAAAGAGTCGTACGTTTACTTTCTGTGTTAAAGAACCGTATTTAAATTTAAGTCGATAAAACGATAAAATCTCTCGAAAATCCATGATGTTCAAGAGTAAAAAACTAATTTATGAAAAACCCAGATTTTAATAATTACCTTATATAAATTATCAAAAATGATTTACAAGATATTATTTGTATTATAAGCAGAGTTGGGAAAGTTAATTTTTGAAAGTAACTTTATCGTTATTCATTACGCATTGAAAAAACTAACTCTTAGCATTATCATTATTCAAAAAGCATCGAATCATAATATCCACTACTTTTCTATGAAATTTCGATAATTTTTAGAAAGTCACCTACAATTGTCTATGTTGCTAATTGACCAATTTAACACAAGCTTTATGTGATTATGATTAATTGTAACATAGTCCAATGTAAACACTTCTTTTTGTAAAGATATTTTCTACTTTGTTGCGCTATTTTTTAAAAGATATTTAAGATTTTTTTTAGGAAAACAGGAAAATTTTTAAAAATTACATTTTGTCTTTAGTTATTATTGTTTCAAGATAGTTTCTATTACGTAATGAAAAATATAAATAATTTAATAATGGATTTATTTGTTTTCAGCATGGTTCATTGATGATCATAAATTTCGAATTTTATACTGTACATTGCTGTACATTTTATACTTATACTGCACTTATACTGCTGTACATTTTGTACTTATACTGCACAATATAAAAAATTATATTCATATGCGTGTATATGTATATGTATACACACACACACACACACACACACACACACACACACACACACACACACACACACACACATATATATAATTTACACACACGCACGCATGCACGCACGTACGCACACACACCCACACCCAGCCACACACACGCGCGCACGCACGCACACACACAAATATAACGTTAGAGTATCGGTAGTTCTCTAATTAAAGGGTATCAGTACTTTCCTAACATTCTATATTTTTCATTGCATTTTCTTGTAGTCGATTTCGAAAACTTTTCGAAACACTATAAATAAGTTTATTTTCGTTAAGTACTTTTTGAGTTATGACACTTAAAAGTTACAGTACACTGTAGCTCTCAAGCCTCACAACTCGGAAAGTACTCAACAAAAATACTTTCTTGTAGTTTTGGAAAATTCTTGACATCAGTTATTAGATTCTGGAATCAAAAATAGAGTATTTCATTTAAAAAAGGTAATGTAATTTCGATGTGACGCCATCCAAGTAGTGACGTCACACTAATAAAATAAATAACTAGATCTTTTAAAATCCAACAATTTTTGTCTGAACATATTTTTGATTGAACTTAAATCTGCGAAAGTAAAAGGGGTGTACGAGTTCTGAAACATCCTGTATATATACATATACAATAAATATGTATAAATATCCAGAAGCACGATACTATCTTGCGTATACATACATACATACGCTATTTCAATAAAAACAATTGTGGCTATGGTTAAAACCAAAATTATTAAGGGATTCCATTGAGAACCGCTGTTTTTTTTTTTATGTATTTGAGCATTTATTTCAATGACAAAATGTATAAATATCTCAATGGAAATGATCTGTCAAAATATCATACCTCGAAAGGTATGACTTTTTCCCACTTTTCTGGCAAAAGTTGAATGCCGCGACAAAAAAATAATCTGTCTTCTGAGTCAATCCATTCAACAACCCAATTTTCGACTTCGCCATAATTACAGAAGTGTATATATCTTCCATTGCATGTTGCATCAATCGGAACAGATGATAATCGCTTGGTGCCAAGTTCGAAGAATACGCTGGGAGAATCTCTCATTCGAGCTCCATCAGTATTTATTTCACGATTGTAGCAACATGGAGTCAACCGTTATGATAGAAAAAAATCAATGTGATGCAATTGACAGTCGTTTTTGCATCCAATTATCATTCAAACGCTCCAATTGTTGTCAATAACGTTTGGCGGCGATTGTTTTGTTTGATTCCATAGTTCATACGACACCCCCCATATCCCAGTAAATACAGAGCATTGCTTTATGACCGTGAATATTTTACTTTGGAGTCAATATTGATGGTTGGCTAGGATCAACCAATAATTTTATGCGTTTGTCAAAATAGATCCATTTTTCATCGCCGGTTACAATACACCACAAGAAACTCTTCTTTTTTATGCTTTTATGCTTTTTTATGCTTTGCAAGTAAAGAAATTAAAATGTTTAAACGAATGAAAATGTCATTTTCCGTTAATTCATGTAGCAGCCATTTACCTTCTTTCTCAATCTTTTTTACTGCTCGTAAACATCATGAAATGGTCGACTATGAGCTGTTAAGGACGAGATCCGATAGCGCACGGTGCGATAGCCTATCAATCATCTTGATTTATCTAACTCAACCAATGGAAAAACTCTAGGCATCGATCGCTGTGAGTGGTGTGCTATCGGGATCCGCTCTTTTTCGATTGACCTGGCCGTTTGTCGTGACAGTCACAAACATCATTTTTGAATCATCGAAACCAGTCTTTATATACTGTTTCCAATAGAACAGATTTATCAGTTTCCGCAATCGATAAGTTTCAACTGCACTTTTTTTCAAATCAAAGTAGTGTAGAAGTACACATTGGAAAAACAATTTATCACGTCCCATTTTAATTTAGTTGTAGAAAAGCATAACTGTAAACAAAGGATGGTGTTTGTTGACTAAATTTGAATGGGAAATGTTCACACTTCAAAATGACATAAGTAACAGATGTATCTAACCGCAGTACACGTTGCTGGAGTCATCTAGACATGGACAACGGCTTTCAATACAACCACCTATCTTAATAACTTAAAAAAAATCGAACTTTTACAAAGATCGAATGAATTTATTGTTAATAAATTATTGATGTTTTTTATTAAAATAGAAAATTAATTTTTTTAAGTAATAATAAAGACAAAAAGTAATTTAAAGAATATTTATACATTTCCAAAAAATTTCTTAAAAATTTTCTAAAACAAAACAAAATAAAGTAGAAAACTCTGCAAAATAACAATGAAAATAACGATTATATTCATTATCGTTAAAAATAAAACTGCGTTATTATTACCAATAAAATAAAATATTGTTACCGAAAAAATAATTCTAACGATAAAGGTATTATAAATGACATTTTCAGCCTTAATTACAAGTTTGGATAAAGATGAAATATTATTTATCAAGAACCTCCATTCAAATCCTTGTGTACTCTCGCTTTCAATAAATTTTGATATTCTTCCACTTGTTCCGATAGACTCTTGAATACACCATCTATTATCATGAAGATGTAAAACAACGGCCATTCACATTCGATATTGTCGAAATCCTGTGATGAAAACATCAGTTATATATTTTTAAAATTTATAAAACTTTATCTAAAAATTGACAATTGTTGTATTTAAGACCTTGATTTCTCCTGATTTATAATATCGTCGAAGTTTATCCTCCAGCACCGTTTTATAACCATCTCTTCCAAATCGTTTAAAACCATAATTGCCTTTTAATCTACGAACAATGTTTGCTTTCGTTTCGTTGTATAGTACCTCCTCATGAGTTGCAAAGGCAGGGAAAGATATTGTTGGTAACAAAGCCACATCCACACTCTACAAAAATTACATATCTCTTGTAAAATAGAAACTCAATATTAGAAATTAAAAAGTAAAAAACAGTACTCAAATAAAAACAAAAGGCAATAATAGCCACGCAAGGTCTTTATGCAATAATTAAGAGAAAGTAAGATAAAGTGAAACTATTTGTGCTCTCTATAAGGCACACATAAAGTCTGATCGTTAAACTAAAGGTAATTGTTGGAAAAATAATAAAAATTTCCTTCATTTTTATTATAGACCATTTTGAAATATCTTTCACCTGCGTTGAACTTACAAGGGCACCACACACAACCCGGGTCACCGATTTTGATGAAACTTTACAGTTATGTAGTATTAGTATAGAAGTACTAAATGCTAAACGGAGACGATGCACTACTCAACCTTTGACGTGAAATCGTTGTTTGAATTTCACCATATAGCTTTAATACCGTAACATTGAAGGAGTTTGGCAAGTAGCAGCGTGGTGTGGCGGACAGCGCGAGCGCCTATAGTTTTGCAGGTCGCGGCCGTCGCGAGTTCGAGTCCACAAGGTTTTTTTTTTTTTTCTTTTACCCAGTACTCTTATTATTACAATATATATACATATATATATATATATATATATATATATAAAATATATAATAAAATATATAATAAATAAAAAAAAAAAAAAATTGGATTTAAATTGGATTTATAAAATGTTCGTGGTGTAAATCAGTTTTATGTTTTACTTGTTTTTATGATTATTATCACCCGAAAGTGTGCAAAATTACAGAGCAAGACGAATAAATTCATTTGTAATTGTTTTTGTACTTACACATAAATAAATATGCATATTAACTCTCACAATCAAATATATCATATAAATATCTCGCCATCCATATAAATCTATGTGTGTATATATATATATATATATATATATAAATGTATATAAAGTAAACTAACAAAAGTTCGAATGCAGAGAAGATTTTTTGCGTATTATTATATCTATATCTGTGTACTATTTATTATATATTTTATTATATATATATATATATATATATATATATATATATATATATATTGTAACAATAAGAGTACTGGGTAAAAGAAAAAAAAAAAACTTGTGGACTCGAACCCGCGACGGCCGCGACCTGCAAAACTATAGGCGCTCGCGCTGTCCGCCACACCACGCTGCTACTTGCCAAACTCCTTCAATGTTACGGTATTAAAGCTATATGGTGAAATTCAAACAACGATTTCACGTCAACGGTTGAGTAGTGCATCGTCTCCGTTTAGCATTTAGTACTTCTATACTAATACTACATAACTGTAAAGTTTCATCAAAATCGGTGACCCGGGTTGTGTGTGGTGCCCTTGTTAGCAGAAAATAAAAATACATTGCTTTCTTGCCGAATTTTTCAAATCAAATCACCTCCTGTTCCAAATTGGATTCCCTATTTTTGTCGATTTTTTAACAGATTTTAGATTTTTTTAAGATTTTAATGTAAAGTAAATAGCCTTACCTATATAGCTAATGACCATTTGAAATAAAGGACGATGACCTTCCGTCCTTTATTTCAAAGGACAGTCTTTTATTTCAAGTAGCTGTCCTTTAAATTTATTTATTTCTTAAAAACTCAATTTTGTCCTTTTTTTAAAAATTATATCTTTTATATTACAATTTTGTCCTTTATTTACAAAATTACAATCTTAATTTGAACACAGTTTGTCTCAGAAAAGGAAAAGTGAAGTTAATTCTGATACATTAAATTGCTATTGGCACTTCTGTGAATTTGTTCGATTAATTTAACTAGAGGTTGTTGAAAGAAAAAAATGTTTCAAAAATTATAGAATTTTGTTAATATTTTCCTGACTCAAACGCTCCTATTAAGATAATGTTATCAATAACAAATAATATTTGAAATAGAGAAAAAACCCAACTTGAAGTTGACACTCTTGAAGCACTCTGGTATTATTTATACAAAATGCAATTATAAAATTGTTTAGAATTTCATAATTTTTTAAACAATTGTCATCATTCTTTAAAACAAATACTTTTTTCTCAGGAATACATTAAAAACTCATAATTTTGTTAAAAAATATATAGGGTATAAATACTATTGTTAAAAATGTATTATACATATAATTTTTCTTATATAATTATATATTTAGTTAAAATTCAGATTGATTCAGATTCATTTTGTTTTTGTTATTTTTAACCTATTCCAAATTTAAAAAATTTATTCCAATGCAATCAAACCAGTTTAAAATTATTAGAAATTTACAAAGTGCCTTATTTTGATATACAACACAAGAAAATTTTGAAATGCTTCGATTCCTAACTACCATAAAATGGTTTAGAAACATTAGGAATAAACCCTTAAACCCTTAAAATTTTGTCCTTTATTTTCTCGAAGAAAATATCGTCACCGTATATACAATAGCCAACTTAGCTGAGATATTTTTCTAATTTTTTGCTAAGTCAAAATTAAAAGCTATCAGATTCAAAGTAAAAAATATTTCTAAACATTAATTTAAAATATTGGACAATTTCAAATATTTACGTAAGTACAATAAAAACTTAAAAAAAAAAAAAATTTAGATCATATTAGATATATGTATTTTATATATATATATACACATACATACACAAGGTGTCCTGTAACGCTTCATAAATATTTTAGGGGGCGAAAGAGGATAAAATTTTGAATTAAGTTTTTTTGCCAATTTTAGCTCAGATCATTATTTACCGAGTTATTAACGGTTAAAGTTGATCAATCAGATTGCGCTCAACCGGAGCGCCCAGAAGCGTAGCGTGCCGTGGGACTCCTCGTACTGTAAACATTCTCCTAATTAAAATTTTATTCTAATTTTTCTTATTAATAAATAAATCAGTCAATCAATCAATAAATGGGTAAATAAATAATCAAATAAATAAGTAAATGAGTAAAAATAAATTACAATTAGAAATTTATTCAAACATTGATTATTTTTGATTCTTATTTATTATTCATTTTGTTATTTGCTTATTTGTTTATTTAATTCAATTATTTAATCGATTGGTTGATTCAGTTACTTAGTTTCCATGGCTAACCTTGTAACGATGAGAAAAAATTAACTATGTTTGTCATGGGTATAAAAGATTATTGGGGGAAAAAAAAATTATCAAAATAAATTGTATAATAAATAATTTGTTAAACATCTTTAAAAAATGTTTTGACATGTATACGCATGATTATTTTGTTTTATTGTCATAGAAACCGATGAAGCTATCCGTTTTTATTTAAAATCAGTTTTTTAAGAAACTCTTTAATTTGTTTAAAGAGGAACTTTTTAACAAATTGCTTGTAAAGCAATTTATTTTGATTATTTCTTGTTAGCATCCTAATATTGGTATGTAACGAACAATTCTATCTTTTTCCTTACAATTCGATCACGTTATTAACGTATAATTTTTTCTTAATTATCGCATTATTATTTTAAATCAAAAATTAAAATTTACAAATACGTAATTAATTAAATTCTCGATTGTCACAGTAAACAATTTTTTTGCTAAATTTAACATACATATTTTATTGTGTACCAAACAGTTTACTCAAATTTTTTTGTTAATTAAATTCAAGATAAATACATATGTTAAAAGGTAACACAAATATTATGTAAAAAATTAACACCTAGAAAATATAACAATGACATAAATTGGAAACAAATTGTGAAAACACATTTCTTCAGTAAAATTAATATTAATTTAACATTTTGGAACTGTATTATTTGAATATATTATGTTAAAATTGTGTTATACTTTGGTATTTTAAATTTCTTAAAACTAAAATAACATTTACAGATAAATGAACAAATAATATTAAAATAATGTAGCTTTGAAGTAAAAAAATTGTTTATTGTATAAGTGACAATCGAGAATTTAATTAATTACATATTTGTAAATTTTAATTTTTGATCTAAAATAATAATGTGATTGTGAGGAAAAAAGATGAAGTTGTACATTAATAATGTGATGTAAGGAAAAGTTGTCGAATTGTAAGGAAAAAGATAGAATTGTACGTTACATACCAATATTAGGATGCTAACAAGAAATAATCAAAATTGTTTATAACCAATTTGTTAAACAGTTTCTCTTCAAACAAATTAAACAATTTCTTAAAAAACTAATTTTAAATAAAAACGGATAGCTACATCGGTTTCTATGACAATAAAACGAAATAATCATGCATGATACATGTCAAAACATTTTTTGAAGAAGATGTTTAACAAATTATTTATTATACAATTTATTTTGATAATGTTTTTTTTCAATAATCTTCTTTTATACCCATGACAAACATCTCGTAGTTAATTTTTCTCCATCGCTACGAGGTTAGCCATGGAAACTAAGTAACTAAATAAACAAATCAATTAAATAATTAAATTAAACAAACAAATAAATAAATAAATAATAAATAAGAATCAAAAATAATCAAAAATTGAATAAATTTCCAATTGTAATTTATTCTTACTCATTTACCTATTTATTTGATTAATTATTTACCCATTTATTGATTGATTGACTGATTTATTTATTAATATAAAGAATTAGAATAAAATTTTAATCGGGAGAATGTTTACAGTAAGCACGAGGAGTCCCACGGCACGCTACGCTTCTGGGCGCTCTGGCTGAGCGCAATCTGATTGATCAACTTTAACCGTTAATAACTCGGTAAATAATGATCTAAGCTAAAATTGGCAAAGAAACTTTTAATTCAAAATTTCATCCTCTTTCGCTCCCTGAAATATTTATGAAGCATTACGGGACACCCTGTATGTATATATATATATATATATATATATATATATATATATATATATATACATATATACAGGGTGTCCCAGAAAGCTCGCATCCCATTTTAAGAGCAGATACTTTGGAAAATTCTAAGAAAAAAATTCTAATACAAAAATGTCGAGGGTATAATGGTTTTCAAATTATTCGCGATTAAAATTTACGAATCGCTGAGCTGACATTTTGCGCGCTCAGGCATGGTGACATGACAAAGGTACCACAAGGGTACCTCTCGATATTGAGATTGTCATATAAATACGACATTTATATTAAGAAATTACTACTATAGGAAACATATTTGTACATTACATATGCACAATTAATGTTTTCAACAAAATATCAATTTAATAACAAGATTTACAATAACCGTTGGGTCAGCTGTCAAAATAAATTTATTACCATCTTCATATGATAAGAACTTTTATGGTAACATATCGATAATATCAATAATTTATTTACATTTTTAACTATTAAAAATGTAAATCGGTAATAACCTAACCATAAAAGTTCTTATCATATGAACATGGTAATGAATTTATTTTGACAGCTAACCCAACGGCTATCTTGTTATTGAATTGATATTTTGTTGAAAACATTAATTGTGCATATGTAATGTACAAATATGTGTCCTATAGTAGTAATTTCTTAATATAAATGTCACTGCGTATTTATATGACAATCTTAATATCAAGAGGTACCCTTGTGGTACCTTTGTCATGTCACCATGCCTGAGCGCGCGAAATGTCAGCTCAGTGATTCGTAAATTTTAATCGCGAATAATTTGAAAACCGTTATACCCTCGACATTTTTGTATTAGGATTTTTTTCTTAGAATTTTCCAAAGAATCCGCTCTTAAAATGGGATACGAGCTTTCTGGAACACCCTGTATATATATATATATATAACCTAATTATATTTTTTCTTTTTTCACAAACAATATTTAAAAAATAAATAATAAAATAATCTAACGTTACATTTATAAATTTATAAGTTTATGAACATATTGATATATGTATAAAAATACACAAACTATTTTTATCAACAATTCATAAAGTGAACTATTGACTTATCTTAACTTTTGTCTTTAAAACCATTGGCTTGTGATTCTCAGTTTGATAGGTGGATTAAAATTTATTATCTGGCGTAATAAAAGCATCAAAGAAAATATTAAAATCGATGTACTTGTTATTGATATAGGCCAAATTGCTTTTACCTTACAAAGAGTTTTTTTTTCTTATCATTAAGACATTGATAAAAATGATGTTGGTTTTTTGCTCGATTAAAACATTTTACTCTATTTCGACCGCGCAAAATACTGTGTTCACAAATATTGGCAGAAAAATACGTATACTTAATTGTAACCAAACTTGCAATGATTCATAAGGCTTCTTCCTAGACATTAAAATCTACAGTGTTGCTACATCGATAGAAAAAAATCAGCGTATGAATTTTTTTCCATACCTAGTATATATTCCTCAAGCAATTATTTGACCTACGTTTCAATCCCACATCGGATCATTTTCAATGTATGACATAGTTCAATTTACAATAATTTACTGCATTCTAAATCACAAACGGACAATGGTCGTAGAATTTTCGCTATCATTTGTAAATTTCATCAATATTTATTCGTATGTTATTGTTACAATAAGTAGTGTAGCAATAGTCTGTGCAATGCATTATCAACACAATAAAATTATGGCTTAGTGTGCTTTATATTACTGCGTAACGATTCCATTCAAAATAAGATGACAACATCACGCTGTACGTTGAATTAGGAGATAAAAAATGTTTGGTTCAGAGTTACAAAATAAAAAAAATCCATTTTTCTTATTGCGTCGTACGTACTATAGCTTTACACTTCATTGTAATGACAACACATGAATATTAATAAAATTTACGAGCAACGACAACAATTAGCCATCGTCCCATTACAATTCAGAATACATTAAATTATTGTAAATCAAACTACATGTAATTTTCATACATTAAAAATGATCCAATGTGGGCAAAACGTCTTTAAAAGAATTGAATGAATAATAAATATATTACAATTTAAACAATTGAGTAATGAGTGTCGAGATTTAACAAACAATAGATAAAGGCAAATAAGAGTCTCGCGCGGTTATTGTTGCGCAAAATCAAATATATTTATTAATTATGTTAACGTTTTCTACATTAGTACATTTTGACTCTGCTTTGGAGTCATCTTGAACGACAAAATCAACAATATTAGCCTTTTCTACTCAGATTGTTTAAGTCATCGTCATTCTACCATGCAGGTGAACCATTAGCAGTTTGCAGTACCGAAGTGATACTCTCTCTACTGCGTGTCGGAGGAGATAGTTTGATCTCCCTACAATCCGATGTTTTTACGTGAAATACACTGATGTTGAGCAATTATCTAGTGACTCACTCCAAGTACGAAGACCCATGATGCCAAGGATAACATCAATCTTTGGCACTTTAGATAAATTAATAATCTGCTTTGCTGTCTTGTGATGCGTGTGTACGCGATTTAAAAATTAGTAATTTAGTATTAATACTATTAAAGAAAAAAGTTTTATTAACTCGAAAATAAATTAAATGTTAACGCGGTTGCTCAAAAATATTTTTACCTTAGATACATTATTAAAATTTTCTTTTTATATTGGTATTGTATACATATGCATATACATATATACACGCAAATACATACGAATAGTGTGAAAAAAAAAAAAACAAAAAAAGTTCATTTTCTACAATTTTACTGTTTTGACTTGTACAAATTTCATTTTATTATATTAATTACTTTTTGTCCTTAGTTATTATTTTTACTCCTTTGACTTTTTATTTTATTTATTTGCTTTTTACATTTTTACTATTTTGACTTGTACAGCTTTCAATTTATTATTTCTATTACTTTTTTCTCGTTTATTATTTTTATATTTTGACTTTTAACACTTTTAGTTTAATTTATTGGTAGTTGGTTCATTTTAAATTTTTACATATTGTGTTTATGTTACATTTTGTGCTGTTTTACCAGATTCATGTTCCAAAAACGATGTCTTTATATCGTTTTTGGAACATGAATCTGGTAAAACAGCAAAAAATGCAACATAAACACAATATGTAAAAATTTTTGTTAGAATATATAAGCGCATCCCATATCTAGTGCTTTAGTTCATAATCTAGTTCTCTTATAGTTTTTCTTTTTTAGTATGCTTACATTGGCATCTCTGACTATATCTTCATATCCACTTTGTGTTCTGTCTATAATAAAGATTAATTATACTCTTACGTTCGTTTTCGTTTATTGCCCTGACTTCGCATAAATTAACAATTTTAAATAAAACAACTACCACACGGTCCTCGAGATTATCTCTTAGATTAAGGCGATTCCAACATATCTTGTTGGTACGTTTTTGTAAGCGGATGTCGCAGTTTCACATTTGGTAAGATTTTAATTTTTCAGTTAATTTAATTCGTCAAATTTGTGATGAGATTTGTAATTTTAATGTTTGTTGTTATAGATATTAAGTTTTGTACTGAGGAAGACCGTTGATTAAAGGTCGAAACATTTACTTATTTAATTTGGTATTTGTTCTTGGCGCACAACACACAACACTCATTAAGCTCGCCTTGCTGGAAGGAAAAAAAAAGTAACACCATAGGTTTGTAATACCAGTTAAATTTTAAAAATGTGTTTTCCCTAATAATGGCAATGCTATTCCCTAAAAAAATTGGTACTGTTATTGGTTCCCCTATTTCTATTGTAAATTATAAACGTGAGCAAAATATGTAATTTTTATTGTCCGACGCACAATTATTTATTTATTCAGTTTTTATCGACCAACTCACAATTTTTTACTTATTTATTTATGTGTGTTTTGAATTTTACTGTCTGACTCACAATTATTTATTTATTTAATTATTTATATACTTAATTTTTAACGGCCGACTTAACTTATATAGCTTTATTTATATTTATAATTTATTTGAACCTGCCTCTACATGTATTTATCTGTTCCTCGCAACGGAGTTACTTATTACTTGTGCTTATTTCTTTTACGACTTATATTTATTGTTTTGAGTCTACTTATACTTGTCAACTAC
Source organism: Solenopsis invicta (assembly GCF_016802725.1). Lineage (NCBI taxonomy): Eukaryota > Metazoa > Arthropoda > Insecta > Hymenoptera > Formicidae > Solenopsis > Solenopsis invicta. The sequence continues at coordinate 2,555,847 of NC_052664.1, read as the reverse complement.
AATACTTGTCTGTATTTGTAATCGGACAGATCTGACGCTCAGTGACTTAAATATCGGCACTGTAAAAGCATCACAAGACAGCAAGGCGGATTATTAATTTATCTAAAATGCCAAAGACTGATCTTATCCTTGGCATCACGGGTCTTCGTCGACTACTTGGAGTTACTAGAAAATTGCTCAATATCAGTGTATTTCACGTAAAAACATCGGATTATAGGGAAATCAAACCATCTCCTCCGACACGCAGTAGAGAGTGTTACTTCGAGACTGCAAACCGCTAATGATTCACTTGCATGTTAGAACGACCAAACAATCCAAGTAGAAAACGCTAATATTGTTGATTTTGTTGCTGAAGATAACTCCAAAGCAGAGTCAAAACGTACCAATGTAAAAAACGTTAACATAGTTAATAAATATATCTGATTTTGCGCAACAATAACCGCGCGGGACTCTCATTTGCCTTTATTATTTATATTACAATTATTGCACGAAGACTTTGGTTCATATAGCTCTTTTTTTTATAAAAATTTGTCTGAATATTTTATACAATAAAATTGCTTACTTTCGAGCTGGATTCTCTTGGAAGCATTGTTTCAAAAATGCTACGATTACGATTGTGTGCGTCAATATCAACATATATCACAGACCAAGATGCACCTTTTTCGCCGAATAAGTTACAGCCATTAATCGCTTCCAACGCACTTTTAGCCATTCCAATAGAGCTGGCGTGAATTTCGGGCGTTCCATCATTATATCGACTCCCACGTTCCCACATACCGTAATCTGGTGTACGGTATGCTCTTTCGACATAATATACTAAATTTTGCACAAAGGCTACTTCATCTTGTGTGTATATAATTTGTAGCCCAGAGGAAATCATTTGTACTAAGAATATCAGATACAAAGATACGATGTCAATCTACATTAGACAAAATAGATATTTACAATAAATATTTTCAGCTGTTATAATATATAATAATAATAAAGACGTTATATAATATTAATTATGTATATTATTAGAGTATATTATTAGGGTAATAAAAAATATGTTTAAAAAAATCTCGTTTTAAGCACCTAAAATATGTTTCATAAGGTTAAAAAAATATGCTCTTAAAAAGTTACATTTTATTTCAAAACGTTTTTGATATTACCTAAAGTGCTTATAATGGGAAACACATAACAATAAACTTATTAAATTTTTATAATTTTTATATTTCTTATTTCTAAACATTTAAAAACAAAAAGATTAAAGACATACATTATTATTTTAGGAAAAAGTAATCCTAAGCTTAATTGAAAAACAAAGTAAAATAAATAAAAATATGTTACAGAATATAGAACAATGCATTATGAAACACCCTTATATCTAATTAATTTCTTTATTATTAAAAAAATTATGCTCTAGTATATTTTGATTAATTTAGTTATTACATAGAATTATATTATATTATTCTATATTATATTGATAAAAAATTCCACGTAAAAGGGATCCACTTAAAAATAAATTGTTTGGGATTTTTAAAATGATAATAAAAACTTAAAATGTTAGTGGATCTATTGTATAAGGTTAATGATAAAAAAAAGTAAGCATTATATACCTTGCATCAAAGATATTGAAGGCTATCGTTTAAATTGAAAAGTTTTTTGTTCTTTTTTTAACATTTTTAGCTAAAATTAAAAAATTTTTTAGAAACAATATTTTTAGAATTTTTCCCGTACTTTCAAATAAAAATATTGATTTTAGTGACAAAAATTTAATAGTATCAAAAAAAGTAATTTTTTAGTTTTAAATAACAAAATGAACAATTTTATCCATTTTTAAAAATCTGAAAAAATTCTCAAAAATACTTCAATATATGTAAAATATCGCATTATAAAGCAAATTTTGTGATCGCAATGGAATCCTCTCAAAAACAAATATTTTTTCCAATACAAAATTATAATTTCAGCTAGATAATATCAATTTTTATTGGCCAATTATTTAGTACTACGTAAATAACATATTTCTAACATAAATAACATATTTCTAAAATAACTATAAAATAAAAAATAGTTATGACATCTGCATTACATATTATTTAGACTTATTTATTTTTTTCTTTATTTTTTTTGGAGTCTCGTTCCTCATCAAAAGTCTTGTTCCTCATCAAAACTGAATTTTTTTTTTAATTAATTGATCTTTTCTCGCAAAAATAATTGCATGATATTTTAATGTACCCGGAATCGTTTTCGCTAATGCGAATCTTGGTTCCAAAAACTTACTTAATTTGTCGTGATTTGTCTTCGAGCTAAATATAATTGTTGTTTTTCATATCATTTTTAACCAACGTGTGCAATACCTCAGCCTGAGAATTACACTTCCTTGCAAAGTAGCTTTTCTTACTAATAGTTTAAAATTTCCATCAATATCATCACAGAGACTTTTCCCATGTGCTGTAGTAAAAAAGTGTCATTCGGCCGTGATATCAAAAAATCTCGCGCATAGTAAAGCAAATTATAATTCTTAAATTATAATTATTAAATTAGAATTTGCTTTACCATATGCGTGATTTTTTTGGTATCACGGCCGAATGGCACTTCTTTGCTACAGCACATGGAAAAGGTCTCTGTGATGGTATTGGTGGAAATTTTAAAGGATTAGTAAGAAAAGCTACTTTGAAAGGAAGTGCGAGGAAGTAATCCTCAATGCTGAGGTATTATACACGTGTGGCTAAAAATAATATGAAAGAGACAACAATTATATTTAGTTCGAAGACAAATCACGACAAATTAAGTAAGTTTTTGGAACCAAGATTCGCATTAGCAAAAACAATTCCGGGTACATTAAAATATCATGCAATTATTCCTGCGAGAGAAGATTGCAATTAAAGCTCCTGACTCTTCAGCCGAGAACTCCGTGTTGACGGTAGCGACATTCCGTCGCGGACAAAATTAGAACTAATACCCGTGAAACGTGACAGATTGACGATGAGATATTGTCGTGTATGTCATTTTGTTATTATATGTTTTATTGTAAAAATATGACTTGTCTTGTATTTATCAAATTCGTAAAAATAAAACGCGAGTAAAGTTTCTTTGAATTTTATACATAAAAGTACATTTTTCACTCCTTTCAATAGCTATCCGTGTGTTTACCTATAGGCGTCATTTTACCTACTTTTTACGACTATTTACTGATTGCTAAAAAAGGATAATCGTTACCAATATTTAGAAGTGTTTTAAAGTCATCTGATTAATGTTTTATCCAAATTGGTTTTATTTACAAATGGCATGTTTGACAAAAGTACGTATCATTTCACGTAATTTCTGGCTTCTGACGCCACGACTTCAATATGGCCGCGGCGAGTAGTCAGTCTTAATTTAAAAAAAAATTCAGTTTTGATACGAAACAAGACCTTTTTCCAAAAAAATAAAGAAAAAAATAAATAAGCCTAAATAATATATATTGCAGACGTCACAACTATTTTTTATTTTATAGTTATTTGTTAGAAATATGTTATTTATGTAGTACTAAATAATTGGCCAATAAAAAGTAATATTATCTAGCTTTTGGCTAAAATTATAATTTTGTATTAAAAAGAATATTTGTTTTCGAAAGGATCCTATTGCGATCCCAAAATTTGTTTTATGGTGTAATATTCTACATGTATTGAAGTATTTTTGAGAATTTTTTCAGATTTTTAAAAATGGATAAAATTGTTCATTTTTTTATTTATAACTAAAAAATTACTTTTTTCAATACTATTAAATTTATGTCACTAAAATTAGTATTTTTATCTAAAAGTACGAGAAAAATCCTAAAAAAATCATGTCTCTAAAAATTTTTTAATTTTAGCTAAAAATATTAAAAAAAGAAAAAAAATTTTTTTAATTTAAACGATAGCCTTCAATATCTTTGATGCAAGGTATATAATGCTTACTTTTTTATCATTAACCTTATACAATACATCCACTAACATGTTTTCATTATCATTTTAAAAATCCCAAACAGTTTATTTTTAGGTGAACCCCTTTTACGTGAAATGCCTCATGTATACGTTTCATTAAAATCATAAATTCACAATCGGAAATATTTCCTTATCAGTATGTAAGTATCTACTATGTAAATGCTGAATGTTTTTAATCATTTCTTTATTTTTATATTCGCAAAATTACCAGCGTTTCACAGAGTGTAACAATTATACTAGTTTACAATTATTTTGAATTAAAGAAACAGTTTATAGATTATACTAATTAACAATTATTTTGAATTAAACAAAGAGTTTATAAATTTTTGAATAATTACTAAAAATAATGTCACAAATCAAATTTCACTAGCACTAGTTAGATTTCCAAAATAATTAAAATTTTCAAATTTAATATAAAAAAAAATTTTAAGAAACAATACATTATATCGAACTGACAAAATTAAAACACACGAATAGAAGGCCTTTGTCATTCACAGCGATTTTTGGTGCAGAATAATAATTTTTAATTTTTACAATTTCCAACTTAAACTGCGCGTTGCATATTCGTCAGACTTAAAACACAGTCATGAAACCAGAATAGTAATATTAATGCTTTTAGAAGCATATATAATATTCTCCTTCTCCAGAAAAACTGTATTTTATTGCGAAAAAAATTGCATTTTACAATCATCCAGGGTTCGAATCTAGACTTCCTGAATTTCGAGCGGATGTCTTATTACTTCGACCACCGAGACATGTAAAGATCTATTTTTGCAATAACTAATATAAATTAAATGAATGCCCTTTTTTAGGTGACGTATACTAAACAATAAAATGTTACATCGGGCTGATAAAATTAAATTTAATATTACTATTCCAACTTCATGACTATTTTAAGTCCGACGATTATGCAGCGCGCAGTTTGAGTTGGAAATTGTAAAAATTAAAAATTATTATTTGACACCAAAAATTCCAAACTGCTGTGACTGACATAGGGCCTTCTATTCTCGACTTTTTAAAAATTTTAAACTTTTGTTAAAAAAATTAATTTTATCTTAAAATTCGAATTAGAAGTTATTAATGTATATACTTTATGAAATACATTTTTTAATTTCAATATCTTACTTTTTAGCACTAATATTAGGAGTACAAATTAGTTCGGTCCGTTTCCAAAACATGGCTCTGGCTGTTATGAATGTGTCATAGCTAATGAATGTGACAGCTAATTCTGGTGGTTTCAGAGAGGTTAGACATCTATCAATAATATTCAGTACATATCGCTTTGAGTTTCACACAAAACTCCTGTTTTTTACTGTGTTGAATATCTCAACTTTTGTGTTAATTAAGCAACATTCGCGGGAAGTTTTAGTTTTCTTCTTTAATTAGAAGAAAATTGCAGCTGAAGAGCATCGAATGCTGGTAGAAGTCTATAGTGACAACGCTCCAACTGATAAATCATGTAGGGAATGGTTTCGACGTTTCAAGAATGGTGATTTCAGCGTTGAAGACAAGTCTCGCTTTAGACAGCCAAAAAAATTTGAAGACAAAGAATTGGAGGCATTACGATAAAGATCCGTGTCAAACGCAAAAGGAGCTTGCAGAATCATTGGGAGTTATGCAACAAGCAGTTTCCGTGCGATTGCAATCTATAGGAATGATTCTCAAGCAAGACAATTATTCTGCTGCATAATAACGCTCGGCCTCATGTCACAAAAGTCGTCAAAACTTATTTAAAAACGCTCAAGTGGAATATTTTACTGCACCCATCGTATTCGCCGGACATTGCTCCATCTGATTACTGGTTGTTCCGACGGATGCAGCACGATTTGGTAAAACATCAGTTCATTTCTTTCACAGAAATCGAAAATTGGCTAACTTGGATCGCCTCAAAAAACAAGACATTTTTTCGAGATGGAATTCGAAAATTGCCTGAGAGGTGGGAAAAAGTAGTAGTCAGCAATGAATAATACTTTGATTAATCTGTTCATTCAATTTGTTCTGAAATAAATGCATTTTTGACCACAAAAAAACGGACCGAATTAATTTGTACTCCCAATAAATATCGAGTTTTGTTAGCAAATTTTCCATTTTTAACAATGAAGGCATACATTATTATTTGTAGTTTATAGGTATCAATATACATATACAGTGTAATTTATAGTGATAGATTCTATATATACGTATGTAACATTTAATATATTTATGTTACACAATTTACATATAAATTATATAAATAACTACAATTTATATGTAATGCGTATCCTTACATGCGCGTATGTAAGGATATGCATGCAAATGCGTATATACTTTATTCCATTCTTCATAATTATGGCTAACAATAAAATAAAGATATCGAAATAGAAAAATGCATTTTATGGATATTAAACAATACATTCATGACTTCTAATCAGAATCTCCAAATAAAGTTCATCATTTGTACAAGAAAATTTTCAATATCGTAAAGTCTTTCTTTGCACTTTAAATTTTAATTATATCAGAAACCTGATATAATTATGTTGGTAAAAATTGGTTTGTGACAACGCATTTGTTGGCATCCAAAAGTCTATAGAGAAACACATCGTCTGGTTCAAAATATTTTTTGTTAACTAGTATTGTTATTAAATGCTTACTTGTAAATGATGATAATCAGCATCCTTATAAATTTCATCACCGGTATCCAAATGGAACTTGCAGTGCAATGCAAAACGATCGCATTGATTTTTTTTAAAAAGTTCTATTCTGGAAGATTGTTTTATCCAACACTCCAAAATACCTCGCATGCATTTTATCGCAGATTGTCCCAGTTCATATGATTTCCCACGATCGTCATCTATACGTCTATATGCTTGATACAGACTCCATATTGCAGCCGCACAATATATACTTTCGCGCACACTGCCGACGTTCCGATCACTTGAAATTTTTGGAAACAAGCCAGTTATGCAGCTCTGATAGCGCAGTAATTGTCTCTTAACGATTCCATAATAGATATCTAGTTGTTTGACGGTGTCCTCATAGTTGGATATCTTGAGAAACATATCGGCGTCTATGTCTATCATACTGCCGTGTCGTATATTTCTGACTTGCGTGATTCTATAATATAAGAATAAAATTGATAAAAACTTTATTGAAAATCCTTATTTGTATCAACCATTTCTTTTAATATGACAAATGACAAACCTTTTTGCATTCAACAGTGTTGTTGATGAAGTAGTCATTTTATCCAAAATATGTAAGGAAGTTATTTTTAGTTCAATGTGCACACCTGTAAACAAATTCCTATGTGTACATGGATATATTTCGAAATATACATAATAATAAACCAGACATTTATACTATATACTAGACTGCCAAATTACCTCAAATACATTTAAAAAAATATGTACAAAACATGTACGCCTGTGTAAATCAAAAAGTACAAGCATGCGCGTTCCAATATTATTATAGGACTTTTTTTTAAGCTATCCCGGAATTTACTGAGATTATCACTCAGCAAACAAAAATGAATTAAAATAAATTTATTTTGATATTTTTGAATTTGCGTTTCAGATTTTTCGAATCCATTTAAGGCTCCTGACCCCTCAGCCGAGAATTCCGCGTTGACGGTAACGATATTCCGTCGCGGACAAAATTAGAACTAATACACGTGAAACGAGACAGATTGACGATGAGATATTGTCGTGCATGTCATTTTGTTATTATGTGTTTCATTGTGAAAATATAACTTGTCTCGTATTTACCAAATTCGTAAAAATGGAACACGAGTAAAGTTTCTTTGAATTTTATACATAAAAGTACATTTTTCACTCCTTTCAATAGCTATCCGTGTGTTTACCTGTCTGAATAGGCGTCACTTTACGTGCTTTTTCTGACTGCTAGGCAAAAAAAGATAGTCGTGACCAATATTTAGAAGTGTTTTAAAGCCATCTGATTAATGTTTTATCCAAATTAGCTTTATTTACAAATGGCATGTTTGACAAAATTATGCGACCGTGTGTTTTCCTGTTTCAATAGCTTCACTTTACATGTTTTTTACGACTATTTACTGATTGTTAGGCGGAAAAAGAATAGTTGTGATCGGTATTTAGAAGTGTTTTAAAATCATCTGCTTAGTCTGTTTTATCAAAATTGGTTTTATTTACAAATGTTTGACAAAATTACGTGTCATTTCACGCAATTTCTCACTTCTGACGTCACGACTTCAATATGGTCGCGGCGAGTACTCAGGAGCCTTAAATCCAAAAATATGAATTTAATATGATAAATAGCCCATTTCGTATTTTAACTCATTTGAATTAAAAAATAATATAATGGAAAATCCATCCAAATTCGAAATGATGCATAGAGCATTTCGTATTTCAATCAATTTGAGTCTATTTAAATTCAAACATACTCGGAGACTGAAAAGCGCAAACTAGGATAAATTAAAATAAATTGCAATTTTTAATTAATTTTAATTTATTTGCTAGGCATAGACATATTAAAATAGACTCACAAGGAGATGCTACGAATTGTAAAATACGGAATCAGAGCCTTAGTTTATTTGAAAGGAGGGGTTAAAGATGCAATCAGAATTCAATCATTAACACACTATTTATTATCTGCGCCAAAATTTAAAAATATGCTACAATTTGCTCGGTACGCGTCAAAGTTAGCACATAAACGCAACATTTTGTAATGTGAATCAATTATGTTTTCCTGTAAACCTACATAATATTAAATGTTCTTGTAAAACACGTTATTCTTTTATACAATGTTTATGGTGTACAGTCAATTTGTGTTTCCAATGCTTTTACGTAAATTTTCACCCACAACATTATACAGCAATGTCAGAATTGTATAATGAATAAAAATAAATAAATAAACTTGAATAAATATGCAAACTTTTTGATTATTACATTATGTAACATTTTGTTACATATTATTCGTTACACATTATTTATGTAACAAATAATATATAGCAATTAATATCTTGCTAAAAATAATAAAAATTATTTACAATTGATAAATGTAGCTATTATTAAAAAAAAAAAATTGGCATTGCAAGGTTCGAACATCTCTCTTCACGCGGCCGCCAAGAGCAAAATAGGAAGTACGTCTTAGTCTCCTCAGCCACCGCGCTTCATGCTTTAACCTACCGCGCGGCAAATGCCAAACTTCACATAGAAATTTCTTGGAAACAAAAGCCCATGCACTTTTATACCCTCTGGCACTTTTTATACCCTTGACCCCTCCTTTCGAATGAACTAAGGCTCATCTAATTCCGTATTCCACAATTCGTAGCCCTCGTCAGCATTTATTCGAAAGTTGAAATTCATAAGTACTGTAAGAAGTGAGAAAGGCAAAATCTCATCAGAGAACGCACTTTTCTGTCCTTTTCTGCGTACACATCATTAGATTCGTGTAGGACTACGATTCAAGATATCAAAAAATGTTTTATACAAAAGACTTACAATAAAATTATCTCTTCAATCAAGTTACTAAAATTTTTAAAAAATAATTATTTATAAAGATTAAACAAATTTTTTTAAAATAATTGTTTAAAAAATTATTTTAAAAAATATTATTGACATGAATAAATAAAGATAATTTTATTGTATAAAACTTTTGTATAAAACATTTTTTGATATCTCGAATAATTTTCGAGATATGACGGAAAAAGCTGAAAACCGCTATACACATAAGATGATTTCACCTCTTGAAACCGTATATTCGCCGCAACTGATATTTCCTAAAATCATCTAATTATATTATCTAAATGTATGTAAAGTTTTATTAAAACCGAGATGTGACACTTTGCAATGTTCCCTTGTAAGTGCATAAAATTTCGGCATTTGAGCGGCCGCCAATTTAAATGGGGATGTCGTAACAACTTGAAATTTTAGGAGTGTGTTTGGTATTAGAAAATCTTTCAAATGAGCCCCCACTCGACCCTTAGTTCAATTTAAAATTTTCAACCGCTCTTTTACCCCTCTTTTACCTAGGGATGAAGGATAATCGGTATACATGTGAAGTTAGAGTATCTTTTTTGATAAATCAAAATACGTATTTTACCGTTTTTTTATATTTTTATTTTTACAAAAATTATTTAGAGATTTCCACTTTTGATAAACCGCGCGCGCGTGTGTGTGCGTGGGGCAGATCCCGATTAGAGACCCTATAATAAGAGTCGCGCCATCAGGCGATCTTGGCAAAATCCAGTGAGCGAGAAGTATATATACTTTTAGCTCTTTCTTTTTTTAATCTAGGTTAAAGAAAGAAAGAGATAAAAGTATATATATTCTCGCTTACTGGATTTTGCCAAGATTGCCCGATGGCGCGACTCTTATTATAGGGTCTCTAATCCCGATAGCACACCAGCACTCACAGCGGCCGATGCCTAGAGTTTTTCCGTTGTTTGGATTAAATAAATCAAGATAATTGGTTGATGGACTATCGCACCGTGCGCTATCGGATCCCGTCCGTGTGCGTGTGAATGTGCGTATACATTTTTATATTTATATATGTATATACAGGGTGATTCAGATCGCGTTTGTATTCTTTATAAAAAATTTAAACCAATATTTTAATAGCAAAATGTTGAAAGGTCAATAGTTTTTAAATGGTGAGCGTTTAAAAATATCCAACCACAGAACGTCATGTTCGTACTGTCAAGGGCAGCGCGACCAAGCGGCCGTCCGGGCGCTTTGATAGATACCGTCTTTGACTATAGAACTATGGACTATCAGTTGGCCATTTCTCGCTGTCTTCAATATAACGCGTGTCTCCAACGGTTAAAAAAGTATAGAAAATTGAAATACGAAGTCGCATTTCACCGGTAAAATAGGAAAAAAGAGAGAGATGAAATATGACATAACATTGCGTTGTTTTATTATACTTAGCAAAGTTCAAAACCATTTATAATACATAAATAAAATGTGCAAGAAAAAAAATGCAACTTTATGTTTCAATTTTCTACCATTTAACCGTCGGAGGCGCGCGTTATGTTGAAGACACAGTGAAACATTGTGAGAATAGGAAAAGTGGGGGTAACTAGCAGTCCATAGTTATACAAGGTGTCCTAGAAAGCTCGGATTCTTTTTTAAGAGGGGATTTCTTGGAACATTCTAAGAAAAAAATCTTAATACAAAAATGTCGAGAATATAATGATTTTTAAATTATTCGTGATTAAAGTTTACGAATTACAGAGCCGACATTTCGCGCGCTCAGGCATGGTGACACGACAAGGTACCACAAGGGTACCTCTTGACATTGAAGTTGTTATATAAATACGAAGTGACATTTATATTAAAAACTTATTAGTGTAGGAAACATATTTGTATATTACATATACATAATTAACATTTTCAACAAAATATCAATTCATTAACCCATAATGTTATGATAGCCGTTGGATCAACTGTCAAAATAAATTCATTACCATGTTCATATGATAAGAACTTTTATGTTAATATATCAATATTTTCAATATTTTATTAAAATTACTATTAAAAATGTAAATCGGTAATTTGATGTAAACGCGATAATGTCAAATAAATATAATTTGATATGTCTAAAATCAACTTTATCAATATTGAATCTTTTTCATATTATCGCATAAATTATCAATATTATCGATATATTACCATAAAATTTCTTATCTTATGAACATAGTAATAAATTTATTTTGACAGCTGATCCAACGGCTATCAAACCATTTTGTTAATGAATTAATATTTTGTTGAAAACGTTAATTATGCATATGTAATACGTTTCCTACAGTAATAATTTTTTAATATAAATGTCACTGCATATTTATATGACAGCCTCAATATCAAGAGATACCCTTGTGGTACCCTGTCGTGACCCATGCCTGAGCGCGCAAAATGTCAGCTCTGTAATTCGTAAACTTTAATCGTGAATAATTTGAAAACCATTATATCCTCGACATTTTTGTATTAGAATTTTTTTCTTAAAATGCAAAGATTTCCGTGAAATCTCTATTAACGTTTTGAGTTCAATTTAATTGACAAAAAATAATGTCAATTGCAAATTCATAAAAACGTTATTTATATAAGTAAAATATGTTTTTAAAATACATTTTATGTATAAACAAATAAATAAATAAATAAAATTTATAATTAGTATTTAATGAGATAACGAGACAATCAGGTACATTAAAGCTGATGGAGCAACTGATATTTATGTTAAATTATAATTATGTTAACAATCATAGAGTTTATAATAATTATAAACCACATATAAAACTATATTTTATCTCATTTTTTTGTTACCAACATGTGTTTTCATGAGATCAGTGCTTTGAAATAATTACGATCCTTCTAAATAATAAATTTAAAAATCTAATCTAAATAATAAAATAAAAAAATGATCAACCTTCTAGGAAAACAATATTAAGATAATCTTTGTGATTTCTTTACGTGCCTAATCTAAATAATAATAAAATAAGAAAATAATCAGCCTTTTACAAAAACAATAAAAAAATTAAAAAGTAGAGAAATATTTGACCGTTAATGAAACAACCCAACTTGAAAGACTTCTACGGTCGCAGCTTCATGCTTGTTTTTATTTGTGTGATTTTATATACCTTCCTCAAATTCAACTGTACGCCGAATTGTTTTTTCAGTCATAACACAGCTCTACACAAATTAAATATTAAAAACTTAAGAAAGAAAGCAGAAATGAGAAAATTTTATTAAAATAATTTTTTAACTATAAAAATTTAGCGCTGCTGGATAAAAAAAACAATGAAAAGAATTGACAGAAAGAATACAATGAATGTAACAGTTGTAAGATATGCGTTATAAAAGCAATTAGAAGTTACAAATTAAGTTTCTTTAACATTTCAGTAACACTGTAAGTTATTATAATTTTCTAAGTTACTATTATATTTTACATTAGATTATATTTAGATATCTAGCAACGCCAAGTTTAAAAAATTTTTTATTTTAATAAAATTTTCTCATTTCTGCTTCCACAGATTAAATGTTGTATGTTCCATTAAAACTTTGTCTTTCGTTTATATGTCCACATCCTAACAAAATAAGAATCGATATAGACAACTGCATATATGCGATGGAGCAAATTTTTTCGGGGTAACAACATATCCCAATAAAAAAAAATCAATAAAAAAAAATCGCGATAACAATTAGTCCCATTCGACACATGTAACATCTTAATACAATTTTTTGCCTACATATTAAAATAGACGAATAAACATTAGTACATCATATTTCTGAATGTATATCCATCTACATAAACACACTAAATAATAAAGCAAAATAGACCAAAATTTACGATAAATAAATATTTACTTCCTTGAACAAGCATGTCTTTACACAAACCGCAATGTAGGTCAAGTTAAACGTTACTAACAAAGGGAAGATCAGGTGATTCACCCTTCTTCTTCTACGATTAATTATTTTAAAAACTAGAAATTTAAAATATTGTTAATATTATTTCCAATTAAATTTTAAATTTAAACAATTTGAAAATTTAAATACGTTGCCTTTATATGTTATCTATTTCAAGTAACTTATATATTATTATTACTTATTTATTATTTTTAATATTATTACTTGAATTAAAATTTCGTTCAAATTAAATTTAAATTAATGTTTAAAATGTGATATTAAATTAAATTTTCTGTTTTAGAAACTTGCATACTATATCAATATCATCAAAATAAACACTTATTAAAAAAAATATGTATATATATGTGTATGTGTGTGTGTGTGTGTGTGTGTGTGTGTGTGTGTGTGTGTGTGTGTGTGTGTGTGTGTGTGTGTGTGTGTGTGTGTGTGTGTGTGTGTATATATATATATATATATATATATATATATATATATATATATATATATATATTGCTCACTTACGAGAGCAAATCCAGATCTTACAATTGTAAAGTAAGTACCTAACGCACGGAATCAACTGCACTGGTTGGAAAAATAGTTACCAGGAAAGTACATATTGCGCGCCGCGATATAGCCAATTTTCACAAATTTATTACTTCAAAACTAAGGCCTATTCGATCAAACGCCGAGAGACGTAAACTTTTTTTATCTTTAATTAATTAAAAAAATTGGGGTCAAAATCTCAAGGTAAGTTACCTGATCTCCCCTTGTAAGATGGTTGCCGCAATGGCGTAAACGATTGTTGTTTGGTGACGTACTTAAAACATATCGCTCTCTTTTTATTTTGAAATTATAACCGTCGTAACAACGTACCCCAGGAACATCTTACCCCGGCCTCGCCTATCAAAAACAATGTTTTAAAAAATTTACTTTTGAAATTTGCATTAAATATAAATATTCCTTATTTAACTCTTAAACACATAAGTGGGTCTGAGAGACTCCATATGAAGTTTTGAACGCTTGCTATGTGAAGACGGAATGAGATAGGAGGTTCGGACCAAGACGTAAAAAAAGTTTGAAATCTCTTCTTTCGATTGATATGGTTGATCAACTTTTTTGGTCAACTAGAATTCGAACGGCAAGGCAGCAAAGTTTTGTTAGGATCAATGCGACCCATATAGTGTGTTAGTGAAACTTTTTTTGTGAGTATTTTACATAAAAAAGCTGGACAAAATACGTTCGAACAAGTCGGTTGCATGTTACTCGCATACACTCTGTTTAAAGTTGGAATACTATAAAATGCCGTAGAAAAGAGAGTTTTTCCGAAATATATCATGAAACATATCAATTTTCAATTTTAGGCACAATTTAATAAAAAATACCTCATATTCGCCTTGTTACACAAGTACATTTTTTAATAGAAATGACAATGATATAATTTTTTTTGAAAGTATGAATCTTTAGCTTTAAAACACTGTATTGTAAAGTTCTTCAAAGTTTTTTGTTGCAAAGATATGATTTTTTTTTTACGTGGATTTTTAGATGCCCAAAAATACCTCATATTCTCCATGTTACATAATTATACTTTTTAAAAGAAATAACTTTGCCAAATTTCATTTTAAAAGTGTGACTCTTTAGCTTTAAAACGCCGTATTTGAAAGTCCTTAAACGTTTTTTATTGCAAAGATATGATTTTTTGAAGGAAAAGTGGATTTTTAATCAATTTCTTATTTTTGCTTAATGGTTTTTCTTTTATAACTTCACAATAAATTATTTTTCGGCAATGCCGATTGTGCAGTCACGCTCCTGAGATTTTGAACTTTCGTTTAAAAAAAAAACCGAAGAAAAATATTAATTGTAATCAAAGTTATAGCTTCTCAAAGTTGAAAAAGTCTCCCAGACCCAAAAATGTGTTTCCGTATTTTACAGGATCGGTGTGTTTAAGGGTTAAGAAATAAAATGAACAAAAATCCAAATTACAATATGAGAGAGAAGGTGAGGAATACATTGATAAAATCAAGGTAAGCAAATAATAAGCTAGATATATTGTTACTACAAATTACGTTAAACATTTTTTAATGTATTTTAAATAATATTTAAAAAATTTTAGATTTTATATATATGACTAAAAAAATATGTTTTAAAAATACATTTTATGTGTAAATAAATTAATAAATAAAATCAATATTAATTAAACTATTCGAATCTTGCTGTACAGAAACTTAAAAACAAATACATTTCAATAAATTAACTTTAATAATATGTCTATAAAAATTTCTCGTGTTGATAAAACAATCTCATCGCAAATCACAGAAATCCTATATGAGCGATTCAAGTTTTTGAGATAAACACTCAATTAAATCTGAATAAATAGTTAAATAAATAAACAAATAAATGATTAATAAATAAAAAACAAATAAATAAATATTAAAAATAAATAATTACATAAATAAATAACAATGTTTCAATAAGTTTTAAGCAATTAGTAATTGGAAATTAAGCTAATGAGAGTCAGCAAATTATATTAATATTGTACAGATTATTTATTCATCTTTGAATTACAAATTAATATGTTTTATGATATGTGTTCGAAATGGCCACTATCCAATTTCAATGCACAATTGAGCATGTCTAACAAAGCTCTGTCTTAATCATTCTAACATTTCAGGTGTGATAGTCGCAAACGCTTCAATAATTCGATTATTCAGTTCCTCGATAGTATTTAGGCACGCAATACACGCACTCTTTTATAGTTCCCCATAAAAAATCAAGGGGTATTCAATCAGGTGACCTTGTTGGTCATGCTCGAGAACAATCCACATATTAGGATATTTTCTGTTCAATGTATCTCGTGTGCGCTTTACATTATGTGAAGGTGCTCCGTCGTGTTGGAACTACATAATACGTCGCTCCTCCAATGATACATTTTCAAGTACTTCTTCAAGTACTTCTTCAAGCAAATCTTAAGACAGAAAGTAACTGTAAATTGTCCATCAATTTTTGCAGGAAGTTCGAATAGTTCAATCTGCATATACATAATACTTTATGGTTATTTTTTTAACATACTATATAACTCATCTATTTTTTCAACATACTACATAACTCATTAGTTGTTCCACAATTATTCTTTAAATTATCTAACGTTATAGACGATATGTAAAAATGTAAACGTGACAATAAAATGACAACTTTAAAAAATTGGTTATATTAATTTTCTAACTAAACATAACGCTAACTGCAATGATTTTACCAAATGTTAAAATATCTACCGCAACAATAAATGACGTAAATTTCCAAGTTTAAAAACTTACATTTAAATAATCTTAAAATGTCAATACATTGTATTTAAATCTTTAAAACAAAATTATAATTTAATACACTTTTGAACTGCCAAGTAAACTGCATCAATTTTTGTGTAACTAAAATTATAATTAAAGATTTAAGAATAATACTAAATTAATTCGAGTTTAATTTTAATCCGTAATGATCATTAAGGGTCCAAAAGACGCCACGCTAACTTTAAGGATACACAGACTATTCAAAATCGAATAACCTTCTATAAAACTAATTTTTATCTGAAAGTATATTATCCTAAGAATACACTCCTAAATTTTTATTAAATTATCTCAAAAATTAAAAATTTTATAAATATTTTGTAAAGTCAAATTTTGCAGTCTTTTTTTTTTAATTTGAATTTCTTCATTATGTTAAATTTACCTAAAAGTATTGTAAAAAGCACGGTAGTGATAGCCGATGACGCCACCACGTACAGTAGTCATGCAAGCCTACGCGGTTAGAGAACAGCGCGCGCATTCATCTAAAGATGACATAGTGTTCCGATTCGATGGAGCAACGTGCCTGTTCCGAAAATGTTCGTTTCCGGAGCAAGACAGAGAGCGGATACTCAGTTCTGCCGGCGCCAAGCGTACACGTTTCGCACGAGAGTCTGTCGTAGCCGTATTACTCTGTCGGGTCGAAATACTTGTACTGATAATAAAGTGATTGCATTGTTTGGTACGAGTGAGCATTCTACGTCATTGATCCAATCTTTCCATCCCTACGCACTCAAGACAAAGACAGTGATCGCAGCTAGTCTCGGAAAGTCAAGTCAAGATTCAATTCCTGAGATCTCATTTCATTGGTCAGTCGGTCATAGCTAAAATCGAGTCAAACAAACTTACAGTATACTATCTTAAGAATACAGTCCCAAATTTTTGTTGAATTATCCCAAAAATTAAAAATGTTATAAATATTTTTGTAAAAAAGTCAAATTTTGCATTTTATTTAAATGTTTTCATTATGTTAAATTCTAATTTAAAAAAATTATTGGATAAAAAACTGACTTCAAGGTATGTCCAGCAAAATTTTTGCGATGAAATATCAAAAAGCTGACAAATGGCGACTGATTTTGTGCAGGGGAATCCAATAAACTCTATGTGACCGTTATTTGGAAGTGTGATCATTACGGGTTAAAATGAAATAATGATAAATTCAAATATTTTTGAAAATAAAGTATAAATTCTTAATCTTTAAAAGCAAATAAACGTGCATTTTGCTACATTATTTTAAATGTCACATTATTATACAATATTTGAAATACGTATTGTATTGCATTCATTGCTTTATTTCTAATATAACAAAGTACAAGGTAAAGTATTTATTATTATAACATTTATTATCATAGCATTTATTATTATAACATTTATTTTCATTAATACTTACCATAGAATTTTTGTGTATGCCAGTCCACAAGTTAATGCTGAATCTGTGTTGATAATTTCTAATGTTATACACATGTGGATTTTCGTCGGCATAGAAATGCAAGTTATGTGTATTAACAATCCCTTCTCTCGTAAACATCGACTCATCGGTAAACATAATGTTTTCCACAAAATGAGAATCTTCTCTATGACGTCCCAGAATTCACATACAGAAATTTATTCTGTCATAATTTAAAGGCATTAAATTCTGCACACGTGAAAAATGGTACGCATGCATCTTATGATTTAGGATTCGCTGCATTATTAAAAATGACAAATTAAGCATTTTGGCGACATTCCGAATGCTCCTCGATAGATCGTGTTCAATTGCCTGAAGCTTCTTCATTTGCCACATTTCTAGCACAATGCTCAGGGCCATTTACTGCCTGTGATGAGTTTAGTGATCCAGTATTTCTTGCCCGATTTATTAATCGCAAAATTACACTTTTATCAAGATGTCTGAGATTCAAAAAACGTTCAGCGTATAACATTGCAGAAGCTCTTGCGTTTCGTCCACACTCACCGTACAATATCATCATCTCACAATATTCTTGAGCTTAATACTCCATGATTGTAAATTTAAAGGCTGTTTTTGGATAATTGATTTCTGACATTTCTTTATTTGCCATGGCAACTTAATATTATACATAGAGAATTTATGAAAACAAATGTACATCATTCGATATGATTCGTCAAAATTTGCAGAAGAGTAGCAGTGGATTTTTGTGGAAATAGTGCTCATTTTCTTCTCTCTGCTTCTTGCAGACGTACTGCAAGATTATTCGTCCAATGTTTTCTAATTTTCAGATATTTTAATAAAAATATAATTCTGCAATTATTAATCGGCTAGGAAATATTGGATCATTAATCCGATTCAGGGAAAGATAGACCCTAGTGTTGTACTAGAAAAGTGGCAATTAAAAAAGTTATACTTCAGGCAGTCAAAAAAGAATCCAACGAGGAGTAAAAATGTCGCCAATATACATATTTGTGACAACGCAGCGAATCTTAGAAGATAACTAGATACGAGTACATGCGTACGATTTTGCACGTACGCAGTATTTAATACGCATAACTTGCAATTGTACACAGATAAAAATCCGCATGTGTATTATATTGAAAGTTATTAACACAAATTTAACATTAACTTGTAGGTATATACAAAACTTATTGGTAAGTATTACTTTTAATAAAAATAAATGTACTTCATCATTTACTTCGTTAGTAATTGAAGCATTGGATGCAATAAAACGTGTATTTCAAATATTCTAAAATAATGTAGCAGTGCACATTTACTTGCTTTCAATGACTAGAATTTATGCTTTATTTCCAAAAATATTTGTATATATCACTATTTTATTTTAAAATTAAACTTGAATTAAGTTCATATTATTCCTAAATCTTCAATTACAATTTTAATTACACAAAAATTTATACAATTTATTTGATAGCAGTTGAGAGATATATTAAATCATAATTTTGTTGCAAAGATTTAAAATGTATTAATATTTTGAGATTTAAACTTAATTTTTTTAAACTCGATAATTAAAATTATTATTGTGTTAATCAATCTGGTGAAATTATAGTAGTTAGCGTTATGTTTACTTAGAAAATCAATTTAACCATTTTTCAAAAGTTGCCATTTTATAATTGCATATATTTTTACATATCGTCTATAATGTTAAATAATACAAAAAATAATTGTAGAATAATTAATGACTAGTATGTTAAAAAAATAGGAGAATAACCATAAAATATGTATATGCACATCGAAACATTCAATCTTCCTGCAAAAAATGATGGCGCAATTTATAATGATTTTCTCTCTGAAAATTTATCCGAATTACTTGAGGCTATATCATTGGATATATCATGGAAAAGCGACGCATTATGTGATTTCAACACGATGGAGCAACACAATGCAAGAAGCATACAATTAATTTTAAACCAAAAATATCTTGGTATGTGGGTTGACTCCGAAGATCAACGAGGTCACGAGATTTAGTAGTATGGTTTTTTTTCTTACAGAGAACAATAAAAGAACATGTGTATCCGCATGCCCGTAAATACTGTCAATGAGTGATCAAATTTATGAAGTGCTTGCGATTATCACGCTTGAAATGATACAACGATCGAATGAGAACTTCATTACATGTGCTTAACTTTGTGTTGAAATGGATGGTGGTCATTTCAAACTCCAAAATTTTTAAAACATTATTTAAAATACATTTAATGTAATTTGTAGTAACAATACATCTAACTTATTATTTGCTTACCTCGATTTCTTCACTGTATTCCTCTCTCTCATATTGTAATTTGGATTTTCAGTAATTTTATTTCCTAAATAAGGAATATTTATTTATATTAAATGCAAATTTTAAATATAATTTTTTCCTACTATTGTTTTTGATACAATTTTTGTCAAAAAAGTTTTAGAAATGTTTATCGACTGAAGCTTTTAATATTATTTGATCAAATAACTAAATTAATATTGATTTTATTTATTAATTTATTTGTTTACATATAAAATGTATTTTAAAAATACACATATTTTATTCATATAAATAATATTTTTAAGAATTTTCAATTGACATTACTTCTTGTGAATTAAACTAAACTCAAAATGTTAATAGAGATTTTACAGAACCTTTATAATACTTGAAGTTTGGCACCGTGCCGTTTAACGGTATCCGTCAAAGCTCTCGGCCGGCCGCTTGGTCGCGCTGCCTTTGAGAGCGCAAACATCACGCCCTGTGGTTGGATATTTTCAAACGCTTAACATTTAAAAACTATTGACCTCTCAACATTTTGTTATTAACATTTTGGACTTGATTTTTTATAAGGAAAACGTACGTGCCGGCTGTCGCAAGCGATCTGAATCACCCTGTATACAGGATGTCCCATAAAGTTCGCCCGTGGTCTCGTGGGTTGATAAAGCAAGTAAAACTGAGCAGAAAAGTCCTTTACCAATTTTCAATATTCGCAGTAGTTAGCGAGATAAAAATTAATAAAATCGATGAATAAGTGTATCACCGCGCGCAAGAACCGCCCGCCGGTCGCCGAGACGTTGGCAGTCGCGGTAGACGGCGCAGCAAAGAGGGCAAAGTAGGTGCAAAATTAAGTGCTCGCACCAATTGGCAGATTTTTTTTTTAATATTGGAGGGGGGGCGGGGTAGCTTAACGTTAAGCTAGCCCCCTCCCCCATAAAAAAATATATATTTATTATGTAAATGAAAAAACAAAAACAGTAGAATTAAGTGCTAATTAGGTGCTCCACAAAATAATTAAAATAATTCAAAAATATATCACAAAACTTATAAAATGAATTAAATTAAACAGATGCTGGTCGCACGGACGGCTTACAAGAAAGAATCAATTTAAAAAAATTAGGTGCTCGAATAAAAAAAGTACTAATAAATTTGTTTTTTTATATTGTTTAAAGATATCAAATCACCGAATTAGGTGCTCGTTTGGTTTGGCAGAAATTCGAACTTATACATAGGTCGCGCGCGCACGGCTCACAAGAGAAAACTCATCTTAAAAAATTAGGTGCATATTTATGATGAAAATAATAAATATGTGAAAATGTATTTATTATTTTTATTAGAATTATATACTGTACTGTCATTATGACTGCGTCTCGTCGTACGACCCTTTGTCTCGCGCCGCACTACGCGTGGAACGGGCATTTGCGGTGCCGTACTGTTTTTATGATTGAGTCTCGTCGCTCAATTGTGTTAGTATCGCCGCTGTCTGTGTATCGATATTAGTTTGTTTTCTAAGCCACCAATTTTCGGAAAGTTTTCTCGATTGTCAGACGTTGTACAGTCGTGAGGTAAAAGGTTGCAACACATTTTCTTCAATGGTTTTTGGAATGTAGACTTGCTCGAACGGCGAACGTAAATAGTTCTTACCTATGGGTCCAACCAATTACGTTCGCCGATCAATGAGCAAGTCTACATTCCAAAAACCATCGAAGAGAATATGTTGCAACCTTTTAGCTCACAATTGTACACGCAGTGTAGAGATCGAATGCTTGCGTTCGTCTTTCGTTATTGTTCGGTCTATCGCAATATTTTTCTTAGTTTTCTACTGCGTTCATTTACATATAGTCCTGTGTTTACATATAGTCCTAAACCTATGTTTAAGTTCAAATTTCTGCCAAACCGAACAAGCACCTAATTCGGTAATGTGATATCTTTAAACAATATTAAAAAACAAATTTTTTAGTACCTTGTTTATCCGAGCACCTAATTTTTTAAGGGGTAACACCACCTTTGAGGTCCTAAAATGATACCTAAGTTTGGGAATTTATTGTAGACAAATGAATAACTTTATATAAAAAAAGCTTAGAGGGCTTTATTGTACATATATTGACAAGTAAAAAAATATTTTTTAATTTTCTTTCATGCACAAAATAGCGGCGTACTGGCCCATTTACAAAATCGTCTTTTCTTAAAGATGAATTTTTGCGTGCAAGTTTTCTGTGACATGGTTTATGTTGGAACCAAACAAAAAAAATTTTCATTATCTACATATTCAAAATTAAGAAAGTACGTAGGGATTTTTAAAAATATTAATTTTTATCAAAATAGCAGCTATTTATATAAAAAAGTGGATTTTTCACCCAAAAATTTGTTTAAAAAATGCTGATTACAAAAAGAGTTTTCAACATTTCGCAAAAAGCCTACGTACTTCCCTGTAGAATAGTTACAAGATTGTGTTAAAATTTCAAGTCACTCGCATAAAAATTGTAAGAGTAACCTTGCACGCAAATTTGAAAAACTGTTTTGAGAAAAACGCGTTTAAAGTTTTGGTAACTGATTTTTTGTGTATAAAGTTGAAAATTTTTAATTTATCCCTAATCTGCGATGCCTGCCTCATAAAGCGGTCCTTCCACAAGTTCAGCAACCTCATTATATTCCTTTCTTGTTGCTAATAATAATATTCTGGTCTCTTTTGCTTCTTGGGAGAGACTGCGCTCGGCAAGTACGACGCGCCGCGCATCCAATTTTTGGCAATAATAATGACAAGTAGTGCCCACCATGAGGTTTTAAACTTGCAAAATTTTCATTAGACTGTTACAGCCATCATTATAATAACAAACAGCCAAGTTTGTTGCATAAACACAGAAAAACTAATGGCGTCGCATAAACACAGAAATCGACGCTTTCAAAACTATTTACTGATATAGTATAAGTAATAACATCTATATTGTGTTACTAAAAGGTCTATTTTCGGTACATAAATAAGGCCCAAATAACTACGAAGCATAAAGAAGACGGGGCCGCTCCAAATCGCTTGCAGCTGCTCGGTAGGCGCATAGAGACGATTCATTTAATCAGCTCAAACACTATAATACAGTTTGAATTTTGTTCTAAAACTACTTACAGCATATTTTGATAAGTATAAACTAATGATTTAAGCAAAAAAAATTGATTTTTTCAAATCTCAAAGGTGGTGTTATCCCTTAAGATGAGTTCTCTCTTGTGAGCCATGCGCGCGCGACCTATGTGTAAGTTCAAATTTCTGCCAAACTAAACAAGCACCTAATTCGGTGATGTAATATCTTTGAACAATATTAAAAAACAAATTTTTTAGTACCTTGTTTATCCGAGCACCTAATTTTTTAAGATGAGTTTTCTCTTGTGAGCTGTGTGCGCAACCTATGTTTAAGTTCGAATTTTTGCCAAACCAAACAAGCACCTAATTCGGTAATTTGATATCTTTAAACAATATAAAAAAACAAATTTATTAGTAGCTTTTTTATCCGAGCACTTAATTTTTTAAAATTGATTCTCTCTTGTAAGCCGTCCATGCAACCAGCATCTGTTTAATTTAATTTATTTTATAAGTTCTGTGATATATTTTCGAATTATTTTAATTATTTCGTGGAGCACCTAATTCTTAGCTTAATTAGCACTTAATTCTACCGTTTTTGTTTTTTCATTTACATAATATATATTTTTTTAAGGGAGGAGGGACTAGCTTACCATTAAGCTAGACCTCCCAATATTACAAAAAAAATCTGCCAAACAGTGCGAGCACTTAATTTCACACCTCAGCACCTAATTAGTACTTAATTTTAGAATTAATAAAAATTAATTTTGCGTTGGGGGGGGGGGGGCTAGCTTAATAGACATGTACATACACACATTTTTGAATGCATACATGTATTCGTACATGCATGAACAGCGTGTGGCAGACACACGCGATTTAAGAAGTAATTTTTTTCTGTGGCAAGCACCATTAATTTCAATGGTTAGAAATTTTACTTTACACCTTTCCACCCTAGGGAAAAAGTTACGTGATCGACACCTTGGTAGCAAAAAGATAAAAATTTTGGCAATAATTAATGTATTTCAAAATTAGAATGCAAGTGTGGTAATAGTATTGCTAGTATTGAAGAAGTTAAATCTCTTTGATATTGTATTGCATTAATTTACGTTAAAATTTGCATAAACAAAAAACTAAAACAAAGTTAATTTTGAAAAGCTCTGTTTATATTAAATTACAATATAGTTTTTACTATTAGATGACAACATAATAAAATAATTATTACAATAAAGATAAAAAATAAATGTAATATTATATTTGTAAATTAAGTTTATGTAACATAATTAAGAAATATAGCTATTTATTTAGGAATAATTTTTACAATTTTTTCTTTTACATAAATAAATTTTTAACTTGGTAAAAGCAGCAACTTTAAAAGTTGCCGCTGAAGCAATTAGAAATCAATAAAATAAAATCAGAAAAGTATGAACCAAGTTAAATGTATGTGCTTTAGTAACAATTACATCTTAAAATTTAGAAAATATTTTATATTTATTATTTAACTTTTTTAACTAGTAAAAAAATGAATTTTGAAACCAAAACTAAACTTTCACGTATTTAACCTAATACATAATCGCTATGCATGAAAAAATTCACGTGAATTTTCTATGAGTGAAAAGTGAAAAGTTTCACGTGAAATTACATGATTGACCCCCAGAATCATACTTTGCAACTCTAAAAACTCTTGGATAACAAATTTTACAAATTATATTCACTAGAAAAAATGACACAAAGAAGTTCTTTTTAGTTGAGTTGGCATTAATTCAGAGTTTATCTTTCTTCGTTCAATATAAAGGGAAAAAGATAAACTGTAAACTATGTGGCCAATTCAGTCAAAACAAACAGATCTTATAGTTAGTGGCGGAAAAGAGAGAAACTAAGTTCCTTCAAAATACCTCAGAATGTCTCAATGTAAAATCTCAATCTAAAATAAATTTAGATTTTTTAAAGGTCCACATTTCTAAAATTATTTAGAATTCTCTGTCTTATAGAATTTGGTGTCCTGTGATACAGACTAAAATAGCTCAATATGAGTAATTTGACAGTAGCCCAGAAAAGGCCATAATGACATTGGTCTTTCATTCCATGAGATTTTGGAAACATTGTTACATTTCATATGACAAAATCCTTCCAGAATTGTTGCTAATAAAACTGTGAAAGATTGAAATCTTTTTGAGAACTTTTCACAACTGGTGCTGTATAGGTGTGTATTAAATAAACTCAAATGTCAAATTTAGATATATCTTCTACCCTCAATATTAGTAAACAAATCAAAACAAATTTTACAGTATGCTACAAATACTTCATTCTATTTTCAAAAATATTGAATCTGTAATTTACAATAACATTTTTGATGTAAAGGATTTTGCTTTACCTTGTATTGAACAAAATTACAAAATAATATGACTAATACTAGCTCATATAATTAATAAAATGATAAAAATGGTTAACAAACAAATAATGAGCAAACATCAACAACTTAATTAAATGTGAATATATTAAAAGAATAAATCATTCAATTCAAATTAATATAAAGTAAACATTAACATATGAAAACTGAGTTACACATAACCTTTTCCAACAGTATGGTAAATCAATAAATATAAATTTAATAAAAGGACCATTACCTATTTTGGAATAAACAAAACAGTGACATCTCCTGTCTCTTCACAAATAACCAAAAGACAAACAAAGAACAAACATTCAAGCTGAGGATGATACATACATAAAATTATAAAAACTTATATTATGATTTAAAAAGTAAATAAAAGAATATAATATTAAGGTTAAAAACAAACAAAATATGAAGGATAGTCAATAAATAATACAAATTTAATACCACATTTATAAAATTAGCATCATATGTTGGAACATGTTTTGATTAGTCTTCAGATGTGATTATATAATTAAAATAGTATACAAAAAATATTTAGTATTTGTAAAGCAAACCACATTACAACATAAACAATATTAAATAAAAGCTATATAAATTATGATTGAATCAAAAATGAAGTCATACAACTAAAAAACAAAAAAAATAACTGTATTATTATTTTGCTTGAGTAGTGTAAATAGTTTAATATAATAATAAAAGGACAATGTTAAATAAGAAAAAAAGAAAGAGAACAAGTGCAGTAGACTAATGCCTTCTCTGTACTCATTGCTCACTTTTAACATTTATTCCAACTTCATTCTAGAAACCTAGAGTGTCATATTTGCACTAAAAACCGTATCTATCCATTTTAAATTCAATAAAAAATGATTTTGAAAAGAACATGTTTTTTTCTGCAATAACCAACTCAATTATATATAGATTTTCGGTGCTATTAATAATTTTCAGACTGTATCTTATTAATAATTGTATTTCAGCTATGTTGTAATATTTCACTAAACTAATTGAAATATATTTAATATTTAATATTTACCTGAATGATCAACAAACGATTTATTCACCTCAAGTGCAATAAGCTCAGTTTGATACTGTTTGATGACCTTGAATTCCAAAGTCACAGCTAGATATAAAAAAAACAGGTTTGTTCATTTTTTCATACTGGTTGCACATATGTTTGCACCACGGTGTAATTGCGTGGTCCCATAGTGCAGGGGGTCGATTGCGTATTCCAAAACCTAGTGAAAATGGTAAAAGTGAGATCTCACTCGATTGGCTACTCTTCACCATAGTGGAAATGCGACATTTCTCACGTGACATTGCTCGGCAAGTATTTTGATGTCGAGTTCAATCAAACTGTGTCGAATTTGGTCGAGTTTGCGGAGTCTTGTATCGTTTCAGAATGGAGTACCTTTTACTTTTTATTGAGCAAGAGAAAAATGCGAATTAGAAAAAGAATTAAAAAAAGAAATTTAAATTTATTAAGGGCAACTTGCACCAACGCCGATTAACTTAATCGGCTGATTTTTCTATCGGAATTGACCAATCGCATTTTTACCTTAAGTAAAATTGACCAATCACGGTTGACGCTTAAACGGCACTTAAGTTAATCGGCGTTGGTGCAAGCGGTCCTAAGAAGGAGACTGAGGGCCAGTTTCACAACTTAAGCCTGCCGCAGACGATGACTGCGTTCAGCAGACTCAACATGTTGAGATATTCTTCTAGATCATCCAATCAAACTTTTAGATTTAGAAGAATATACCAATAACAGCAAGCGCTCACTAAACTGTTGAGTCTGCTGAACGCAGCCGATACGTTTTTTCTTACTGGATTTCTAAGGCTCAATGCACACAGGACGCGTCAACGCGTTACGCGTGTCGAATAGCCAATCATTTTTTCGTTTTTATGACAAAAAATAAGAAAGCAAAAGAATGATTGGCTATTCGCCATGCGTAACGCGTTGACGCGTCCTGTGTGCATTGAGCCTAACTGGATTTTCTTACTTGCTACCGTACGGGCAATGGTACTGGCAGTGCTACTGGCCGTGGCTTCACACGGTGCGAGTTTTCGTACGGACTGAGCAACTGAAATTTGTTTCATAGAAGCGGCACGCTTAAATATGGATGAGATAGATGAGATGGATGAAATTATTGCAACAGTTGTACACCCAAGGACTTTGATTCTGTCCATGGGGAAATTTTCTAAACTAAGAAGTCACCACTTTCTACATACTCGTAGTTCATGATTAATAAAACGACTAGAGCTTATTGGTCGTTACGTTAATCATGAACTGTAAGTATGTAGAAATATAGCGACTTCTCAGTTTGAAAAATTTCCCCATGGACAGAATCAAAGTTAAGGTACTATATTAAGAGGGAATGTGCATTCGCCATTTTGGCTCCTAGCAGCTGGCGCGCCTTTCAAAGCCAATGATGTTGAATACGTAATGCTGCCAATTCAAAAATATATTATATGACATAACAATTTATATGTATCAAAGTTTTATTTGCAAGTGAATAAAACAACTTAAAAAAAATATATATAATACGTATATAAAAATGTTTTTTTCGCAATACATTATAAAATTAAATATTGTGATACCGACAAATTTTAAGCCTCCCATATTCGAATAGTCTGAAAAGCAACGAAGTTCATCAGGAATTCCAGTTGTATCTTGACATGTTAAAAATTGTTTGCAGATATCACAAATCTTAAGTTTCAAGATTGCATTTATGGTACTTCCGGCAATGTAGTATAATATGGCTGCATCGAGATTGGTATATTGATTAAAATTGACCAAATCTACAGATTCTACTGAAGTGTTACTAATTTGCGAAACATTGTTGATACTTTCAGTGTAACTATCTATAAGATTATCGAGTAAAATATAATCTGAATCTTCCGTATAATTCGAGTTATTCACACTGCCAATATATTGCGAAACTATAATATTTTGTAGAGCTCTGCGTACTCCAAGTGCGTTTGGCATAGCACTAGCCCTTCTTCGAATCTGAGAAAATAAATTTTCTAAGGCATCTTGTGTGGTACGACTTGTTAAAAAAAAGTCATATTTTTGCTGAAAAACATATTTCGTTAAATTTATTATTGAAATTGAAGTTAATATTAAACCTGTATTGAAAGGTTTCCAGCCACTTTTTTCAATTTGCATGTCCTGAACTATATCAATAAAATCATTTAAAAACTGTATTTTTTTATTTTGTTTCTTTTTGTTATAGATGTTTTCCTAACGCGTGATGTGCACATTTTAATCCAGTTACAAATTAGTCGTACAAACCAAGCAGTAGTTAATGCTTCAGATGGTAATAATTTTAACTGTACTGCTGTTTCTAAGCTTGCAACTGTTCTAATATCAAAATATCTAATAGCAGACCCTACATGCATTTTGGAAAAATTAGTTGGAAAGATGTCTATATAATTTAGATGTTGTAACAATCTCAGACTTACTGCAGATTCTACTTCTTTTTTCCATAAAAAAGTAATATAATTTCCGTTAACAACATTAGTTGGTAATTGCTGAGCTTTTTGAATATTTTCTGATAAAAAAATACAATGTGTTTGTGTTGCTTGTTTCAAATTTTTCACTAAATGCGTCTGCAAGAACGTGAATAACTTGATCATGAAAAGAAAATGATGTCACACGATTATTTCTTGAAGCCTCTATTCCTAAACACGTCCACATCGCGCGATTATTAGAGCCCATATCAGAAACGATGCCTTTAACGTTAAGACCTGCATTACTGAGAGATTCTATGACGTTTAGAACGAATTCACGCATATCAGAGCCTTCCGTTCTTGACCCTGTTATTTCAGCAGCTACAGCTTGTTTCCAAGTTGCAGAAAGTTCTCTTGCTAAAACAAGTGTTACATGATTACTTTCACCGCTTGCAGTTGAAGGTAATGTGATTTTACCGTACATTTTTTTTTCACATTTGTCATAACTTAATTTTCCACTTATTTTTAGTTCGTCTATTGAAACTATACAATCTTTAGCATTAGGATGTAACCCATCAATTTTAGATTTCAAAGGATCTAACAAATCATAAAAAATTCCGAAGTCGATCTTAATATTTGCAATTCTTCGCGTCACAGTAGAATAATGAGGAAGTGGATATTTGCAATTTAATCTTAAATAATTATATCCATGAAGTCCGAGAGCAAAACGCATTCTTAAAGCTTGTGATATAGCCTCATTACTCCATTTTATTTTTGTACCGCTTTGCAGTGCTTTAACTTGTTCTTCAGAGAAACATATTTTTTAAATTTCTTTGGCCTTATTTAGTTCCTGTTTTAATTGCATATTTTCTTGCTGAAACATATTGCAATTACAGTTGAACTGTGGCTTAACTGATGCTTTAACATTTTCTTTTTCAGGTACTCCAATAGTATGTGAATTTGATGAACTACTCACTTCAAGAAGAGTGGATCTAAAAAATAAAAAATAAATTTAATAAAATTCATATTTTATAGAACAAAATTATTTAAAGTATTAAATTAGTACTACCGATGAAAACGATAAAAAATACAAAAGTAGATATGAACTTTTAGAAGTAACTAATAAAAATAGAAATTTAAGAGATGGTATCAAAAGTCTTCAACAGCATTCGTACCTTGATTTATACTTTATTCCGTAATTTTTTCTAGAATGAATTTATATTTATTATTATTATTATTAATTTACGAATAAAGATACGGACTGCAAATGAATTTTGTTTGATGCTTATAATTCTTAAAAAAGAAAAAAGGAATATTTCTTACGAGATATTAGGACCATTTGAATTATTTGTAGAAATAGAATTGGAGTGAGCACCATTTTCGTCAGAGCAAGAAATACTTGAATTGTATTGTAGTATCAAAGGAAATTTCATGCAAATAGGATCGGCACTCCTGAAAGAATAGAAAAAATTTATTAATTATTTTTATTTTTATTTAACTATTTCATAATTAAATTATTTTTTAAATTTAAATTTATAACCATATGTTTTAGTGTTAATTAACAATGTTAACAAACTTTAATAACCTATTTTAAATATATATTATATATACGTGTGTAAACTTATTACAGTAATTATTATATAATTAATTTTATACAAATCAATTAAAAAAATTTTAATTTAAAAGACAAAAATAATAGAAAACCTTTTTTGTTTTATATTGTTAATCATTTTTGGCGGATTTGGTACATTAAATAATATTGGTATAGCATTCGGTTTTAATTTTTTTATCCCATCTTGCCTATTCTGTTCAAATTGAAAGCTTTCAAAGTGAATCTGCAAAAGAAATAAAATTAGAACTTAGAAGAAACAATTAAACAATATCTTATAAATGTTTGTTCAGTATTCATAGAAAGCAAATATTTGCTTTCTATGTTTAGTATTCATACAGCAAAAATATTTCATAAAGAATTCACAATCATAAATAATTATAAAAATTTCAGAAAAATTTTAATTTTTCAGAAAAGCTCTGAAACGTCATCTTTAAAACAATTGTGCCTATTTCCACCAACGCAGATTAACTTTGACCTCAGTTCAATTTACTTCTTATCTTTCCAATTCTTAGAATTAAAAAATTAAAGAAAGAAAAAGTTAATCTATATAGCTAGATATTGATAGAAATGGGCATTACTGAAGAATGAAAAAGTTTCTAACTTCAACTTTCATTTCTTATGTATTTTAAATGATTGAAGTAAATAAACATTTATTGATAAATATAAGTGTTAAATATTTAGTGATAAATAAATACAACATATACCTCGCATAATCTTGAATTTGAGGAAGGTATCCATTTGTTACGCCGACAGTTTATAAGCCATTTCTTTCTTCTTTCGCCTTCTTTTGGAAAGCGAAACGTTTGATACCCGGCTTCACTCCTATTTTTACAATTTATTGCACTGCAACCGCCCATTTTATTTACTTAAGTCTATGTAAAACACAAAATTTTATGTAAAACAAAATTAGATGCCTTTACTTTGCTTGAATTCCCGGCACTGACTAGGAGCCAATATGGCGGATGCATATTCCTTCTTAATATAGTACCCTATCAAAGTCCTTGGGTGTACATTGTCGTAAAATTAATATTGCATTATTTTTAATTATTGAAAAATTGCGACAACAAAACAAATATCGCCGACGTTTATGGAGTCGACAGTCAATACATTCTTTAATGCCTCACTTTTACTGTGCTTATTATGGTAATTTGGTGTGTTTATCGCATATAAACATGGTTC
The DNA here is from genome assembly GCF_016802725.1 of Solenopsis invicta. Classification (NCBI taxonomy): domain Eukaryota; kingdom Metazoa; phylum Arthropoda; class Insecta; order Hymenoptera; family Formicidae; genus Solenopsis; species Solenopsis invicta. The sequence continues at coordinate 2,523,817 of NC_052664.1, read as the reverse complement.
CTATTAGTAGGCCTCTATTAAACATAAAATACTTTTTTTGGACTATTTTGAAGTCTTTTTATTTTTGCACGACGTCATGTTTGCGAAGTGAATTCACGTTTGAACTTTGACAACACTTCGACAATATAACCTGGTATAACCCAGTATAACCTATACAGACTACGTCCTGATTGGCTTTCACAATAAACCAGTACAGAATCACGTAAGAAAAATAGGACATGATCTATTACGAAAATCCAGTACGCGAGCCAGTAGCGTAGCCCGTAAGCTACCCATTTCCAGTACGGGAGCACGTAAGACTGCCAGTATAGGAGCACGTAAGCAATCCCGTAAGAAAAAACATATCGTCTGTGGCAGGCTTTAGTTTAACCGGAGTTTAAACCTTTAAACTTGGTTTACGGTAAATATTGTGTCCTACAACTGTCTTAAACCTCGGTTAACGTTGTTAAACTGCGGTTAAAGTTGAACGGCGAAATTCGGGCGTTTAAGGTAGATAACAGAGGTTTAATACTGCAGCGCCACTGCTTTCAGTAATCTTTCGAGTATTGTGTACTTCATGGCTGATATCTCCACGGAATTGTAAAAAGGTTATGTTGCAAGATATGGCTCTGGAATATATGTTATCGTCATCTGACGATGAAGATTTTGTGCAAATAATAAATCGACGCCCGAGAATAATTAGAAGACGACCGTCATATTTTGAAGAATTTGATGACATTGATTTTTATGCTCGATTTCGCTTAACCAAGGAATCTGTTACTGCAGTCTTAAGAGAAATCAAAGAAGAAATTTCTCATAAAACAGAACAGTAAAAATAGTTTTGTAATATTATTAAATTAGTACTTATAGATTACATACTATAATTACGATGACCATATATGTGTTTTTCCAAAAAACAGTTTTTTTTTTATTTCGAGTGGCTGTCTTTTAGATTTATTTATTTTTTTCAAAACTCAATTTTGTCTTTTATTCGAATCTGTTATTCTTTATTTTATGAGAAATTTTTTTCTAATTAGTGTTCCAATGTTTAATGTACTTAATAAAGTGTAAATTTTTACAGTAACAATTGAATTTAATTGTTTAGTTCAAACTGATTTGGAAACATGTAAGAAGAAAACTTTAAAACTTTTAAATTTGTTCATTATTTTTTGCCTTGGTGTATAGAACCTGTAATATCTCATTCCCTACTCTTCGGTAACAACCAATCACACTACTTGTTCTAGAAGAAAGATAAGTCTGTTGAAGTTTCTTTGCATAGATTATAGGTTTACGTAACCTAGAGTTAAAATCTGGTTGTGAAACGCGATAGAAGTTTAACCGTGGCGTTAAACTTACAATTAGTTCAACTAAGCTCGGGTTAAACTCAAAGTTGTGAAACTGGGCCTGAGAGATACTCAGAATCCATTCGATATTCTAGATAATATATTCTAGATAATACATTGTAAAATTGTATAAAGTATATAAATAAATTAATAATTGTATAAGTATATAAATAATAAATAATAAATAAATAATATGTAAATAATATAAGTATATATTGTAAATAAATTATGCAATATTTACGTACCGTTTTTTAAAATTGGTATCTTATTCGGGACACGCGTCATCAATCGTCAACAGAAGAGACTTTAAGATTATTGGAGATTATTTAACTCAGAGGCGACGCACCGTTTTTTAAAGGTTATGTGAAGTATTCTACCATTGCTCGCACTCGCATTTGTGATTTTTATTCACGTGAGCATAGGGATATCGCAGTTTCATTATGCTTATAGCCAATCGCGAATATTTTTTCATGTGAGATGAAAATACAAGAAGTGAGAAAAGTCGACAAAAATACACAATCAACCCCCAGAACAGAGGCCGTATTCTGTAACTCTCAAGGGGAATTCACACCTTGGCAGCAAAGCAGAAAGCAGAGAGCCAATTAGAGCTTGCGCTGGTAGTAAATAGGGGGTCAATTCTTATATTATTCACCTTGGTGAAAATTACAAAAGTGAGTAATTCACTAAAATATTTGTAATTTCATTGGTCAAAAGCTAGTGAATTTTGTATCACTTTTGTAATTTTTACTCAACTTATGTGATACAGAATCGACTTCCAGGGGCCGTATTCTTGAAAAATAACGTATACGAAAATATACGAAAATAGTATAGTATACGTTACATATATTATAAAGTTCCCTAGTATTTTCGTATACATTGGGTGTTTACGATAACTAATCGGATCTCGGATTGGATTGAATAATGGTACTCAACGTAGGTATAGAAAATTTCCCTAGGCTAATCGGATTGACGATTGCTGTCTCAAATGTAATCCGATTGATGACGAAAGCGTGGAGACCGAGAAGCATGCTTGAAAAGTAAGTCTCTTTATTTTTTTAAATAATAACACAAAAAATCAAAGATTAAGTTAAAAAGAAAGATTTGAATTTAGATTTATTGTAATTTGTTTTGTCTAAACACTGGATTTCGTTTAAATTTCTGTTTGTAAAAATTAATTAATCTATTCTAAAATTTGTGGTTATATCGGAAACAAATCAAAATTAATAAAACAATTATTAATTATTAGGTACATATTAAAGCATATAATATTTCAAGCATATCATATAGAATTCCTGGGAAATTTTTTATACTTACGTTGAGTACCATTGTTCAATCCAATCCGAGATCCGATTAGTTATCGTAAACACCCATTATTTTTTAAGGGGGTCGATTGTGTATTTTTGTCGACTTTTCTCACTTCTCGTATTTTCATCTCACATGAAAAAATACGCGCGATTGGCTATGAGCATAGTAAAAATGCGATATCCCTATGCTCACGTGAATAAAAATCACAAATGCGAGTGCGAGCAATGGTAGAATACTTCACATAACCTTTAAAAAACGGTGCATCGCCACTGAGTTAAATAATCTCTAATAATCTCAAAGTCTCTTCTATTGACGATTGATGACGCGTGTCCCGAGTATGATACCAATTTAAAAACAACGGTACGTAAATATTGCATAATTTATTTACAATATATACTTATATTATTTATATCTTATTATTTATTTATTGTTATTTATTATTTATATACTTATATAATTATTAATTTATTTATATACTTTATACAATTTTACAATGTATTATCTAGAATATATTATCTAGAATATCGAATGTATCCTGAGTATCTCTCAGTCTCTTTCTTAATAAATTTAAATTTCTTTTTCTAATTTTTTTTCTAATTCGCATTTTCCTTTTGCTCGATAAAAAGTAAAAGGTACTCCATTCTGGGGGTCGATTGCGTATTCCAAAACCTAGTGAAAATGGTAAAAGTGAGCTCTCACTCGATTGGCTACTTTTCACCATAGTGGAAATGCGATATTTCTCACGTGACATTGCTCGGCAAGTATTTTGATGTCGAGTTCAATCAAACTGTGTCGAATTTGGTCGAGTTTGCGGAGTCTTGTATCGTTTCAGAATGGAGTACCTTTTACTTTTTATCGAGCAAGAGGAAAATGCGAATTAGAAAAAAAATTAGAAAAAGAAATTTAAATTTATTAAGAAAGAGACTGAGAGATACTCAGGATACATTCGATATTCTAGATAATATATTCTAGATAATACATTGTAAAATTGTATAAAGTATATAAATAAATTAATAATTATATAAGTATATAAATAATAAATAACAATAAATAAATAATAAGATATAAATAATATAAGTATATATTGTAAATCAATTATGCAATATTTACGCACCGTTTTTTTTAAATTGATATCTTACTCGGAACACTCGTCGTCAGTCATCAACAGGAGAGACTTTGAGATTATTGGAGATTAACTCAGAGGCGATGCACCGTTTTTTAAAGGTTATGTGAAGTTTTCTACCATTTCTCGCACTCGCATTTGTGATTTTCACTCACGTGAGCATAGGGATATCGCATTTTCACTATGCTCATAGCCAATCGCGCGTATTTTTTCATGTGAGATGAAAATACGAGAAGTGAAAAAAGTCGACAAAGATACACAATCGACCCCCTGAAACGATACAAGACTCCGCAAACTCGACCAAATTCGATACAGTTTGATTGAACTCGACATCAAAATACTTGCCGAGCAATGTCACGTGAGAAATGTCGCATTTCCACTATGGTGAAGAGTAGCCAATCGAGTGAGAGCTCACTTTTACCATTTTCACTAGGTTTTGGAATACGCAATCGACCCCCTGATTGGCTCTCTGCTTTCTGCTTTTCCGCCAAGGTGTGAATTCTCCCTTAGAGTTCCTAAAATAATAATATTTTAGGAACTCTATTTTGAATGAAAAACGGAGAACGCACCTTCAGTTAATTGTCAATAATGTCTATATTAGTTATTGGATGATTGCATTAAACAATATATAGAATTATGCCGCAATTAGTTTATTACGATGAAGTAGAAATCGAAGATTTCGAGTACGACGAAGACGAGGAGGTATATTATTATCCTTGTCCGTGCGGTGATCAGTTTCAAATATCTCTCACCGATCTGGTCGCCGGCGAAGTAGAGGTTACGTGTCCTTCCTGCTCCCTCGTGATCAAAGTGATTTACGATAAGGAACTCTTTCGCGCTAAGCAAGAAGAGCTCGAAAAGAAAAGTGCTAAAAAAGAATTAGCAATTCAAAAAGTTTGAGGTAAATATAATTATTCTGAAAAATTAATCGAAAAAAGGTTAACAATGGTCAGCAGATCTTAGATAATATTATTAAATAATATTATTTGTTCATATATTATTATATGAGCACTAAGATTCACTATAACTGTTGTTAATCTTTTTTAATTTTTTATCACGTTTCACGGATCTTTTATAGGTTATGGTAGATATTTACTGGTTATGATAGATATTTAGTTTATGTAATTTATGGATAATTAATTTTTGTTTTATATTTTGATCAAGCAATGTCTTCCTGTATAAACAAAGAGTTGAAAAGTAAAAATCGTCACTTGAGACTATAAAAAAGTCATTGGCTTTGTTTACACCGAATACTTGATATGCGTAATATTTAGTAACTTTCTATTCAATTATCTTAATTTCGGTAATAAATTTAATGAATATTAGTATATTAAGCTGGTTCAATATGAATCAAGATAATTAATTAAATATAGATATCACGTATACATTTACACGTATTGTCGAAATTAAAACAATTTAAAAGAAAGTTACTTGTTAGTATGCGTGTCAAGTGTTCGGTGTAAACTAGGTCATTAATCCTCCAAGTAAAGTATTTTTTGGTACTTTTGCGATGAGAACACATTATTTTGACTCTTTTTCCTTACTCTAAAATATTTTAAAAAATTTGAAGATGATAGTTTGCAGTTTCATATTTATTTTGATAAACATTGTTTATTGAATATTTTATTTATTTTTTAATGCTGGGTTTATAGATATAAGTTTTATCTTACACATGCTTAGAAAATTAAGTGTTAAGGTAATGGAATGCTGACAGCATTAGTTTTAGGCCCTGGGCATAACAAAATGTTAAATACTAGGAATAGGAATTAAAATTTTAGAATCAGAAATTTTCTCAATGAATATTTACTTTAAACATATTTGATCTAGAGAATTGTGTTAACACATTTCTCATCTGGTTGATCTTACTCAACTATGAGAAGTAAAAGTAATGAAATTTAATTTCATGTTTACATATAACTAAATATAAATAATAAAAAATTCAAAAATTAATTATACATTTTTGATTAAGAATAATAGAGTTCACGATGACAAATGACAGATCATGTTCTTGATGACAGATTATGAATAAATAAAAATAGAATATGAATTGATTTATTATTAAATGTCTATAAAATGATCATTAATAAGTAGTATACATTAATATCACATTCTTGTAATTGATACTTGTATGTATAACTTTTTTATGTTCTTATATAACCAAAATTTACTTAAAATTTTAAACACGTTATAATAATTTATTTTATAATTATTTTATGTAAAATAACGTTTATACTTAGCACATGATACGATTGTATTTTTGTATTTAAAAAAATATACACAAGTCATCAACTTCTAAGCACACGAGATTATCATATCTTAATAAATTTTGAATCGATGAAGTTCTAAATACTCTCAAACGATAGCTTGGGTAAAGTTGTATAATAACAATGTTTTTATTTTTTCTATTTGTGTTATACGAACGGAGATACCGTAATGAAAAGTTCAATCTTCTGAAATTTTATTTTTTGAGATATACGTGGTCATCGTTAAAATTTTCTTGTTTAGTTTACATTTTTGATACAGTAGTGGAATTCATATACAGGGTGATTATTAATGAATGTCTACTTTTTACCATAGGTGCATGATTTACCGATGGATACGTATTTCTAACATATTATTATAGTAGAAATTACAAATGTATGCTCCTGTGGTAAAAAGTAGGGACATTTATTAATAATCATCCTGTATAGCATAAACATAGGATATACAGACCGAGCATTCGAGGAGTAGGAATGTCAGAAATTAATAAGAGATGCTTTGGAGACATATAGGGTGCGTTTCGTTTGGACATTTACGTGCTGTAAGCGCTTACACTTTTGAGCGCTATTAGGTTTGTTTGAGTTGCTTGAAATCCTCAAAAATGTTTGCACTCGAGATGAGATAAATATATATTCGATCGTAAGAAAGAGAGAGCCGACAACGAAATTAATTCAAAAAGAGCAGCAACACGTACAGGCCTATTTTCAATCGTTCCATTTGACACCTCTATGAAGCTAGCGAAACCAAATCGGCAGAATCAAATAAAACATAGTGGAATATTCAGTACTCATTTTATACTAATTTGTACTATAAAAAATAATTTTGTACCCTATGCCGTTTTGAAGAAACTCGTGGTCCTGCTAGGTTCATATGAAGCCAGCAGGACAAAAAAAATTAAAAAATAAAAATAAAGTAGATATAATTATTACTGATTTTGTACTAATTTGTACCACTGCAGATAAATTAATAATATAAGTTTAATAAATATAATCAGCTTCAAAACAATTTACACCTCTATATTCTAGATTAACTCCAAGAGTAAAGTACTCTTTTCTCTTAGCAGAATCAAACGACACTATTTTTGCTCGATGCTTGATAATTTGTACTACCAAAATGTGCAATTTAAGAATTTGTACCCTTGCCATTTTTTTCAAAATCACCCTTAACACTTCATAATCTCAAGAGTATTCTTTTTGCTTATCAGAATCAAACAACACTATTTTTGCTCGATGCTTGATAATTTGTACTAGCAAAAACTAGCGTAAAGTTTGAGAATTTGTACTATAGACATTTTTCTCAAAACCACCCTTAACACTTGATGACCTCAAGAGTAAAATAATTTTTTTCCTTAGCAGAACCAACGACATTATATTTGCTTGATGCATAATAATTTACACAAAATATGATTTATCGAAATTTGAAGTTTGAGAGTTTAGGTATTATAAAATTTATATACATTCTTGCCATTTAAATATATAAGCTGTTTTTTTATTGCATGCTTATTTTGCCAAACGAAAAACATTGATTTATCTTGGGATAAGGCAATTATATTGGGAATAAAACTATTAAATCTCTATTAGTAAGGTGGATTTTCAGAACGTATCTAAGAAAATGAATCTAACACGATGCTTTTTGTTTTGTTCATTTGTCAAATAATCATGTACAAAATGGATAAAAGAAGAAATAATATATTAAACTTTTTCCTGTTTATTCATAAATGAAAAAAATACAATAAATTTATTGATTTTAAATAATAGTGCTTCTGCTAAAAGAAAATAGTACTTTACTCTTGAGATCATCAAGTGTTCAGGGTGGTTTTGAGAAAAATGTCAGGAGTACAAATTCTCAAACTTTACATTTTGGTAGTACAAATTATTACGCAACGAGTAAAAATAGTGTTATTTGATTCTGCTAAGGGAAAAAAGTACTTTACTCTAGAGGTCATCAAGATTCAGGGGTGGTTTTGAGAAAAATAGCAAGGTACAAATTCTTAAATTGCACATTTTGGTAGTACAAATTATCAAGCATTGAGCAAAAATAATGTCGTTTGATTCTGCTGAGGGAAAAGAGTACTTTATTCTTGGGGTTGATCTAGAATTTAGAGATGTAAATTGTTTTGAAATTGATTATATTTATTAAACTTATATTATTAATTTATTTGCAGTGGTACAAATTAGTACAAAAACAGTAATAATTATATCTACTTCAGTTTTATTTTTTAATTTTTTTTTTTTTTTTTGTGCTGGATTCATATGAACCTAGCAGGACCACGAGTTTCTTTGAAACATCATGGAGTACAAAATTATTTTTTATAGTACAAATTAGTACAAAATGAGTACTAAATATTCCACTATGTTTTATTTGATTCTGCCGATTTGGTTTTGCTAGCTTCATAGAGGTCCATTTGACGCTTGAGCGTTTATACGCGCTTAAGTAAAATAAGCCTGTTCTTTTTAATTAAATTTATATGTCTTCCTCGAATTCAATGAACTGCGTGCTGAATTGTTTTTTCAGTCATAACACAGCTCTACATTGAACAAGATTAGGTAATATCACGTATTATTAAATTTGAAATTAATTTAACCCTTTCCCTCCTTGAAAAAACTGTAAAGAATTTATTGCGAAAAATATCACCCATACCGGAGAATCGGGAGGTCCCAGGTTCAAACCCTGGTTGAGGTGATATTTTTGCAATAAATTCTTTACAGTTTTTTCAGGGGGGGGGGGGTTAATATTAATTTTAAATTTAATAATACGTGATATTACTTAATCTTGTTCAATGTAGAGCTGTGTTATGATTCGTTAACCATTTGTTTATGCACCTTACAAGTTATGCTGTATTTGTTGTATTTTGACAAAATTCATATCCAATAGGCATAAGATTGCCTGAAGCAAGACATTGTACACCAAACAGTATTGCATGATCTGTAAATTTTTTTGTTTTATTCCCCAATCTTCAAATCCAATAATTTTATCTGTTTTGGAATTGTAATTTATGGCTGGTTCTATAGCCATTTTATCTTAAATTAGTACACAGTATAATTCACTGTCCTTGACTTCTTTTGCCACCAATTGGAGATATTTAAAAATGATAGGATTACAACCAGAATTTAATGGAATATGTCTCATTGTCAGTTGAGTATTTAAAGTAGTGATAGAAGGACACAATAGATATTTTGATAAAAATTTATAAGCGAGATCGGCGATTTCAATACAAAACATTTTCTCTTTTAATGTATACCGCTTTGCCTTAAAAAAGACGTACTAAAAATAATTAATACAAATAATAAAATTTAATTAATATAAAAAATATATAAAAAGTATAATATAAAAAACACATAATAATGAAATAAGTTTTAATGATGATGTATGTGCTAATGTTCAATATATACAAATAGTTAATAATATATACAAATGATTAATAATATATACAAATGATTAATAATATATACAAATGATTAATAATATATACAATTGATTAATAATATATAAACAAGTTAATAATAACTAATAAAATATAATAAATGTGTAAATATAGAGAATACAAGAATAAGTAAATTAGAATTAAAAGATTTGGAATGGAGTTAAGAAAATAGAATGATGGCAATAGATCATTAATATGAATTGTTGATCATTAATAAATTTATTAATATAAACAATTTATATTAATATATTTGTATAAATTGTCGTGGACCAACATTATATCTGTGGTGCTACGTTACTATTCTTTGAAATCATGTGTACAATTTGCTGTTTTACTGCTGCAGTATTATCAATTCTGCTTTTATTTGTTCTACGTTGTTTTATTAATTTTGATGTATTTGATGTGACTTGATTAAGGCATTTCTTGAGATATCTTTTCTGTCTTTTTAATTGTACTGTTTTGTCATACAATTTTCTTACTTTTGGTGATAAAAATATTTTTTGATAAGTATGATAGATAAGGGTTTATGCTCTTCTTACTAGGGTTTGATAATATGAATGTTTTTTATAATATTTACAATTTGTTATATCACTTATATCATAAGATGTTTTTTGTGTACTTTTTGTATACAATATTTTCAACTGGGATTCTTTTGTAAGATATAAATAATATCTTACAAATAAATCACGTACGTGAGTTTGCGTAAAGAAAGATATACTAATATTGCATATTTAGAAGCAGAGAACAGGAAAAAAGAAAACAATTAAAAAAAACTATGACGTTAGTTTTATTTCCAGTATTATTATTCTGAGGGGAAAGAGGAAAATGAGAAGGAAGATGTTATGTATTATCAATTTTACAATATTTTGATAAGCATTTTTTAAATATTACGCGAGTAAAAATATTATATAATTATAATATATATTGTTTAAATATGTTTCTTAAATGTCATATCTTAAATTATTCAAGAAAGGAAGAACAACATTTTGAATAATTTGTGTATAAAAAAAATGAGAGTGGAATAGGAGAAAACCATTATAAAAAAAGTGTACTATGCTGCCTCGTTATAGATGATGTGGAAATGATAGCATTTTATCATTTTGTGATAGAAAGCATGAAAAAATATGTGAATGTAGAATGTAAACATACAAAGTAATTTTATAATAAAATTACCTCTACCATCAGTATTTTAAAAATGTGGATATTGATGAATATATGATTATACAATTTTATAACAAAATTATTACACTACATCTATTTACAAGTAGTTTTATAATAAAATTATCTCTATTATTATTAATATTTTAAAAAATAATTTTTTTAAAAAGTTGTCAAATGGAAGGGGTGAAATCAGCCTTCATGTGTAAAGCGATTTTAAGCTTCTTTCGTTGTATCAAGAATTATTCAAGGTATAAAAAAATGTTTTATACGAAAGTTTTACAATAAAATTACTATTTACGTCAATAATATTTTGTTAGAATAATTATTTGAAAAAATTATTTTTTAATTTTAAAAAATAATTATTTTTTAAAAGTATTGATGTAATATAGTTCATTTTGTTGTAAAACTTTTGTATGAAACGTTTTTTGATATTTCGAATAGTTTTTGAGATCTAACGGAAAAAGTTATAAATTACTTTACACATAAGGGACGATTTTACACCTTCCAATTTTTTCCGCTGCAACTGATATTTTTTAAATTTATTTACGTTATCTATAAGTATACAAGTTTCATTAAAATCATAATTGACGTTTCACAAGGTTCTTTACTTAAACGAATATGGCGTTTATTGCTGTCAAATCGTGACAATATTTATTTGATATAAAACTTTGTAATCTGTACTTATAAAATTGGAGTATTTATATTGTATATGTAGATTACATGAAGAAACAACGTCGAGTTTTTAGAATTAGACTTAGACACTTAATTCAATACGAAAATTTATCCGTATATGTGCATGCGATATTGATGTAGTATATAATGATTGCTGTTTCGTAAACCATACATATATATTGTAAATCGTATGTAAGTCGTTGTTCAGTCAGTAAAACTCCCGACTTTAGCACCTCCTTAAGGCAAACGTTATACATACAGTGTAATTAATAATTCCAAGAGTATTGCGTATGTTAAGTACAACATCGGTATGATAGATTTCTTAATCTTATACTTTTATTGAAAATGATGTTCAGAATGATTATTTTTAACGCTTAATAACCCTTTGTAACTGAGCAACGACTTTTATTGTTGTTTTTATATGAAAAGACATTAATTGGGTGTCGCGTATTGCTATCGAATACGGCAGTATTTCGCTGGTGGTGTTGGATCACAAAAGAAGACGTGTTTTTCGACTAACGTTTATTCGCTATATTGGCTAAAATCTCCTCTGGCCCCGCTGCGTACGCTCTACACGCCATCTATCATCTACATGCTATTACTCTAAACAGAGCTTGCGCTTGAACATACTCCCGGACCTTGAAGGTTTACATTCAAAACAACTAAATATACTCTTGAAGAAAATTAAAATTGACATCATAACTGACTGATACTTAATCTCTAAAATTGTTAATATTTTAAACATGAATTCTGGGAGTAATCACTACTTTAAATGAAAATAATCTAGTAATAAATTGCTAATTATTGAGCGTATGGACCATTACAATTATTTTTGATTTTTACAATCTTCTTGTGGTAACGGACATATCTTTTGTATCGCGATCCGTATGGTTCCTGTCGATGTTTTCATCGCAACCCTTGCAACCTTGTCCTTGCTCGGATGGGCGATGATTTATCCTAGCTTCCATCTCAGGGGTGGTAGATTCTCATTTTTATAAAGACTATCGTTTCTTCCTTTAGGTTTGGATGTGGTTGCCTCTATTTTGTTCTCTGTTGTAAGTGATGTACTCCTTACTCCACCGGCTCGAAAAATGCTGTTGCATTTTTTGGATTATTTGCCATCTGGACAATCTGGCTTCTGGAAGATGCGTCAATGAAACGTCTGGTATGGCTGTCAACGGTTGACCAATCAGAAAATGAGCTGGTGTTAATGGGGTAAGGTCATTAGGATTGTTGGACAGCGGGATTAAAGATTTTGAGTTTAGGACGGGTTATCTATTTGGGTCTTCTATTTGGGTTAGAAGGGTATAAAATTCTTCAAATGTCATCATTACATTATCCGCCACTTCAAATAGTGCTTTGTGGATCTCACTCCCGACTCCCAAATCCCTCCGAAATGAGGTGAATACGCCGGTGCAAAATGCCATTCTATGCTTAATTTAACGATTGCTTGACTCAATTTTTTGTTTCCTTTAATTAAGAACTCGCCTAAATCTTTTAATTTGCGTTAGCCCCAACAAAACTCGTGCCATTGTCCGAATATATGTGGGCTAGCTTGCTTCTTCTGGATGCAAAACGTCTTAGTGTTGCTATGAACGCCTCGCTCATCAGATCTGTTCTAGATGCATAGCTTTAGTGGCGAAGCAAACGAAATAACTCTTGGTAACACGTACATAACTCTTGGTTGTCTTGCAACCTCGACTCTTTCTGTCCTTTATTAAGAAGGGCTCCGTGTAATCTACGCTTGTAGCATGGAACGGAGTCGATATTGTTACTCGATGACTGGTTAATTCACCCATAATATGTTGCGCTTGTTGCGAAAACATTGCACACAACTACAACCTTGCGCGCAAGATTTTTGCCACTTACTATCCAAAATTGTTGTCGCATTGTAGCTAACAGGAGTTGTGGTCCCGCATGAAGCAGTCATACATGTTCTCTTGTAGCAATCATTTTAGCCAACGGACTAGCATGCAAAATTATGGGATGTCGTTTTTCATAGAAAAAGCTCAAATTTTGTAACCTTCCTTCCACTCTCATGATTCCTTTTTCATCAATAAATGGATTGAGTGAAACTAAGTTTCCCCTTATAATCGGTAAGTCAGACTTAATTGCTTGTATTTTCGACGGAAAAGCTTGTTGTTGAGTCAGCCTTGCTATTGAATTTAATATATCGTTTAATTCTATGATTGACAGAGCTTCTGTTTTTTGTTCCGTTTTATTCTTACAGTTATGTATGAAGCGTCTACAATAAGTTAAGATTCAAATAAGACGACTTAAATTTGAAGTAATTTTGAATATAGAAAAATCTGATTTTTGCTGAGTTTTTATCGCGTAACATTTTCTTTTTAATTTAGGAACTTTCTCTAATGCTGGACATTTAGGCCATTTATCCTCAATACTCATTAAAAATGTTGATCGATGCCACCAAGACTTTGATGATATTAACTGACCAGGAGTCATGCCACGAGACAAGAAGTCCGCTGGATTTTCCTCCGTTGGAACATGTTTCCAATCAGATATGTTAGTAAGACGCTGAATTTCTGCGATTCTATTTGCAACAAATACTTGTAATTTATTTGATTGTAATTACAACCAACCGAGAACTATAGTTGAGTCACTTCAATATGTTTTACTGTTATGCTTTATTTTCGCTTTAGTAATCTTATGTATTAAACGTGCCAACAGAAGCGCCGCACAAAGTTCCAATCGCGGGATTGATTGTTGTTTAAGAGGGGCAACTGTAGTTTTTGAGCATACCAGTTTTACACTCACATTATCTCTTGAATCTTGTACACGCATAAAAACGCACGCCCCGTAGGCGTTTTGAGACGCGTCTGCGAATCTGTGTATTTCTACATTTATGTATTTAATCGAAATGCACTTAGGTATATCGAGTTGTCTTAATTCTATTAATTGTTTACGGAAGGCATCTCAATTATAGTATAACCCTGACGGTAACGGATCGTCCCAATCTATTTTTAGAAGCCATAGCTTTTGCAATATAATTTTAGCCTGTATGACACACAGTTCCAACAAACCTAATGGGTCAAATATCTGCTTTATATTTGAAAGTATTTGTCTCTTTGTAAACTTTGCCTCTCGTAGGTCTTTTATATCAAATTTTAAAATGTGTATGTTCGGTTTCTATATCAAACCTAATGTTTTAAATTGACGTTCTCTTCAAAATTAACAATAGTTGGATTATGATCGTTTATAGATATGTTTTTTAGTATGCTAGATTCATTTGAAGCCCATTTTCTTACGCTTGAAACCTGCCGAATCTAAAATTTTACAAAGTAGTTCTATTATTTGTCTAGCCTTCTCGATTGACTCTGTGCCCGTTAACACGTCATCAACATAAAAATTTTCGCGTATAATTTTTGCTATTTCTGGATATTGTTCTTTGATTTCGTCCGCTAAGTATATCAGACCTAGTTGCTAAGAATGGTGCTGAAGCTGTAAGTGTATTTAATTCATAAGTTTGTATTTGATTGTCTTGCGTGAAGCGCCATAAAATTCTTTGAAGAGAACGTTGTTCCAGGTTAACTAGTACTTGCTTAAACATTTTTTTCAATATCTGCTGAAATGATGTAACTATGCATTCGAAATCTGATTAATATTGTAAATAGATCATTCTGCGTCTTTGGACTTACTAATTGTAAATCATTTAATGAAACTCCACTATCAGTAACCGCGAAAGCGTCAAATATTACTCGTGTCTTTGTTGTTAGCTTTTCGTTTTTAACTATAAATGGTGAGGAAGATAATACGTATATTTAACCTTTGTTTTATTTGAGATTTTACTCATGTGGCCTAATTGTTGATATTCTGCCAGAAATGTTTCATAATATCTTTTAAGTACCGATTTTTTCTGTAGTCTTTGTTCGAGGTTGACAAGTCGACGTTGTGCTATTTTCTTAGAGTCTCCTAATTTACTTAAACTACCTTTGTATGGAACTGTTACTATAAATCTTCCATTTGCATCCCGTTTAACTGTTTTCAAAAAATGTTTCTCGCATCTAGCTTCCTCTTTTGACAAATGATTTGTGTTCTTGCACTCTTTAATTTCCCAAAATCTCAACTTGTTTTTCGATTGTTTGCAGTTTTGCTATATTACATCGTACAGACCAAGATCTAGTGTTTTGTAATGGGCCTGCTATTACCTAGCCTAGTCTAGTTTTTTGTATTGTAAGTTTTCCTGCTTTGATCTGGCTTGCACTCAAAAGATTCCAAAAATAGTCAGCGCCTATTAACATATTTATTTTTCCGGGTGTATCGAAGGACGGATCTGCTAGTTTTATATTCGTAGGAATCGATAATTCATTTCTATTGATTTTTGTATTTGACAATTGCTTTGTTATTTCTGGTACGACAAGACATGAGATTTCTAACTGATAGTCATTGTGCTCTGTACTAATTTCTAGTTTACATATATACTCTATTTCCAGTGATATTTCAGTGATGCCTTCTACATTTATATTTATTTTCGATTTTTTAAGTTTTAATTTTTCACATAATTTATTTGTAATAAACTTGATTGAGAGCTTGGATCTAAAATTGCCCGTGTCTTACAAACATTATCGTTATGGTTTCTAGCTGTTATTAAAGCTGTTGCTAGTAGAACATCTTTAACCTCGTTTTTATTATGTGAGCATAAAACTGCTACGTTATTAGTACTTTGTTGATTTGTATCTTGTGCCGATGGCCTTTCTGTGTATGAGTGTGTGTTTGTCAGAACATTTTTTACATGTGCTCGCTATGCAATCTTTTATGAAGTGATCCGTTTTCAAGCAATTTATACATAATCTTGATTTCTTTAAGCACTTTAATCTATTAGTAACGTTAATATCTAAAAACTTTGGACAATTTTGTATTCTATGCTTCTTTGCATAAGATACAACCTTGAGGTTCGACTAAAAATGTTTTTGTTTTATTACCTATCTGTTGTTTTTGCTTAAATGTGTCCTTACTATTTAATTCGAGAGTTCCGTTGATTGATTTAACATTCAACGCTTGCAGATGCTTGTTTAGAGTATCAATTGCACTGCGTATTTGTTGTGAGGACTCCTGCTTCATGGTACCTATTCCAAATATTACTTTAATATGATTGTGTGTTAACAGTCTTTTATTGTTGTACCGTTCACGGTATCGCGTTCCATGCTACATTGTAATTAAGTGTCGTAAATTCTAAAGATTTGATTATCTGTGCAGCGTTTCCCTCCAACGACGCTCTCAAATAATGAAACTTTTGAATAGGATCAACAGTTTCATTTCTATGAATAAGTGATTCAAATGTATCACGAAAGCTTAACCATTCTGCTACGTCACCAGTGAATTTAGGCAATTCAATTGTCGGCAATCGAATACCTGGTGTCTTAAAAATGATATTTTGATTTGTTTGTCTTGCATCGGTTGGAAGAGCTCGCGCTACATAATCCATGTTCATGTGCATTTGCCCTGTCTCTAAATTCGCTTCTTTAGGCTGCTGCCTCGATGAATGTGCGCCCGTGTCCGAAGCAGGGTTACGTTTTAGAATATGCTCTGCTTGCGCCATTTTAAATTAAAATATTTGTCTTCGAAATTTTTACGATACTGAATAGTCTCTGTTTCCTCGGTAGAAAATTCATCGATTTGAACTTGCAATCGATCATAAATCTGATACATTTCTCGTAACCGATCAAGACGTTCAAGCAACTCTAACTGTGTTATTTCATCCAATGGCTGCTCACCGTCCGGGTGCGCCGCACACAAATTTACGAAATACTTTCTAAATGTGGTGACTTTACCCTTTGCAGCGCCTCGCTGTTTAATTAAAGTCTCTATGTTTTTAATTTAATTACTGTATCGAACAATCGGTGGATCGATTCACGAACTGGCGATTTTATGTATTTTTGCTACTTTATGTTCCGAGGAAGGTGCGAGGATAAGAAAGGAGGGGGGGGGGGGTAAGGGACGGCTTACTTATCTGACTTTTCTTGTGTAAGTGCTCTTCTTTCGATACAACCGCCATGATGTAGCTCGTCTTGGCACGTCCGACTTAACCTCCTTGACGATCTTCGACCTCGTGCGTGAATGTCGCAGGCAGCATTCTCTCGGTCGTTCCTCAGCGTGGTGATTCCACTCGTCAATTGCCCTTTAGTCCTCGTTGCTAATTGCTTACTTCGTTGGTGAGCCAATTGTATTGCTGCTATCCCAATGTTGCTTGTATTTCTAATATTCTCGTCAGGATGCACTGTGCCCTTGTAGCTGTGACTTAGTGCGAGTTTTATGCCGTAGCGGTGCCTTTAGTAACAGCCGCCCCACGTGCTCACTTCGATCGATCCGACTATCGATTCTTGTTACTATCTCAGCGATTTTGACTACTTCTTGGTGTTTACTGCGTTGCCTGTTATCTGGCTCGAAGGACCATGTCGCGTATTGCTATCGAATACGGCAATATTTCGCTGGTGTTGTTGGATCACAAAAGAAGACGTGTTTCTCGACTAACGTTTATTTGCCATATTGGCTAAAATCTCTGGTTCCGCTGCGTACGCTCTACACGCCATCTATCGTCTACATGCTATTACTCTCAAGAGAGCTTGCGCCCGAACATTGAGTACATACATATTTTTTAAAAAGATTAAAAAAGAAATCATAAACTAAATATTTACTTTTAAATATTTAGTTTATTTTTTTTTACTTTTTTATTGTTATAAAGAAAATTGTAATTTTGAATTAGAATATAATATTTATTTGTAAAGCTTTCGGGCTAAATTTATTTAATTTGTATATTTTATTATACAGTTTTTTCTTATTCTTGTGATACAACGAAAAGGAGTACTTTATTAGCCTAATCATGGCTATCACGCGTTCAACTATTTTTATCTTTTTAAAGTAGTTAAAAAAAATCGCTAAATATTTATATAAACATATTTCAAGTTTCTAGAATGACTGTACTTCTCCATTTCGAAAAAAATGTACAATTTAATTACTGAAAATTTTAATCGAAAATTGCGTGAAAAAATTATTTGATTAAAAAATTTTAATTTTTTAAATACATAGTCACCACAAACTTTTTTAGGCTAGATTAAGAAAAGAAGAGATTTCGAGAAACATACATAGAAATTAGACATGGAATATCCATGATTGAGCCTTCTTAAGGCTCCTGACTCACCGTGTCCGTATTGAAGTCGTCATAAGCGTGAAATAATACGCAAAATTGATTTATGGCATTTGTAAATAAAAAGAATTGGTATAAAACAATAATGAGATCGCTTTAAAATACTTGTAAAAATGGTCTCGACTATCTTTTTCTCCCCTGACAGTAAATAGTCAGTAAATAGTAAAAGGCCCGTAACGTGAAGCCAATTTAGATAGGAAAACACAATGCTAAGCTAAAGTTTCATCCGTGGTATTTATCAATAAAAAGAATTTGGATAAAACAAAATAATGAAATCGCTTTAAAACACTTGTAAAAATAGGCTCTTCTTTTTTGCCTAATCAGTAAATAGTCATGAAAACACGTAAAGTGAAACCTATTCAGGCAGGAAAACACACGGACAGCTATTGAAAGTTAAAAGGAGTGACAAATATATTTTTATGTATAAAATTCAAAGATAACTTTAGTTGTGACCTATTTTTACGAATTTAGTAAATAAGAGGCAAGTTATATTTTTACAATAAAACATAATAACGAAATAAAATTCAAGACAAAATTTCATCAACGTGTCACGTTTTACGCCTATTGCGATGTAAGAGTTGTCTGTATACATCGATTGATAAATCTTTTTATTGAAGACACGGATTAAAAAATTCTTTTACAAAATGAAAGTACAGACAATAGTGAAGGGTGGTGGACACAATTTGAAATACAAAACGAAAAAAAATTATAAAAATATAGTTGTTAGCCAACATTTGCTATGCATAAAAATTTGAGACTTTGTATGTATAAAATAAGCATGTGGCACCTTGGAAATTACAACAAGGAACAATACTATGCTTTCAGAATGAGCCTAGAAGCTTTATAAGAGAATTTCCACTTCGGGAATTCTTACACTCCGAGCGTAAGCTTGCGGGGATAGTGATAAACGCGGTAAAGGAAAGCATAGGACAAACTTAGCTTTACGTATGCGTAAACGAGCTGAATATTTCCGAGTCTAGCCGAATTAGTCCATAAGGCTATGGCCATTTTTCTCCTTACGTTGATTATCACACTCTCCCTTGTCTAAGATAGCAATTTATGCTCGGTCTATAGTTTTCTAAGTCTATGAGAATTTCATGTGTAAATTGGCATACGGAAGCAGTTTGGAATAGTAACAGAGCAGTAATTGTGTAACATGTAGTTGAGAGATATTGCATTAGATGGCGCTTAAGTTGACAAGATAGATAAGTGCGTTTGACGCGTTTGACGAAGAGCGCTAGCCTATTTCTCTTACTCTTCGTCCCGCGTGTGACTACGAGTCGCTCAACATTCCGTCAAAAAAAAATCTGCAGTAATCTGCAGTACGTCAAGTGACTTTCACCGTCATTTCAGCATCGCCTTAATTCTAATTTTTTCGCGATACTACGTCGCTATTGTCAACGCGGATTTCTTGACTGATTAGTCAGAGCCTTCAGGATTAATGTTGCATGATATTTTGAGTTTTAATATCTTTGAATAATTTGTTAACATTTTTTTATTAATTAATATGTTACAGGACACAAAGTAATAGTAAAAAAATGGCAGGACGCGGTAGAGGAAAACCCGTTATGTCCTTTTCTATGGAGCAGTTGGGTATTTCTAAAGGAGAGATACTATCAATGCCAGTTCTACAACCATCTCTAAGTTATCCACCGTTGGATCACAAACCTCTACCTATTCAATTAACCACTGAGATGAGTTATTTAATAGAGTTGAAAAGAGATTTCACTGAGTACATGCGAGAGTCGCCAAATAATGTGCAAGCTACTGTATTAAATGAAGATGTGGAACGATTTTGCGAAGATTTTGAAGAAACTATTACAGGATACGATAAATTGAAATATGAGGCGTATCACGATTGGAACAAAATGCCGATAGAATTAAAATTATCGAGAAAGCGAAAGTCCTGTCAAAATAAAAAATCAAAGAAAAAGAAGGATACAGATATTGCAAAAAAATTGGCAGAATTGGAGCAAAAAGAAAGTACACAGCAACCTGCAGAAGAAGATAGTAAAGAAGAAGGGGATGGAGAAGAGGAGAACGGTGAAGGAAAAGAAATAGGGGATGTTAAAGATGAGGAAGAAGATGAGATGGATGATGGGACTGATTACGCAAATGAATACTTCGAGAATGGCGACAATTATTATAGCGAAGATGATAACGATGATGATCAATTTTTTGATACGTGAAAGCTTATATTACGTATCAGGTATTTTTTTAATATTTTGATCTCAGGAATGTCAATCTGTTTTTGTAACTGTAATAGATAAGTTTTTACAAATTCAAATAAATCATGTAAAATTTTTATTTATAATCAGATTATTATTTATTAATGTTATGTAGCGTAAGAATTCTGTAGGCAATGGAAAAATTAAAGGAATTAACTGACATTTGAGCTCGAAATTCTTTGTCCTGACACCTAGCATTTTCATTGCTATTTCAAGAGTGCTCGACTGCTCTCTCAATCATTTCGTTTGTTTATCAATACCTAATGGCTTTATGACCCTGAATATCAATCACAATAGTATTATCATTTAAAGAGAACTGTTTTGCGCGTGAACTAAAAAATTTTATTATTAAATATAAAAATTGATTTGAAGTATAACATTGATTTGAAGTATAACATTGATTTTTTATTTATTTTTTTAATTGTTAGAACAGATTCTTATAAATATCATTACGCGATTCTTATAAATATCTTATAAATATCATTTAAACGATGACATGTATATGTTTGCTTTTTCTTTTCTATCTTTTAATAGTAAAGAATCGTTTCTCTATTAATGCAAAAAAGAAAAAAAATGTAATGTATAACTCTTGTTGCAATATAGTAGATACAACTCAAAGAAAGTAAGCATTATGACAATTAACTCTTAAACACACCGATCCCGTAAAATACGGAAACACATTTTTGGGTCTGGGAGACTTTTTCAACTTTGAGGAGTTATAACTTTGGTTCTAATCAACATTTTTCAACAATCTTTTTTTATATGATAGTTCAGAATCTCAGAAATGTGACTGCATAATCGATATTGCCGAAAAATGACTTATTATTAAGTTATAAAAGAAAAACCATTAAGCAAAAATTAGAAATTGTTCAAAAATCTACTTTTCCTTTAAAAAATCATATACCCGCAATAAAAAACTTTTAAGGACTTTCAAATACGTCATTTTTAAGGTAGAGTCATCCTTTCAAAAAAAAAAAAAATTATGGTATTGTCATTCTTTTTAAAAAGTAGAATTATATAACAAGGAGAATATGAGGTATTTTTGGTTATCTAAAAATCCACTTTAAAAAAAAATCATATCTTTCCAACAACAAACTTTTAAAGGCTTTACAATACGGCGTTTTAAAGCTAAAGAGACATACTTTCGAAAAAATTATGTCTGCCATGTTTATTAAACAATATACTTACCTAACAAGGCGAATATGAGGTATTTTTAATAAACACAAGGTGTCTAAAATTGAAAATTGATGTATTTTATAATTTGGACCTTACACAAAAGTCCTCTTTTTCACGGCACTATACAGGGTGATTTATGTCGCTCGGAAGATTTTGTACGTACGTATTCCTCATGAAAAATTGAGTTGAAAATGTTAATAGCAAAATGTTGAGGGGTCAATAGTTTTTAAACGGTGAGCGTTTGAAAGTATCCAACTACAGGGCGCCGTTAAGGGCGGCGCAACCAAGCGGCGGCCGGGCGCTTTGACGGGCACTGTTAAATGGCACGGTGCCAAATTTCGAGTATTGTAAAAATTTCATGAAATCTCTATTAACATCTTGCGTTCAGTTTAATTGACAAGAAGTAATGTCAATTGCAAACTCGTTAAAACATCAATTATCTGAATAAAAAAAATGTGTGTTTCTAAAAGATATTTTACGTGTAAACAAATAAATTGATAAACAAAATTAATATTAATTATGTTATCTGATAAAATAATATTGAAAGCTTTCCAAACATTTCCAAAATTTCTTTGTCAAAAGTTTTACCAAAAACAATATTGGAAAAAATTTATATTTGAAATTTGCATATAATACACAGCAAAATTAAAGGATCATTTATTCCGACTCCGAAAAATAGGCGTAATTCAAGAGAGTGTAACTTTGTCAAAAATGATCGTAAAAAAATGTTAACGAAAGCATTTTGGAGCTTGAAATCTCTAATTTTGAGATTGATAAGTCATTTAGCGATTTACAGATTGTTTACGAACTTACGCGGATTCAAATGGGGATGGGTCAAATTATTAAAAATATTATTTTATCCCTGTTTTACATTAAACAACAAGTATAAAATAATGTCTTTAATGTATCTAAACATCATTCTTCAGAATGACAATTGATTATTGAAGAAATATTTCGATATAAAAATTTCGCTTAAAAAACCATATTAACAAAATTCCATGTTATTGTTTTAACTTTGTATAACTCTAAATGTATACAGCTGAATAAAAAGTTAAATAACCAAAAAGCACTCGAGTGTATGTACCTTCGTGTGATAATACACTCAAGTTTAATAATAATGAGGAAATATCTGTAATTAAAGATTAAAAATGTATTTTGTAAAAGTTTAAAAGTGCTCAAAAGTAAAAATGCCTTATAACAATTGTCAGTCATTATGTATTGGCATATTAGCATCACTAAAAAACGTCCGGCTACTAAACGAATAACTTTATAAGCAATTATTAGAATATGTCACCTAATACCGGAAATAATAGGGGTAGTCATATTGACAGTAGCCGTAATACCCTCTTCTCTCACGCAACACAAGGATGTCCTTTGGATGTCCAACGGACGTTGCAGTCCGACATGTCTTGACGTTCAGTGATATACCAATTATGTCTTGTAGACGTCTAGGAGACGTCCTTCGGACGTACAATGTACCGCCTTCGGACACCAAACAAACGTCATTAGGACGTCTCGGCAGGATATAAAAAGGCCTTTTATGGCCATTGTTTAGACATTATTTTATATTGCGCGATTAGGACTTTATTTAGTAAAAAATGATATTTGTTAATAAAAGTAGTATTAACCCTGCCGAAAATGTGCGATTAAAGCTGACTAAAAAAAAAAGTAATCCGAATTGATCGGGATTTCTGCACCAAAAATACGGTGTTAAGACAGATTGAAAATAAGATCGAAACCCAGACAGATTTATTAAAACAGAATACATTAATATAAAACGTAATAAATGTTTAGTTTACAGAAAAATATTTGTTGTATCCTTTTCGTTAAAAAAGATTAAAAAAAAATTAAATTTGAATTAAATATTTAATTTTTGTACAAGATTAAATAACAATACAAATTGTTATTTACATGTAAAAATTATAAAAATTTATGTGGGACAGCGTTCCATACACACGTCATATTTGAAAAAAATGAGAGCGAGTATTCGTCTCAAAGTTATAACAAGCAGCTTCTAAAGGTCTCTCTAAAGTTATAAGCTGGGAAGGCGCAGTGGCGCCTAGATATAATTAAATTTAATTAAATTGAATTTTAATGTATACATGTATTTGATTTCACAAAATCATGTAAACAGATAATTCTGTAAATTAAATATACATACTTTGCTGCTAGATGTATAGGGGAGACCGAGGTAATTTGTTAGACGGGGTAATTCGATAATTGGAAGTATCTTTTTATGGGTACATATTAAAAATTTACTTTAAACACTGTAAACACGTCCTAATGTAACGATATTGCTAACAAAGTTTTGTTGATAACGGCGTCATATTAATGTCGTAGTAGTGAAAAATGTGTTTTGCGACAGTCGAAGTAATTTCTGATAGTCATTTCTTCGAAATTTAAATAAGATTTTAATAAGATTTTTTTTGAAAACTTTGAAAGTATCGTGTTTAGTTGAATGCATTTGAAATATTTCGTGTTTACTTTTTGCAGTGTGATGTCTATTTTTGTCGATCATACGCAATAATGCTCACAGTTGATGTTGGGGATATTCGTAATACTGAGCACCGGGGCGATTCATTAATACTGATTACAGCGCCTAACCTAAGTTGGGTAGCCCTAACTATTTGGCTGTGTTACGAACATCTGCGCTACGCAGAGTTAAGCATTGAGCTAAAGTTCTTTATTGATTTAGTTCAAACTTGATAATAGTGTGTATTTCAGTACATAGAACATGAATATGAATATAAAATCGATGCTCTTAAGCAGGTAAAGGTTATAAAATGTTAAAGATTGACACTTGTGAGGTTAGGAAATCTGTCACACAAATAACTTATATATTATTATTATTATTACCTATTTATTATTTCAAATATTATTACTTGAATTCAAATTCCCTTCAAATTAAATTTAAATTGAAGTTTAAAAAATAATATTAAATTAAATTTTCTATTTTAGAAATTTGCATACTATATTAATATCATCAAGATAAATAAATACATTTATTAAAAGAAAAAAAGAAAAAAAAATATTGCACACATTTGGGAGCGAACCTGGATCTTACAATTGTAAAGCAAGCACCTAACGCACGGAGTCGACTGCACTGGTTGCGAGAACAGTTACCGGGAAGGCGCGCCGCGGTATGGCCAATTTTCACAAATTTATTATTTTGAAACTAAGGCTTATTCGATGAAACGCTGAGAGACGTAAACTTTTTTTTCGTCTCCAGAACAACTAAAAAAATTGGGATCAAAATCCCAGGGTCTCTCACCTGGTCCTCCCCTTGTTAGCTAAATTGCAGTTTGGTTATCTACTTGTAGTTTGATTTGGTCAACGTCCTCTTTTTGAAGTCCGTACAAATCAGCCAGCATTTGTCTCAACCATTTAGCTTCCTGCGCTGCCTGTGATGCAGCCACCAACTCGGCCTCCGCAGATGATAATGTAACAATTTTCTGTCGACGAGATGTCCAGGCCACAGGTACATCATTCATGACAGCCACGCATCCAGAAATGGAACAACGTTCGTCCTCATCTCCTGCAAAATCTGCGTCTAAATAGTAGATACAATTACGAGTTAGCGTTTCCTGATTGAACGAAATTCCTTCGTCACATGTTTCCTTCAAATATCTCAGCACTCGTTTTGCTGCACTCCAATATCCGAATCCTGGATCTTGCAAGTATGGGTTCAGCATGTTAACGCTAAAAACAATATCAAATTGAGTTACGTTAGCCAGAAACTGTAATGATTCAATCAACTCGCTATATAGAGTATTGGAAAAAACATGGTTTTTTTTTCTGCATCATCCAATGGACTCATCTTCTTCGATAATTTTACATTTGGATCAGCTGGAATGGAAATTCCCTTTGCTTCTTCCATCTTGAATTTTTCGATTAACCTCTTGATGTATGTAGCTAGATGGATCTTGTTATCCTCTGGTTCTGATCTCGAATTTCAATGCCCACAAAATAACTTGGAGCACATATTTTTATTTCAAAGTCCTTGTTCAATTGTCGTAAGAAATAATGCAACACTTCCAACGATTTGCAAAGTACGACACCGTCATCTACATACAATGCTAGATATAGTTTTTCGTTACCGATCTTGCCAATATATATGCAAACATCTCCTTCCGATTTTTGAAAATGATATTTCATCAGAACTTTGTTAAATTTTTTGTTCCAACAGTGAGAAGACTGTTTTAATCTGTACAATGACTTGCGAAGCTTTACTATACGGTCCTTTTCTGGCCAAGGTCCTTCAGGTAATTGAATCCAAACGTCTTCTTTTAATATTCCATAGAGAAAAGTGGTCTTAACATCGAATTGTAACATGTCGAGTTTTTCTGAGGCAGCCATTGTTAAAAGCATGCAAATGCTTTCATAACGTACTACTGGTGCATATGTATCCATGTAATCAATATCAAGCCGCTGTGTGAATCCTCGAGCGACTAATCGAGCTTTGTGCCTACTTGGTTCACC
This sequence comes from Solenopsis invicta, assembly GCF_016802725.1. NCBI lineage: Eukaryota > Metazoa > Arthropoda > Insecta > Hymenoptera > Formicidae > Solenopsis > Solenopsis invicta. The sequence goes on along the minus strand of NC_052664.1, from coordinate 2,497,506 downwards.
TGGCGTTACATTTTTCTTGAAAATCCATTTACAAGATATTAGCTTCTTGTTATCCGGTTTTGGTGATTTAAACCACGTTTCATTTTTCTGATGCGCCACTAATTCTTGATGAATTGCTTCTTTCTATTGTTTAGTCTCTGTACTTTGCAATGCCTCTCCAAACGTTGTTGGTTCAGCCTCTGCTACATTTACTTGTGGATAACATAGCCTTTCAGGTTTCTTTATCTTCGTGCGATCGCGTAATGCTCGTTTCTCTCTGTTACTTTCAATGATGGGTTCATTTTCTTGTGTACGTGCTTCCTCTTCGTCCGAGTCACTGCTAACACTGAACCATTTGATCATTTCTTCTTCTTGATTCAGATTTCTTCAGAGTTGTCATCTTCCAGGTAAATAAACGCACGGTTGTTTTCTCTTACTCCCACTGTCTTTGTAGGAACTGAATAAAATGTCTCCTCGTCGAACTTTGCACTAACTGCAACTATTATTTTTCGCGTCGTTGTATTAAACAGCCTATAATTTTCAGAATTTCCTTGATATCCCACGAAGATCAGCTTTTTCGCTTTGAGATCAAGCTTTTGCTGATTTGGTACATGAGCGTAGGCGACACACCCGAAAATTTTCATTGAGGATAAATCAGGTCTCTTGCCATTTCATCTTTCAAAAGATGACTTGTTGCTCTTGTTAGTAGCTGACCTGTTCAGAATGTAGGCAGCCATATTAATTGCTTCGGACTATAGATGTTTAGGAAGATGCCTACCAAAAATCATGGATTTAATCATCTCATTAATCGTTTGAATTTCTCTTTCCGCTTTACCATTCTGCTCTGGATTATAAGGAGCAGTTGTCTGATGTTTTATACCACGTGCTCTAATAAATTTCTGAAACGGCTCATTAATGTACTCTCGTCCGTTATCCATTTTTAATACTTTAATATCTCGTTTGAAACAATTGCGTAAAATATTTGCATATTGAATAAATTTTTCGAAAACATCAACTTTAGTTTTAATTGCGTAGACACATTGATACTCACTTGCATCGTTCTTGAACACAACATAATATCGGTTGTCGTTATTTGACTCTGTCTGAAAAGACCTGCATACATCTGAATGAATCATTTCTCCTGGTTTGAACTGCTTTTCCTCTCGAGGCTTAAACGATTTCCATTTCAATTTTCCGAAGATACAGGCTTCACATTTAAATTTCTGTAACTCCTTCTTTAAGTTAATCGTAGGATTGTCTTCAACCAGTTTCTTTACCGTAGTAAACCCAGCGTGGCCAAGGCGTTCATGCCACAGCTGTAATTTTTTAGTTTTCTGTTCCGCTGCATTGGCCTCTGCAACAGTTTGTTTTCTAGATCACATCACATACAGACTTTTTTTCTTTCTAGCTACAGCGTGAATTTTACCATTTTTGATTACTTTTATCTCAGATTTCCCGGACTCTATCTTATAGCCGTGATCCGTGCATTGTAAGAAAGAGAATAAGTTCTTACGCAAATCAGACATAAAACATTAGTTAGGCGGTTTCTACTTACCGTCTACTAAAGCCTCAATTTTTTAACATCGCCTTTTCTAATTACTGGCAAACGACTTTTATCGCCTAATTTAATGTGTGACATTTCAGCTTTTTTCATGTTCTCGAACAGAGACTTGTCATGAGCCATGTGATAAGACGCTCCGCTGTCTGCAAGCTATATTTTATCATTTTCTTCGTCAGCTATATGAGCCCGTGCGACAAATCCCAAGCAGAACAATAAGTCAAAATGACATCAAAGTGATTCACAATTATGTCAAAATGACATCAAAGTGAATCGTAATTGATCGAAAAGTGACTTTTAATGATCATTTTGCAGTCATTTTGACATCATTTTGATGTCGTGATGACTCCCTGTTTTGCTTGGGATACTGCATTTTCTGTTTCTTTATCCTCTTCCTTATCCTTACGCTTATATTTCGTATTCTTATTCTAAGTGTTAGATTTCTTCGTTTCATATTTAGACTTTGCTTAGTTAAACTTGCGGCATTTGGATTTTCTGTGTCCTGTTTTCTTACACCAGAAACACTGACTTTCGAACTTCTTCTTGTCTTTTTGGCTTTCTGATGGCTTTTGTACCTTATTTTTGTTTGTTGCCGACGCTGCCATTGCCGTGACTTCTTCGTCCTGAGTAGATAAGAATTTTTCCGTTGCTATCAATTCTGTCTCTAAATTCAGTAACGTCTTGTCTGCAAGCGGCTTGCTGTTCCAGCCAAATAAGAAATCGCCGTACTTTACGGATGGTAGTCCTTCGATAATTATTGTTTGTAATATGTTGTCTGAAACGCCTTGATCACCTGTAGTTTCAAGCTATGCAGCCAGATTGCGAACTTGTGCTATGTAGTCACTCACCTTTTTGTCTGAGCCAAATTTGAGATTATGTAACTTTCGTTGCAACATTGTTACTTGAGCCGCTGATTTCTTTTCGAAGAGATTGCAGATTTTATTCCACATTTCCTTGGTAGTCTTGCAGTGGAGAATATGCTTCGTGAAACGCTGCTCGATCGTCGCCGCGATGCAGTAGCGAGCTTCACTGTCTTTCTTGCACCACGCTCTGCATGCCGCGATATCCGCCTCTTCCGGCTTTATCTCGTTTCGACGATAATCTTAATGTCCTTTTTCTCAAACAGCAAGGACATGCCGAATTTCCAAAATTCGAAATTATCGTCGTTGAGCTTGTCTATCGCAATGATGTCTTTGTCTGCCATTTTTCTTCACGCTTGTAACATCTTTTACTTTTTAACCTATTTACTTTTCGCACGCTTTTCCGGACTTATTGCGTATTTTGTACCTTTCATACGCAGTGGAAGCGTGCTGGGCCCATTACCTGTCAGGTAAGATACTTAGGAAACACACAAGTTTTAGGAAAGAAAGTATATTTGCTATTTGATACAATAAGAATAGCGCGTACTGCGTGGCAGAGAAGCAAGCGGAAGCCAGAGAGGAACATAAGATAGACCACGCTAGTGTACGCAGCGCTCGCTGCAGCGCCATCTGACAATAAAATCATTCGAGAGATCACCTCTCAACAAAAAATTCTACTCGATATAATATACGTTATTATTTATTTATATTTTGAGTAGAATTTTCCTCACAAATAAAATGACCATTAAATAGCATATTAAATTAATTGTTATAGTATTATACATATGTATTAAATATGATGTAAATTAAATATTATATATAATAAAATATTAAATATTAACGAATAATATATTTTATTAAATACCTATATATTACATATTAAAACTTATCGTATTATCAAAATTTATAGTTTGTGTTTATATATGGTTAAATATGTCTTTTGTATTAAATATTTTTTAACACAAAAAATTATTTTTATAATTTTATAATTTATAAAATCCTTGTGTTATAATAATAATGATAATGATAATAATAATAAAAATACTCAACTTTGTTGACATATATGTGTATAGCGGATTCTTTCAGAACATACCACCGATATCTTCTGAACATTTAACGGACATCCTTAGAATATTTTCCAAATGTCTTATTTAATATAAAGAATAACGGTCGCAATTTTCAAATGCATTTTTATTATGTATGTCGGGAACATGTTTAATATACATTATATATGTTAGATATTACGAATCATCCCAAATATGTCCCGCGGACGTCCTATAAACGTCTACAGCTACGCTAAACCAGGATATCCTTCGGACGTCTTTGGAACGTCCTATGGACGTACGAGATACTGGGACATTACAAGGACTTTTGTGGACAAGTATCGGACGTCCGACGATGTGTTGTGTGGACGCCTCTACTAACTTCGGTTGTATTTTCGAATGCTGTCGATTAAAACCTTTAGCCATAATTTTTTTCTTATATAACACTTTCGAAATGTAATTAAAATAATTTTAATTTTAGCGTTGCTTTGCTAAACGTTGAACCATATCAAACTTTGAGTGTTTAGCTTCTAGATTCGCAAATGAATATTGACAGAGAGGAGATAAAGTGTTTAGTCGCTAAAAGTTGAACTGTGTCAAACTTTGAGCGTTTATTCGCTGGATTCGCCATATTGTGGAAAATTGATAGAGGGGGTAAAACGCCAGCTTTTACTCGCTTGCGCCTTAACGCTCGGCCTCCGCTCTTAGTCGTAAATGTTGCCGCTAGTAACTCCCCGCGTTTGGCACCTCAATCGCGCCCTTGAATTTGGTGGTGGGCGAGACTACTTCGGATATCTTTATTAATTTATAACTCGCTACTGATAACAGCCAATGCGGAAGCGGCGGCGGATAAGTGGGGCGCGACACCGCGGGCCTCCCGCAGGATCGAGGATCGATGCTCACTTGTGCTGTGAGCGTGTCCCGAGCCGGAGAACCGAACACCAGAGGCTAAGTTACGAGAGGACACAGAAAGAGGTTCCGTGCCGCGCCGAAGGGTGAGACGAGCGTAACTCACGTATTGTAAAGTCACCGATTTCGCGATCGAGGACGAGTGACATCGCGACTGACAGGATTGCATAGAGTCCACTCGTATTCTCGTGTAAAATCGTAAGCGTAACCGTTGTTACAGCCGCGACGTTGCTTGCCTGATCCTGCCGTATTAACGCAGTTTCCGGTATTTGCCCCTGTATCGCCACAGCCAAGCCGCCGTTGTATCATAAGTTCGTGTAATTGTGCGTGTGTAAGTTTTGTCTGATTTTGCGGGTTGAGCGTGGCTCGATTGCGATGGTGGCGGTGAAAGAAAACCCGAGATCTTTCGGCTAGTGTGTGCATAACTCGCTTCGCGAAATTCCGCCTTGATGTGTGCACCTTCTCCAGCGGCGACCACCTCGCCGTAGCAATTAAACGTTACGCTTGTGACTGCCCTACGATGTCATTCGAGTATTGAGTTGCTTAGAGTAACATTCCGCGAATCTGTACCGCATTCCGTACGCGGATAAGCCGCGTGCGAGGTTTTGTAGTTTACTAACCCGGAAATTCTAAATATACGCTGTTATTCTCTTTGTTAATTCTCGCCTCATTATTCTGCGATTTTCCTTCGCTCTCTCAATTACCACCTGCCCGCACCGACACCCCCCCGCGCCTCTACCGACTTAGCAGGAAGCTGCCGGACGGTCGTATCGCCCCGCTCACGGCAATTAGCGTTAACATAACTTTGAGAAATTAGTAAACCGAAAGAGAGGCACGCTCTCTCGTGCCTGGCGCCCAATTCCGTACGCTAAGAATTATTTGAGGAAGATAAAAATCACGGTCATGAGATTCGCCATGAGCGGTCGACTGAATCTTGTGTCAGGTGCGTAAAACACTGTCACAATATATATATATATATATATATATATATATATATATATATATATACGAGGTGTGATCAAAAAGTAAAGTGACTTTTTGAATTTCGCGCGCTCTGTACACTCTAATTTCAAAAATTTTTTTTTTTTTTTTGTGTTGGTACACTCGTCATGATCATATGTTCACAGTTTTGACTATATAGCATGTGTTGTTTTTATGTGAGAGGCATAAAGGTTAGACTCGTGTTTACGTGCTCGGCGATTTTTTGCTATTGAAAATAATGGAGCAGAGAGTTTGTATTAATTTTTGTGTAAAAAATGGTATTAAATGTTCAAAAACTCTTGAAATGTTGACAGTGGCGTACGGTGAGTCAACTTTGAGCAAAAAAAATGTTTACAAATGGTATAAGTTATTCCAAGAGGGCCGAGAAAATGTTAACGATGAACCTCGCTCTGGACGCCCCAGCACGTCAAAAACCGACGAAAATGTTCAGGAAGTGAAAGAAATTGTGTTGAAAAATCGTCAAATCACGATTAGAGAAATAGCTGATGATCTTAACATATCGTTTGGCTCATGCCAATCAATTTTAACGGATGTTTTGGGTATGACATGTGTGTCAGCGAAATTCGTTCCAAAACTGCTTAATTTTGATCAGAAGCAGCGTCGCATGAACATCGCCCAAGACATGTTGAACGACGTCAATGATGATCCTGATCTGCTCAAAAGGGTTATAACTGGTGACGAAACATTTTCCTCTTCCCAAAATTGAAAAGGCCTATGAAAGGACGAAGATTTGCGACGAATGAGGAGATTAAGGCTGCATCGCTGGAGGAGCTCAAGGCAATATCCAAAAGTGCATTTCAGAAATGTTTTGACGACTGGAAAAAGCGCTGGCACAAATGCATTGTATCAGAGGGGGATTATTTTGAAGGGGATAACATAATTTTGGATGAATAAATGAATATTTTTTTATAAAAATGAAAAGTCACCTTACTTTTTGATCACACCTCGTATATATATATATATATATATATATATATATATATATATATATATATATATATATATATAGGGGAGAAGAAGGTATTATGGCTGCTGTCGACAATATGGCTACCCCTATTATTTCCGGTATTATGTGACGAATTCTAATATTTGCTTATGAAGTTATTCGTTTAGTAGCCGGACGTTTTTTAGTGATGCTAATATGTCAATACATAATGACTGACAATTGTTATAAAGTATTTTTATTTTTGAGCACTTCTAAACTTTTTCAAAATACATTTTTAATCTTTAATTACACATATTTCCTCATTATTATTAAACTTGAGTGTATTATCACACGAATGTACATACACTTGAGTATTTTTTTGTTATTTAACTTTTTATTCGGCCGTATACATTTTGAGTTATACAAAGTTAAAACAGTAACATGGAATTTTGTTAATATGATTTTTTACGTAAAATTTTTATATCGAAATATTTCTTCGATAAATCAGTTGTTATTCTAGAAGGCAGTGTTCAGAAACATTAGAGACATTATTTTATGTTTGTTGTTTAATGTTAAACAAGGATAAAATGACATTTTTAGTAAAATTTCTAATGGCATTTGAAAAGTTACTAAACGCAGGAAAATTCTAAATTAAGAAAATTCTAAACAATGAAAAATTAAAAATATATAATTTTGTAACAAGGTATTGTATTTCTTTTAAACCAAACTAATTTTTTAAAATTATTTTTATGCATAGCCATATACAATTTTTTTTTCTTCCATCGATTATGCAGGGCATTAGATTTTTATAAATCACGTCCTAAATAATAAATATTTCAATGATGAGGAAAATTGAGCTTGAGAGCCACGCAAGATGTCAGGTGCGAATAAATAAATAACAGCATAAATCCAATGATAAACGTTTCGACCTTTAATGTCGGTCATCTTCAGTATAAAAGTCTATGAAAACAAAATAATCGCAATAATTATAATAATGTTACAAATTTTTTTTTTTTTTTTCCCGAAACAAACGAAAAAAAAGAAGACACAATTAAATCTAGTTACCAAAAAATTAGAAATTGTGATGAGCCGCGATGTACATCCTCCATCCTCGTAACATAATAAACAACCTCAAGGAGCATGTGCCGAGACAAGAGCTTCGAAAAATCAACATGACTTGATTTGCTGATTAAAATAAAGAATAATATTAAGGAATGAATATTAAACTTGTAACAAACAACAATACGAATTTAGTAATTAAAAATAATTAACAGGAGATTAAAATTAAGAAATAAATAATAAAATAAATATTGTAATTAAATAATTAAGTAAATGTGGAAAAAAGTAGAAAACTGTACAAGTCAAGAGATGTAAAATAGTAAATAAGAAATAATACTCGAAACAAAGAATTGTATACTAAATACCTCTAGGCACCAAAACTCGTGTCACAGTAATATGAGGAAAGATGTTACATCTTGGAAGGAATAGATACAAATAATAAGAACCGAACGAGTGGGATGGCCTCGGCGGACCGCACGAAAAGAGTACAAAGAGGAGGGATGATAAACCTAAGAAGGGGGAATACGTTCGAGAATAGGAAGATACGCATCCGAGAGGAGTTCGGTATCACTTTGTTTGTTGAGTCCATGCGATTGATTTTTGATGTGTAACATCTCGGATATAGATCTTTTTACGTAAGAAGGCTCTTTGTCTAAAATTTCGACGTTCTCCCAATCAAAATCGTGGTTTTCAGAAATACGATGTGACGAAATAACCGAAGGAGAACTGGCCTTTCTAATATCCGCTTTATGTTCGTTTACTCTTGTTTTTAGCTGACGCTTAGTCTGTCCCACGTAAGAAGAATCGCAGTCTTTACAATTGATTTTATAGACCACGTCATTACAAGAAAGACGCTCTATGTGGTCTTTACCGGTGGTTATAAATTTATTCAATTTAGAAGGGATCGTGAACGCCACACTGCAATCAAACTGACATGAGAAAGACGAGAATTTCTCTGATACCGACTCAATGTAAGGGATCGTAAAAAATCTTCTCACATGTTTATCCATAACACAACTGTCATCTCTATAAAAAAGGTGTTTGAGTCTACAATGAATCATGGCAAAAATAAAATTTAATGGATAATTATTTTCTAATAAGATATTGATTAAAATTATGAAGTTCTTACGATGAAATTGCGGATGTGATAAAGAAATTAATTTGTCAACCATACCGAAGATGACACCCTTTTTGTGACACAAGGGATGATGTGAGAAGAAATTCAAGTATCTTCCCGAGAACGTTGGTTTGCGATACTGATCGAAAATAATTCTATCATTCACCCTCAATAGCATGACATCAAGAAAACTGATTTTTCCCTCGCTCTCTCTCTCCATAGTAAATTGTAAGCGTTCATGCATAGAATTGAACGTGTCAAGAATGTCCGGTAACAAGCTTACAGGAGCTGCTAATAATATGTCATCTACATATCTATAGTAAAATGGCAGATGAAAGGAGAGAGATTTAATCGCCTTGCACTCCAAATCTTGCAAGACTAAATCCGCCAAGATAGGAGACAACGGGGAACCCATCGGCAAACCGAAGATCTGTTTGTAGCACACATTATTAAATTTGAAAAATGTAGAATCTATTATTAAATTAAGAGCTTTGAGAAATTCAACGAGCGGAATAGTAGTATTTTTAGAAATCAAATCCCATCTGGACGTGACGCTTTCCACCGCTAAGTCTTTTGGAACATTGGTGAAAAGTGACACGACGTCCAAAGACAATAAGACGTGATCTGATCTCAAGGAAAAGCCATTTAGTTTATTAACTAAATGGACACTGTTTTTTATGAAACTATCCGCTTCTGGTAAACTGTTATAAATTATTTCATGTAAATGATAAGCTAATGAGTATAGTGGACTGTTTATAGAAGAAATTATGATTCTTAATGGAATATTAGGTTTATGGATCTTCGGCAGACCATAGGCTCTCGGTAAGATGCCGTCCGTTGTTAACATACTCCTATATAAATGTTGTTCGATGAAACCTTTCTCCTTCCAATTAGAGAGGAGGGAGCGCGCTTCTTTTGTTAATATAACAATCGGATCTTTGGATAATTTGACGTAAGTAGAATCGTCTGAGAGCATGCCTTCCATCCTCAAGATGTAGTCATTTCTGTCAAGGGCAACAGTTATGTTACCCTTGTCTGCCCTGGTAAACAAAATGTTAGGATGCTCCCTAACAAATCTACTCGTGGTTCGTAACCAGTCTTTAATTAGCTGGTCATTAATATTTCGCGAACGGTCTCTGCGGAACAGGCCCTCCAGGATCGATACAGATCGGTTTCTAATTGCGTCATGTATATTTTTCCTGTATTTAGAGATGTTGTGTTCAATGTGTTTGATAAATTCTAACAACATCTTACCCCTGTTTATATTCAACAACGGTAAACCAAAACGATCACCTAGTTGTAAAAGGTATCGGACATCATTCGGGATATCAATACCGCTTAGATTGGTGAACCAATTGTTATGTAAAGTGTCCAGAGGAGTCTCAGGACTAAATTCTAAGGGAGAAACATGGATGTTATGCAATGTCTCGTTAACACTAGGCGTAAGCTGTTGGAAAGAAAAAGTTGTTTTTTCGTTAGATACATTCGGAGTCTTGGCGACATAATTAATGTGTTCTATTTTGTTAATAGAAAATTGACGCTTTTTTTGTCTCAACCAATTAATCTTTTTTTCGATCCTAGAAGTCTCCCTGTGCCACAACCAACCATTCCTTTTTTCTTGAAAGGTGAAAAAATCACTCTTGATCAGTGGAGGGAGGACATTCGATACGCTCCTCGAGGTCTTATAAAATTGGTGTCTTAAGAAATGTAAATGTTTGTACGTATCTCTTAGTTCTAATCTTAATACAATGTTGATAAAGTTATTACTGATTCTGTCAAGACTGTTAAACGAGGTCTTATGGAACAATGAAATATTTGCCTGTCTTCTATAGATGTTCAAATGTGTCGGAGTTAGATCATATTTCAAGCACGCTTTGATAAAACGGATTCGCATATATAAATATGTCAAAGATCGGCTGAGTTTGATAAACTTATTTAAAAGGAAACATGTGTGGTTTCCGAAACAATTTCTAATAAAAGTAAAAAATTTAGGCGGAGATACAGAGAATTGAGGACCCATGGTAACGCTCGGGTTAATTAAAACAATTAGTCAAAGATTAAGGCTCACTTAAATAAATTAATGATGAGGAAAATTGAGCTTGAGAGCCACGCAAGATGTCAGGTGCGAATAAATAAATAACAGCATAAACAGCTCGTTGAATTTCTCAAAGCTCTTAATTTAATAATAGATTCTACATTTTTCAAATTTAATAATGTGTGCTACAAACAGATCTTCGGTTTGCCGATGGGTTCCCCGTTGTCTCCTATCTTGGCGGATTTAGTCTTGCAAGATTTGGAGTGCAAGGCGATTAAATCTCTCTCCTTTCATCTGCCATTTTACTATAGATATGTAGATGACATATTATTAGCAGCTCCTGTAAGCTTGTTACCGGACATTCTTGACACGTTCAATTCTATGCATGAACGCTTACAATTTACTATGGAGAGAGAGAGCGAGGGAAAAATCAGTTTTCTTGATGTCATGCTATTGAGGGTGAATGATAGAATTATTTTCGATCAGTATCGCAAACCAACGTTCTCGGGAAGATACTTGAATTTCTTCTCATATCATCCCTTGTGTCACAAAAAGGGTGTCATCTTCGGTATGGTTGACAAATTAATTTCTTTATCACATCCGCAATTTCATCGTAAGAACTTCATAATTTTAATCAATATCTTATTAGAAAATAATTATCCATTAAATTTTATTTTTGCCATGATTCATTGTAGACTCAAACACCTTTTTTATAGAGATGACAGTTGTGTTATGGATAAACATGTGAGAAGATTTTTTACGATCCCTTACATTGAGTCGGTATCAGAGAAATTCTCGTCTTTCTCATGTCAGTTTGATTGCAGTGTGGCGTTCACGATCCCTTCTAAATTGAATAAATTTATAACCACCGGTAAAGACCACATAGAGCGTCTTTCTTGTAATGACGTGGTCTATAAAATCAATTGTAAAGACTGCGATTCTTCTTACGTGGGACAGACTAAGCGTCAGCTAAAAACAAGAGTAAACGAACATAAAGCGGATATTAGAAAGACCAGTTCTCCTTCGGTTATTTCGTCACATCGTATTTCTGAAAACCACGATTTTGATTGGGAGAACGTCGAAATTTTAGACAAAGAGCCTTCTTACGTAAAAAGATCTATATCCGAGATGTTACACATCAAAAATCAATCGCATGGACTCAACAAACAAAGTGATACCGAACTCCTCTCGGATGCGTATCTTCCTATTCTCGAACGTATTCCCCCTTCTTAGGTTTATCATCCCTCCTCTTTGTACTCTTTTCGTGCGGTCCGCCGAGGCCATCCCACTCGTTCGGTTCTTATTATTTGTATCTATTCCTTCCAAGATGTAACATCTTTCCTCATATTACTGTGACACGAGTTTTGGTGCCTAGAGGTATTTAGTATACAATTCTTTGTTTCGAGTATTATTTCTTATTTACTATTTTACATCTCTTGACTTGTACAGTTTTCTACTTTTTTCCACATTTACTTAATTATTTAATTACAATATTTATTTTATTATTTATTTCTTAATTTTAATCTCCTGTTAATTATTTTTAATTACTAAATTCGTATTGTTGTTTGTTACAAGTTTAATATTCATTCCTTAATATTATTCTTTATTTTAATCAGCAAATCAAGTCATGTTGATTTTTCGAAGCTCTTGTCTCGGCACATGCTCCTTGAGGTTGTTTATTATGTTACGAGGATGGAGGATGTACATCGCGGCTCATCACAATTTCTAATTTTTTGGTAACTAGATTTAATTGTGTCTTCTTTTTTTTCGTTTGTTTCGGGAAAAAAAAAAAAAAAAAAAATTTGTAACATTATTATAATTATTGCGATTATTTTGTTCTCATAGACTTTTATACTGAAGATGACCGACATTAAAGGTCGAAACGTTTATCATTGGATTTATGCTGTTATTTATTTATTCGCACCTGACATCTTGCGTGGCTCTCAAGCTCAATTTTCCTCATCATTAATTTATTTAAGTGAGCCTTAATCTTTGACTAATTGTTTTAATAAATATTTCATTACTTTGAGTCTCGAATCTGTCAAACAACACTCTGATGAATGTAATCGTTCAAGTTTCAATAGAAGATATTAATTATAAACAAAGTTATTTAATAAAATGAAAATGGATGCCGTATTACCCTCTTCTCCTCTATGTATGCATATACATATATGTAAAATATAAAGTTTCTGCTCTTAGTTACAGTACTAAAACAAAAATTAAAAAGTAATTTTTTATTGAAAAATTTATTTAAATCAAATTTAGTTTTAATACATTGCAATATAATAGTTAAAATCTAGTAAATCTGATAGTCTGGTAATCAAACCTGAAGAAATTAGAGTACTTGAAGAATTTCTATAAATTCTGTCAACAGAATATAATTAGAAGGTGACTTTAGGTGAGATCAATCTGCTAATATTTTCTGATCAATCTGTTGTCAGTCTGTCGACATTGTGTTAACATTTTGCTGACAGAGCATTTCTAAAATATTGAATACGGTTCTTTTAATTTTAAAAATACCGTTTTAGTAAATTTAATTTTAAATTGACATTTTCAAAAAAGTTAAAAAAATAATAAATAAATTACTTATAGAAGATAAATACTTTTAAATACAATTTATTACATTTGAGAAAACGTATACTTAAATAGAGATAATATATATATATATATATATCCTATAAAAAAAATTTTATTTGTAGTAACAATGCGCTGTTTATACCATAAATAGTTAATATATAACACATTTTTCAGTTGAAGAAATGGTAGCACATTTGTAGGAGACTTATGAGGGTCTTAGGTTCGAATCTTGCTTAGAATAAGTTTTTTTCTAAAATGATATATACAACATTAAGTCAATTTAAATATTTAATTTCAAATAAAATTATCATACACTAACGCCTTGTGATACAACTTCGATAATCTTTAATAAATAATAATTTTAAGACTTTAATAAACATTTCATGTTTAACATCATTAAAAAAGGAAAATTTAAATAGGATATATTTACTGTATTGTAATAAATGTAGAAAATACTTTTTACAAATTACAATTTACTTACTGGAAAAATTATTTAAAAAAATTAAATTACTAGTTTATTAAACGTAAAATTTATATTTTGAAAAACGTTGACTGCAGTACATAAAATAGTTATTACAATCATAGTGAACAATCTACTTAATAACAAAATTGTTTCTTTCGAACAAATAGATACGATTTATTTTAAGAAAATGCATTCACAGTTGTATACAAACACAAACTTAGCTAAAATTGAGGAAAAGTTCTTTTTATCAGTTTATTTTTTTCTTTGTGTAGATGTGATGAATGTAATACTTGTTTTCGCTTTTGATCAGTTTAAACAAATTCATCATTTTAAAAATGTTATTTCTTATGGATTGAATCGCAATCTAATTCATGCAGCATAACATTCTAAAAATCACAGAACAGGTCAGCTTCTGTACTTGGACGGGCAGTGTAAGCTTGCAAGATACTTCTTCAATATGTTTGAAAAAAATGTCGGTTACAAGCCATATATATACAGTTTCACTTCAATATCGCTTATGTCGAATCGCTCAGACCTTTATTACGAAATGAAAAAAAGAAACACCTACCACATATAAATAAAAAAATGTTTTTAATTAAGTACTACTTATATAGATTTAAGATCATTATGAGAAACAAAAGTTTTAAATAACGTGAAATAAAACAAAGTAAAGTTAATTCCCATATAGCATCAATAGTTGCAGACAGCTTTCAAAAAGATTTCAAAATTATTTCAATTTTTAACATTTTATTTTTGTGTAACAATTTTGAAAGAACTTTGCAATATATGAAATATAACAGAAATGTTTCTAAAATTTGTCACATGCAGTGTTGACAATATAGTGTTACAAAAAGCTTTCATGTGAAGTGATTTTGGAAACCCGTGAGCAATATATGATGAATTTCTATTTCTCATAAGTAAAAATTATACAGAATAGAATGAAAAGCGCAGCTTTTTGTTCATGCTCTAATGAAAAGATTCTCAAAGGCAAACTTCCAATTAAACTCTATTGTCAAAACACAAAATAAGTTTTGATAGTACAATTTTGTTTAGTTATTCCTGAAAGAAATATAATTTTTCGGAATAGTTTAGTCATTTTAATAATATTTTGATAATATTTCAGAATGGTTCCAGATTTTTTTCAATAACCTTTTGGTAAAACAATATTTTTATAAGATTTCAAAAATTGTGAACATTTTGCTATTTCAAAGCTGTTTCAAAAATGTTTCAAATATATTTCTCAATTTTTATGAAACATTTCACTTTTTAATTAAAACATATTTGAAAACTTTCGATGCTGTATGGGTTGGAATAAAATAAAGTGTATATAGAGTATAATAGAAACATTTATTTTCAATATTTTTATGATAGTAAATTTATTAGTATTTAATAAAAATTTGTAATGATAAAAGAGAACTTTTCGTTTCTGTATTGATTAACACTTCTTAAACAGACGAAATACAAGTCTAATACGCATTCAACTGCAAAATGCCAGGCCAAATGAGTGTTCATCATAAACGACACAAAAGGGTAATAATTGCATTGTAATTGTATCTATAAATAAATTTGGAATCTCAGCTAGCGCTCTTCATCATCATTCGAATGATGTTGCGAAACGTCTGTGTCTGTGGTATAACAATCAACGACAATAATTCTTATCAGGGGACTTTAAAAATCCAAATGAAAAGAACGTCTGAAAGACAGTGATAACATCTTGTTCTAATTTTTTAATCTTCTTTGAGTGTACATACTTCAGACATCCTTTAAATGCCTCTGGTAGAAATTTGTGTTGCAACTTTGAAAGGAAAAAGTCGTCGGTATTTTGTTTGTAACCCTATAAGCATACAATATTCCTAGAGTATTATTAAAAATTAAAATAATTTTAAAATAATATTCCGAGAATTTTATTTAATATTTATATTATTTTAATATTGTGGAAATATTGTGTTAATGTTTGTTATTAAATAATATTCGTGATGTATTACTTCAATATCCATGGAATATTATTAAAATGTTCTACGAAAATTATTGTGGTATAAAATTAATGTGAATCATTATGAATACAATATTCATAAACTTTATAAATATTATATTTAAAAGTTATAACATTCCCGGTAATTTAAAATATTGAAGTAAATTTTGTATTATTTTTTATAAAGTAATTATTTTATTATTTACTTCTTCATATAATATTTATATAATATTATCAGGAGTGGATATATAACAACTTTTTATTAATATTTCAGGAATATTATTTAATATAAAAATAATATTATGCGCTTATAGGGTATATGCATTATAATGTGAGAATTATTTCGAGTTTCATGTATCGAAACTGCGCGACTTATTCTAGATATCATGTTTTTCTGTTCTTTTTTTAAATTTAGTATTTTGCTAACAATTCTTTTAATTTTAAATAAAAATATTTAATTTTTGTGCTACAAACGCAACATTAAAGCCGAAAGCAAATGGGACAAAAAAGATCGCACTATCACTCAATAAAATATCTCAATAATCCGTTGCATTCTTATATGTTAAGTAAAAGATTATTTATTATAAATAATTTCTCTGAATGAAAAATTAGGCCGACTTTTTACGCATTGGGCTTTCAGCGGAAAGCGTTACTGTGCGATTAATGCAGATGTAATATATTCTAATAGCCCTCAGATTTTCCTATTATTTTCCAAATAACTTTGGAATTATTATAAGATAAATAAAATAAATATTAAAAGTAATTAACATTAAATGTAAATATTTTTCTATTTATGAACATGCATATAAAAGAAGAATTTAAATAACAAAAGAAAGATTTCAACAATACTGCTCTTTCTACAAAACTAAAATATAAATACAACTGTCACTTTTTATAACTAAATGATAAGATAAACGTAAGAAAATTAAAAATTGAATTGAAACTAATCTTAATATTGTACCGCAATATTAAATCTGAGAATTACTCATCGACTTCCACAACAGCTATATCTTTAGATGCGCTGGATAAAATTTGTTTGTTCTTTTTCTACAATGAAATCAATGATAATTTTTTATTCAAAATTGTTATGTTGAAATCACATTCAGGAGCAATAAACGATATCGAGACAATAATTCTGATTTCTTTTTTGTTGATCCTATTAAATTCTGTCAGCCTGAATCCTTGTCTTATCAAAGTTCCTTATCAAGTTTGTTCTGGTTTTCGTTACTCACATAATAAGCGACTTAGTTTTAAGATCATTATTATATGTTTCACTACGGTTGATTGACTTTTGGACGTGGATCTGGATGGAGTGTACCGTATGCGCACGCGGAAGAGGCAGAAAAAAGCTCTTATTACCTTTTTTTGTTTCGCGACGTTATCGAACGAGAACGAGCGAGAATATCCCCCGAATATATTATCCATTCATCTAATTGTGGTCGATGAAAATGTGAAAGAGAAAACCGTCTATTAAAACATTAAAGATCTGTGTGTTTAAACATTCTGTGCTTGTTATTAGTAATCCAGACAATTAATTTGTTTAAACTTGAAAAAGTTTACTTTCTTAAATTCTTTATAAATTAGCGTAATCTCTAGTTTTGAAATAAACTCAAAAAGAATTCTTTTTCAATAGTTAAAAAAGTATATTTTTTGATGTTTTAGAGAGATAAGAAGCTTAATGCTAAGGTCCTATTTTACTGATTAAACGTAACTTTTTAGCACTCTACTTTTCTAATTGCATTTACAGATTCAAAAATTTTTTTCTATAAGTATAGACATCAATGTAACTTTAACTGGTCGACTTTGTTCCGAGAACGAAGAAAATAAAAGATAAAAAATAAATTTTGAAATTTTGACCTTTTTATTTACTCTTAGTTACTTTAATATGATGTCTACGTGTGCCAATATTTTCTTTATACAAAAATTTTGTATAAAACGGAAATGTAATGGATTACACAAATAAAGTTGTTGATTTCTTAAAATTTGGTTAGGATACCCAATGTGAAAGAATACAGCGCTTAAAAAAATATGTGTCTACGGGTGTACCCTACTGAAAAAAATCACATGACAAAATCACATGATAAAATTACGTAACCAGTCACGTAATGAAATGTTCCAAATCAATGTGATTTTTGAAAATTATAATGTTTGAAAAATCATGTACTATTAAAAAATCATATTATTTTTAAAAAATTAGATAAATTTACATATGTAAATTTACCTATTTAAAAAAATTGTGTTATTTCTTAATATTACGTAATTTTTAAAACTAACATAAATTTCAAAAATTACGTACTGATTTGGAACATTTCATCACGTGATTTATATCATTAATTACGTGACTTGTTACGTGATTTTATCATGTGATTCTGTCACATGATTTTTTTTCAGTAGGGTAGTAATAAAGTTCGGTGAATGTTTTTATATCTAGTAATAATCTACATATGCAGCAAGTGAAGGCATCATGCGTTATAGATCGTTCAAGTCAAAATAAACAAAACGGGTTCTGCCGGAAAAAATGTTTAGTACTTAAATTTTAGTACTTAAATACATATAAGTTCTTTTTCAAATTTAAAAAGAAATCTTTTTATGGTCTATGGAAAATATAATCTAATGAAATCGAAATGATTTTTAGATAATATCCCAGCAAACACAAAAATATAATAAGAATCAAAAAAGTAATTCTCAAAAGCATTAAGTACCTAAAATAATTTTTATATAGATATATTGTGTATATATATATATATATATATACACACACACACACACACACACACACACACACACACACACACACACACACACACACACACACACAAACAATATATATACATATTAGTTGATATAAAAGTGAAGTCTTTCGAAACTAAAAAATGATTTTAAAATAGAAATATGAACAAGAATTTATTTCATAATTCGGTAAATAAAGAATTTTTTATTCTCTGTGCTATCTGAAAATTTGGATTTCAATGCAATCTTGAATATACGCAAAAAATTTTCATAATTTTTTTTTCTTTTTTATCGTACATAAAAAAAAATCTATTTATTTATGCTCTTTGTCGGATATGCTATTTTGAATAATAAACATGTTTTTGATATTTTTGCGGATCTGAATAAAGAATCAAAGAATTCTTGCTCGTTGTCGATCTCCAAGTGTAAACTTTTTTCGCCGTTTTTATTTTCTTTAAAATCGAACGTATGAAAGAATATATATTTGTGTAAGACGGAATATATAGCATGCAGAGCGGATAGATAGCGTCCATCATTTTTCGTTCTTTTCCCCTCTTTCTCGTACGTGATTTGCTACTAATTTAGAAAAAGCCTTGCATTAATTTTATGAGGAAAGTAATTTTAGTTAAATTGGCTGAAATAGTGATATTTAGTAAATCATGAGATACTGATCAAAAGTTTAAACCATAAAATATGGATAGTTTTTATTATAACACCATTTAAAAATCGCTATCTTGAGTCTAATCGGTTGAAAAGTACCTTTATTTATAATACAATTTTCTTATACAGTTTTTCTAACTGTATAAGTAACGTAAATATGTATAGGTGTATCTATTATTGAGTAGTAATTTTTTATGATTTCACTAAACTTTTGATCAGCATTTCATAATTTACAGAATGTCATAGTATCAGTCAATTTGTTTGAAACTACTTTTCACATAAGATTAATATGAGGTCCTTTGCGCATTCTCAATTTTGTTGTTTCGATCAATCAATGTAACACCAGATCATATCATCCTTATTATCATTGTTATTTTTGTCTTTCCTTTTTATTTTTTGCATCATTATTATTATCACATATATGTTCCAACACTTTGTGTTAAATCTTAATCGTGAAAATGTTTAATGCGCTATTCTGTGTGAAAAAACATTATACTATTCATTTCTTACTATTCATTTTCTTTTGTGACTAAATTGGGCCGTAAACTTTTTTAAACTACATCTCTCGTATTTCTCGGCCATTTGCTCCGTGATAAATAATCAAGCGCAAATTAGTTATTTCCAATTTTCAAAATAATTTACTGTAATATTATTCGATGAATTTAATTATACAATTTTTTTACATCTTTTACAATCATTAGCCTGTGACGCTGTTTTATTTTAACTTTTTG
This sequence comes from Solenopsis invicta, assembly GCF_016802725.1. Lineage (NCBI taxonomy): Eukaryota > Metazoa > Arthropoda > Insecta > Hymenoptera > Formicidae > Solenopsis > Solenopsis invicta. Next base: position 2,477,886 of record NC_052664.1, on the reverse strand, counting down.
GAAATTCATATAAATTTTTTAAGAAAGGAACAAAAGCTTTTTCTACAATGCATGTTCGAATTTTTAGAATATACTGTATCTTATCATGAAAAGATGTCGTATCACCCATACAGCACAAAAGCTTATAGAGATATTGCTACAACGTTGTAACATTGTATATTGCAGTGCAATGTTGCACAGACATTGCAAAGATTATTTTAGCAATGTTGCAGCAATGTTTTTAAAAATATTGTGAAAAATAATGTCCTATGTTTTACTTATAAGCCATTGTTGCCAGATGGATCTACTTGTAATTAAGAAACCATATAACATAGAATAAAGGGTGTAGATTTGTTATCAGATTTTTTACTCACATTCTAATGAAATAATTCCTGAACGATTCCAAAATTTAAGTCCGAAGATAAAAGTAAATGAGATATGTTTCGACAGTAAAATTTGTTCTTTTGTGTAAAAATTAATTTAAAGATATATAATATTTCTGAATGTTATATTAACAGATATTGGTACATATATAATAATTTAATTATATATGTGTGTATGTGCACGTGCGTGCGTATGCGCATACACACACACATATAGAGTGATCTATAATGGTTAAAACAACTATTTACCATAAGAGATGACTTACCGACTGAACGCCATGTAATTTATATAAAATGAAGTCAGTAAGTCATTTCTCATGGTAAATAGTTGTTCCAACTATTATGGATCACCTTTTGTGTGTGTGTGTGTGTGTGTGTGTGTGTGTGTGTGTATACCCAGCAAACACAGAATATAGCTGCAACATTGCATTGGAGTAACATGTGAGGTAACAGATGTTACCTTACAATCATGTAAATGCAATCTATATTGTTATTGGTGTACAATATAACTATTTTATGCAACTGTTACATTTTTTGTTATTTTCTTGTAATATTGAAATAACAGCAATATAACAAAACTTATATAACAGGTTTTATATTTTATCTATATTGTCGTTATATAAAATGTTGTATAGTATTTATATTGCATCAGATATAACTATTACATTGAAATTATATTTAAATTTTGAAATAGCTTTCAGTAGCACCATTTAGCTTTACTCGATTCACGTTTGAAATCCGACTTATCTGATATTTCGTGATACGTTCAAATTCCCTATTTGGATAATGATTGTGAGTATGACTGCTAAGGTGAATTTAGTTTCTAGATCAGGAGACTGTGAAATATCAGAGAGAACGATTGCTAGGAAGCATTTGGCTATGGAATCAGATTAAACGCACTGAAAGCTCTGCTCGTAGAGGTTGTGGCCATTATTTTGTAAAAATAGTTTATTGCGTGCTAATGAAGCTATAATATATAACGGGCAGGTCGTGTTTTTCATAAAAAAATTGGTTTAAAAACATGTGTCCACAATTTTCAAAAAATTCATACAAAACGCGGCCAAACGCGTTAACTAGGTTAGTACGCAACAAACTATTTTTATAAAATAAGCAGCAATGCTTTGAATGCATTCGGATTTCATGGCCGAATGCCCAACTGTGAGTCTTTATCACTATTCTCGTGGCTATAACTAGTTTTCTGATTGTCTGTATGTGAGATTTTATAGATAAGTTTATAATCATAAGACAATGAGTCGAGTACCTTTCTTTTGTTGCTTTTTATTAAGATTTGGACTCACATAGGCTAAAGCATTACAAAAATGTGAAATGTAAATAAAGCTATTAATGCCATAACTAAGAAAGTTAAATCAATTCAGGAATTTTTAATGTGCATAAAGGTTTGTTTAATACTAAAGTTACTAGATAACTCATTTATATTTTGTATATATTAGGTGTTAAACTTAATTCCTGCCGTTTACTACTAGAGGGTGCTGGCTCCAACGCTGGCGAGTTTCGACGATGAAGTTATATGTCTTTTGTAGTTTAGACATCGCTGATTCAATCCTCATAGGTTAGATTTCTCAACGCCAAAGACATTTTCCAATCGACTGAAGATGAATCGCAATAAGCTGTTTTTCTGACATGTGCTTCTCCACTACTTCAACCTCAAGAAAACTGCAGTTGGAGCGCATCGCTTATTATCCAAAGTGTATGGTGATGAAACTTTATCGGAAAGAATATGTAGAGTTTGGTTTGAATGCTTCCGAAACGGTGATTTTGATGTGAGAGACAAAGAACGTCCCGGACAGCCGAAAAAATTTGAAGATGTCGAGCTGCAAGAATTGCTCGATGAGAATCCAGCCCAAACGCTTTTAGAGTTGTCGGAACAGTTAAATGTTACTCCAATGGCCGTCTCAAAACGCTTGCATGCCATGGGAAAGATTCATAAGGAAGGGAAATGACTATCACATGAGTTGTCAAAAAATGCCATTTTGAATCGTTTGACTATTGCGACTTCTTTGCTTGCCAGGCAAAAAAAAAAGAGTTTTTTGTTGCCCATCGTGATTGGCAATGAAAAATGTATTTATTTTGATAGTCCCGAAAGGAAAAAATCATGGGTGGACCCCGGCAAATCATCCGCTTCAACGCCGAAGAGGAATATTCACGGGCATAAGATCTTGCTGTGCCTTTGTTAGGACCAGAAAGGTGTGCTGTATTATGAACTCTTAGGTCCAAATGAAACCGTTACAGCTGATTGCTACCAACAGAAATTATACCGATTGAGTGAAGTATTGATGCAAAAAAGATCATCCGTAGTCAACAATCGATGCAAAGTCATTTTGTTGCATGATAACGCTCGATCGCATGTTGCGAAAAGCGTGAAGCAGGTACTTCGAGAGCTTGAATGGAAAGTTCTGCCGCACCCAGCTTACTTTCCAAACTTGACACCGTCAGATTACCATCTCTTCCGATTGATGCAACACGCATTTATGGACACACACTTCTCCAGTTACAACAAAGTCCAAAAATGGGTGGATGAATGATTCGCCTTGAAAGACACCACGTTCTACCGTCATGAGATTGCCATGCTGCCAGAGAGATGGGAAAAAGTAGTAGAAAATGAAGGAAATTACTTTGATTAAGGTATTCATTCACTTTCGCTTCAAAACAAATCGATTTTATAGACAAAAAACGGCAGGAATTAAGTTTAACACTCAATACTGTTTGAAATATATACTTGTGAGAATACTATAATCTTTATAGCTTAATCTTGTTAGAGATTCTTAATGAAAACTATCATAAAACAAGGCTCTCGATCTTCTAGAAACAAAACTCACTTTTGCAGTCATATTTATTATTATTTGCTTTTATGGAAAATTAATGCAAGAAGCAAAAAATTATAAAAGGTTTATAATTATTTTTCTTTCCTTATTGAAACATAATTTTCTAAAAATATGTCTTGTCTATACTTATACCAGAAAAGATCTTTAGATTAATTCTCTGTAAAAGTAAACTAATTGTATAGTTTCCTTTTGCTTAGAATTAATTCGAAAACATTTCTGGGATTAAGATGTGCAAGAAGCGAATTAGATTAAGAGTTAGATATAACAGCATCATTACAACAATATAACAACGATAATCTGTATATAGCAGCAACGTTTTCTCTCTTACATGTTATGTAGATATAATGTAACTGTGATATTCTCTGAGTGAGAAATTACAACTAACATGGACATTACATGTAACGCACATGTTATATTGTGTGTTACCTTTAAGTTTATTGTGTCAAGGTTGTTATTATGTAACTGTGTTTGCTAGGTGTATGTATATATATATATATATATATACATACATACATATATATATATATATATGTATATATATATATATATATATATATATATATATATATATATATATTGGGTGTACAACTTAGCTTGGTCCGTTTTCAAAAGATGGCTCTAGGTGCTATAAATGGTTGACGGCGATAGCTGATTTTTGCGTTATCGTGAAGTGTCAACATCTGTCAATCAAATATTGTTTACAAGTCTTTGAGTTTTGCACAAATTTAATTTTTACTGCGTTGAAAATGTCAAGTTTCATTCCAAATAAGCACCATTTGCGGGAAATTTTGATTTTCTGTTTCAATTGGAAGAAAAGTGCAGCTGAAGCGCATCGAATGCTTGTGGAAGTGTATGGTAAATCTGCGCCATTGGATAAATCTTGTAGAGAATGGTTTAAAAGTGATGATTTTAGTGTTAAAGACAAAGAGTGTTCGGGTCGACCGAAAAAGTTTGAAGATAAAGAATTAAAAACATTACTTGGTCAAGATTCGTGTCAAACGCAAGAAAAGCTCGCAAAGTTGGAAGTTATTCAACAAGCTATTTCGAAACGACTCAAAGCCGTGGGATACATCCAAAAGTAAGGAAATTGGGTCCCATACGAATTGAAACCGAGAGATATCGGACGAAGATTTTGCATGTCTAAAATATTGCTTGAACGGTACAAAAAAAGTCTTTTCTGCATTGAATCATTACCAGGGACAAAAAAAATGGATTCACTACGACAATCGGAAACGCAAAAAATTGTATGTAAAGCGCGGCCAACCGGGAACATCAATGCCGAAGCCGAATATCCATGGTGCCAAGGTAATGCTCTGTATTTGGTGGAATCAGAAACGTGTAATCCACTATGAACTGCTAAAACCTGGTCAAACCATCACGGGAGACTTTTACAGGTAACAATTGATCCGTTTAAAGTGAGCTATAGCCGAAAAACGTCCAGAATATGCGAGACACGAGTCTATAATCTTTCAACATGACAACGCTCCGCCTCATGTTGCCATTTCGATTAAAAACTATTTGGAAAACAGCGGATGGAAAGTTCTGACTCATCCGCCTTATAACCCAGACCTTGCCCCTTCAGACTACCATTTGTTTCGATCGATGCAGAACGTTTTGACTAGAATACGCTTCACTTCAGAACAGGATATCAAAAATTGGCTCGATTCATTCTTGGCTTCTTCCGCGACGGAATTCATAAATTGCCAGAAAAATGGGAAAAAGTAGTGGCTAGCGATAAACAATACTTTGAATAAGGTATTAATACTATTAATTCGTTTTATCGTTCAAATAAATGCGTTTTACAAGCAAAGAAACGGACCAAATTAAGTTGTACATCCAATATATACAGGATGTCTGACAATTAATGATAAATTTCTCGCATGTAGGTAGAATGAACCAAATTGAGTCGAAAAGTCCTGTACCACCTTGCGATCCTCGCAATAGTTAACGAGTTATAAGTAAATAAAAATTCCGAATTAATCTCGCCCACCGCCAAATCCAAGCGTGCGATCGAGATTGTCAAACGCGCAGGGCGGAGTGTTTACTGCTTGCTGTAGGGAGCGGCAACGGCTACGCAGAAACAGCGCGTAAAGGTGCGAATTCATGCAGCGATAAATCGCTGGCGACTTTCCCCTTCTACCTCGATTTTCCCCTTCTACACATACTTGTGCCGAATCCGTTGGAATCCGTCGACAAATCGTCAGAAGTTCAACTTGGTTGAACTTCAGCGACAAGTCGACACAATCGTGAGCAGTATGGAATCTTCAAATACCAGTTTAGGAACGGATACGTGAAAAAAGCTATGATCCTGACGGTCTTTTAAGTATGGAGCTATCCAATACTGTTTCTTTTTGTAATGCCGTTTCTCTTGTGTTTTTTGCAATTCCAACATTATAGCAGTTGTAATCACTATTCGTCTCTTTTTAATTGCTCTTGCTACTGCTGTTCCCAAAATATTTGCGCATTCAGCAGAATACACCTTATTTGAACGTATTGTCACTTTTATTTTTCTTCACTCTTCAATTTCTATTAAAAATAATACTTATTACTCTGTAATTATTAACTAATAATTTACTGAGTTGATTGCGCTTATTGACACTAAACGCCTATTGCGCCTTTTGCAATCAACTCAGTAAATTATTAGTTAATAATTACAGATTAATAAGTATTATTTTTAATAAAAATAATACTTATTTTATTTTATATTTTTTTAATACTTTTTTTTATATTTATTGTACTTTTAGTCGCTAGCGATTTGTCGCCACATGAATATGTACTAGGAGAAAAGCGACAGATACTTGACGCTGGCGTTACTTTTCCCCCACTTCTTCCAAGTCGCCAGCGATTTATCGCTGCATGAATTCGCAGCTTAACGCTGGGCTCCCGCTCTGGGGCATTGCGAGGATTGCAAAGTGATACAGGACTTCCCGACTCAATTTGATCCATTCTACCTGCATGCAAGAGATATATCATTAATTGTCAAACACCCTCTATATATATATATATATATATATATATATTTTTTTTTTTTTTAATGTTAAAACGAAATTACTAAATAATTTTAATTTTGTAACGTTTTGTTAAAGTATTAACAAAAGAAATAAATTTTTTATGTTAATTTCGTAAGACTATAGAAAATTTAAGGACAAATATTTTGAAATATTTAAAATGCAAATAAAAAAATTTAAATTTTTATTAAATTTATAAATATAACCAAATTTATACTTTTATTTAAATTTTCAATTTTATACTTAAAAATTTTAATAAGATAATTCTAAACTTAAACTTGTCTTTAAAATGTATGAAATTACAAAATTATATATACCCAATTCACTGACAATGAGAGAAATCCAGTAAAAAATTTTTCATGTGTAATTATATATAAATGTAGAGAGATATTTGACCGTTAATGAAACAACATAACTTGAAATGCCTTCTACGGTCGCAGCTAGATCTTCGTGCTTGTTTTTATTTGTATGATTTTATATACTTTTCTCAAATTCAATGAACTGCGCGCCAAATTGATTTTTTTGAGAATTTATTGCGAAAAATATTACCTCAGCTAGGGTTCGAACCTGGAACCTTCCGAATTTCCGGTGTGTCTTAGCCAACTTGATCATTGAGGCTGTGATGATATTTCTCGCAATAATCGACTACAAGTTAGAACGCTTTTCGAGGCAGCATGATTTCAAAGTAGAGAGATATTTGACACACAAATAAAAACAAACACGAAGATCTAGCTGCGACCGTAGAAGGCATTTCAAGTTGTGTTAATTATATATAGTTATACATAACTGTATATAATTAGGTATGACAATTTTTTTACCGGGAAATTCCACGCGTTAAACGAAAACTCGTCCGTTTAGTGCAGGCTCCGCCAACACAACAATTGGAAAATCTTTTTCCTACTGATCGCTTCGGTTTGTATAGACTCGTAATGTCAGCTGGTAACATCAGAACATATCGTTATGATTATTGATTCACATTATAATACAATTAAACGATTTGATAAATATTTTTCTAGGAGAAGTATTCACAAACTTTTATGAAGGAAGAATTGATGTTGAAGTGTATCTGTAAATTTCATAACAAATTTTGTAACGTATTTTTTTATTTATACTTTCAGCTGTTTATAGTCAGAACATCATAATAATTAATTTACATAAAAAATTGAAAGACAATCCGAAAATTGTACGTAAAAATATATATATTTAATTGACAAAAGCGACTGGTATTAGTATTAACAGCATAAAGAAAATATTATAAAGCTATGAACGCACAGGTACAGTTACAGCTTCAAATAAAAAGAAATGTTGCTTATCTTTATAGGAAAAAATCGAGAAATTTGAAAAGATTATTTGCCAATTTCTTAAAATTATTTTTTTGTTTTATTTTTATTTTTTTGTTTTGATTTACATTTAAATCTCCGTTTTCGATAACGACACTGCGACAGTCGTAAATCATAAACATCCATCTATGTAATTGAAACATATTACGATTTTGATTTAATATCATATTGAACAGTAGAGATTATTCCATCTGTTCAATTTTCTAAGCCTGAGCTCGCAAACGTGCTGTATTTAGGTACATGGTACTGAAAATGCGCTACGCTCTGCCCACTGGGTATGCTGGCTACATGTGCGATTGTGGAGTTTTTTTGTCAGTGAATTAGGTAGGTCAAAGTGGGGTAAAGTGGGACGGGTTTTTGTTTGCCTCTACAAGTATCAAAAAATTGAATTTTTGAACAATCAATGGCTGTTTTCATTAGAGGATGAAAAAAACTAACTTTCTATAATTGTGGATTTTCAAAGTTTTGATTTTAAGTTGTATTTTTAGCTATTTTTCAAAACCAAAGAATTTTGGGCTTTTGAAAAATGGTGGGGCACTAAAGAAATTCAGTCAAAACAGCCATAAAAACTAACTTAAATCGATTTTTATGTTTAATCACTACTTCTAAATAATGATTAATTGAAAATAGAGCAATAAAATCCTTCTCTCTCTATATATAATGGCTCTATAATAGCATTTAAATTTATAATTCTTTGATAGTTCGCAGCTACTGTCACATTATAGTAATATTTAATATTAGATTTTTTCCGTGTATAAGTAATAATATTTGAAATAATTAATAAAATCACTTGATTTGCACTAATCCTTTAAGAAAACATGAAAAAATGACTTCATTGGCGTGCCCCACTTTACCCCACTTAAAATGCTCCACTTTACCCCACAACGTTAATTTGCACGCGATTATTCATTATCGAAACTAGATTAAGTTTCTACATTTTTTTTATTTAAAAAAATAATAGAAAAGCGATAACTGCACATAATTTTCCTTTGTTGAACACTTAAAACTTACTTAAATCACGACTACTATAAACACAAGAAAAAATTTTATGAAAATAACTTTTAAGATTATTCTTGTACAGCTACAAAATGTTAGTACACAAACTCCAATAGCTAATTGAAACATGAGCTGTCATGCTAAGCAACAGATGACAGTTTTTCGTTTTGCTCTAAACTCATTACTACATAGAAATTTTGAGGGTGCTCCACTTTACCCCACGCCTCACTTTACCTCACTTCACCCTATATATAGGATTATATATGTGGATCATAATATAAACTCATTAAATTTTAACTATTTCTTAATCACTTTTATAGTAAAAACTGATATTCTATTAAATTATCCTGTTGATAATCTTTAGAAAATAACAGTACAAAATTGCAATCCTAAACAGTTTCAACTGAGTTGCACTGGTTGGTAAAGCTGTAATTTAATAAGTGCTTCTTTCAATATTAAGAAATTCTGCTCGTCAGCAAACTAATTTGATTTTATCATTGCAGTTTTTTTCTGGACTCCGAGTCCAGAAAAGAATTGCAATGATAAAATACAGAATCTGGAGTGATAATCATTTTTAGTTAAAGTGAAGTTGAAGAATTTTCATAAAGTTTCTTATTGAATGTATGAAAATTATGTTATAAATAGTACTACTTATAAAAAGTAATGATAAAAATATTATAACTCAGATTCGTTACTGAAAAAATGTAACGTTACCGTTACAATTACAAGAAAAAAAAGTAAGGCCGTTACTAATAGTTCGTTAAAAAAAAAGACTAATTGCAATGCGTTACTTCCATATCTTGGAAAAAAGCTAACATCTTTATAAACACATTTTGAATGTAGGCCATTATATTGTTATATTGCTGCAATATTGCATTGCAATATTTTTAAAGGCGGATATTTTATCACTGCTGCAATGTTACAACCTTACCTTACGATGAAATATTTATGCAAAATGTTGCTGCAATCTTTTTGTGCTGTATGAGCAACTTTTAAATAATTAATAGATGCTGTTTTTAAGTAGAATTTAATGATTAGAAATAAATTTAAACGCAGTGTAGAAAATAATATTGAAAATCATGTTTTGAAAGCGATTAAGAGTAATTATTTACTATATTAATTTATTTGATATCTTTCAATAAAGAAATAAATAAAAATAAACTTGTCCATGAAATCACACGCAAAACGATCGTTTGGAGCAAGCTCTTTCGTAGCAACAGTATTCACGTTACGAAAAATCTCTCTATTCGAATGAAATTGGTTCACGGTTCTGCTAAGGATTCCACAGATCCTTTTAATCTACATGGTTTGTGTCCGGAAAGTAATAAAAATGATTCTGGAGAAAATATTTTTATTGAAGTCAGATTCAAATACACTTAGTAGTTTTCAAAGTAGTCTCCGTGAAAATCTATACACCACTTTCAACATTGCTAGCACTCTTCATAACAGCGCTGGAATTCCTCAACGGAGACGTTGTTCAAGGTCCTCGTCACAGCCGCAGAGGATTCGTTCACATGGTGTTTGTACCGATTGAACAAACAGTAAACGCAGCATTTTACGTCCAGGTACTCGATTGTTTGAGAAAAAAAGTCGCGCGTGTCCGCTCAGAAATCCAGCACACCTGAATCTTTTATTATGACGATGCGTCGAGCCACACTGCGTTACATTGAGAAAGTTGTTGGCTACGAAGAACATTTCAACACTTTCACAATCACCCTACAGTCTAGAGATGGTCCCGCGCGACTTCTTTCTATTCCCTCGCATCAAATCTGGCCTGAAAGGAAACCATTTTGGGACCTTGGAAAACGTTCGGCTGTGACAAAGACCTTAAACAGTGTTTTCGTTGAAGAATTCCAGCGCTGTTATGGAGAGTGGTAGCAACGTTGAACGCGGCGTTGAGAGTAGGGTTGACGATTATCCGTTTATCCGGATATTCGGATATCCGAGATAGAGATAGATCCGAGATTAAATATCCGATTGAAGCGGATATCCGGATCTTTCGGATCCAAATTTGAAGCCGTTCGGATCCAAACCATTAAATTGTTTGTTATTCAGATGATTCTTATAGAAAAAAGATCTCATTATAAAGATAAATTTTTATTTCTTGACATAGAACAACGAAAACATAATATATAGAACAAAAACATAATATATAGAAGTTTTATAATAATAACTTCATAACTTAATAATATTTTTTTAATTGGTCAATTAAACAAGTTAATTAAACAGATTCCGATTTTGGAACAGAAAGATAAGAACATCGACATTGGCAGGATCAAGGCAACATCTTTTTATAGTTACAGTGTTTCCACACGTGGAAAACACTCTTTTAGATCCAGCTGATGATGCGGGTATACTGAGATATTCAAGCTTGTCTGCGGAAGCCGTGCAATATTGCCATACCCAACTTCTCTTCTTTGACATAGTACACTTCTCACACACTGATAAGTAGATTTTCGTTTTCTAAATGCCAATAACGCTGCCAGACAATGATAATTCAAAGCCGCGTGTTAGCGAGCTCAACCTTCGAACGGCGAGTGTGAGTGTCAACATAAACAGACACTGGCAATGTCAAGCTGGTACTTTTCGTTCTCTTTGTAACACAATTTTCAAATCCGGATCCGGATTTTTATACCAATTGTAAACTTTTTAGATAAGATGAAAAAAAATAATCCGGATTGATTCGGATATCCGGATCTTCATATTCTATCCGAAATATTCGGATATAGAATCCGGATAATATCACTATCCGGATACTCGGATATCCGGATATCCATAGATTCGGATGAAATCGTCAACCCTAGTTGAGAGACTCTCAAGGGAACTCTTTTGAAAACTACTAATGGTAAGTGTATTTGAACCTGATTTCAATAAAAGTATAGTTCCAGAATCATTCTCATTACTTTCCGGACAAACTATGTATATTTAATTCATAGCTTCGGAAAAATCATTTGCGCAAAAATAAACAAAAAAATAATTAATTTTAAAAAATTCCAATATATACGTATAACAAAATACATTAAAAATATAAATATAGGCAACAAGATAATTATTTTAAATACATTAAATTTAAATAAATATATATAAAAATTAATTATTTAGGTTGTAACCAGCTTATCATAGTTATTTTATGTGTATGAAATATCTATATTTTTTTTCACATAATAATATTTAATTATTCGATTTGAGAAATCCTCAGCGAAATGCCGAATTTTGTTTACAACGCGAGTGCGATAATATCCCATAATTGTACATATACGTGTATACGTATTAATAATTGTATATTCCGTATATAGACTTATATAAAACGCACGAAGCGGTTATTCGAAGGCTATTCGCTTCCGATTTTATTTATTTATAGCCACAAGCCGTTTCTGTATTTATCGGCTCGACACTTGATTTCGAGTTTTATCAATGGAAAAAGAATTCGGATTTAACTACGTGGATCCCGCGTGTACGGAATCATTTTAATATCCTATATAACGTTAAGGTCTTTCACGCATATTCGTCTGGACATCATCTTTGTTGATGAATGAGCGTGTGTTTATGTGTTATGTATACGCATGTATACAATGAATAAAAGAGCATTTGCACAATTCAATCTTCGTTGATAATTTTTACGAAGAAAAACATGGAAACAATTCTAATAAAAATACTTTGTGATTTAGAATATCTTTCTGCTTCATACAAAATTATTTCAAAATAAGATGTGCAAAGATACTTTTCTTATCCATTATATATATATATATATATATATATATATATATATATATATATATTTCTTATCCCATATATCACATAATACGTTAGAAATGTAACAGTAACATTACAATAAATTACGATGAATTATGGAAATTGTATAGAAATATTACGTTGCAATAATATAATATTTCTGTAATATTCACTACAATGTGATTGATGTAGAAGAAGGTGGTGCAAAATAGTAGTTAAGGTTTGATGATGAATAAAAGCTAAGTTTTCATAATCAACAACATCTTTACTCCTTAAATATTTTTTTGATGTCAATCTTGCAATATAATTAAAATTAAATAAAGTCTTCAAAGAATTATAAATTCTATTTTTAAAAAATTTTAAGAAGGTACTTCTTAATTCCCATCTTGCTCCACTGGTGGGGTAAGATGGGGTATTCCCGTGAACAAGACAGGGTACACTTTAAAATCATAAATACAAAGTAGAAAGTGTCTTCTATCAGGTGGTATAGCAGTTTTTAATATTGTTACGTATTTTGTAATAAAATTAATATTTATTGCAACATAAGAAAACATTATATTGGTACGTTCCAAAATTGCGCATCAAACGCATAGAACGTTTATCCTTGTTTAACATTCAATGAACAAAGATAAGTTATATGCTGTATACGTTTGATGAGCAATGCAGAATAAACCCATTGTGTCGAAGGTCTCAGATACACGTAGTCGAAAGCTTAACGTTTTTTATCGACTTATACACCTTATTTTGATTGTGTTGTTCTGCAGACTATAACGATTTATTTTCAAGCAGACAAGCTTTCTTTTCAACCTGTTTATCAACCGAAACGTGGAGTGATATTAAAATTATCATAAGTGAGGTTATTTGGCATAGATTCGGGTGACACGCGATTGTCACATCACTAATTGGCAGTCCAATTAGAAAAAAAATTGTTCTGCGAGTGGATGTAATCAATTGCTAAACAGGATGTGTATAATTTTGCTGTATACGGTTACTCTACCTTCTTCTACCCCATCTTGCCCAGTTTCGTGTAATCAAAATCATATTAATAATTTTCTAAACACTGTTTACAAAAGTAGAAAATAAAATTTTTATCTTATAACCTATTAAATTTTGTCTCAGAAATACATGCAATCACCAAAAACTACTATAATTTAATACTAATGTCAGAAATGAAAAAATGAGATCAAATCATAAGGAAATCGCAAAAAAATGTACATTATAGTCTACCTTAATAATGCAACTGCCTACTTCGCTAGCTCGTGGGTAACTTTCAACGACTAAGAAGCCACATCTAACACGTATGCTTGATTGTGATCCTTGTATTCCAATCGCGCGATATAGGGGTTACCCTGCTACCAATTGTTTTGTCCCACCTACTCCTTTAACACAGTCATGACATATAATTTTGAAATATTAATCCAATATCGTAGAAGTATAACAATCTAAAGAGTATGCGACCTCACCAACAGATAGAACAAACGCATTCCATCTCTCGTAATTAAAAAACTATCTAAGATAGAATAAATGATGTAGCATTATAAAATTTCTTAACTATGTTCTAATGAAATTATGACAAAATGATACCTTTTGAAGATAAGCAAAATTAGGTTTTGAGATAAAATAAATTATATCATAAATATGTTACAACTACAACATATTCGTAATATAAAAATATTAAAATAATTTACCGCTTCGCAACATTATATAAATATTACAGTAATACAGTTATAATTAGAGATGCTTTAATCAGAGTCGTGAAATATCGATTCCAATTTTGATTAATGCTGGTATTTGTTAGCAAAAACCGAAAATAGCCATGACGTGAAATTGAAACTGATGAAATTTGTTGCAGCAAAACCAGTTATTTTAGAAAATAATTTTGAAATAATGTAGTAAAATTACACAACAGGAATGATCCGACTGATTTCAGGATCATGACTTTGATATATATTATCAAGATCATAATTCTGAGTGACTTTTAAGAGGTTTTAACCGTTACTTATTTGTCAAAAAGTTATTTACAAATAAAATTGACAATGTAATTGTGTATTTTTTTTTAGAGAAGCAAGGTCTAAGGAAGGTTCCCGCTCTTCCTACGAGAAAGCGAAAGATATAATCTAATCTAATCCACACCAAATTTTTATCGCGATAAATCACATTAATCACATGATATTGATCACGTTCCTCATTCGACATAGAAGAGAAGCTTTTACATCGTGTTGTAAAATATTAATCACATTCATGGTTTGAAATGATAATATTTCAATTAAAACGTGATCAATCGTAACAAAAATTTAGTGTAGATTTGATTAAATTACATTTTTGGGTTTCATCCTACTGCAGGGTCCTCTATGTCTGTAATACTTTGCAGCATGAAGGTCAAGAAACCCTACATGATCCAGAATACAAATATATAAATAATGTGCTATTTGTGCTAGGTAAAGTTCAAATTATAGACTTATTGTTTACAACTTTTTACAAATATTGACCTTGTTTTGTTCCATAACAAAAAGAGGAGAGATGTAAGGTGAATTTTGTTTCGAAAAGTTGAAAACCCATATATAATTAATTGTAGACTCCATTTTGCCCTACAAATAAGAAAAGTGTGGAATGTGCGTATTGTGAAGTGATACACATATACACACATATGCTTTAAAATTTTATTATATCATTATCTGAAATATCCGAAAAAGTGATTAACTTTAATAATCAATGACTTTTTAATAAATAACGAATAATGATTGAAACTTTTAATTGTTACTCAGAACAATAACTTTGACAACATATATCAGTCATTGAAATTGAAGTCGTCTCTGTTATGCAGTTTTACTAACACTTTAATAATATAATTTCTTTCTGACAAGAATTTGGTAGTCAAGTACTCTGACTGTATTTGGATGCATATTGTCCCTAGGTTAATGTCTTGTATTAAACATGTATTTTTACTAATGTGATGATACTCACAGTTGTATTTTATTACTCTAATTCCGGTGATCAGTTTCAATTTTTGCTGAAAAATAAAGCTGTTAATTTTAGAAATAGGCGATGCAGTAGAAGTATCGATAGATTCTACTATATTGTCCACTTTTTCGACGGCGCTTCTTTTGTGTCTATAAGAATTGGCAATATGGTGGAATCGATAATATATTTTCTACTGTAATATCTATCCTTAGTCGATCTATTCTTGATGTTATTTCGCGACTTTGATTAGAATGTTATTTCTAGTTATAATATGTCATCATTATATTATTGTAATTCAGTTTGACAAACATTCTAGTATTACTGTAATATCTTTGTAATGTTCCAGGAATATTTATGGTATATTTTATTGTGTTATGGAAAATAATATTGCTGTTATATTACGTGTTATATGGGATATAATTGTGGTTTGTTTTTATAATCTATAAGACCTCGCATTAAGATCAGTTGAAAGATGAAAAAAAAAACGGAAATATATTTTGTGTACACTGTATTAATTTGCTGGATCATATTAACAACTTGATTACAATTGGATCTCATTAATTTTGATCTTTACGTTCCTTTATACTTTTACTAATATCGTGTTTGTTTTATAATGAGTGGCTTAATTTGCTACACAGCATATTTGTACTTGTGTTACACAGTGTCGACTTGTGTCGTAGCTGGAAAGCACACAGAGTCTGCAAACTGAATACGCAATTAGTGTCACACAGGTATATATTATGGATGCATTCGTTTATGCAGTGGTTAGCGCGGCCACTGCTCTTTCATCTGCAGAGTAGCGATCATGTAACTTTTTCCCTAGGACGGAAAGGTGAAAAGTGAAATCTTTTGCCATTGAAGTTAATGGCGAAATTTTTCACTTTTTACCTTTCCGCCCTACGGAAAAAGTTACATGATCGCTACCCTGGTCACATGACCTAAATTTACCGAACGGATGCCTGCGTGAATGCTGCTCGGATCGGATATGTGCCAATAGAAAATGTAAGCAAAATCTTAATTAAAAACTGTTTGCAGTGTGTGAGTAAAGAAAATGTTTTTAATATAACTTTATATTCAAATAATTATGTCATCTTTTAAATTATATAAAAAATTACATTTTTATTAAAATTATTAAATTTTAGTAATAATAAGCAATAAATATTTTTAAAATACTTAATCTATGAAGTTTATTTAAAGGTTAAGTGTTTTAATTTTTTCTATATTTTATTTTTAAGCTTATTTTATTTGAAAAATTCAATTTTCAGAAATCACAATGGAAATGATTCTGACTTGTGGTCAGAGATCAATTTTAATCAATTTTCCTCTATTTTTTTCATCTTTATTGTAAAAAACCATTTTTATTATACAAAGGATACGCAAATGCAGCCTCAGGTTTTAATTTGTTATGGCTCTCGTTCCTTTTCTCAGCAACGCGGAGACGATACGGTTAGTTTTCAGAGTAATATAAACGAGTGTTCATTTACGCAGTACTGCAACTTGCAGTCTGTAAGCAAAACATCCAGAGCAGAACCTCGTAGATAGTTACGCAGATGAGATGCATCCCTGCTTAAACGAACGACAAACTGCGTTGCAGTCGCTTTTGCAGACGGAGTAAACCACGAACTTAGGAATAGACGGAGCATAAAGTCCTACTTTAGGCAAGAGGGGGTGTTCTCTCAGATATGTAGGGGGAACCGTTCTCCGCCATATTAGTTTCTTAAAACTCACATATAGATATGTGTCAGTGACATCTCACTTGCGCTATGTAGTGTGACAGTTATAAAGTTAAGTTAGGTTAGACACTCGAACTTATTCGTCTTATTCATTAACGTTAATTCACTTTTTAAAAATAAAAATGGTAAAATGTATAGTACCGGATGTTTCACAATAAATTCTTTAAACAAATATAAAAATAAATTTCAGAAAGTATTGGAACAAAATATAAAAATTAATTTCCACATGTACAAAATTATATTAATCTTATTAATACGTAATATTTTATTTTTATAAAAAAATATTTTTTTTGTTGATACTATTAATGTGTTTGTTGATACTTTATTTATTTAAAGCAAAAAAGAAAAAAAATTATTTTAAAGTATTACTTTTATTTTATTGGAGTTTATTTTTTAGTTCGTTTATATATGCAAAATATTATTTAATATGTTTGTTATACTAGCTTATTACATTGCTAAATGTATTATATGTTATAAAATAATTGAAGAAAAGTTTATTGTAAAAAGTTAACAAAATTTTGAACTTTATTATTCTATACTCTTTGTTTCACACATGTGTACACTGCATGTTCTATGTGTGCGATCTCAGAAACCAACATGGCGCCCCCCCCCCCTCGCAAACGTTCCTCTCCCCACTAAGTTATACACCGTCCCTCTATTCCTAAGTCCGTGGAGTAAACGAACATCTGCGGCAGTACCTGCATAAACGAACGCAACCTATATGTAAGATATATTACATATATCATGGTGCAGAGTGCAGGCATTGTGCACAACTGCACTTGCACAACTATAAGGTGATTCATAGGTTTATGCTGTGTGAGAATATTTAATAATTTTGGCATTCTATTTTTATCGCTTTATAAGATTAAAATTAGAGAAACTTTGTTGAAATTATGGCTGATATTTATAATCACGAGGCGCGATTGCGTCTCGCGCCAAGAGACGGGAAGTGAAGTTGATTTTTACTTCAAGACCATTTTAAGTAACGTTTTAATATACTAATACTGTCTGAAAATGTCATCAACTGCTACTATTCTATTTTCAGACAGCATTAAATATAAAAATCAATTATTAATATTGATCTGATACCCAGCAAATTAATGCACAGCAGTTTATAGTGCTGGTCGTAAGAGTGGCATTTTTTCTTCGATGGGTTTTGGAATGTAGACTTGCTCATCGAGCGGTGAACGTAATTGGTTTTTACCTGTGGATCCAACCAATTACGTTCGTTGCTCGATGAGCAAGTCTACATTCCAAAACCCATCGAAGAAAAAGTGTCGCAACTCTTATGACCAGCGTTGTACGTGCGCACATGTCTATTATATGTATGTTATGTATTATGTTCGTGTATGTTGTATGTGTAATTGTCTATTTGTCCGTACATGTAAAAATATATAAGAATTAGTTTTATTAAATTTAATAATAATCAGTTGCAAAACTTAAAACTGATCATCTTAATCTAATTTTTAATTATCTTAATTAAAAAATTATTTAATTATTCATTTAAAATATTTTATTTGAATCCAGGGCCGGATTAAGACTCATGTTGCCCCTCGACATCTTTATTAAATCTTTGTTGCTCTTATTCAAGCCCCAAGTGTAACTTCTTACATAGCACGTGGACGTCTAATGGACGTTCGATTATTCCAATATGGATATCCATGAGATGTCCGCTAGTCGTCCTTGGACATCCACTCGATTGTCGAATGTCCGGCGTATCTATGACCATAGGACGTCCATTGGACATTCAGATGACGTACTATGTACGCCCGCTAAACAAATACTAATATTTAAAAATTTATTTCTAAATATTTACTTTAATATTGTTAGAAACAGTTTCCTTAATGTTAAATAAAATAAAAATGTTATTTAAAATAAAAAAAATTGGGAATCTTTCTCAAGAATGTTTTTTTTGGAAATTTCTAAGCGGCCACCCATCTAACAAGTAAGTCGTAACCTCGCCCAACATTGCTTGATCTTTGCAACTGCTGCAAAATGCTTGGTGATGAGCTGTGAACATTTTGTGTTAACACATGTATATCGAGTTGATATATATTATTGAAAAAATAAAACATATAATTAAAGCATATTATCTATATAAACATATATAAAATTATATCTTTTTACAATTACATCTTGAATGGGTGACCGCTTAAAAATTTTCAAAAAAAATTCTTGAAAAAAATTCTTGATTTTTTTCGCTTTAAAAACATTTTTATTTTATTTAATGTTAAGAAAACAGTATTTTACAATATTAAAATAAATATTTATAAATAAATATTTTTTCGTAAAAAATGTTGTAAAAACAATTGACGTGGCTTTCCTGCCCTTATTATACGTATGTATGCACACGTCTATAAGAGTGGAGAAATAGATTCATTTAAAAAAACTATCGATATGTCGGAGACGGATGTACTAACGTAAAACGGATGTGATTTGGATTCATTAAATATTCTATGGTGGATATCCGATGGACGTTTCACATAAGACATGCAATGGACGCTCATATTTTCTCTATAAACGTCCAACGGTTGTGTTTCGGACGTCTTTTGTTGGACGTCCGATGGATTAAACGGACGTCTGTAGGACATCCATGATATGTCCACGGACGCAATGACATAAAACACGCATAATTTGTACGTCCGTGGGACGTCCTGTGCTGTGTGGGTTAAATTAATCAAATTTAATATAATATTCTGCAGATTCTGTTTTCTTTTTACATTATTTTATGTGAAAGATTGCAAGAATTTATTATAATTATAAATGTTAAAACGTTAAAACATGTAGACCGTATAAATAAAACTATGTAATTTAAGTTTTCAATTTGTTTAGTTTTATTAAAATATTTTAATAATATAGTGTAACATGTTACCAATGTCAGGTTTGACCCAATGTTAATATAAATTTTATTTTATTTAAAAAATTTTAGTTGATTGCGTCAGCCACTACAAGATAAGTTAAAAAAAAGTTGTTTTACAAAATGCCGTTCTTCTAAATTTGCCGCCCTTAGACAATAGCTTAAATTAAGCTTAGGAGTTAATTCGGCCCTGATTGAATCAAATTCAATCTTTTTGATTTAAATATGAATCAAATTCAAATCAAATTTTTCTAGATTTACATTACATGGTAATTTAAACATAAAGTTAATAAAGTATTTTTAATTACGTTGCAGATTCTTTTTAATAAACGAAAAAATTAATCGCAAGCATTTTAGAAAACAGTTACAAAAAATGATATGCTAAATAAAAATTTATAATAGATATTAGGTAATAACTGTGAGAATATTATACTGATAAATGAATATTGATTACATATCTTACAAATTATAATGTTAACATCAAAACGCGCGCGCGCGCGTGTGTGTGTGTGTGTGTGTGTGTGTCTGTGTTAGGTGAAAGTACTAGTGCACTTAATTAGGAAAACACCATAAAATTTCAAATTTTGTTTTAAATTCTATAAAATAATTAGGGTTGGATAAGTTAATATATTTTTTTAACTAAATTAAGTTAAAATTAATGACTTATAAAATTAATTTAATTATGTTAAGATTAAATTATTTTAAGTTAAATTGAAAAGCATTATTTATATTAAAGTGGAAATTCAATTGTAAGTTTGATTACTCAAACAATTATGATATAGATCATCAAAGTTCATAATTTATTTATTTGTAAATTAGTTTTATATGAAATAAGAAAAAAATATTATTTTTTATTTAGAAATGTAGTTTTCTTTTTTTTTTGATTTTACACAAATAAATTTTTATTTTAGAAAAAAATTAATAAATTCAAGTTTTTATATCTCAAAAACAAATAGTTAAAGTTAAAAATTAAACCATTTGAAATGAAATAATTGTAAGTTAAGTGAAAAGTTATTAACTTTTAATTTAACATTGTTTTGTAATTGAACTTTTTAGCTAATTCCTACCCAACACTGAAAATACTGATACAAACATATGGAATGTTGAAACAAATTTATAAGGATGATTTTCTATCGTGTGTACTAATTTTTTGAATAATTTATAAGATTTAAAAACAGAACCGTTTGGAAATCGACAATCAAGCACAAGAATTGATACTGATACAAGACTAAAACTGGTCGTGCAGGAGATTATAAATGAAACAAAATAGGCAATCGATTCGCAATCGAATCATCGATGTTTCGAAATTCTCGAATTATTCGAATTCGAATTTTTCAGATTCGAAAATGAATTGAATCAACTGATATTCGATTCTATTTGATTCGAATTCGGACTATTCGCATACTTCTAGTGCTACACAATTACGTTCTTCGAATTATTCCTCGAAGTTTAAAACAAGACCGACGCGTAGCCTGCACGCACCGTTGTCATATAAATTTCTCACGTCAATACCCTGACGTATCCTTGTCTAGAATTCCTTTTCTTACTAATATTCGACGATTACGAATTCACGCTGTCCTATAGTTTGCCATTTGAGGAGAAAGAAGCTTTTGATAATGATCAGATTGAGAAAAAAGCGTTGGTAATGATCAATAATTCAACTCGAACTTTTGTGCCTTTTCGAATTTATATGTCCATGAAAGCTTTAGAATCTGATTTTGCTTAATCTAAAATAGCGTCATTTTAATTATTTTGACTGTGTTTGTTACATGTCCTTAATAAACAAGTAAACTAATTGTAGAACGTAATTTTAACTTTTAGGAACAATGTTGATTAATCCCTTCAGTTGTTTATTTTTATTTCATTTTTTTTTGCTAAACTTCTTCTGTTGACGTTTTTTTTTTAAACACTCCGATTTGTAACAAATATACATGATTCTTTCAATCTTCGTAAATTTCAAATATTTTCAGAATCAGAATATATTCTGATATAAAAAAAGATATATATTTTGATATAAAAAAAGATTTTATTACTGAAGATCTTAAATTGTCAATGCGCGCGCGATACTTTTGAGAAAATTTTTTCGAGGACATTATCTCGCTTCTTTTTCTTCTTCTCGCTCTCACGTATAACATATATTTTTCTGAATAGCTACAAGCTACGAAAGCATATGGACAGTCCAATAGGACGATAGGACATAGCGGAGTGGGACAATAACTTTCTTTCAGGAAGGGCCATCTTATCAAGAAAAAATGTTCGTAATTCTTCATCAAAGCGTCCTCTTCCTCTTTTTTTTTCTTGTCGTTTCGAAGAACATTGTTTCTAATCTTCTGCACCGTTGTTGCCTTTTCCCCAGAATTTGTCGAAGCGATTTCGTGCCTTTTCCAAAACGTCGCTCGCTGCAGAACGTTGCACCGATCCGGGTATCACTGGTGACGCCTCCAGGACATGGTAACTACCCGCGGTACTTCCGGTGTTACTTCCTGTTTCTCCAGAACCGCTGATACTACCACTACCACCGCCAATATTTTGAGGTGGCGACTCAACCTCGAGAACATGATAACTCTGCTGTGATACCGGCAACGATGACGTCATCATCACTGGCGCTGTTGTAATAGCCACCGATATGTTACCCTCCGTTTTTCTTTCCATCTCAAATCTCGAGTCTTCTAGGCGTTTCAAGTTCGTATTCACTATCGATTTTATTGACGATTCTGGGCTCTGTTGTTCTTTGTCGTCGACAACATCGGTAACCTAAAATAGAGCATAGAAGAAGATAATTATCCAGAATGTCCCCATCACTTCCAATTTGAATAAAATTATCATCAATCAACGCATTTTTGTTCGAAACGAACGAATCTGGCAGGAAAAGTGTCGCTCTGCTTCGCGAACTAACAAGGGAACTGTCACGGGTGTCTGACGCCGATTCGATTCTCCTTGAAATATGTTGTTAAACACAAAAAAGACCCGTATTTTTTTATATGGGCGGGATCTCCCGTTTAGGGGGTGAAACACCCTTTGAAAAGAAACGGTATTTCTCTTTCGGGGTGAATATTGTTGTAAGTAGAAAAGACAGAAAAAATTTTTTAAAACAAAAATAAAGAGAAAAAGAGGGTAATATGGCACCCATTTTCATTTTATTGAATAACTTTGTTTATAATTAATATTTTCTATTGAAACTTATTCAATTACATTCGTTAAAGTGTTGTTTGACAGATTTTAGACTTAAAGTAATGAAATATTTATTATTTAGAACGTGATATATAAAAATCCAACGCACTAATCGGTGGAAGAAAAAAAGTAGTTGTAATATGAGTATTCATAAAAATAATTTTAAAGAATTAGTTTAGTTTAAAAGAAACACAGTACTTTGTTACAAAATTATATATTTTTAATTTTTCATTGTTCAGAATTTTCCCGATTTAAAATTTTCTTGCGTTTAAAAGCTTTAGAAATACTATTAGAAATTTCATTAAAAATATCATTTTATCCCTGTTTAACATTAAACAACAAGCATAAAATGATGTCTCTATAGTTTCTAAACATTGCTCTTTAAAATGACAATCGATTTGTCAAAAAAATTTTTCGGTATAAAAATTTCACTTAAAAAACCATATTAACAAAATTCCATGTTATTGTTTTAACTTTGTATAACTTGAAATGTATAAGGCCGAATAAAAAGTTAAATAATAAAAAAAAAAGCACTCGACTGTATGTATCTTCGTGGGATAATCATAAAGATATTACATATAGAGTAGAGAAGTCAGCCTCAAAAGTGACCCGTTGATAGAAAAAAACAGAAAACGAGAACTTTAGTCTATCTCTCTCTTAACTTATCATCTGCTACCTTATATTAATGATATATATTATTAATATTAATATTACAACCGCTTCGCGTACTCAGAGAGATATTATATTATATTATTAGGTGTTGGAATTAATTCGTAGCGTTTTACGAGAGATGGCGGGGATACTACAGTTTTCTGTTTTTACCGTCAGAAGAAAATTTATCTTAAATCAGTTGTTAGGTTAGGTGTTATTTTTACGACATCTTACTTTCACTTGTTAATAACATCAAGTTATAATTATTTAAATATGTCTAAATTTATACCAAATAAAGTGTTTTTGCGGGGAGGTTTATTACATTACTTTCATATGAATAAAACTGCTGCGGAAAGCCATAGGATTTTAGAAGAAGTTTACGGTGAGCAAGCTTTAGCTGAACAAACGTGTCGGAAGTGGTTTGCGCGATTCAAGAGCGGTGATTTCGACTTAGAAGACAAGGAACGACCTGGACAGCCAAAAAAGTTTGAAGACAAAGAATTGGAGACATTACTTGAGGAGAACTCAACTCAAACGCTCGAAGACTTGTCCACATCGTTGGGGGTTGACTTTTCAACAGTGGGAAAACGACTTAAAGCGTTAAGGATGATCCAAAAGGAAGGACATTGGATCCCATACGAATTAAAGCCGAGGGACGTTGAAAGGTGTTTTTTGACTTGCGAGTTACTGCTTCAACGGTACAAAAGAAAAAGTTTTTTACATCGGATTGTTACGGGTGATGAAAAGTGGATATATTATGATAACCCCAAGCGCAAAAAATCATGGGTTAAGCCTGGACAACCATCATCATCAGTACCAAAACGTAATATTCATGGATCTAAGCTTCTTCTTTACATTTGGTGGGATCAACGGGGTGTGGTTTACTACGAACTGCTGAATCCGAAGGAAACCATCACTGGGAATCGTTACCGACTGCAATTGATGCGCTTGAGTCGGGCATTGAAGGAGAAACGGCCGGAATGGAGCGAAAGGCACGACAAAATTATTTTGCTGCACGACAATGCTAGACCGCACGTCGCAAAGCCAGTGCAAACGTACCTGCAAACACTGAAAAGGGAAGTCCTAACCCACCCGCCATATTCTCCAGATATTGCTCCTTCGGATTATCACTTGTTCCGGTCGATGGCCCATGGTTTGTCCGCGGAGAAATTTACTTCTTATGAAGAATGCAAAACTTGGATTGATTCATGGATCGCCTCTAAGGACGAAGCGTTTTTTCGACGGGGTATCCGTCTCTTATCCGAAAGATGGGAAAAAGTTGTGGCAAGCGATGGAAAATATTTTTAGTAATGTATTTTTATATTTAAACTTAGAATAAATCGTTGTTTCTCTCTAAAAAAACACTACGAATTAATTCCAACACCTAATATTATTATTTTTATTTTATTTTTTCATTTTTATTTTATTTTATTTATATATTTATATCTACTCTCGTCGTTACCTTTATTCTTCTAGCACTTTTGTCATCATTTTTTCTTATCCTGCGCTAACCATTGTCTGCAACTTTATTATACGACACTTTATTCTCTCATCCTGTACTGCAATGTATCTACTTCTTTTGCGTTCTTAGAGGGCCTGCCCTAGAACGCCAATAAACGCTTTGTCTGTCTGTCTGTCTTAATGGCGCTAGTACAACAAAGACAAGAATATAGGTCCTATCTTCTCTCTCTTTTTAACGGGGGGACATTTCCACTTACAGATTTGTTTATGGCTCCTCTACTCTATATATAATATCTCTATGGTCATAATACACTCAAGTTTAAGAATAATGAGAAAGTGTATGTAATTAAAGGTTAAAAGTGTACCTTGTAAAAATTTAGAAGTGCTCAAAAGTAAAAATGCCTTATAACAATTGTTAGTCACTATTGGCATATTAGCATCACTAAAAAACAGCGTGCTACTAAACAAATAACTCCATAAGCAATTGTTAAAATACATCACCTAATACTGGAAATAATCTCTTCTTCTCTATATAACGCGGAGGTCGTATTTTTCACATAGAATTAGTTTAAAAACATGTGTCAACTTTCAAAAAATTTATACAAAATACGGCCAAACGTTGGCTGCGTTAGCATGCAACAAACTATTTTACAAAATAAGCAGCAGAGCTTTGAATGCATTAGGATTCCATGGCCAAATGCCCTTCGGCCATTGTTCTGATTATTATTTATACTGTAACTGATGTATAATACTTATATACTATCGGTTTCCATGTGCTTACAGATGTATTTTAGTATGTTGTAAAATTAATTCACTCTCTTAACGTAACAGATTTCAGAGTGTTTTTACAATAAAATAATATGTTCTGTGCAAGAATACATGAATTGCAAAATGTTTATAAAACCAAATACATGTTAATAAATTTGTTTTTACCTTCCGACCTTTCTTAAGTTTAAGATCTCACTTTTTAGGTAAGAACAAATTTTGTTTTTGCAAATGTGAGTCTTTACCACTCTTGTTGTGGCTATAATTAGTTTTTTGATTATCTGTGTGTAAGATTTTATAGATAACCAAGTTTATAATCATAGGACAAGTCGAGTATCTTTCTTTTGTTGAATATGCTTTTTATTAAGATTTGGACTCACATAGGCTAAAGCGTAAAGCGTTACAAGAATGAGAAATTTATATAAAGTTAATGCCATAATTAAGAAAGTTAAATAAATTCAGGGATTTGTAATGTGCATAAAAGTTTGTTTAATACTAGAGTTACTAAAAAACTCATTTATATTTTGTATATAAATGAGTTTTTTAGTAACTCTAGTATTAGTATTAATACTGAATGAAATATATACTTGTGAAAATACTATATATCTTTATGACTTAATCTCCTCATTACATATTGAACACTCGTAAAACTAAATACTACAAAAAACTATTTAAACTATGTGGTCACTGAGTGAGAATGCGGAATCAGACTTGCATCAGCGCGGCATCCTAAATTCCAATATGACGAGATTAATAACAAGAACTTACTGTAGTATAATGTAGTAAGTTCTTGTTATTGTAATACAAATATTACGGACGCCAACTTATTACAGTAATAACTATCGAATGTAGTATTTTCGTGCGGGATTACAATAATCACATGGATTACAATTCTTAGCCCGTGCATCTTTTTCGTAAGGAAAGTGTAATAGTTAACCGAGAGGGTTTCCGGATGGATGCGACGTGCGTGTTGGGCACTTTGCCAACGTTTTACAAACATTGCAGCTTACATCATTAGGGCTGAGAGCTCCAATACTGAGCTCCCTTCGGTTGTGGTGGTCCTTATATATCCCTGTTGCGCCCGGTAGAGGTGGGGGGAGGGGTTGATTTGGTCAGCCAATTAGAGCGTTTTAATTGTCCGGCCGGTTAATTAAAAAACCTGGGAGAACGGTGCTAAATAGAATTTATTTGAAGGCCTTTGTCGCGGTTGAGGTTGTCAGGATGTTTCAAAATTTCCAGACCTTCCCGATATTTTCTGGCGAAGTAGCCTTGTGACGGGGCCAATATGGTAGACTTATCATACTACACGGCATGTCCAGTCTCTATCTAATGTTCCGCCAAGGCTGATTGCAAAAATGTCTGTTTGACACACCTCTGGTGTTCCTTGATCCGTGTACTGATCTTTCTGCTGGTTTCTCTTATGTACACTTTTCCGCAGACGCAAGATATCTTGTACACACCTGGTGTTTCCAGGCTTGATTTTTGTTTCTTGGGATTAGGGAGTAATTGAGCAATTTTTTTTCTGGGGTTTGAAGATTACTCTGATGTTATGCTTACTCGAAATTCTGCCTATGCGCTCTGTTGTACCTTAAAGATACGGAAAAACAGCCGCCATTTTCCTTTCTCTTTCTTCATTTAGAGTTTTGGTGTCGTTGGGCTGGAGATCTTGTTCTTCAATCTCTTGGTTATCTGATTAATGTTCTTGCTGTACCCATTCCTAGTCAAGATCTGATTAAGATGTTGTAACTCCTGATCCAGGAACGTTGGTCAGAAACTGTGAGGGCTCCGTATACCAATAAGCTGATAACTGAATTCTTTTGTGACGGATGGTGATGGGAGATTGCGTGAAGATACCGGTCAGTGTAAACTGGTTTTCGGTAAACCCGATGGCCTAAGTTACCATCTCCGTTTCTTCGAACTAACACGTCTAGGAAGGAAATTTGGTTCTCCTGTTCTACCTCCATTATGAACTTAATGTTTGGGTGTTGGGCGTCTAAAGCTGCTCTTTTTGTGCTGCGTCCATGGCACCTTCTGCATGATTGTAATTATAAGCTGCTAAATAATAGTATGTAAAACATGTACTTAATTTTGTATGGATAGAATAAACATAAGAGAAAATAAGTTCTATGAGTTCGTAGTTTATCTTTTTTTATTTCTTAATACTTGCAACAATGTATCATCATCCAAACTATTACTTGGATTAGTTTTAATCAACTTTTATACAATTTAATAATAAAAATTGTCGATCCATTTTAGTTTATACAGGGTGTTTCAGACCACCCGTACACCCCTTTTCTCTTCGCAGGATTAGGACCAATCAAAAATATGTTCAGACGAAAGTTGTAGGGTTTCAAAAGATCTATTCAATGATCTTATCAGTTTGACCTTGGATGGCGTCGCCAAGGTCAGATCAAAATCACATTAAGTTTTTTAAATGAAACACCCTATTTTTGATTCCAGAATCTAATAGCTGGTGTCAAGACCTTTCCAAAACACTACAAGAAAGTTTATTTTCGTTGACTACTTTCCGAGTTGTGCGGCTTGAAAGTTACACTACCGCCAACACCATGTAAATAACAATATAAAATCACGCGTTACGCAGAAAGCCGTGCAGCCGACACAAAGAAAGTAAACACGCGAGCCGGGCCAACAAAAACAGATCATGAAAAATCGTGAAAGTTAGCTGTCGCGACCGTAGATAGTCACATACATATGTATGTCATAATATTATGTAATTACATTATTACTTTAACGGTAGCACACGAGCAATAACGAGCGCGGCTTTCTGCGTAACGATGTCTAACTCGTGATTTTATACATATTGTTATTTGCATAGGATGTAGTAGAGATGTATTCACCACAACGCTATTGTGACTCAACTCAACACGAGTGACAATAACTCTCTCAAACTTGTCACCTACGTCTTCAATAACCGTCATATCAGTATCAATCGCGCAACAAAAATCCGACCCTCTTTATTAGTCTAGGTTTATTTAGCCATGTCCTATTCCAATGAAGAAGCATATGATATGCTGCTAATTTTAGGTGAGTGTCGAGGTACATTCATTGCAGCGGAAAGATTGTGGCGGGAACGTTATCCTGATCGGACTCCTCACTCGCGAAATGTTTTTTCACGTTTGGCTAAACGAATCAAAATTAAAGGTGTCGTTCAGCCTCAACATAACAAAGGTACACAAATTCGTCGTCCGATTATGGATGAAAGAACAGTGGAAATTCTTGCATCGACAGAATTGAACCCTTATGATTCTTTAAGACGACGAGAACAAAATTCTGGTGTTAGTAAAATCAGTGTTTGGCGCATTCTAAAAAATAACAAATTTCACCCTTACAGAATGTCTGTTCATCAAGCGTTGAATTATAACGATATTAGACAGAGACTTGTATTTTGCAACTTTATAAGATAGCAACCACTTGATTTCCACTTGAAAATTTTATTTTCTGATGAATGTACACTTAAAAGTGATGGATCTGTTAATACTTGGAACTCTCGTTATTGGGCACAAAATAATCCTCACTGGTTGAGAGAAGTAGATCATCAAACCATTTGGAAAGTCAATGTTTGGTGTGGAATTATTGGAAGTCACATCATAGGTCCTGTTTTCTTTGACGAAAATCTAAACGGTGATAGATATTCCGCCTTGATAATGACAGATCTTCCTGTCTTACTAGAAAATATTCCTCTGCAATTGCGCCTGAACATGTGGTTCCAACAAGATGCATGTCCGTCTCATACATCGAGAGTTGCTCGTGCGGCATTAAATACTATGTTCCCCGACAAGTGGATAGGCAAATACGGTCCAATCAATTATCCACCCCGATCACCAGATCTCACCGTCCTTGATTATTATTTCTGGGGAAGGATAAAAAACTTGGTCTATCATGAACGTCCGACTACGAGGGATAATATGATTCGTAGAATAAGTGAAGCAATTCGATCCTTACGTGCCGAGGAAATTCTTCGAGCAACCAATGATTTTCAAAATAGAGTTGATGCTTGCATCGCAGAGAATGGTGCTCACTTTGAACATTTAGTCGCTTAACAAAACATACACTCATTCATTCCCGAACGTGAGAGGCAAGGGGACTCACGTGAATCAAGCACCCCAAACGTGAGAGGCAAGGGGACTCACGTGAATCAAGCACCACAAACGTGAGAGGCAAGGGGACTCACGTGAATCAAGCACCCCAAACGTGAGAGGCAAGGGGACTCACGTGAATCAAGCACCCCAAACGTGAGAGGCAAGGGGACTCACGTGAATCAAGCACCCCAAACGTGAGAGGCAAGGGGACTCACGTGAATCAAGCACCCCAAACGTGAGAGGCAAGGGGACTCACGTGAATCAAGCACCACAAACGTGAGAGGCAAGGGGACTCACGTGAATCAAGCACCCCAAACGTGAGAGGCAAGGGGACTCATGTGAATCAAGCACCACAAACGTGAGAGGCAAGGGGACTCACGTGAATCAAGCACCCCAATGGGATGAAATTCTCGTCACGTCCACGTCGTTCATTCTGGATAATGCTAAGCACGGGAAAATGCATACAGTCAATCTGGACATGATTGATCATCAAACATAATCAATCCAGTTAATAAAAAAAAGCAGAGTACATAAAACTTTGACTCCCTTTTTCCTCCCCCATACACATACGCATGCACGTATGCACACACCCACACACAAGATTAAATCCGACTAAGTAACCACCACATGGTACATCTTGAGTAATGCTGATGCTGGCGGTAGTGTAACTTTCAAGCCGCACAACTCGGAAAGTAGTCAACGAAAATAAACATTCTTATAGTGTTTTGGAAAGGTCTTGACACCAGCTATTAGATTCTGGAATCAAAAATAGGGTGTTCCATTTAAAAAACTTAATGTGATTTCGATCTGACCTTGGCGACGCCATCCAAGGTCAAACTGATAAGATCATTGAATAGATCTTTTGAAACCCTACAACTTTCGTCTGAACTTATTTTTGATTGGTCCTAATCCTGCGAAGAGAAAAGGGGTGTACGGGTGGTCTGAAACACCCTGTATATGTCAGAATTGGTTAAATATTGAGGTTATGATACAAGCTGCAAATAGTTTTTTACTGCGTACACTGCTTTTCCGTTCCGAAATCCAGTACTAGACAGTAAAAACTTAAAATTCAAAACGCTAGGAGTCAGTCATTTTGGTAACAGCAGCGCCAGTTTTGTTAGCTAATTTTGGAACGTTTCCTTTGAAGCTCGCAGTAGTTAATTCGGAACAAAGCCTTACATTTTCGTTTAACAACAAATTTCAAGAAGAATCGGCGCCAAATCCATGAAAGTTCCCTTGTAAGATATTAACCAAACTATTAAATGACTATACAAGTTATAAGCTTATCATATTCACTGAAATATATTATAGGAACGTGCATGACTATATAAATCTTTTCTTAGGATATAATCCGAGAGAGAACGTCCTAAGTGGTATCTTTATCTTTCTTTAAGCTGACTACGCAAGCGTAATAAACAGTATTGGGAATGGTCTCGTAAAAAGTATATACGTACTAAATCTATATATTTGAAAACCAATCAGTAAAATTTTTGGTCAAAATGTAGTAAAAAGAAACAAAGATATACCATTTAGAATCCTCTTTGTCGGATCGCCATCTAGTGCTCGTTTCTGTAATATATTTCAGTGCTCATAACGGCGAAATTCAATTACATATAGTTTTAAGTGCATCAAAGAATTATAAATCGAAATAATAGGCGAAATGTCCATGCGCTAAGGACCGCAAGCATGTGCTGGCTTGTACTATAATAGCACAACTCAAATATACAATGTTATGCCATAGAAATAATGCCAATGCAATCGTTAATTATCTCCTAAATTGCTTTTTTTTATTATAACTTGTTTTGTTATCAGTATATAAATGTAGTACTTTGGCACAATATTAGCACAACTTAACACAATCCAGCACAACTTTAAAAACCAAGAGTGGTGGGAAATTCGAAAAGTGGGAGGCTAGCCTAAAAAGTTAATTTTTTTTTTATTTTTAAACGTATTTTTGATATTTATTTTAATATTCGGATATAATTTGGCACAAACCTAAAACAATTCAACATAACTGTCAGAATTCGTTAATTGTAAAAGTAAGGGAATAACTTCTTTCAGGCAATGTGGTCCATATCAATTTGATAAATCATGACGAAAATTCGGGTTAAGTTAAGTTATACGTTTTCACTTTCCCGTAGAGAAAGCGGGGTCTGTCCAAGTAAACCTTACTTTGCTAAGAAATACACATTTACATTGTCAACTTTATTTGCTAATAACTTTTTAACGAATAATGAACGACGGTTAAAACATTCTGAAAATTATTCGGGGTGGTAACCTTGACAACATATGTCGATGTAAGGGAGGTCAGAGCAAAGTGCTTTGTAGTGCATAATTATCAAAAGATGAATAAAGTTATAAATTAAGCTAAAAAGAACAGACTTTATTTCTGACCTTTTCATCCTTTATGGATGCGTCCTGCGCATTCGTGGGCAATGGACTATTCCTTTCCGAGTCCAGGTCCTTGTGGCCGTTTATGCCGCTAAAACTACCGAGTGAAACGCTTTCGCTCTCTGGTGACTTGTAGCCTGAGTATTGGGAATGCTGCGACTTGTGTTGAGCCGCGAGTTCTGGTGGTGCTGATTGCGGCGCCGATGGTACTGAGGACGGTGCCCACGACTTGGCCTCACTATGCGGACGTGTGAGAGGTTCTATGAAATAAACAATCAAAATTGAGGTCATATTAATATAAGGCGATTTTGAATCAAATATATTTTACCAAAATATATCAGAATGTTTTAGCCATTAGTGGATAAGCGCAGATCTTACTCGATTTTTGCCACTAATCTGATATAACATGTCAGCAAGCTTTGTCGATAATTCTTGAGCTTAATGCGGACACAACTATGGATCTGAGGGTTGATCACGTAACTTTTTCCCTAGGGTGGAAAGGTGAAAAGTGAAATCTCTAATCATTAAAGTTAATGCTACATAACTGCTGTCATCATCTGGGGGTCAATTATGTAACATTTTCTCTAGGGCGAAAACGTGAAAAGTGAAAAGTTTCACGTAAACTTTACGATCATATACGATTTCACGGGATCATGTAACTCACTTATGAGCGGAAATATGAACTTTTTTACTTGAACTTTTTCGTCATCAACCTTGATGGAGGAAAGGTAAAAATTTAGGGAATTAATAAATGTACTTCGGCATTAGAATAAAAGTGTGGTAACAGCTCTGCTAGTATTGAAGAAGGTAAACCTCTTTGGTATTGTATTGCATTAATTTACGTTAAAATTTATACGCATAAATAGAAAACTAAAATAAAGTTAACTTTGAAAAGCACTGTTTATATTAAATTACTATGTAATTTTTAATATTAGATTACTACATAGTAAAATAATTATTACAATATAGATCATCAAAAATAAATGTAATATTATATTTGTAAATTAAATTTATGCAACATAACTAAGAAATATAGCCATTTATTTAAGAATATATTTTTTTACAATTTTTTTCTTTTACATAAATAAATTTTTAACTTGGAAAAAAGTTTAAAAATTGCCGCTGAAGTGACTAGAAATCAATAAAATAAAAACAGAAAAATACGAACCAAGCCAAATGTATGTGCTTTAGTAACAATTACTATACACCTTGAAATTTAGAAAATAATTTATATTTTTTATTTAACTTTTAACTAGTAAAAAGATAAATTTCAAAACACTAACTAAACTTTTTTGTATTTAACCTAATATATATATATATATATATATATATATATATATATATATATATATATATATATATATATATACGAGGTGTGTTCAAAAAGTATCGCGAATTTTGTGTTTTTTCAAAAATTATTTATTTATTCATGAATATCTATTTTGTCCCCTTCAAAGTAATCTCCATGAGATATTATACACTTGTGCCAACGGTTTTTCCAATCTTCGAAGCACTTCAAAAAATCATTTTTTTTTATCTTGTTCAGCTCCTCCTTCGATGCCGTCTTTATCTCGTCAAGCGTAGCGTAACGTCGTCCTTTCATGGGCCTCTTCAGTTTAGGGAACAAGAAAAAGTCACAGGGGGCCAGATCTGGGGAATACGGTGGCTGCGGCATCATTAGTGTGTTGTTTTTGGCCAAAAAGTCGCGCACAAGCAACGATGTGTGAGCAGGGGCGTTATCGTGGTGCAAAAGCCAATTTTTGTTCTTCCACAAATCCGGGCGTTTCTGGCGGATTGCTTCGCGCAAATTGCGCATAACTTGCAGGTAATATTCCTTATTGACCGTTCTACCCTGTGGCAAGAACTCATGATGCACTACGCCCCTGCAATCGAAGAAAACTGTCAGCAAAACTTTCACATTCGACCGAACTTGGCGCGCTTTTTTCGGTCTTGGTTCGTGCGGCAGCTTCCATTGAGATGATTGAGCTTTGGTTTCCACGTCATAACCATAAACCCACGATTCGTCACCAGTTATGACCCTCTGGAGCAAATTTGGGTCGTCGCGGACAGAGTCCAACATCTCATTAGCAATGTTCATGCGATGCTGTTTTTGGTCGCAATTGAGCAATTTTGGTACGAATTTCGCGGCGACCCGTCTCATGCCCAAATCATTGATAAAAATCGAATGGCACGAGCCAATCGATATGTTTAGGTCCTCAGCAACTTCTCTAACGGTGATTCGACGATTGGCCAATACCATTTTCTCCACTTCATTAATTTTTTCGTCTGTTGTTGAAGTGCTCGGGCGTCCGGCACGCTCTTCGTCGTTCACATCTTCTCGGCCTTCTGAGAACATTTTGTACCACCGATAAACGTTGCTTCGGTCCAAGGTAGCTTCTCCGTATGCCACAGTCAACATTCGGAATGCATCCGCGCACTTAATTTCGTTTTTCACACAAAATTTGATACAGGTTCTTTGATCCATTTTTTTGAATAGGTAAAAATCGAAGACGATCCAAAACACGTGCAAGCAAAGCAGCTGTCAACAATTAAGTGAACATTCAAAATGGCCGAGCTTGTCGGCATAAGTGAGAGACATGAGTACCAACATAACGCCACAAAAAGATCGAAATTCGAATATACGTAACCCGCGAAAATTCAAAATTCGCGATACTTTTTGAACACACCTCGTATATATATACCTATATATATATATAAAGGTACTTTATTCCTTGCGGAGTACACTGCGGACTTCCGCTCCGCTTATAGTTTCAACATTTTATTCCTTGTATCTTTTACAACGTACGAGAGAGAGAGAAAGATCACTCATTCATTCATACCTCCACACTCATTTTCTGGACCTCCGTTTCCGCCGCATTTTCCTTTCTTCCTTCCACACTCTCATTCATACCCAGCCACCCTCCTCCCTCCCTCATCTCCTCCAGTTTCTTCATCTAAACCTCTTCCTCCCCCCTCTCACTAAAACCTCTTCTAGCATTTTCTGCCATCCTTTTTCCGCCCCTCAATCCGTGCATTCCTCCCATATATGTTTCCACGTTTCCTCTCCCCATCCACATATCCTACACATTCTTTCCTCTTTCCCTTCTCAGTATTTACCTCCTCTCATACCGTCTCCTAACCTAAACCTCGCAATCTTTTTCCATCTTTCCTCCTTCCAATCTCTCTTCAAGTACTCCGGCACTTCCTTCCCCTTCACTCTGTTGTACCATCTGTTGAACCTCGAGCTTCTAATTCTTTCCCACCTTTCCTCTTCCTGCCGCCTCCTCTCTCTTGCTACCACCTCTTCCCCCCTTAACTCTCCCTCTTCTCTCAACTTTTTTATTTCTTTGATATTCCAACTCGTTTCTTCGTAGAAACTTCTTTTTTCTTCCTCCCATTTTCCCATCACCTTTCTCTCTTTCACTCTATCTCTTATCTCCTCCCAACACAACCTTGCCAACCTCTCCCCCTTCCCCTTCTCCCAGTTTCTTTTCATAACTCCATGCTCTCATTCCTGCCCTTCCCCTTAATTTTTTTCTCTGCATCTCCTCCCTTACCATGTACCCCGGTGTGTACCTTCCCACCCCTATTACCCATTTTAAATACTTGTCCTGTATCCTCTCTATCCCTTCCCTTTCTTTCCACCCCTAAATTTCTGCACCATAGCTAACCACCGTCCACACCAACCTATCAAATAACCACATCCTTCTAGCCCAGTTTTTTCCAAATTTCCTCTTTCCTATTCCCCATACCTCTCTCATTACCACCGCTCCTTTTTTGACTCTCTCCTCTTTATGCTCTTTCTGTCCCCCATTTGCAATCATCATGTAGCCCAGATATTTATACCTTTTCACTTCCTCTATTTTATTTCCTTTCCATTTTCATATTATCTTTTTCTGTCTCCCACCCCCTTTTCTACACCTCATCATTTTTGTTTTCTCCACATTTACCTCTAATCTTTTCTGTTTTACATATCCTTCTAATGTTTTTATTAACCCTTTCATCCCTGCTTCATCCTCTGTCACCACCGCCACATCATCCGCATACGCCAGGGAATAGATTTTTTCCCCTTCATCTTTACTCCCCCCATCCCCCCTTTTCTAACTCCTCATCTAACTCCAATCCAACGGACATCCCTGTCTCACTCCTCTACCTGTCCAAAAGTTTCCCTCCTCTCTTTCTCCCACCCTTACTCTACTTATTGTCTCCTCCAAAACTTCTTCATACCTCACCTCCAGACTCTCTCTCACTCCTTTCCTCTTCATTGTCTGTACCAGTATCTTCCTATCCACCGAGTCAAACGCTGCTTTCATATCCACAAACATAACTACTACTTTGCCTTTTGTTTCCGCTATTTTTTTATTTATTAGATAATTTAACACATATATGTGGTCTATCGTTCCTACCTCTCTCCTGAACCCCGTTTGACTCGGTGATAATATCCTTTTATTCTCCACTTCTTCCTTCAATCCCTCCGCCAAAACCGCCGCGTACACTTTATACGTTTGCGTAAGCGTAACCCCCCTATAGTCTTCTACCTTTTCCCTCTCGCCCTTTTTCACTATCGGTACCACTATACCTTCTCTCCATTCTTTCGGCCCTCCATCCTTCTCCCTTCCACACTCTATTGCATATCTCCCAAAGCCATTCCTTTATTTCTTTTCTCCCGTATATCCATACTTCATTCATAATCTCATCCCCTTCTGCCGTTTTTCTCTCCTTTAATTTCATTATCGCCCTACTAATTCCCTCTCTACTAATCTTTTCTTCTTCCTTTATCCCTCTCCCTATTACCTCCCCTCTTATCCTCCACTCCTCCTAGTACCCCTCTAAAGTGTTTTTCCTTCTCCCCCATTTCAATCCCTTCCCTAACTCTCTTTCTCTTCCTCATTCCTTTATTCACTACCTTCCACACATTCTTTTCGGATCTTATTCCTTCAATTTCCCTCTCCCTTTTCTTCTTTTCCTCACAATGTTCCTCATACCTCCTCCTCATTTTTTTATATTTTTCCCCTCCTCCCCCTCCCCCCTCCATCCACTTCTTTAATTCCCTCATAACTTCTCTTTTCCTATCCCTACATTCCTCATTCCAGTATCCTCTCCGTTCTTACTTCGCTTTCTTCTCTACTCTCTCTAATGCCACTTCTATTCTTCTCTTCATTTTTCTCCAAACCTCCCTTACTCCCTCACCATCACTATCCCTCTTCTCAAAGTATTCCTCAAATTTCTTTTTTCCTTTCTCCGTCCAAACCCCCCTTTTTCCTCTTCCTTTCCTTTTCCCGGTCTTCTCTTCCCTCCGCCCTCCTCCCTCCATCCATACCGTTATCGGCTGATGGTCGGAGTCCACCCAATCCTCCACCTTCATCTTTTCTACCTTCCTCCTTGTCTCCTCATTCGCGATCACGTAATTTATTACGGTCCCTCCCTTCCCTTCTGTATACGTCCATTTCCCCTCCTCATCCCCTTTTACGCTTCCATTCAATATCGACCATCCCAATTCTCCTGTATTTAACCTAATACATGACTGCTATGCGTGAAATGATTCACATGAATTCTCTATGGGTGAAAAATGAAAAGTGAAAAGTTTCACGTGAAATTGCATAATTGACCCCCAGATCGAATTTGCTGCCACTCTGCTTGTAGTGTGCGCGCAGTTTGTTATTGGGGTAATTACATGATTACACATAATAAAATTATATAGATTTACATATAATCATTTATAATAATTATAATTACATAATTATACATAAGTATATATAAAATTTTTTTTGCGGGGCATCAAATATAACACGAACAAATAAAAACAATATCCGACTACAAAATGTATCAAACCTTTTTTAACCCTTAAACACATATTGAAAGTTTCCTTAGATTTTCGATCGCTTATTATGTGAAGACGGAATGAGAAAAAAGATTCGGGCTAGGTAGAAAAAAAGTTTAAAGTTTCTTCTATTGTCTGCTACAATTAAACAATTTCATTGTTTAACTAAAATAAAATGGCACGAAAGTAAATTTTTTTCGGAAAGGTCTCTCAAACTCACTTATGTGTTTAAGGGTTAACTTTATTTTTATGACCTTTGGGCTATTAGCTGTAAATTCAATTAATTGTTATTATTATATTATGCTAGTTGAAATTTGTCTTTTGTTAAAAATAACTCCAAAAAGAGTTAAAACGTTCACACTTGTATAGAATAAACAAAGTTATTGTAATTTTGAATCCTGTGCGCATTGTCAACAGCGCTGACTCTTATTAGCCATAACACCATTCTTTATTTGTTTAAAAACAAAATATATTACGTACAGAATGTGCGAAAAGTTCTGGACTCATTGAGTATCTTAAAAACCAAGCATTTCTAAAAAATGTTTCAGAAAAAAGTAGATTGTAAAATAATCTATTTAATTTACCTATAAATAATATCGCTCAGGTTAGGTCAAAGTCAATTTTTTTTAAATGGAACATCCTATTTCTGATTCCACAATCTAATGAACGGTGTCAAGAGCTTTTTAAAACACTGTAATGAAGTTTTCTTTTCATTAAGTATTTTCCAAGTTATAAGGATTAAAAGTTACAGGTCCGATTTATTGTGCACCCAGTAAATATTATTGGACCGATAGTGTAACAACACAATAATAGTAAGAAAGCCTTCTTCGGTCGCAGCTAGGTCTTAGTGCTTATATTTATTTGTGTGATTTTATATACTTCTCCGAACTCAACTTCTTACAGTTTTTTCAGGGGGAAATGGATATATAGATGCAAATCAGCATCAATTATTATATTAAATTAATCAATTTAATATAAATAGTGATATTACTAATTCTTATTCGACATGCTGTGTTACAACCGAAAATTAATTCGGCGCACATTCTTGTTGAGTTTAGAGAAGTATATAAAATCACACAAATAAATATAAGCACTAAGACCTAGCTGCGACCAAAGAAGGCTTTCTTACTATCATTGTGTTGTTACACTATCCAATAACATATTTGTAACAAAAAAGTTATTCTACATAGTACAATAGCATTACCGAAAGTTACTGTAAGTCATTGAAAACTCTGTATTGTTAATTAATATTGGGCTGGTATTCACATGCAGTATTAAAATAACATCACATTTTAACACAGATGCGATGATGATCGATATTGCGCCGGATTTATTATCTTAATATCATATCAATATTGAACTAATATTGACCTGCCAATATCAAAATTTCAGAATCTGATATCACCTATTATCCAAAAAGTTTCAAAAGCACAACTAATTCCAAAAAGTTATTACAAAATCTTTTATCGAGAATCTCACCTTCTCGGACATTTTGCGTAACGGTGAAAGTCTTGCCGGTGTCGAGGGGTACGGTCCAGTTTACGGGTTCCGGTGAGCGCATGATCATCTGTTCCGGTGATTTTACCCTCGTTGGCTCCGGTGGGCTCTTCACTACCGGCTCGTCGTCGAACCAGGGACTTGCTTGAGTGACAGATGCCGATGTCATCACCTTTGTTATTTGCGATGGTGGTGTCGAAGCGACGCTGGAATCTCCGCCCAAGACATCCCCGTTTA
The DNA here is from genome assembly GCF_016802725.1 of Solenopsis invicta. Classification (NCBI taxonomy): domain Eukaryota; kingdom Metazoa; phylum Arthropoda; class Insecta; order Hymenoptera; family Formicidae; genus Solenopsis; species Solenopsis invicta. Next base: position 2,437,960 of record NC_052664.1, on the reverse strand, counting down.
TTTGGGGTTCCGCCGTCACTGGAACGTTTGGAATAAACCGCTTTATCATCAACGTAGATGATCGTTCTATGTCCTCAGCCCTCCCTCCCCCCTGTCTCCCCAAAGCTTGCACTCGATGATGAGTTGAATTACTGTAATTTATTTGTATATCCGATATATAATTTTGATAACTCTCTTAATATACTATTTCACTGTTTACTAAATATAGTAATCAACAACAGATGAGATTACAATAAATTGCGTTGTAATTCAGTTGAAATTTGCAGTTTGGTTTAAAAATTTTTTATGTAAATAAAGACCACAGTGTCGCACAAATAATTTGTATTGTTTATTATTGTTGCAGCGGCAAAATAGTAGTATTTATTTAGCCAAATTAACATTTACTTTTATATACAAGTTACAAGAGTTGTTGCGGCGTGCTGTGGGGAAATAGACTGTTCAGCAAACTAAAATGGATTCAAAATATTTAAAATAAAATTGTATTTAAAAAAATCAAAAATTTGGATTTGACAATGATCACACGAACCCATTTCTATCCAATTAAAGTTTAAGAATTCCTTAAATTTGTTTCAATTCATGAAATGAGATTGAAATTACGTGATTTTTATTTTTTTCCATCCAAAAAAGTTATGCAGGCCATATGATCTATTTTAATCCATAAAATGGAATTGAAATGAAGTAATTTTTATTTTTTATTGTTTTATTTAAAAAAAGTTTTTGCAGGTCATTCAATCCATTTTAATCCATGACGTAGGATTGAAATGACTTAATTGCCGTCTTTTAATTCAAAATGTATTCAAATGAATTAAAATGGATTACAAATTTTCAATCCATTTTCGTTTACTAGGTAAATAATGAGTCATTAATAAGTTGATACATTCAAAGCCAGACGCAAAACTATACGCGTTCCGACGCTTTCATTTATGGATGATAAGAATATTAGTCTTTTTACTATGACTATTTACTTACAAATTATCGATATATGTTAATTAAGATATTGCAAAAAATCAATTTAACGATTTATTTATTTATTAAACTATAATATATTTCATGCTGTAAACATATAATTAATTATTTAGATCAGTATATATGATAATTATAAATAAGCGTATACATTAGATAAAGCAGCAAAGAGACTAATAAAAAAATATTTAAATTTGTTTCTTATCATTTTTTAAGATGTTATTGATAATTCTTTATATTATAGTATTATTGGGCAGAACACCAATACCGTAATCACATTGAAAATGTTGATTATTACACGACAAGATATTTTTGTTCCCACATCATTACGCAAGAATCAAATTTCTTGAGATATTTTTACGTATTGCCTTCTATATTCTTAAAGAGATTAACAAATTTAATGTCGGTATCGAGTGCAGGCAAGATTTCCTCTTGAATGTGACTAAAAAGTACTCGAAGGTTACTAATGTATATTTCGGAAAATACTCAGGATTAGCGTACTCAGGATGCAATATAATGATACGCAACAATTACATAAAGCTACACAGACATCAAGAGAAATGGAGAGAAAGAGAGAGAGAGAGAGAGAGAGAGAGAGAGAGAGAAAATGTGAATATATATTTACATATATTTGTATATACACACGCATAATTGTGCTATAATGTGCAGGTGTGTACATTGTGTAACAAATTTAGATGACAAAGGTATTTACGTATACGATCATGTTTCCAATAAATAATGGAAACGGTCTCTTATACCTTGAATGTAGTTCATGCTTCGTTATTTGTTTATATATCAATTAAGTCTTCATAACAGCATGAAAAAAATAAAGCACTCCACTTGCACGCTAAATAAACAGTTTTATTTTGTGTTTTCAAATAAATATAGATATCTTATTACGATGAAGAGAAAGGGGAAAAACTAAAAAAGAAAGGGAGGAAGAGAGAAAGAGGAAGCAAGAGAGTGATTTCCCGGGAAAAAATGTTATATAAGGAGGAGAAAAAGTACCGGAACGACGAAATATCTCGAAAACTAAGCATTTTAGAAAAAAGTGTTTCAGATAAAAGTTGTAGGATTTCAAATCCTTCTATTCAGTTTGACCTTGGATGATTTTATTAATTTGACCTTTGTTAACGCATGGTATAAAATCCGTTTTGTCCAATCTTACATTAACTGCCGCAACAAAATGGTTAGATCGTTCGAACCGCGGTACAAAAATATTGTCGACGTTGTTTTCCGTTTCGCGTTCGAAAATTTAGCTAGTCACGTGTAAACGCCATGTACTCTTTTTCCTCTTCGTGCCGATTCCGAGAAAAGAGGGAATTATCCGAAAAGAAATCTGAGCGCTCCCAAAAACTAAAGCTTCAGATTACCGCAAATCGTCGTTCTTGTCATGTTTGTCGATTCTTTTGTGATCTAACGACGTTTTAAGAGTGGAACGGAGGTGCTCTGCGCAATATTATCTAATTAAAGATACTTTCTTGTTAACTGATTGTGAGAGTGTACATCTAATCACCTTTCCTCTCGGAGCGAGTCTCTTACGAGGCTGAACAAGTCACCGGTCGGTTGAGAAAAACTTTTGAATTTGGAGCGAGGATATCGTTCCTACCAATACCGACATTAAACACTGGTCCTTAAGCCGGATTGCTATCGAGAGAAGACACGTCGTGAAGTACACCATCCATTCACCATTATTCTTGAATTGGATCACGAATTACGTTCTTGAACGTACCAGTAGCCACTCCAGGAATGGCTAACGTCGCAGAGCTTTTGGAGCAACAGTTCGACCTTACCAGATCGATTGTAAACGCCATATCTAATTTTAAAAAAGTCGACCAAGCTTGAATGATTTCCACCGTGGCCGCTAACTGGATAGAGCGCGTCAAGGAGCAGTTCCGTGAGATTTGCGCCAACCACGCCAAGCTGTCGGCCATCACCGATGCCGCCACAAAATTCACTCACCCGTACTTCACCGAGGAGTTGTACCCATAGGCCGAAGTTCAGATGGACGCTGCCCTTGATTATCTAGCCGAATTTGCCATATCTCATATTGCCGCACCGCACATCAGCATCATGTACGCTTCAAACGCAAGTAACGATTATCATGTCGGTCCGTGCCCCGTATCGCGTTTACCGCAAATCGATTTACCGAAATTTGACGGTTATTTGAGCGATGAGAAACATTCCGCGATCAATTTAAAACGATGATAATTGACGATTCGATTTTAACAAATGTAGAACGTTTGCATTATCTCTGTTCAGTTGTTACCAGAGCAGCCAGTATATCGTTAAGTCACTTATCGGTTACCAACGCAAATTTTGAAATTACGTGGCAAATCCTTTCGTCGCGCTATGAAAATCAACGTCGGATTGTTAATTTCCATCTGTAAAGCTTATTTTTGTTACCGCCGGCAACGCATAAAACCGCGAAGAAGCTACAAACTTTGTGCAACACCACCAATATCACCACGTACAAGCGCTGATAAATCTAAAACGTTCCGTCGACACGTGGGACGAAGTTCTCGTGTTCCTCGTCTCGCAACAACTTGACAAAGCATCGAGAAAGGCGTGGAAACTGAAAATGAGCAAATCAAAAAATTTACCGTCTTATTCTTAGCTCGACAAATTTCTGGAATCTCGCATTTGCGCGTTCGAAGTTATCTTTCGCATGAAAAATAATGAGCTAACTGATTCTACCGCATCAAAAACTAAATCGGCCAAATCCGTGGCATCACATGCGACGGTCATGAAATTCGAATGCTCGATCTGTAAAAACAATCATCGTTTATTCCAATGTACATAATTCGCCGTTTACATGCCGGAGCGCCGTTTCGAGTTTATTAAATAAAACCGCCGTTGCTATAATTGTTTTGCGGCAAATCATTCGTTAAAAAACTGTACCAACGAGAATCGCTGTTGAGAATGTAAGTAAAAACATTACACTCTCCTTCACCTTGGAAACCAAGCGAAGCTACCATCCGCTGAATTGTCACATTCAAAAAACGAAACGAAAACAGAGCAAGACAAAAGCGTTGTCGCTCTTACCGCATCATGCACTTTGCACATGGTCTGCTTGGTACCGCGCGTGTCCGCGTGCATTCCGCGCACGGTCGCTTTGTTTCCGCTCGCGCGTTTATCGATCCAGGAACGGTTGCAACTCTCATTGCGGAAAACTTCGCGCAATTGCTTTGTCTTCCTCGGATGAAACAAAATGTGAGAGTTACCGGTGTTGATCACACGCAAACATCCGCTCGCTACATTGCGTATGTAATTATTAGTCCCGCAACCAGCAACGATCTCTCAGATTCGGCAACAGCTCTAATATTACCGTCGCTCACGGAATATGTGTCACCTTCCGATACGTCTTGATCTTGTTGGACACACCTTGACGCCCTCAAATTAGCCGATACAGATTTTTTGATCTGCATTTCTTGATAGCTCTGCACCTGTTAATCTGATAATTGTAGATCTGTGTGGAGTTATCCGTCGCGTTTTCGCCAAGGACCGCACGAATCGGTCGCAAAGAACACCGCATTCGGCTGGATTCTTTACGGTCCTACCGGCAAATCCTGCCCTCGCGCTTCCGTAACCGCGCACCACATCACCTGTTCTCAAGCATACCTTAAAACAATTTTGAGAACTCAAAGATATCCTAGGCCGAGTTCACTTGAATTTGGAAGACACTCAAAGTGAAGAGCATTTTTTAGCGACTCATTACCGCACCATTGAAGGATGCTACGTAGTGCGTCTTCCCTTTTGAAATGGCCTTTCTCGCGATTTTGGAGACTCTCGTTCCGCAACGTTAAAGAGTCTTGAATGGCTCAAATGTCGCTTTGAATGTAATCAATCGCTAGGCGCGGAGTACACCGCGTTCCTTCAAGAGTACGCAGACCTTGATCATATGACTAAGATAACCCCGCCCAAGCTCCCGTGTACTATTCCGCATCATGCCGTAATCCGAGAGCATAGTAACGAGCATACCACCCGACTCCGCGTTCTGTGCAACGCATCTTGCAACACCACCGCCGGTAAATCATTAGATCGTGCCCTTCACGTAGAAACAAAATTGCAAGCCGATCTAGTAGCGGTCGTCCTTCACTGGCGACAATACCGATACGTATCAGCCGACATCGCCAAAACGTATCGGCAGATTTTAATGCACTCCCTTGATACGAAGTATCAATGCATCTTATGACGATCGTCTCTGTCGGCTCAAGTCAACGAATATCGACTTCTTACCGTCACATACGGCACCGCCGCTGCACCATTCTTGACCTTGTGAGTCTTACGACAACTCGCTGAAGATGAAGGCTCCCAGTTTTCGCTTGCAGTATCTGTGCTATTGCGGTAAACTTACGTTGGCGACTGTACGTTCAATGCCGACGACCTTGAAATCGTCATACACGAGATCAGTTAATTTCGTTATTCTCTCCGGGCTGTTTCCGTTTGCGTAAATGGGCGAGCAATTGCTCTACGCTTCTTAAAGACCTTGATCCCTCATGGAATCGCAATCAACAAAGATTTGCACGATCACGATTACATTAAAATTCTCAAAATTACCTGGAAGCCGGCCCACGATACCTTCATTTTTCAAGTTTTGCACTCAATGTCAGTCGCGACAACTAAACGCAAAATACTGTCAATTATTGCTCAACTTTTTGACCCACTTGGATGGGTAGCTCCCGTTATCGTAACCGCGAAGATCTTTCTACAACGTCTCTGGTTGACGAACTGTAGTTGAAATGACGAGCTTCCCGCTGAGATGTTAAGCAAATGAAAGATTTTTCAATTAACGTTGCTTCTCTTTGAGCAGCTCACTTCCGTGCTGCATGCGTTCTCATACTTCTAACAGTAAAGTTGAATTACACGGATTTGCAGACGCGAGCCTCCACGCGAGCCTATGCGGCCGCAATTTATCTCCGTGTCATTTCTGGCGACGGTCTTGTTACCAACACCCTGATCTCACCTAAGTCCAGAGTCCCATTGCTTTCGTGTTCGACGTTTTAGACGATTATACCACTTTGATTCCAGTCATTTCTTGATCGGCGCACCGTTAAGCTCGATCCCGGAGCCAAGCTTGCTCGAACTCGCTGAGACTCGCTTATCCCGCTGGCAGTTTGTGCAGCACTTGAGCGAACGCGTTTGGAGGGCATAGAAAGATGCGTATTTGAACACCTTACAACAGCGTCCTAAATGGCGCTCTGTGCAAACGTTAGCAACACCTGGTAGATTGGTTTTGCTTTGCGCTCCACTCGTCCCGCCAAGTCGCTAGAAGCTTGGGCGCGTCGTTAAATGCTATCCAGGTAGCGATTGATTTGTTCGAGTGGTTACCGTGAAAACGGCCGATTCCAAGTTCAAGCGCCTTATCACAAAGGTTTGTTTTCTTCTCGTCGACATCAATAATGACAGCGAACATCATTTCGCTACGGCGGGCGGCATTGTATATCATAAGTCTCTGACCAAATATTGTAACATTACAATGTCAAATTTCATAAACTACACATATTGTATACGTATCAAATATTACATTCGAGACGGGCGGTATGTTAACATATGGTATAAACTTATTCACTTTGTCCAATCTTACATTAACTGCCGCAACGAGACGGTTGGATTGTTCGAACCACGGTACGAAAATATTGTTGATCTTATTTGCCATTTTGCGTTCAAAAATTCAGCTAGTCATTTGTAAACGCCGCGTACTCTTTTTCCTCTTTGTACCGATTCGTGGAAACGACCATCCGATTCTGAGAAAAAAGGGGATTCCCCGTAAGAAAAATCGGAACGCTCCCGAATACTGAGATTCAGATTACCGCAAACCGTCGTTCTTGTCAAGTTTGTCAATTTTTTCGTAATCTAACGACGTTGTAAAAATGGAACGAATAATGTGTTCTGCACATTATTATCTAATTAAAGATTTTTTTTTAACTGATTGTGAGAGTGTACATCTAATCATTTTTCCTCTCGGAGTGAGTCTCTTACAAGGCTGAACAAGCCACCGGTCGGTTAAGAAAGACTTTTGAATTTGGAGCAAGAATATCGTTCCTGGGCGGATCCCGATAGCACACGGGACCGATAACAGACCACCACTCATAGCGGTCGATGCCTACAGTTTTTCTGTTGATTAGGTTAGATAAGTCATGATGATTGGTTAGTGGGCTATCGCACCATGCACTACTAGATTCCGTCCATCGTTCCTACCAAAATTAAACAACCTTGGATGGCGTCGCCAAGGTCAGATCAAAATCACATTAACTTTTTTAAATGGAACACCTTATTTTTGATTTTAGAATCTAATAACTGGTCTCAAGAGCTTTCAAAAATTTTTGCACTCGAGATGAGATAAATTCGATCGTAAGAAAGAGAGAGACGACAAAGAAATCAATTCAAAAAGAGCAGCAACACAAACAGGCCTAATGACTACAAGAAAATATAATAAAAAGTATAGAATGTTAGAGTATCGGTTATTCCCTAATTAAGGGGTACTTCTCTAACATTCTATATTTTTTATTACATTTTCTTGTAGTGGATTTCGAGAACTTTTCAAAACATTATAAATAAGTTTATTTTCTTTAAGTACTTTCCGAGTTATAATGCTTGAAAGTTACAGTATACTGTAGCTCGAAAAGTACTCAACAAAAATAAACTTTCTTGTAGGGTTTTAGAAAACTCTTGATACCAGTTATTAGATTTTGAAATCAAAAATAGGGTTTTCCATTTAAAAAATCAATGTAACCTTGATCTTGGTTACGCAACCCAAGGTCAAACTGATAGGATCAGTAAAAAGATATTTTTAAATCATATAATTTTTGTCTGAAACATTTTTTTGTAAAACTTATATTTCACAAGATATTTAGGTGTCCCGACCTTTTTGCGACACCCTGTATATCGTTAGAAAGGTCTTGCCAAATAGAGTTTAGCAATATTTCGCTTGAATAGCGCTTCTAGAGAGCGTTTGCGCAATAGAAGTTAAATAGTATAGCGTCTTATAAAAGTACGAAAATGTTAAGGTATCTCGAAAATAATCAATTATAGCGAAAACATGTAAGAAACAAAGTAGAGCTTAAAATATTTGCCTAATGATAACAAAAGTTGAGTTTAGGTGAAATTTCCAAATTCATATTAAGATTAAGTTGAACTTCTTTAATAAATCCCTTTATTTCCTTGTACATTATTTTAACTAATGTCGCAACGTTTTTGAAACACTGTTACAAACATTTTTTCGATGAGATATTAAGGTCAGTCAAATGAAAACGGGACAGACTGTATAACGTGCATGGCGCGGACGTTGGCAACCTTTTTCTGTGTGCTTATGGACGTGACCTTTATTGGGAATTAGGGAAAAACGGCGCAAATGTTCACCACTGTATCATTTATCACAATCAAGTGCTGTACACTTTTTACTCATGATGACAATTATTGTCAGAAAACTTTGAAAACTGAAACAGCAACAACAGGAATTCGAGAGCATAGGTCGAAAATGAACAGAGTCGTTTCAATGGTTATACTAACCGTTATATTCAATATATTCCAAGTAAAAAACTACTCGCATCACTTAAAATGACAAACTGAAGCCTACTATTCATCGATATCACGTACCTTAACAGGGCCATGACTTGAATCGTTGCGCGCTACTCTGGTACACGTAGATAGCGTCACAATTTATTTAAAAAAAATCAGTAAAATATTAAAAAATTTTTTCACGTATAAGACTAATTGCACCTTATTTTTAAGACTCTGAGGTGTCATTTGAGACAAAAAATTTTTTTCGATTTTTTGAAAATAAAGCAAGTGAAATAACCCTTTAATAGCGCACAATCCGAAAATACGTTCCTGACCTCCCTACCCCTTCTCATCTCAATTGAGAGGAAGTCCGTTGAATGAAATAGCTTTTTTTTGATCTGTGGATGACACTTTCAATTATCTTACTCAGCCTGCTTGGTTTTAGCTCATTATTTCAGTTTATTTCCCTTTATGCAGTTATATCACAAAATGGCATGTTGAATACGTGGATGGATACTAGCAAAGAAGAGAGAAAAACTTCAAAAAAAAGTAGACTTTTTCAAACTCACACAAAAAATGTTCAATAATTATAATTGACGTCACAGGAATTGCTGCAAGAGGTATTAAGAAATTTAATTAAAAAAGTCGCAACTGAGTTGCATTTTTAGAAAGATGATATTCTTCGAGAAGATGTTTTTCATGTGATAGATATAGTATAACTATTTAGTATAACTATTTAGTGCCACTCAAGTTGAAAGAAGATGCAAAAATTCCATCTATTTTATCTTTGGACATTAGTTATTATGCGCATCTCATTAACGAAGAGAAATGGAAAGAACAGTAGAATGAAGGAACAAACATTACGGCTCAGTTAAAGATTACAGTTAATTATTCCATTTCTGTGCCAATTAAATGTGAACAATTTTATATCATATCACAAATAAGGCACATGTACAGCTAACCTGACGAGAGGGGTTTTAAGAAAGGTGTCCATAAATTCTATAGAAAAGCTGTTTTGAAAATTGCCTCTCTATTGGGCATCACAAATCGAGAACTTTTGTTTCACGGAGTTGAATTTCCTCTCTCTTACTTCACGATCACAATTTATAAACCAGATACTCTAACGTCTTGAAATCTTTAGTGGTGATAGCTAAATATGTTACGTTAAAACGCATGTGTTAGTTTAGAGTTGATATTCTCTGGACAGCTTGGAGATAGAATAAGCTCAATAAGCCAGCTGTTCATTTATTGTGAGACATGTATGTATGTATAGTCTGTGTATGTGTCTTATAACGATGCATCCCTGCATCGTTCCTCCTGTTCGCCGAATACCTGCCGGACAGCAGACGCTTATGCGCTGATAAGCTATTTCAGCGTATAATTCAAAGCAAATGAATCGCCGCTGCTACAGGCTAACTCGTCGCACATGCGCAATACCGCCGACTCCTGACGTGTCGGAGCATGTGCGCGAATGGACCGATCTCAGAGCGGCGGCGATGTTAGACTATGAGAAGTCCGAACTCCACCCGAATATCTCCGATAGTCCGAAATCAAAGTATAAAAACGAGCGGTTTCCTACGCAAATCGCTCTTCTGATCCGATTAGCCACCAATAATGATCCGGGAGTTGATCACCTTGGAGTCAAAACCCGGAACTAGACTTGAGGTAGAGTGTTCTCTTGCTTCAATCTCGGCGTCTGCTTAATCTCCTGTTCTATCTGATAAAATTGGAAGATTGATATAACAAACATTTCTATTAAAATATTACTGTGTATTTGGGACTGTCCGATTGCGCACGTAAACTATTGGACACGAGAGCATTTTCCAATCGAACATGGACTCTATTGCACACGGACCCAATCGGACACAAACCTGATCGGACACGGTCCCGATTGCACACGAACCCGATTGCACACGATTGGAAACTGCACTAGAATGCACACACACACACGCACGCGCGCGCGCCGTGGAGAGGTACAAGGGAGTAGGCCTATGGCCCCCTCCCGCACCTACCCGGTTTCAGTCGGTCCTTTACCGAGCAATTGTGCGGTTTCCAATCGTGTGCAATCGGGTTTGTGCGCAATCGAAACCGTGTCTAATTAGGTCCGATCGGGTCCGTGTCCATTTGAGTAGGCCCATGTGCAATCGAGTCCGTGTGCAATAGTGTCCGTATCCGATTGTGAAATGCTGTGTCCTCACTCGTGTATTTTTTTATGATATGAATTGGGTTCATCATGCTCTTACGTCGATTATTTGACAGTTGGTACAAGTCAACTTTTTACAGAAAATGTAATGTATATACAAGGTCTGGTAATATTTGCTGCAACTCTTGTGGGGCAGAGCAAGTTCAACTGAGCAGAAAAGTTCTCTACCCATAATTTTGCAAAATTCGTAGGAATTAACAAGCAGACTCCTAAATAATCAGAGAAGCGCAAACCGATCCTAGCATGCTGATTGGCTAACAGCGACCACCAATTAGAACTGGAAGTGTTGGGCTCACAGCTGATTCTCTCGACTGCATTCCAAAACTGTACTACAGTAACTAGAAGCTACAGTATATTTAACGTCAATTATAACTTTGTAGTTATTGTAATACGGTTTTAGAAGGCAATCCTGTGCAAGATAACCTCAAATATATCACATGATCAATCGTAACAATTGGAGTTTTGTCTGTTCTGTCTACAAGCGAACAGCTGTGGGCCCCAAATGGCGCTCATGGGAGTCATGAAGGAAATAATTTACGCTTCTCTGATTATTTAAGATTCTATTAATGAGATATTAATTACTGAAAATCCTCGATTTATCCCGGACTATCGCCAAATGTAAACGTGCACATGTGAGTGGCGCGGTGCCACTTGAAAAAAAAGCAACTTTCCGCGCGCCTAGCAATGATGATCGTTGGACGGGTGTATCTCATCACACGCTTGCATTTAATGGTAGGTCGGGCTAAGTCGTGATTTTTAGTATTAATACATCGTTAATTATTGAAAATTTTGCAAAATGGTAAAGAATTTTTGTGTTCAGTTTGACTTCCTCTATCATCACACGAGCTAAATTTCAATTTTGCAACTAGCAGACATTTTTACACGTTAACATTCTCTATGTAATTTTGAGAAGTACACATATTAATTTTTTTAACTTTAATCTAACTTGAAAGCCTTGAAGGTGAATTTCAAATAATATTATTGAATTTAATGTGTGTCGTAATGTGTGTATGTATTCGGCAAATAAATCATGTTATACGTGTGCTGTGGTTGTAGAATATGGTAGTCCGTCATGTGCATTTCTTTTATAATTTTACAATTTTATTGTAAATATTGTATAATGTTTATTAAAAACAAAAAAATTGTTTTAAAAAGTTGCATGTTTTATAATTTAAAAATTTTTGTAAGCCAAAAGAAACTTAAAAAATTTCTTTTAAATAAAATATATTTTATGAAACTCGTAAAACCTTATTTTATGGCACTTATTTGTGTATAAAAATTTAGGAAAGATTATTTATGTCCATTAATTTATGTTCTTTTTATTTAAAAAATGCTTTTATTGACATTATTTATTAATGACTTACAATATTCCATGATCCATAATCCCCCTGATATTCTACAAACGCATACTTTTTTCTCTCTTCAGTAAATTGTAAATTACATTTGTCTCATATACTCGACAAATTTTTACCTATAAGGATTTGTAGAACTATGACTAATAAATTGGCGTTGGTTAGAACCGAGTCGCATTAATATTTACCGAGTTAGTGTCAAAAAACAAAATGACATTCCATAACTTTTTTCTTTCCTCTATCACTAGTTTATAGTAATCTTTAAATTTTGGTTTTAATAATGTATTTTTAAAATTCAGGACTCATATTCAACAGAGTTACGGAAAGTTAATAATTTTACTATTTTTATTTCACTATTTTTCTTTATACTTCACTAGAAAATAAAGTATTGATAAAGATTTAATAATGACGTCACAATTGTTTATGACAATGATAAAGACAGGATTGAAATGATCAATTTTAATAAGTAACTTGTTACCATTTCATGTTACACATTGAAAAAGTAATTCGTAACTTTACGTTACGTAACTAACAAATTACTTTTTTCAAGGAATAAAACTGAGATGTAAAAAATTACTTGTTAAAAGTGTCTATTTCAACCTATTATTATTATGAAAAGTTATAATGAGTATTACAAAAACCGTATTACAATATCATTATTAAATCTTTATTATAACAAAATAATACTATGGCACAGCTGCTATCGAGGTGATTCATTACCTGTAACGCGTTGGGAAGGTACCGATAGCGCACAGTACTATTGCACACAAACCACTCACAACCACTCATAGCGCTTGAACAGAAGAATATCACTAGGCACCAGCCGCTGTGATTGACTGTGCAATAGTACTGTGCGCTATCGGTACCTTCCCTAACGCGTTATTTCCCTATTCTTGCTAACTCTGCTAAATCGACACTCTGATCATGCAAAACGACAATAGACGACTAAAGCCCATAGGGAGAGAAAAAGAAAAAAAGTACAATGGCTAAAAGTTAGTGAATAAGAGAGATATACAGATTGTGCATTTTAATCAATGCACTTGAAAATATTTTTAAATAATCTAAGAACTAAATAAGCTAATACGGTTTTTTTCAGGTTGTATTATTTCAGGGAGATATTTTGACAAAAAAATTTGGACTTGCATGAGGGCATAAAGTAAAATAAAGTTCAATTTTGTTTGTTAAAATAAAATTGTTTTAACATTTATACCTTGATTGTAAATATAAAACATTCTTTATGATGTATTAAAATTATAAAGTCTCTTATTTTTTTTCTCAAAAATGGATAAATAAAAACATTCAATGTATCTTAAGAATGTATAATTGTACTTCTTTAATCAAATTATCTGCATTCGATACATTTCAGGATAATAAAATAATTGTTAAAAGTGAAGGTACACCCAAGGAGTTTGATTCTGTCCATGGGGAAATTTTCCAAACTGAGAAGTCACTACTTTCTACATACTCGCAGTTCATGATTAATGACCTAGTTTACACCGAACACTTGACACGCATACTAACAAGTAACTTTCTATTAAATTGTCTTAATTTCGACAATACGTGTAAATGTATACGTGATATCTATATTTAATTAATTATCTTGATTCATATTGTACCAGCTTAATATACTATTCATTAAATTTATTACCGAAATTAAGATAGTTGAATAGAAAGTTACTAAATATTACGCGTATCAAGTATTCGGTGTAAACAAAGCCAATGAAACGATTAGAGCTTATTGATCGTTACGTTAATCATGAACTGTAAGTATGTAGAAAGATAGCGACTTCTCAGTTTGGAAAATTTCCCCATGGACAGAATCAAAGTCTTTGGGTGTACACTGATCTTTGTAAATATGACTATTTATATATCCATTATATTAAGAGGTCGATTGTGTATCATGTAACTAAAGTGTAAATTACAAAAGTGAGCAAATTCACTAAGTGTTGACCAATGAAATAATAAATACTCTAGTAAATTTGTTCTTTGAGTGACTTTGAGTGAAAATGACTTTTGTCATTTTCACTCCAGTTACATAATACACAATCGACTCCTAAGTGACAAATTCTAATGATTACACTGGTTGACACCAGGTGTCGTTTTAGTCTTAAGGGGGATGTAAACCCCTCATGTAAACAGCCATTTTTTCTCGATTTAAAAAAAAATGACAAAATTTATTAAATGCAGATAAAATATACGATAAGATTAACTATTTAAATTAAATTTAAACTAAACTTAAAAAAAATTTTTTTGTTGCTGAAAAATTTTAAAATGGCGGCACAGCAGCTGATTGAAATTGGCTCCTTGAATTTGCGCCGGCCTACGCCGAGGTCACAGAATTAATGTGAAACAAAAATTTCAAGAAAATTTCGTTAGTTTATATAATAACGCACTGCATATATCTAAATAATTAATAAAATTCATAAAAGTGCAAAACCGATGACATAAACACCTTTTTGAACAATTGTTAATAATTATTGTTTAAAGCAAAATATTAATGATCGGATATATGTTGTGACCAGATAGTTGAAGAATGAGCATGTAAAATTGGAAGATGATCGGTCAAGTAGTTTTTGAGTTACATAGGCCGGCGCGTAAAATTTAGCGTTTTGAAAAAAAGACGTTTAAAGTTGTATACAACGCGTTCCGGCCGCTAAAGCCACTTACCTTTCTTTGACATTAACACAAAAAGAAGTCTCTTATAACTGTTTTTTTTTATTTTTGAGATAATTTCCTAACAATTTCAGCAAAAAATAAGACTCGTGGTCACGCCTCACGCCAAAGTCCGAATTGTATAACTACGCGCTCCGGCCGCTGAGGTCAACTCATCTTTCTTCAAAATTAACACAAAAAAGGAATTCTCTTATAACTTTCTAATGTTTTTTTTTCATATTTTTGAGATAATTTTTTAACAATTTCAACGAAAAGCAGAAAAAAATTGATTTTACATGAGATGCCCCCTTAAAGAAAACAAAGTTGTTTTTGGTAGAATTTAATGCCCTGATTATAAATCTGGCCACGAAGATGTATCATGTCAAGTTTTTGAAATATTCTAACATAAAGATGCAAAAAATGAGGTTTTTGGTCATTTTTAATGGCTTATAAAATGTCTAATCATTTTTTTTCAGCATCCAAGCAAATGTCACATTAAAGTGTTACTTTATCCTTTCGAATGCATATTTGATCACTGTAATCTGACTTTTTATCGTTAAAAGGAAGCAAATTGAAAAAATTTTTAATTAATGTTGTTTCGAAAATCATGAAATGAATAACGCGTTGTAAGAGTTATTGAAGAAGTTTTTAACTCTTTTTCAGATTCTCTTAAAGTATCTTTTCATACATGGTACGCTATTAATGCGAAGATATCATGTGATTCACAATTTATCTCTTTTCTCTTTGTCTCTATATTGCATAGAAAAAGAGAAAAGATAAATCATGTGATATATTTACTGCCGCAACCTACTGCATATGAAAGCTACTTTTAAACGATGTTGTTTTGTAGCGTATGAATTGTCAAAGAAATTTTCGACTATCTTTTTAAATCGCGTTGTGTTTTTGACTTGTAATGTATAATTTTAGAGGATATTATATGTATATGCTTTGAAAGCATTAATATTCCGTATTCCGGTTTCATGATTATGTTTTAAGTCAGATGAATATACGGCGTGCAGTTTAAGTTGGAGATTGTAAAAATTAAAAATTATTATTTGGCACTAAGAACTGCTGTAACTGACATGGGCCTTCTAATTTTGTATTGTAATGTATAAGTTGTGAAAAAGATTTTAAATTACTTTTCAAATTTCTAAAGGTTTGATGGAATATTAATAAAAAAATTTTTAAGGTATAATCTTTAAACGAATCTTTTCTTCAGATGTGCTTTCTCTACACACAGGCCTACTCTATTGCGTTAAAAAAACAAAAAAAAAATTCAATTTGCTCTATCTCAATTTAAAAAAATCGGATTATAGTGATCAAAGTGCGTTTGAAAAAGTAAAAGTAACATTTTAATGTCACATCCGTCTAGATAAAAAAAAAAAAAATATTACACATTTCGTAAGTCTCTGATATGGCAAAAAAACTTTATTTTTTGCACCCCATTTTTTCAAAGTAAAATTTTTTTTTAATATGTATCTTTAATATCATACAACCTGGAAAACCTGGATATAACCATCTCATTTAGTTCTCGAGATATTCTAATGCATTAATTAAAATGGCATCCTGTACAGGAAATCCTACAGGAAGTTGCTGAAACTAACTGCCATCTAAACACTGCCATCCTCTCTATGATTTAGTTAGGTTATGATGTTACATTGTATATAGTATTATACTTAAAACATCGCAGTTTTATTCTAACGTCTCTGAGACCAAAAGTGTGTTAAAAAATAAGTGCCCTCTTAACAGAAGAAAAAGTTTATCTTATTAAGGGCTTTTTGTCTAGGGGAAAAGTGTACGCTGATGCATACAAACAATTTCGTACCAAATAGAGAACGTATAGAGTTAAAAGCGAAAACACAACAAAAAGATTAGAAAATTTATTTGAATTACTATATTCATGTACAGTATTCTATTTTTTTAACGCAATTTTAATTTATCCATTTTAATCTATTTTTAAACTATTAAAATAATTTCACATACATTTTTTGCAGAATAATCAACAATTTTATTCAATACGGCATTATTCAGGACTGTAGGCACGATCCAGATTGCCAAATAATTGCAAGTTGTTGACAATTTGCCACAAATATTTTCATAGATGTCAGCAAAGCAATAGAAGGAGGTACCTCTTGTCAGGACATTTTTGTCAGCAACGGTTTCCAAAATACCAGTAAGTTCCTAATAATTATCGGCATTATATTTATCATAACTTATAAATGGGAATTGTTTCTCACATGTTGCTCACAGATTTCTATAAACAATTTTCAAAATATAATAATGGCAAATTTCCAACAACTTATTGCAAAATACTTATCACAGATTGGCTGCAATAATTGTAGCCATTCCACATTTGCTCGACAATAAAACTCAACATATTGCTACTGAATTGAATAAAACATTTTCGTCGCATTAAATAAACGGCACTATAATAGCAATTGACGAGCAATTTAATCCGTGCAATGATTTATTTTACATTGAGTTTTCACGTTTTGCTATCTGGGGATTTATTGGGACCTTCGTATACGGCAGTATAACCGGCGGGTTCCGATAGCGCACATCCCGATAGCACACAAACCATTCACAATGGCAGATGCCTAGAGATTTTCCGTAGGTTGGGTTAGATAAGTCAAGATGATTAGTTGGTGAGCTATCGGGATGTGCGCTATCGGAACCCTCCCGTAGTAACGAAGTAAACAGTAAACGACATGGCGGATTATTGCAGAGAAATTTAAATTCCTCCATTAGAAAAGCAGCTCAAGTATTCGGAATCTCTAAATCTTCGCTGCATAGAATTTTACGAAGTTTTTTAAAACTATATTCGTACAAAACAACAAGCCATTAGTTGTTAATAAAATGAGTTATAGAGCAATGCATAGAATTTTGCAAGACAATGATTTAGTTGTTTGAAAGTAAGGAAATTGACAAAAGTCAAATTAGTTTTCCTGATGAGGCACATTTTTATGGATTAAAGATAATTTACTCCAAAGTTATTCTGAAAATTCGAAAAAAAGGAGAATCTGAGTAAAGTCATTAAAAAAATAGCATAACAAATGATTGCTTAGAGAACATTTGATATAGTTTTTATAAAAAAATTGATTTTTGTTCAAATAGTAACGATGTAAACTTTGAAAATATACATTATTGAAATATCTGATTTTACTATTTCTTATAAAGTATAATAAAATTATGTAAAACGTTTTTATTGTACTAAATAATATACTAAAATAAAACTATCAAATGTCTTCCATTAACGCAATTTTATTCTTTTCTTCGATACCTGTATACGTTACACAATAAGAGCTAATTAATTTCAGCAACTTCCCGTAAGACACTCTATGTATAAATAAAAAACAGAAAAAAAATATTTTACATCAACCACAAAGTTACATCGACAATATAGATGCACAGACTGGCGAATACACGAAGCAAAAACAATGGCTAATAAATTGACAATATTTAAAAAAAAAAAGAGCGAGAGACTAGGTATAAACCGGGACTCTCTTTTTAGTCACAGCACAACATGCTACTTACTAGCTTGAACGGCGGTAGTAGCGGCTCGATTTGATGCGGATCGCGCGAGGGATGATTTGGATGATGGATCATCGCCGGCGGCTGCAGCCGCAGCTGGATGCCTGCGGGCCAGTTTTGCCTGAGCCTCGTCATTCGCACCACGGTACCTTTGGTTTAAATCTTTAACGCCGCGCTCCGGCCTGGCCGCAGCGGCAGCGCCCGACGTAGGTAGGTGATGGGCGGTCATATGAACCGAATACTTTACCGGGGAACGTTTTACCGGAGCGGTACTTGCGCTAGTACTGTTAGCGGTAGTGACAGTGATGTTGGTGGTGTTAGTGGTTGTGGATTTGGCGTGATGAAGAGGGCGATGGGGAGGAGCGATAGTTGCGAGAAAGGCTAAAACATATTGTACAAGAAAGAGTACGATTGATGAATACATTTCTCTGAGCCGTATCTTGTGCACACGCATGTCTAATCGCGATGATTATTCTCACCGGAAGTCAAAACTAATCACTGTTTGGATACTCCTTCGTTCTCGCGAAATTCGGCAAGAAAGGAAAACTTTCCAAAAGAAAGTGAATGGTTGATCTTCCTGCGTAAACTTTTTTAATTGTCTTAAAGACGTCCTACAATGTTTTTTTTCAATACAAACGTCAATATCGCGTTTTTTCAATAATTAACTAATTATTACAATTTCAATCATTAGTTAATTGCTATACAAATTATATCTTATTACGACACAAGATAACAAAAATTAGAATCACATAATTCACAAAATAATAACAGAAAATAACAAAAGTTAAGTTTAATTCACATATAACCCATTTAAAATGTATTGTCAAGTTTAAAATAAATTTTGTAGAATAATTTTTTTATTGCGTATATGAATATTGATGTGTTCTTTTATTGAAGATATATTGCATAATTGCATGTTTTAATGTGGTTCTAAATAAAATTAAAAATGTGAAGAATTGCATAAAAAATAAAATATTTTATTTACAAATAATATTAATAAATAAATTTTTTTTCAAATATTTTTACGAAATAATTTTCAAGAAAATTTAATAAAGTTCAGAATTTTTTAAATAAATTTAATATGGGAATGTTGCTGCCAATTTTCAACAAAAATATCACCTATTAATGTCTGTTGAAAATAAAAATTGAGTAATTTTATGATTAATATACCATATACGCTGCTTATTCATTTTAAAACTATCAATATCAACGCCAAAATTTTAAGAATATAATTAAATTATATCAAATGCATCTCAAATAGTTTTTATTTGATTTCTTTTCTATATTTTACTTTATATTATTATCACATTGAAAATTTGAACTCTATAATATTTTCAAGTAAATATGAGCATTATCATTTGCTATAATCTATTAAGTATTATCAAAACGAGGTTGCGACATTTCTACAAAATCTTATCCTTCTTATTGTTAAGAGTTATTGGATGCAGAATGGAGATTACCGGTCTAAAGGATGTAAAATGGTGAAAATGTTCCGAAACAGTTATATATCCCGCAAACAACATATTTTTGAAAAAAAAAAAAAGAAAATGTTTTCTAGAATAGTTAGAGGCTAATACTTGTAATCTGTTCTTATATTTAAGAATGTTATAAGTACAATCTTAAGATGTCTTGAACCATTTTAAAGTCATCGGTGTCTTAAGAACTGAATTTAGTGTCTTAGGATTATACTTAAGACAATTTTGAAAGAGACCGTTCTGAAGAATGGACTATGAAGTTTGGCCACAGTTTCAAGAGATCCATTTGAAGATATTATTCTAATATTTCCCTGTTTATGATGGATAGTTATTTTTTAGTTATTTTCTGTTAATTTCTTGTAATATGATATTTTAGTAGGTTGCTATTTTTAATACTAGGCTCTTATATTTCTAACATTACTAAATTATTTTATTTATTATATATTGGAAATATTTTCAAGTTTAGAAGCGTTGTCTATTGAAGGTTACTACAGGAGCTTTTCAGTAAGAGACACAAATCAATCACACGACACTTTCTGTTTTTGTTTAAAATTCAGTAAGAAACAAGAATAAAATTACTAAAAGCCTTCAACATTATCTCTAATTGTTTAATGTAACATAACCGGTTATTGCGACGTTTATCGCAACAACAAGCACTGTTTATAAAATGAAATAAGCAAAGAAAAGTCGTATTTACAGCATGTTATGTTTCATGAGTGTCGGAAGAGTGATAGTGTGATAGTTGGAACTGCCGTAAAAAACGTCAAGACGTCTATCGGGGTTGTACATCAGCAATTTGAATTGTTAAGAAATAGTGTGCAAAGTTTAGACGTGATAATTTTTACCTTGGCAAAAAGCCATTCTCTAGCCAACCTTCGTAGATGATGTGATGTTGCACAATTTAGTGCAAAATAATTCACAAGTTTTAACAGAAAAGACTGCTAACAAAAGTGCTTCAACATTGGCGACACGACCGCATTTCGACATTTAAAAAAGGGTACATTTTGAAGCTCGATATATGAGCGTTTGTTGATCGAAATGAACAAATAGAATAAAGGTCCTGCATTTGTTTATTTGCTTGTTTGAATAAATAAAGAGTCAACTGTGGATCTACTTGTAATTGGTGATGATAAATGAATTCTGTACAATAATGCTCAACGCAAATCTACTTGATAACTGAAAGTAGAAGAGTGTGCAAAGTCCAATTTGCGACCTGAGAAAGTGCTTTCTGTTTAGTGGAATTGCAAAGGAATAATTTATTTTGAGCTGTTTCCCATCGGCCAAAGTATTAATTCTGACAAACACGGTCAACAATTGGACAATTTAAAAATAGTAGTTGAGAAGAAGCGTCCAATTTTGACCAATCGTAAGGAAGTCGCTTTTCACCATGACAACGCGTAACCAGAGTACAAAATAAACCATGTTCAAATTAAAAGAATTGAAATGGGATATCACATCACATCCATCGTATTTCTCTGATATCGAACCATCAGATTATCACTTGTTTCGATTATTAGAAAACAATGTGAATAAGAAAAAAAATTCACATTTTTTTAAAGTTGTTAAAAGTCACATTTTTTCCTTCTTCAATGTAAAACCGAGATCATTTTACGATCGAGGTATTCTTATACTATCAAAACGTTGGGAAAAGATTGTAGAAAAGACGACAACAATTACATCACTGATTAATAAAAAGTGTTGTATATTAAATTACTGTTTGGGTTTTAATAATAAATCAAACAAACTTTTACACTCATCCATTAGGATAAATTTGCTTTGCGAATTGAGATACTAATCTTTTGCAAGAAATCTTTTTGGGATTTATGGAAAGAAATCTTCAAAAACGCATCAGAGATTATTGAGTCTAAAACGCATAAGAAATTATTATAATAGAAATACCGAGTCAATCAGAGCGAATTATAAAAGGGAAAGAATGAGAAAACGAGTTGTTTGATATACAGTAATTTAGAAAATACTAACATGACGTGAGAGACAGCAGGCACAGTAAATGTACGTCTCAGTGAGAAAGCTAATATCAAAACGATGTCGAAACGACCTTTTAGATGCCGAAAGTAGTTTGATTGCGTTGACAAGAGTATAAAAACTCGACTTTCGTTCGAATTTCGACTTATTTTAGAATTATTTTAAACAATTTGACATGAATGATAACTACTTCAGTTACTGTTTTGTTCAATTTTACTGTTGTAACACTATGTATATCCACTTATATGTAAAATTTTGATTTGAGATCAAAACGATATTAATATGATACTTTTCACATGATATTAAGGGGATGCTACAGTCGTCCTTTTTTACCGACCGAACGTTAATTTTCGGGCATGCCGTTCTTCTAATTGCATTTACAAATTTAAAAATCCTTTTCCACAATTAAAGTATAGACAGTAATGTATAATGGACGCTATATAAGGATAATGAAAACAAAAAAAATTGGAAAATTATTCTCAATTTTTTTGGTTTTCCTTATCCTTATATAGAGTCCATTATACATTACTGTCTATACTTTAATTGTGGAAAAAGATTTTTAAATCTGTAAATGCAATTAGAAGAACGGCATGCCCAAAAATTAACGTTCGGTCGGTAAAAAAGGACGACCTAGCATCACTTTAAGCCTATTTTTTTTTACTAAACTTGCACGTTTTATCTTTTTCTTTCTTTCATATTAGAGCAAGTAAGAAAAAAAATAAATAGTACAAAAAGTTCAATTTTAATGTATGGAGAAAAAACAAATCTTAATATGGGAATTGAAAAATAAGAAGAAGAAATAACCAACGATTGATGCCAAATTTTTGGACCTCGAATTTCAAACTTTTTTCATGTCAAATAGTACTAGATGAAACATTAATCCCAGTAAAATTTCAAAATGAGCACAGGCACAATTCCGGAGATATAAAGGGGTGAAAATAATGATTTCCAGTCAGGGTATATATATTGCATAAGGAAAAATACGTGGCTGAAATTCATGTAATATTCAAAATATTTTCTATCGTATGGATTCATTGTTTAGAAAATGAACGATTTTGAGTGATATCATGTATGAAGGCATAGCACAGACTTTGAAATCTCGACTTAACGTCCCTAACGTCCCTCGTTTGCAAATCATCGTTCAAGAATTCAATCTACTTCAATTGAAAGCACCATTCTTTGAAGTCATACATCACTCGATAATGAAGAAAATAATCGATTTATTAGATTTCTTGAACTTTCGATAGATGATCTGTACTACTTGAATCTCGGACCTTATCAAACGATTTCATACTGTGCAGAGCATCAGAAAAAAGGAATATTCTTGGTGCAGAAGTTTAATCCAAGACCGAAGCACCCGTCAGTCGCTTTGAACTATGAAAAATATGGCATCTCAATTAAAGAACCTACATTGATTAAGGCGCATATGAAATCTCGGGTGCTTTCCAGTTACGATACAAGTCGACACTGTGTATTGTCTTCAAAAACTCATCTGAATTTCCCCAATGAACAGTTAATCTTTTTAAAATGCTCTTTAATATTTATTTTTCATTAGTTATAAATTATACAGTTTCATTGTAAAAAAATAATATTTTATATTAATTAAATATTTATTTCACATTAATTATTTATTTCAGATGATGATTTAAAAGAAATATATATTTAACGTTTATTTAATGTTAACTTAAAATAACAAATTGAAGAAACATCCCAAACATTACATTTTTAAATGAAAACATCTGTTAGTCTTTTAGAAGTTTTTAAGATGTCTTTAGGACGTCTATTTGTAAATAAAACGTCTTAAGACGTCTATTGAATGACGTTTAGACATGCGTGTTGCCTGAGATTTATTTAATAATTAATAAAAAACAATTGAGCAAAGAATCAAGCTAGATGTAAATGTTTTATATTTATTTTACACAATTAACACTTCATATTCCCATGATCTTCGTGTTATTAAAATTCTCGTAAATATAATATTCTCCAATCTGGTGAACAATTTTACTCAAAAAATTACAATTGTTTCAACTTGTGACCCCAAATTCTCCACAGCGATACAATAAATTACAAATTAATTACTTATTTGAAATAATGTTAAAGGAATATTTATTTTTAATATTAATTTAGTTTTAATTTAACATTTATTTTATATTGCTTTTTTGAAATAGCAATTTGAAAAAAAACGTTTATTTAATTTACATTAATTTAACATTTTCTTTAAATTAATTACTTATTTAAAATAACAATTAAATATTTATCTAATATTTATTTAACAATTATTTCATATTAATTATTTGGAATAATGATTTAAAATAAAACAACAAATTTTTTTCATATTTAATTTAATTATTGTACCATATTGATTTTTTCTTTCTTTATGTTCTTATTTAAATGAATAATAGAACAGTGATTCCAGATGCTATTCAGTATTTGTAAAAATCAGTAGAAAAGTTATAGTTTTATGTATGTTTTTATAAAAAATATGCTTTATCCAAGAGTTTATCTTTATTGCTTATACGTTTTATCTTTTCGACAATATATATTGAACTAATTTATCAGTGATGTGTGTGTGTGTGTGTGTGTGTGTGTGTGTGTGTGTGTGTGTGTGTGTGTGTGCGCGTGGGTGTGTGGTGTGTGTGTCCGCGCGTGAGTGTGTGGTGGTGTGTGTGTGTGTGTGTGTGTGTGTGTGTGTGCGTGTGTGTGTGTGTGTGTGTATGTTCGTATGCACGTATTTACGCAAAGTGTTAACGGATTATCACACAAGTATCAGTTCCTGTACATAGAAGTCAAGAAACGTTTGTAGCGGTATTGACTTGGATAGGTGTTCGTTGGAAATTTACGGAAAAAAATTTTTGAGAAAAAACCTCGGCAAAGTTCTCTTTTTTTCTAAAGCATCTCCGCAGTTAAAAAAAATTTGGGAACGTAATATAATTCTAGCATAGCATTTAGTTTCACAGAGGTGAGAAAAAAATTCCCAAATTCTTTTTACTTAAAAAAAAATATTTTTACTTTAATTAATGTTAACCCTCCGAGGACACCGTGAATCTTTAAAGACTCCAGCAAATTTTCAATTTCGAATTATTCATTACACGTTAACGGAAGCAATCTGTTCTCCTTCGCCAAAAAAGTTATTGATAATGAAAACTTGTCGATCAAGTAACGCCGTAGTTTGTCAGTCGTATAGCGATACGTGCAAGTTAATCTGGAATCACCAACAATTCCCCCTCCCCCTTTTTCGGGTCCTGCAAAGTAGTATTTTTCGCAAATAAATGTGAAGAATCATATTTTTTTTGCTATTTTTAATTTTAATTTCAATGAATAATGTAAGTAAATAATTATTTTACTTATATAAAATGTACAATTTGATTAGGTCATATCTGTGCATTTGGATAAATAAGTATGAAAATAAGACGTCTTTGGCTTAAGAAATGCAATAAAATATAATAAAATCTTTTAAAAAATTTTAAATAAGTAATTTTATAAAACCCTTTTTCCTATTTTCCATAAATCAAAATTATTAGTTTTTATGTTAACAAATAATTATACTTTTTTGAAGTAGGCGTCATCACATTTTTTTTCACCTAAGTAACTTTTGATTTTTTAAAGTTAAAAGATTTTTTTAATACACGTATAAAAAAGTTATGAATTTTTTAGTAATAACAAATTTTGGTCTAATACAAAAAAGTTTAAAACAGTTCGAGTTAAATTATAAGATCGTATTCTGGAATGTTGGAAAGTACACCAGAATTTTTTCAGATTTTTAGAACTCAGAAATCCTTTTAAAAATATGTAAGAATACAATAATCTTCGATGTTCAAGTCATAGACATATAGTATAAATAGACTGGACATACCATGCCAATCGATGAGTGGCACGTGCAAGAGAGATAACGCCAAGCGATTTTCTCGTCTCTCTTTAATAAAAGAGAGTGGGGGAAACATTAAGTGGGAACTCTCTTCTATTAGAGAGAGACAAGAAAATCGCCTAGCGTTTGTCTCTTTCACACGTGCCATTCATCGCATAGGATGTCTGGTCTATTTATACTATGTCTATGATCCAAGTAAGCAATGAAAAACAACGATGTTCTTTAAGCCTGATCTACAATGTGCTCTTTGCGTTTTGTCTTGTCCTTTTTGCTTTTTGTTTTGTGCTTTCTGCTTTTTGTTTCCTTGCTTTGTGTATTTTTGTCACACGAAGCCGAGAGACATCGTCATGCACAAAAGGCAAGGATTTTTCTGCACAAAATTAGCAAACAATTCGCCAAAAGCTTCGTTTACTTGTATCTCACTTTCATTTTCTTTATCAAACATATTCTTTATCAGACTATGTTCGATTTGCCATGATACCGTGGTCATATTTAACCTAACCAACATGTTTCTTTGTCTTTGTTGTCCGAGATAAAATTTGACAAACTTCAGAAAAGACAAGAAACATATGACAAAAAACACGATTGTTGGTAAAACAGTGCGCAAAAAGATAAAAAAAGCAAGAAGCAAAAAGCAAGAAATAGAAAGTAAAGTTGTAGATCAGGTTTGAAAAATATTGTTTTGCTTATTGGGTCGTATCGATATTGGATTTTGATCTCTTTTCGATCAAATTTCGATGTCGTTTCAATATCGTTTTAATTTCTTATTTTTCATTGGGGTGATCAAACGTATTATACATTTGTGATGTGAGACTTGCAGGAGTTTCTTGTGAAGTGAAGCAAGTCTTGGACCTGACAGTAGCGGCGATAATGACGGCATCGACAAGTCACTTGCCAGGAGAAGTGTAATCGCGCTTATATGCTCTAACAGACATCTTGAGCCCGCTGTCACGTAATCTTGATCAATCTAATTTACGACACATCTCTTCCCGATCGTATATTCTTGTGCGAGAATTTATAAGAATAGAGCTAATGTTCACAAATAAGTAATTTGAAAAAAGTATCAAATTCGATAAAATAGAAGACAATGATGATAATGAAAACAATGATGATGATGACGACGATGATGATGACGACGATGACGACGACGACGACAACGACGATAACGATGATAATGATGATGATGATGATGATGACAAAGATGACAATGACAACGACATTAATTCTGCTGTTGTTATTGTTGCTGCTGTTGTTGCTGCTGCTGCTGATGATTTTGATGACAACGATGACGAATGAAATGCAATGATGGTCAAGATTGCTACTGATGCGTGACTACTGAAGAGAGGTAAAGAGGAAAGAAGAGAAAAAAGGATGAAGGGAAAGAAGGAATGTGAAAGAGCGTAAGAGATTACTATTATGAAAGGATAATAAATAATTTATATGATAACAGCGATCGTTACTTATCAAGGATGACGGAAAATGTGCAATTAATTGATTTCGTGATTGTATTATTGAAATGCCCTGAGAGCTACAGTAATCTCTCAATTACCTCTTATTTATCGATATTATAAATATTAAGAGTTTCATCATTAATTTGAATCGTGGATTATCAAAGAACTAATGGATTTATGATTGATTAGCGATACCATGACGCTACGAATAGTTAACATTGCAGTACAGTAAATCACTGGATGACAGCTGCATTTGAAAAGTTTGCAGCACGCAATACTACTGAAACATATATATTTTAACTTTTTAGTTTTTTTTTATTAGAATTGTTCTTTTATTATATTTTCATAAATCTTAACATTTATTCAAAGTTTATTTTAAATCTTGTTAGTGTATATGTTTACTTCGTTGTAAAAAGACTCTAGTATAATAGTGATAACCACATAGGTGAGAAAATATTAAAGAAAAATTAACATTACATATTGAAATACATACATGTTTGATCAAGTAATGATCATGTTTCTCTTCGCATAAATACAATAATTATTAAAAAAATTTTATAACTTAAATAATCTAAAAAAATATATAAACACATTCGTTTTGTTAAAATACTTGCTAAATGATAATAGGTTTTTTGACAATACAAGATATAATGGATAAAATGGATGATATAGTATCGATGGAAATCGATGTGGGAAACTGTATCATGATTTGTCACCGCTTGAAAACAGGATTTTTCTGACTTAATTGCAAAGGACTACGAAGGCGAATAATACATCGCAAAATAATTTTCATACAGTATCTATCGATATAACTACCGATTACTAGATGAGGGTTTTAAAGGCAGAGGCAAAGGAATAGAAAGAAATAGACAGAATTACATGCATCTGCCTAAACATTAATACGACGCAATTATGATAATTGACACTCACCGCATTGCAAACGCTTTTGCAAATTTATTTTTAAAGTATATTTAGCAAAGACAGATGTAATCAAATGCATCAGCAACTAAAACTTAAATCATTTTAAATCAGCTTTAAGCTTTTAACTGAAAAGTTTTGTTTCTTTACTACTGATGCATTTACATTAATTTAATTCACCAGCGTTTTCATTCTATATATAAAATTTGCTTCGTATAAACTTTTACAAAGATAAAATTAAATATGAAAAATTTGACATATTTCTCAGCACAGTGTGGCGTTACTACTTTTAGACAATTTTAAGACAAAACAATTTTTAAAACTAAGACAAAAAATAAAGCTTTAAAGACACAAAGTCAGTGAAATAAAAAAGCTAATAAGAGCCAATATAAATTCTTAATGTGTAACAATACAATTATTTATTAATCATTAACAAGCTTTAAGACACGTTGATCCTTGATTTCGGTTCGCCTGTCGCAGCGGATACATCTAATTTTGACCGATTTTGACAAAGTTGGTCATCATTTATTTTTAACATCTTGACAAAGCTTTTGAAGCTTGTTAATTATAATATTAAATAATTGTATTGTTACGCAGTAGGAATTTGTGTCTGCTCTTATTGGCTTTTTTATCTCACTGAAAATAATTTTTATTATAATATATCTTAACAAATAACGATAAATGAATAATGACTATGATTATATAAATAAATCTCGAAAGCGGTGAGCATCTCTGACGTATAATTGTACAAATATAATAAATATGTACGACGAACGTTTGATTTTCGAGACCGACATGAACAGACAGCAGTCCAAAAGATTATATATAATATAGATATATATGTAAATATTCTATCTTCAAATCCAGTTTATGCACGAAAATGCAAAGGGGACTCGATAAATTACGAGCTCTAATCGATTTAGAAAAATAATCCCCTCAGGATAAATCGATTGAGAATACTTTCGATACAATTAACGCAAAACGCAACTTTACTTAATTTTTGACAACACTACTTACTCGGTCGTGGATGTCTTTCGGGCTCACTGTGCTTCTCCTTGTGCTCCTTAGCCTTGTCTTTCTCTTTCTCCTTAACAAAAAAAGCAATTTCTTTGATACAATTCATTGTATACATGGTCGAAACTATATCTATATAAATAATTTCATGCACATTAATGTCAAATTAAGATTTCGTTCCTTTCTTCCCTAAATATTTTATTTTTTCTTCCAAAATTTCTACCTAATAAATACATTTCTAATAATCTCGTATTAAAATCTATTTTTGTATAATAAATATTGTGACATGTAAAAAGATTATTATTCACTTAATGTTCAAAAATACAACAAATTAAACATATTTTACAAAAATTCAAATGTTTTCTTTTATTTTCAGAAAATGTTATTTTAGAAAAACAAATCGTTACTATTAATATCCTTTTTTCTAAAAAATAACTGATTATTGATATAAAAAATAACTCATTGCGATATTATGTTAGTTATTTACTAAATAACTAACAAATTATTACTATTTTTGTTATTTATTTCTTGACATTAATATAATATCAGAACACTGATTACATATGAATTTCTGTCATAAATATAAATAAGAGAAAAGTATCATAGAATTTTATCCTCAAATAAAGGCAGAAGGGGTTAAAGTGGAGAATTTGATACATTATATAAAGAATTCCTCAGAAACAGAACATATATATTTCTTTACTTTTGATAATATGAAAAAACAGTTTAGATAATATAATTTTCAAAAAGCAGATATAATTTAAGAAAAAAATATTTGAAACAACGCTTTCGTTATTCACAATCAAAAAGAATTTTTATACATGTATGTTACACAATTTACATCCGTTATTGCTTTCTCTTAGCAATAAAAATTTCTCTTGCAATTTACAATAAATATGCAGATACGCTTTTATAGTAGAAGGTCATTTATTTTGTTTCATGCTAAAATCTGTTATATTAGCTTTACATTTTTTACTTAAAATTTAAATTTGGATGTAGGATCTCTGGATATTTCTTAATGAAAATGTTTATTTTATTTTTAGCAAGATTACCAGAAATATTTATCGACTTATAATATTGGTACAAGCTAACCTCTAGATTTATGCAAAGGACGCACGTTTTTGCAACATTCTGGGACAGTTGGTAACATGGCCGTAAATGGACAATCTTTGGGACAGGGGATATTGCCGTCCATGGACGGTAAAATCAATATTCTCGTATGGTTCGCATGCGCAATCGTGCTTTTGTCAAGAAACTGTGAACATTTCGTAGCGCATGCGCTGTGTGCAGAATCGAATGCATGAGCAAAGGTAGTATACTGATCTTTTATAACCTATAACCGGGACAGGCAGTGACAGTAAAACACGCTTGTTTTCCCTCGAATGCCGCAAAAAACATACTTTCTTTGCATAAAATACCGTATGCAACATGGTACGAAAACACAAATTTCCGATGACCCTTGCGAAGTTTTTGATTCTTTGCCTTCGCTGTTGCGTTTTTTCTGTCTGCATTTTCAAGCATAGTACCTCTTCTTTCCATAGTAGTAGCAGTCACCGCTCCTTCTTCTTGCTTTGATTTGCCGAGAAATCACTTTGCTTTTCAGGGATTTTCTTTTTACTTATACTGACTGCGGCGAAAGCACTAACGACATCATCATCTGCAGATTGTTGACTCTCTTCTTTTATTAGTCTTTCCATTAGATTGTCGAGCGTTTGTTTTTCTTCATCTACACTATCCCACGCTGTCCTGAACGCGCTGTATTTGTGCGGGAGGCTTTCCAGAATCTTCACCATAATCGACACATCATCGATATTTTGGTCAATGTCCTTTAGCTGTTGTGCGAGATTTTGTATCTTTGTAAAATATTTGACAACGAAATTTTCAGAAGCCATACAATACTCGTGATACCTTTGATTCAGCACGAGTTCATTTGATGCCAATCTCTGTTCATGAATTTTTGAAAGCTTTAACCACATCGTTTGCCGTTTCACATGTGAGTAAACTAAGTTGCTTTGCTTCCATTGATTGATTGAGGAAATCATGAACATCATTTTTGCGTTCTCGCATTTCCACATGTTCTGTTTAATTCATGCTCGACGGTTACTGCTTCGTGCTGTCGACTATTTCAAGTAGACCGCTTGCGACAAACAATCTTATAATTTGAAACTTTCAAGTTATAAAGTCATTGCGAATTTTAGCATGTGCCGAGTCATTTGTTCCAACATTTCGATTTAACTTTATGAAAAACATGCACGAACAAGTCTTTAGATTTGTTGTAAGTCGGACGATTTCGTTTCCTTGCGTACGGAAATCTCGAGCTACACGCGCACTTTTAAAAACGTATATACGTTGCATATACTTCAGTGTGCATATCCTATGCACATACAGTGATACACAAACGTACATTGGCTATCATAGGAATATGCAAATGCAACGTGCTGTATGTACACTGTACATCCATGCAATATACATGTGTATACCCTAGTAGCAATTTTCTGCAAGACTGCTGTAAATCTTGCAGCAGATTCTTGAAAGATTCTGCCAACAGGACGTTATGATCTGCTTCCTCATTCTGTTCAATTCTTCTGAAAGATTTTGCAGTCAAATTCTTGTAAGAAATTTGTATACATATCTGCTGCAAGATTTGTAAAATTCTTTTACCAGAATATTAGTATAATCTTAAAATGGATTTAAAAAAAATTAAATTTGAATTAAATATTTAATTTATGTACAAGATTAAATAACAATACAAATTGTTATTTACATGTGAAAATATAAAATTTTATGTGGAACAGCGTTCCACACACACATCATGTTTGAAAAGAATGAGAGCGAGTATTTGTCTCAAGGTTATAACAAGCAGCTCCTATATAAAGACTCACTAAAGTATGAACTGGATAGTCGGTCGCGGCGGCGTCTAGATATAACGCCTGTGGCCGCACTCGACTCACGAGAAGATCTTCCGCGGCGTGGCTGCCTAGGAGTGGCACCAACACTCATTTGTTAAATTCATTTTATTCCGAAATTGTTATAAACTTTGCAGTAGATCTTTCTGCCACTGATTAAGCAGAATCTGTACAATATCTGCACAAGATCTGCGCGTCATTTCTGTTGTAAGAAACTTACAGAAATCTGCTGATCATATATGAACAGGATCTGTAAAATATCTGTACGCTACTTATGTTAAAAAAATCTTATGTCACTCTGCTGAAGAACTTTGCTAGACTGTTTACAGACTGCAGTTGCGGGAAGAATCTGTTTCAAGATAGCTCAATATTTGTACCAAGTTTCTGCAAACAGTTCATATACAAGTACAGTGCAGCAATATTGAAGCAGTCTGCTAGTAATCTGCCAGCATGGCTGTATTGGGAATAATCTTCTGCACATCTGACTAATTGTAAGTTCTACTGCAATTAACTGCACGCAGATTCTGTCTTGCAGAAAATGCTATTAGGGTATTTGTCCAATATTCCATGTATACACATTCTATGTACATTCCAAATGTACATTCTATTTATATTCAGTATGCATTCTATGTATACTCATTGTACATTTAATGTATATTCTATGTATACTCAATTATTAAATATTGAAAAAAAATTTTTTTTTTAACATGTCTTATTATTCTTATAGCTTAACCTGTATTTACTGTTTCGCATATAAGATTTTATATTACTAATTACAATTACGCATTATTTTATAAATTTTTGAAACGCATCGGCGCTGTCGTGATTCGAACCTAAGATCTTCGGAAAGATAACCTAGTATCCTAACACTGAGCTAAACGTACACTTGTGAGATTGTTAATAAAAAGTTATATTTGAAGTAAAGCTGATTTGAAGAAGAAGAAACTGGCGTGTTGAATACCGCGCAAACACTCTCACTAGCCCTTTGATTATTTAGCTTTAGATATTTTAAAAATAAACTATATAAATAAACTGTATAAATAATTAAACCTGTTCTTGCCCATAGCTAGTAAAGATAGTCAAAAAGTAACAATTGAAAATAGTACTGGAGTATGAAAAGACATTATTGACGTAAAAAGCATGTTGCAAAAATTAATTTTGCAACTAATTGTTATAGACAAATTATTAAAAATAGACTGTAGAGAAAATTTGATTGCATCAATACATTCTGCGGGAAAAATTACTAAAGAAACATATATGACGCTTTTTCAATTGTTATAGGTGTTATAAACAAATTAGTTGCAAAATTAATTTTTGCCATGTGCTTTTTATGTCAATAATGTTTTTTTACGTTCCAATCTGATTTCCAATTGTTATTTTTTTTTGCTATTTTTGCAGGTGTAATCATGGACTTTAATGCGAGTTAAAATAAAAAGAAATGGCAATCCAATCTAAAATTAAATTATTATTGAAAATTTGCATATATATAATTTGTTTTATTGTACTGTTTTTTTTTTGGATCATCATGACTGCGTTTAATGAAAAAAAACAGATTCCTTAATTATTACGATTGCTTTTTACGTTTAGATTCAACAAGGATTTGTAAAGGCAAGATCCAATTTTATTAATACATGACGTATATATTATGTATATTCCAACTATCATCTTGAATGAATATGCATACCACATATATCCATACAATATGCTATAAATATTCATAAATATATATATATATATATATACATTTCTGAATATTCTATGTATGTACATGACAAATACAGGATATTTTTTTCACATTACGAACATTACATGTATATACATTAAATATTTAATATTTACTGGGATTTCTATCAATATCTCCACTAGTGATTCTCCATAACAGCAGTCTCCGAGAATCGACTAAAAATTTTATACAGGCGTGTTTTTTCAAGGTACGGGTACATTACACCCAGGATGTCAAAAACCTACGTATTGTAAAAAAAAAGTAAATTTTTCTTTAACAAGCAAAAATAAATTTATTAATAGCATTTTGTATAATTTTTGACTTTATTTTTGTACTTTGACCAACGAGAGACTGGTTTGTTTCTGCGTTTTAACAAAAAATGTCAAGATTTCACCACTGTAGCAAAAACGCGTAAATGGCCTATGCAATATGAGATTATTTTTATGAGATGTTAGATCAGGCTAACGTCAATTCGTTCATAATTTATAACTTATTAAAAGATAACCCAGAAAAATGTTGTAAAGATTACATATAAGAGCTAACTATAGCTCTCATCAAGCTTTTTTTAACGCATCGTCTTGCTTTTTCAACGTTGCAAACTGTATTGCGTACACAAGTTAAAAGTTGTGTAGATTACGCAGACATTCTTAAAGATCGAGATTCTCGCAATTTGTTGGCAGACAATAAAATGGCAAATCCAAAAAGATGTTCATTATCCGTCTACTCTTGATCAAAAAACAATGTATAAATTTAAAATAATGATAAATTGATGTGTAAGCATCATAAAATTTGTTGCGAATGTTCCATGTAATAAATAATGCGTGAAACGAAACGCACCCATGATCACATATAACGAGCGCCACTCTGTGTCGAAAACGTATACGGGACAAGATTCGTTTGGCAACAATGATAATTTATTATTATACCACACAAACAAATTACGCAAAAAAAATGTCGTCTGCCCCGCGAACCGAGATATTATTGACAATTCAGATTATAGGTTACAGGTTAGGAAATCTGTCATATCGCGGCCATGATGCCATCACATGGTCGCATGAATGCGGGCTGATAGTGTAATAGCAAGCGCCACTGTGTCAAAAAGATGTACTAGACAAGATTCGCTTGGCGACGATGATAATAATAATGACGTTTTTTAAATGTAAAACGTCGAGATTTGGACTTTGCGATATCTCCGCACGTGGGGCACGGAGAGAAAAAATAAAAACACTTTTATCATGCAATTTTCACCCAGCTATCGCGATTGAGACTACTCAGAATTTGATCGGTTCAGCCGTTACTGAGATCTAATAATCTCGTTATGCTTGAACTCGCTAACTCGCGTAAAAGAGGCTCGGTCTTTCTTGCTTTGCTTTACATTGGCGCAAAACTTTGACTATATATCTCTGAACTGCTTTACAGGCAGCCATTAGTAGAATCTAAGATCTCAGCGCCCCCGGGTCTGGAAATTGGTCAAATTGAGAATTACCTAGCTGCATTTCAAGTAATAATTGGTACAATCCTTTGACTCTTTAAGACTGTATAGTCAAAGGTACAACCAAGACGCGTGTTGAGATTATTATTATTTGACTTATTTATGTTGTACATACAAAAATATAAAATATAAAAATGGTTCGTTGTTGTTCTGCGGAAATATGCAATAATAAAAACATGAAATACAATCCTGCAGAAGCAGCTTCAACAAAATCTAAAAATGTGTTATTTTACAGGTCAGTTAGATTTTATGAGATGTGAACGTCACATCTCAAACACTTTACTTTTTTTTTGTTCAAGTAATAATAATTTAAAGAATTATTTATTATTAGTTACATTTATTACTACCATGTTTCTTTTTACATACATTTTGTTTTATTATATTATTTACTATGTACATACTTTATTTTATTATTAATTCACGATTATTAAACTTGTTAATTGTTTTCGAATTAATTTTAAATCAATTTGTATTTTTCACATTACATTTAATTACTCCTACAACTTTTTATCTCGTATTATTACATAATTTAGCAAAACAAGAACAAATCATTTTTTTATTTAGTAATACTTCTAGGTTACTCAATTATTTATTCGGAGTTATTCATACCAATCGTACCGATAGCTAAGTAGTTCTCGATTTGGCCCATTTCCGGACCTGGGGGCGCTGAGATCTTAGATTCTCGGACCTCTCCTTCTATCTTGTGGAAAAGTGGAGATATTAGCAGTCCAGAGGTATATAGTCAAAGGCGCAAGACGCGACCGCGCCTCTTGATAATGAAATATATTACATTGTATGTATTTTACGTTTTTTCAAGTTTTATAATCAAAAACGAATGATTCACTCTATCAGCTTATCTTTTCTTACGCTAAAAAATCTCCTAACTTCACCTTGCAGAATAAATGTACTTTTTGAAAACAATTAAAATAACAATATTTTTTTCTTAAAGTACGTTCTATCACCTTTCAAAACCTGTTGGAAAAATTTCTCTAATAGTTTTCTTTTCGAAACTACAAATTTAAAAAAAAACCGTTTTTTCGCGAGTACGTTTCCATCTCTCCTGAATATTTCAAATACATTCAATTTCTCGATTCTCGCACCTATTTATTCTTCTTTTTGATTTTCTGGCGTACTGATTAAAAAAAATTGTTCAAATTTTATGCATTAGGTACTGAGATATACGCAATTGAAAATGGTCCAAATGACGTACACCCATGTGCAGCAAAATATCAAATCCAATATAATGTGTTAGCTGAGGATTAACTCACTCAATTTTAAAGAAAACTAATTCTATACTGAAAAATGTAATACTATAACGGTAACAACGTTATATATAATGTATTATTTTATAATTTTATAGGTTTCTAATAAATTTGTGACATACCTTAGCATCTTTAGTAACTGATGGTGCACGAGGACTCCGTTTAGGCGATCTGCGATCGGTGACGGTCGGTCCGAGGCTCTGCGAGCGTCCAGTTCTTGGACTATTTTTCGGACTAGACTTGGTTCGTGGCTGAATTTCGTCCCGATGCTCCTTGATGTCATCACGCCGTCGTGGTATGACAGGCTCCAGTTTCTCTCTCGTTGGAGAGGGAAGTAGTGCACCGTCACCTTAATAAGATAATTTGTTTGTATTTCAGAATAACCTTGCTCAAAAAGTCCGATAAAAAACGATAGAAACCTAAAGAAATTTGATAAAAATCCTATATGATTTTACCTGAACTTATCTTATTATTTTATATTAATTATTTAAAATAATAATTTAAAATAAACCAATAAAATTGTTTTCATATTGGTATCTTTCTTTCTAATTATTATGTTCTTCTTATTCATAACGAATAACAGAAAAGTTATTCCAGATGCAATCCTGTATTTGTAAAAACTAGTGCAAAATTATAATATATAGGTTTATATACAGGGTAATTATTAATAACTGTTCCCACTTTTTATCATAGAAGCACGCATTTGTAATTTCTAATATAATATATTAGAAATACGTATCCGTCGGTAAATCATGTTCGTAGGGTAAAACGTGGAAACAATCATTAATAATCATGTATATGTATCCTGTATAAACCTATACATTATAATTTTGCACTAGTTTTTAATTATGTTTTATTTTCTCGATATTAGTGACTTGATTACATTTACAAGGCTCGATTTATGTCAAAGTTATAAACTCAATATTATAAAACTGGCCAATCATAAGTATTCCTTTGGAGAATAAAATTTTGAATAAAATATCAAAGATATAGAAAAGAAAACGCTTTCTAAGAGGTGATGATGATAACAATGTGTCTGAATGTTAAAAATTTATATTTGACTTTACATCGTGATATCTTCGTTCATAGGGCACGTAAAAAGAAATAAAATAATTATTTTTATTATTTAATTCAAATCCAAGCTATTCATTGAATCTACTCAAAACTTGATCGCTTTAGTCGTTACTGATTGTAAGATCCAATGTTCTCAGAAGTTGCCGGATTGCGTATAGTACCCGGGATAGTCTCACGCTGCGCATTTAGCGCAAGATATTACTTATCATGTCCGTTGAAAATGAAAATTTTATTTCAAACATTAAACGTTCACTTTATTTTTTGTAAATAAACTTGAAATTTGTTGAAAAAAGGCACCGAATTAATTTGCACACTCAATAATTTATATACTTATTATGTTTTTACACTTATTAAATTGACTTATTCATTAATCACGTACCCACACCAGTTGTACGGTCAAGATGATGGCGGATTAGGAAATCCTTTCTTGCGCGAGCGATAGCTCGATCAGTATCCTATGATAAAATATCAAACACATAATTTTATACTAATAGTACTAATACCATTGTATATATAAATACTATTAAAACTAGACATACAGAATGACGATAGAAAAGTTGTCGCCAGATTAAATAGTTATTATTTTCTTATGAATACTTAGAATAAAATAAATTTAAATATTAACAATGGAAGATTTCCAAGTATAAATTACAAAATAATGTTTATGCAAATCATTTCTTTTGGTTACTAAAAGAAAAAATGCGATAATAAAATATAATGCAAAAAATGCTAAAACAAAAAATATTTTATAAGATCTACATTTTTCTTCTAGAAAAATTGGGTTTAAGTTGCAAAAGTTTCAATTTATAAAATAATTGTCGTGAACAAGACGATCGTTTTAAGCGTCTAAGACAGTCTAAAATATTGTATATAAATTAAAGAAGAAAAAGATAATACTCAAATGGTTTTAAGATGATAGAAAAAGATCAGTTACGTGTTATCGACTTCAAAAAACTCGGACGATGTTCAATAAAAGATTTTGAGAGGGTATTCATAGAATATTTGCATACTGCCTTGGTATCGTCATGTATTATGCCATGGGTTGGTCTAGCCTGTACTGAGGATGGTCGACCCGCCGGTGGCATAGTGGCGATTGGAGCTACCTTCCTTGTGTTCTCTTTTTCTTTTTCCTCTTTGGTGACCGACCTGAACAATTAATCAAAAGACGATTCTGTGAGCATCACGTTTAATTCACGTCGATTCGCTCGAATCGATAAAATAAATTAACTAACTACGACGAAATCCGTGTGAAGGTGCGAGTACGTTTAAACACTTATGAGTGCTCTCGCATTTTTTTGCATAAATGATGCAAATCCGTGATGTTTCTGAACACACAGTGGATACAACTTGTGTAAACGACGTATATAATATGTCAAGTAAAATATTTGGTGCTTTTGTGTCTGTCGAGTATAAGAATTTTGATTGATTTAAATTCAATCCTATTAGAAATTCATATAAATATGATGATGACAAATTATGTTGGCAATAAGATAAAAATAGAACCGAGCAAATTGGGTGGAAAATATATATTCAAATATTTGTACACACAGTCCGTTAAATAAGAGCGTGGACAGTCTTTTTCACAACTGGTAAAAGTATTGCTCTCAATTTTTTTATAACCCGATAGAGGAAACCTAGGTCTTCGATGCACTTTGAAGAAAGATTCAGTTGCTTTTGGTTTTTTGTAAGAAAAACACATTAAGCACTATGAATGCCAAATACACGACGCGCTACAAGGCTGTGTTTCTTAGAGTCCCTAGAAGTAGAGAGTCTGGACATCTGCCCCTAAAATGTCGGTGATGAATATGTCA
Organism: Solenopsis invicta; assembly: GCF_016802725.1. Taxonomy (NCBI): domain Eukaryota; kingdom Metazoa; phylum Arthropoda; class Insecta; order Hymenoptera; family Formicidae; genus Solenopsis; species Solenopsis invicta. The sequence goes on along the minus strand of NC_052664.1, from coordinate 2,398,782 downwards.
GTGTATGTACGTGAGCTTTATGTGTGTATATGTTTATCACTGTGTGCACTTGAACGTGTTGTATGCTGTTATCGCATTGGCTAAAGAGGATTAAACAGGGATCCGTATTGGTGCTGCCATTTTAGGTGCACAATCACGTGCATCCAATCCCGTGGAACCCCGAGACGTCCAGACTCTCTACTTCTAGGGACTCTAGTGTTTCTGTGCAGCCATCCGAAAGATCCGAAAATGTTGCAATCAGTGATTCCTAAATATGTGTAGAAGTCGAAACAATTCGTGCAGAAGTGGGTTCAGCGATATAAAGTCACAAAAATTGTCGATGATTCACCGTAACGTGGATCGATGGAAAAAATTGAAGAAGAAAAATTGAAGAAAAAAGACGACAAAATGATCGCAAATTTGTTTTCGCGGAAAACCTGGCCTACTGCGTCAAGAATAAGCGAAATTGAAGCAAAAAGGTTTAAATATATCGTATGTAACTATTTAAATTCATATCCGTGCTCATGGCATGAAATGTCGCAGTACAATAAAGAAACTTCTGTTGAGTGAAAAACATGTGAAAAAGTGACTCGCTTAGGCGCACAAGCTAGAACATCAATCGAGATTTTAATAACGTAATTTTTACTTACGAATGTTCTATACGAGCAGATAGTAGCTTCAAACAAATTTGGTCAATCTCAACAAGCATATAATGTCTCGAGACATTTTCGGATCTTTCGGACTTTTCGGATGACTGCACAGAAACACAGCCTCGTAACGCGTCGCGTATTCGGCATTTATGGCGCTTGTGTTTTTCTTACAAAAGATCAACAACAATAAATCTTTTTTCAAAATGCATCAAAGACAAAGGTTTCCTCTATCGGCTCATAAAAAATTAAGAACGATACTTTTACTAGTTGTGAATAAGACTCATCCTGCTCTCATTTAATAGACAAAGTCTTGTGTTCCAACGAAACGCTTCGGCTGTACTTGGCCTTTTTCAATCTTTCAAATGAAAACCGAGTACTACAAACTTAGTATTACTTATTTAGTCAGACAATATAATGACAAATCAATCAAATAAGTAATACTAAAAATATGTAATATTCGGTTTTCATTTATACGATTGAAAAAGACTAAGTACAGCTAAAACGTTTCGTTGGAACACAAGACTTGGTCTATGTAAGCATATTTGAATATATATTTTCCACCTAATTTATTTGTTTTCTTTGACCTTATTGCCAACATAATTTACTGTTAGCACACAAGAGCCTATTTTATTATGTATGATGATGATCTTTAAAATTGCAGACAGAATTAAGAGTACGAATTACTTCAAACAATACACACGTATGTTCAAAGTGCGTGATATACAAAATATTGGTCACATTCATAAATTTTTGAATATCCTTCGCTGCGCTTTAAACTGAATTTCTTATACACGATAAAGCATTTAAAGAATTACAAGCTATTGTTCCTGAAACTATATATTATAACAAAAAATGTTTCAAAATTATAATGATCTCGAAAAGGACAAATAATGGTAAATTAATTTTCATTAATTCTTCATCAATTGTTACTGTCATTTCGCTTTTTAATCGTATACTAGAAGATTGAAACTGAGTAAACATGTTATTGAAAACCATCTCTATGATATAATCCTTTAATAGAAGCGTAAAATGTGATCAATGACTCCACGAGGACGAGAGTAGTACAAAAAATAATGAATGGGAGTAAGGGGTAATACGTCAATTATATATAAATCTAAACTTATATGAAAATTAAATTTAACACAAATTTTCGGCAGAATGTTTCATAAATATACGAAATAATCGTGCATTTCCAACTTATAATTATTTATAATGTTCTCCTTTATATTTCAATAATAAGTGAAATCAGGATCGACGAAAATGTAAAACATAAAAGTAAAAAAGCTTGTATCAATCAATCTTAATTTTATTTAGTGTTGATACTACGTCGTTTGAAAAAATATGTTCTTCAACATATTTTAGATATTGTGAGAATTATCACCATATGTCTCAGTCGAATTGACAGGAATGTAGAGAAATTCACATTCACAACTCCTGGCTGAATTAAGTATTATTTTTTTCGCAAGAAATTCTTTACAGTTTTTTTGAGAAGTATCTGATTGATGTTTTTTAGCATCAATATTATTAGAGAAGAAAAGGGTAATATGGCAACCATTTTCATTTTATTAAATAGTTTTGTTTATAATTAATATTTTCTATTGAAACTTGAACGATTACATTCGTCAAAATGTTGTTTGACAGATTCTAGGCTCAAAGTAATAAGATATTTATTCTTTAGGACGTGATTTATAAAAATCTAATGCACTGCATAATCAGTGGAAGAAAAAAAGTGATTGTAATATGGCTATCCATAAAAATAATTAAAAAAAAATAGTTTAATTTAAAAGAAACACAGTACCTTGTTACAAAACTATATATTTTTAATTTTCTATTGTTTAGAATTTTTCTGATTTAGAATTTTCCTGCGTTCATAAACTTTAGAAATACCATTAAAAATTTCGTTAGAAATATTATTTTATCCCCGTTTAACATGAAACAACAAACATAAAATGATGTCTCTAATGTTTCTAAACAACGCTCTCTAGAATGACAATCGATTTATCGAAAAAATATTTTGATATAAAAATTTCACTTAACCCTTAAACACATAAGCGAGTCTGATAGACCCCATATAAAGTTTCGAATGCTTGCTGTGTGAAGACGGAATGAGATAGAGAACCGGAGGTTTGGACCAGGACGTAAAAAAAGTTTGAAATTTCCTCTTTTGATTGATATGCTTGATCAACTTTTTTGATCAATTAGATTTCGAATGGTATTGCAGCAAAGTTTTGTTAGGGTCAATGGGACCCATATAGTATGTGAGTGAAACGTTCTTGTGAATAATTTTAAGTAAAAAAACTGGACAAAACACGTTCAAACAGATCCAAATGCGTATGTTACTATGTCTAAAGTTGAAATACTATAGTGCCATGAAAAAGAGAACTTCTGCGTAGGGTCCGGAATATATTATTAAATACATCAAACTTCAATTTTAGGCACCTTGAATTTATCAAAAATAAGATTTAAAATAATTTGCCTTGTTACGTAAATATATTTTTTAATAGAAATTGCAGTGACATAATTTTTTTTTGAAAGTATGACTCTTTAGCTTTAAAACGCTGTATTGTAAAGTTCTTAAAAGTTTTTTGTTGCAAAAATATGATTTAAAAAAAAGTGAATGTTAGATACCTAAAAATATAATACTTCATATCTTTCTTGTTATAATAATTATACTTTTTAAAAGGAATGACGATACTATAATTTTTTTCTGAAAGTATGACCCTTTAACTTAAAAACGCCGTATTTGAAAGTTCTTAAAAGTTTTTTGTTGCAAAGATATGATTTTTTAAAGGAAAAATGGATTTTTGAACAATTTTTTATTTTTATTTAATGGTTTTTCTTTTATAACTTAACAATAAATCATTTTTCGACAATGCCGATTATGTAGTCACATTTCTGAGACTTTTTCATGTAAAAAAAAAGATTGTTGAAAAATCTTGATTGAGACCAAAGTTATAGTTTCTCAAAGTTCAAAAAGTCTCCCAGACCCGAAAATGTGTTTACGTATTTTACGGAATCAATGTATTTAAGGATTAAAAAACCATATTAATGAAATGTTATTCTTTGAACTTTGTATGACTCGAAATATGTATAGCCGAATAAAACGGTAAATAACAAAAAAAAATCACTAAATTGTAACTTAGGGGAAAGTAAGTAAATTACACGCATTTAAGGAAAATTTATCGCAGTGAATTTTTGAAGCTGAAATCGATACGAGTACAAAAATAGAAACTTTAAACATTTTTTTATCATTATGTATTGTTATATTAAACAATTTTTTATTTGGTAATGCTATATTCAGCAAAAAGAGGCAAGTGAATAAACGAAAAAATTTCTCGGGCCTTGGGTACGTGCGGTTGGACGCAAATGTACGCGGAGAAAAAATGAGGTTATAGCCCATTCTTTTAGTTGCACTACACTGTACTATACTGTACTAGTGGCACTATAGTTGGTCTCACGTGGTCTCACGCCATTCAAGATGGATGCGTAAAATGTCTACTGCGAACTTGATTTGATAAAAAAAAAACAATTATTTTATGACTATTTAATGAAATTTAATAAACAAAAACTCAAAAAACGCACGAAAAAACGTACTTTTGTTACGTATAACAAGATTAAAAGAATAAATTCAAAAAACGGACTTATTGCCTTATTTTCTGAACGCTAAAATCGCAACAAAAATCATGACTTTACTTTTTCTTATTTTTTTTAAATTAACTACGTTTTTAAATGATATAACGTATGGTTATATATTAAAAAAATACCTTCAGCCTACAAATATTGTCGTGATATAATCTCTATTCATCAGGAAAATGCCAAACCACGAAGCGTACAATTACCCAGTGCGTACAATAACCCTACTTTCTCCTACTCAGAGAAAAGGTTACTGTCAACACTGCTTTTGCCAATGCAAAGGTCTGTACGGGGCTCACTCTACAGAGCGAGAAGGTTAATGGACTCATTTCCGAGCGCCCTTAATGGCTGGTATTCATAGTCGATTCTTATATTTAAGATCATCTTAAGCATCATTTTAAGATGCCATCAACCAATCAGAGAGCCGTATTAGCATCTTAAGACGTTACTTAAGACGATCTTGAAATAAGAATCGACTATGAATACTGGCCATAGTCGAGTGTTATTTCAAGATTGTCTTAAGCAACGTCTTAAGATGCTAATACAGCTCTCTAATTGGTTGATGGCATCTTAAGGTGATACTTAAGACGATCTTAAATATAAGAATCGACTATGAATACCGGCCAATAGTCGATTCTTATATTTAAGTTCATCTTAAATATCACCTTAAGATGCCATCAACCAATCAGAAAGCCGTATTAGCATCTTAAGATGTTACTTAAGACGATCTTGAAATAAGAATCGACTATGAATACCGACCTTATATTCCCTTATCGATTGCATCTTATCCGCGAGAAACCGGTCACACTCAGCCGCGTTGCCGCTCTGTGGCGACAACGCGCACTGGTAATTGGCGAGCGTATGCAGTACCGGCGCGTGAAATGGCGCCTAGTGGAACAGCCGCCACAGCTGATATAATGAAACAAACTGGTAAATATTTTAATATATTAAAGTTATTACAATTAATACTTGTTTTGAGTTATGTTATGTAAAAATGTGAAAATTTTGTCATATTAGAGGTTAGAATTAAACATTATATCTTGTATTTTATTTGTGTCCATTGTACATTACGTTTAATATCTATTCCTAATTTTTATATCTAACATTTAATATTTATTTTTATTATTATATTTCTAATATTTCTCCTATTTTGCGCATGGCAGAGCCTAATGCATACCGTGGTAGCCAATCAAAGTTGGATAGAGTTTAACTTCTTTTACGCGGTGGAAGATTTCATTGGCTACCGCGTCACGCGTAACATAGTTCTTCCTATCGTGTTATTGCATAGATTCCCATAGAATAAAAAATTAACGATAAAAGCGAATGTATGCGCGACGTTAATGCCAGTTTGATCCCGTCTACAGAATTTTCAGTTTGAAAACATTAAATTTTGTATCGGAAAAGCCGAATACAAACTCATAAGTAATTCCACTTAGAAATGACATGTAGAAAACGTAGTCCGTCCTGTCGTGTTTTACGCATAGATTCCCATAGAAACGGCAAATGAGAAATTAACGATAGAGTCGAATAGAATATCTTCAGTTATTTACTGATAAACTATTGTATCTGGGAATTTTCAAAACTATTTATTTTAAATACTATATGAACGAGAAATTCTATATAAGAAATTAACTATAGGAAACCATACATATCACTGTATTAATTCCGAATTAATTGCCGTACGACAGTTAGCATGGGATTGAAATTGATAGAATATCTATCGTGTTATTCATAATAAAAAGCAGATCCGATTGAAAACGCCAGGATTTGTATTATTACTCTTTTGTGGTGACAGATAGACCTGTTAGAAAACAATACATTCTCATAGAAATCCTATTGATCTTAATCGTTTTTTATCGGCTTTTTTTATCAGGAAAGATCCACTGCTGATTGATACAGATTTTTCTCATCTTTGTGTTTGAAGAATGTGACATATTCGTTTCATTAATATTGTTATTGAATTAAAGAAATTCTTCAAATTAAAAAAAATAAAGGGAAGGCATATAAGTATGAATTTTTTTCTTTTTAACAAAGGAAAGAGAAATGAAAGGAAAATCATCTTCTAAAAAATAAATAATAAATAAAATTTAAAAAATAAATGTTATTTATTGTTAATAAGTACTTTTTGTAAGTATTTACAATAGTAATAATATTTATGTTAAAAAATTCAAGGAAAGAATGTTTATAATCATTTAAATGTAATTTATATATTAATAATTCTAATGGAAACGTTATGTCATATTTAAAGAATGTCATGTCATATTTAAATGAAATAATTTATGAATATTTCATACATGAATGTTTTTTTGCACGAAAAATTTTATTTTTTTTTTACAACATAAAGAATATCCTACTATAACCCCGAAGTGTATTAACACAACACATTTAAATTAAGAAGATAAATGTCAATCAAAATGCCGGTTTATTTTTTTAATTGCAAAATATTCTTTAAATTTTATTGTTTAATATCAATATACTTGCAAATTTCAATGTTCCTATATTTGATATATGTGATTAAATTATTAAAAACTGTCATTCGCATAAGAATTTAAGGTATGTTAAAAAATTATTAAAAAAAATTATACGATCAAAAAAATTGAAAAAATTTTAGAATACCTGTATTCATTACAAACTTATCTTAAAATTTGATCAAGTTTTTATATTATATAAATTGGAAAACCTTCCTAACAAGATTATTTTTCCAATTAAACTATTGCTGTCAATATATTTTTTTGGTATATTTTGCATCAAAATCTGACAGAATAAAATATAAAATATTGCATAAGTTGTTAATTTTTTGCTAATTCTATTTTAATATTTTTATATACAAAATAATTAGAGAAATTATATTATGTATAAAAATTATTATTTCTGTAAAGTTTTAGATGCAAGAATTGCAAACATTTTGTTATTCCAAAAACATCTCTAAAACGTTGCAGTCATATTTCACAACCTTTCTGAAATATTGTATTCTTTTACATAATTGAAAAGTTTTGAAACATTTCTGAAAAATTTTAGTGCTGTATGGGAATGTTAAATAAACGTATGTAATTCTTATAAATACTATTATGTTCTTGAGAGAAACATTTTCTGACAAGTTCTTATTATGTGATTTCTAATTATGCATTTTGTTGAATTGATGAAAAAGAAGAAACGTGAATTTTGATTGTTGAACAACTCGAACAAACCAATAAGCGTTGTTATTCGCGTAAACATGACAATAGCAACAGTAAAAACAAGTTTCTCGTTAAAAAATGATAGTGAAAATGAATGTGAAAATGGAGTATAGTGTACTAGCCTGGCAAGGGATAGAGCGTTCAGCGCATGGTTACTGGAGACTCGTTTCCACAGTGAAGCTTCGTCCTCGGCTGTCAGACCGCAACCCCAGTCACGATGCTAACGCAAACCAAAACGTATCAGCATCCATCTATGTGTCTGTGTTATTTTCAAGAAAATCTAATCTATCGTAAAATGTCGCGACGACATATTCTAAAAAAAGTAATATTAAAACCCGGACACATCGATGGAGATCATCATCAACTTTGATTAAGTTTTTAACCCCATATGTAACGAAAAGTATTATTAAATAGCTTAACAAGAATTATTGTATCGTTTAGCAATTTAATTTGTGATATTATGTATTTCAGTTTCAGTTTAAAAACTATTTCAAGACCGACAAATGTTCAACGCGCAGTTTGTATGAAATTAAAATTATAAAATATTCACCCAACTTATTATTAGGCACTAAAATTCATTTTGATTAAAAATAGCACATTCTATTCTCTTATGTCTAATATTTTAATTAGTCAATTTTTACTTATAGTTACTTATTGTTTATATTTTTATCAATTTATATCTTGAGATGAGATATAAAAATATGAGATATAAATGAGATATAAAAATGAGATATAAAATGCTAATAAATTATTTATTTGTCATTAATCTTAGGATTTTTTTCTTTTTTCATTTTTTTATAATGGATTATTTTTACTGAAATTTATAATATGCTAATAAGGGGAATCCGACAATCGGTCATCACCAATTTTAATAAAATTCGATGTGTGTGTAATATTTATTTGAATATTTACAGTGAATCCATAAGTTGCAATATGCAGACATTCTTGAGAAAAAAATACAAAGAAATAAAAAAATATATAAAAAAGCAAGTAAGCAACGTAGCGTCCGGTGGACGTTGACTGCTACGTCAAAGTTCCAGATTCAATCCCCGAGAAAAGCACTTTTTTTCATTTAAATCTTTTTTTAAAGTGTTTATACACTTTTTAAACTGTTTTTAACGTAAAATGTTATTTCTTTTAAATCAAGTATATAAAAATACTTAGGATTGAAAGTTTATTGTAACAATAATTAAAACATAATGGTTCGTATCCCAATAAACATGAAATCATTGACATTTTATGCACTGTCTTTACATTTCATGTTATTAACAGAATCTGGAAAACAATTTTGGTTAATGTTTTTAAAAAGATTTCTTTTGTTTGTTATTTAAGACGTAGACTATATTTTAACATGTTACAAAAAATTGGGGAACTTAACTGATTATGATTTAAAGATTGTATTTTAATAGCATCTGCACGATTAGGTATTTTTTTATTCTTTTTAAGGAAATATGTACAATCATTATAAATATAGAAATATGTTTTTTGTTCATGAGCAATTTTAATTTAATTAATAATAAAAAAGCATTTTTAAATTATTTTATTTAAAAAAATAACATTTTATATGAAATAATTAAACAATTTAAACATTGTACATGACAATTTAGAAATATAAGATATAAGTGAAAAGTTTCGGGGATCAAACTTGGAACTCCGAATGTAGCAGTTAATGTCTTAACGGCGAATGCTACGCTACTGACCTTTTTATATTAAAAAAATTTTTTCTTGAAAATACCTGAATATTGCACTTACAGCTTTACTGTAATAAATGTAATGAGTACTACACACCCTTAAAATTTTATTAAAATCAGTGATGCCGTGTTCCTCTTATAAGTTAATGCAAAAAATTTCTTATATTTTTTAATAAAGTTGAAAGATTTCAACAAAAGTAAAATTATTGTTACTGGCTTTAGTATACTCTTTTCTATTTAGATAAAAATATTTTAAGTTTGTTTCAGAAAAAACTTCAGTTTTTGTTTATTTAATATAATACTTGATAAAAAATTGAGAGATAAATTCATTATAATTTAATATAATCGAAAGAGAGAAAATATTTCAAGTTTCATGTAATATAAAATATCATTCTTTATTATTAATTATGTCTTTTTTATTTTTATTTTATACTTATAAATATATGTGATAAAATTTTTTCTACTTACATATTAAAATAAAGAATCAAGAAGATTATTAGTGTTTAGACTAGAAACCCTTTAATAAAAGGTCTTTTATAAGAGAGTCTCTAATTTTATCATACCAGCAAGCTTTTCATTTATAAATTCTTTTGCCAAATCTATTTTCTAGTCAAAATTATCAGGTGAGTTAAAAATTTTTTACATCTAATATCTATACAAATAAAAAAAATATTCATCTTTACATCAAAATTTTGCATAATTAAAAAGTAATTTGGTTTTTGTGATGTCTTAAATACTTGACTTCAAAGTTAGATTATTGCTGAGTGGTATTGAAGAGAACATACAAAAAACGTACTGGGAAGACACTTAAATACCTTGCTCAGACAATGAATTGTGGAGCTGCATTATTCTCGGAATTGTGGAATCGCGGAATTGTTTTTCACAATTCATATTAAATGAAATAACCAAAGCTAAACGGTTAATTTAGATATTGTTGTGAATATGAAGCGATGTAACCGAAAGTTATTTTACTTGTATGTTATTAGTAAAATATACTCAACAGCAAAATTAAAGCATCACATATTCTGATTCCCAAAAACAAATTCTAGAGAGTGTAACTTCGCTAAAAATAATCGTAAAAAAATAAACAAAAAAAAATTTTAAAACATTTACAGATTGTTTATAAAGTTACATGTATTCAAATAGCGTCAAATTTTAAAATTTTTTACAAACTTAATACGCAAATTAAAAGTAAAGATTCGTGCTTTTGAATGCTGTAAACCGTATTTGCGTGCAATTTTTATTTCACGTCATAGAGCTTTGCAAATATAAAAAAACCGTCAAATGTCAAAAGTGTATACAAACTTTAATAAATTATCAATTTTGAAATTAAAGATTTCAAGCTTTGAAATGCTTTTATGAATTTTTTATGATCATTTTTGATAAAGTTATACTTTCTTAAATTTCGTTTATTTTTGGGAGACATCCAATTTATGTCTTGAAATGTCCTGTTTATATCTCTGCATTTCGGACGTCCGCAAGACGTCCGAAAGACGTACTCTGGATGTCCCGTTAGATATAACAGCGGTGCAGACTCAACAATTAGAATAATACATTAATACATTAATGCATTAATCATAATTGCATTCGAGGACATATCCGGAAATTATATCGATCTAATTTCTGCATGTATCTCCTTTACGTCCAGAGGACATTCTCTATCCCAATCAGCACACAATATTTTTAAAATATTTTTAAAAACATATAGAAAACGTTAAAAAACATTTATAAAAACGTTAAAAATAATGGAATTAGTGTTCTATTTTTAATTTAAAAAATGTTTATTTTAACGTTAAAAAGAATGTTTTTTTAAATATCATAAAAACGTTTTTTAAACATTTAAAGAAAATGTTCATTAAACGTTAAAGAAATGTTTTTTTAACGCAGCATAAATTAGCAAAACAATATTTTTCAAAAAGCAATTTAAAAGTTTTTGCAATAAAAAAATTTTGTAAACGTTAAAATTAATGGAATCGCGCCCTTTTTTACATTAAAAAAATTGTTTTAATATTCAGGTTTTTTCTTAAGAATTTTTTTCGGAAATTTCCATGCGGTCACCTATCCAAGTCATAACTGTGGTAAACAATGCTTGATCTCTAAGACTGCTGCGAAGTGATTCCTCATGATCTCTGTAAACACTTTGTGCTAATATATGTACATCACTGATAGATCATATCAATATATGTTATCGAAAAGACAAAATTATACAATTAAAGCTTATTTATATAAATATATATAATTAAGTTCATTTTTTATTGCTTTTCATAGATATTATTGAAACATTTTTGAAACAAATTTTAAAATCAATAATAATTGAAAAATAAATAACTTAAAAGTTAAATAACTTAAATAAATAATAAATAAACATAATTTTACAAAGATGAAAAATAAGTAAAAAAATTAATATTAAATAAACATTCAAAAAATACTTACTACGATCATTTTTTCAATTAAATAATTCATGAAAAATAAATACTTAAATAATATTAAATAAACGTAAAAAGAAATATAATAAATATAAAATAAATATTAAATTAATGTTCAATAAGTGTTAAATTAATGTTTTTGAAATTGTAGTTTCAAATAAAAAATTAATGTAAAATAAATATTAAGTTAATCTTAAATTAGTGGTTTTTTAAAATCATTATTGTAAATAAATTATTAATGTAACATAAATATTCAATAAACATCAAATAAGCATTTTCCCAAATCATTATATTAAATGAGTAATTAATGAAACATAAATATTAAATAAACATTAAATATATATTAAATTAATATTTTCTCTAAATTATTATTTTAAATATTTAATTAATGTTAAATAAATATTTAATAAATGTTTAATAACTATTGTTGTTATAATGAATTATACAATAAATAATTAATATTAAATAAATATTAAAAGAACATTTAAAAAATACTGTGTGCTGATTGGGATTCCTAGAAAGTACATTAAATTTGAAAATGTATTTAAATATTTACACTTTAAATAAACTATATACATATAAAAGTTGTATAAATAAAATTATATTTTTATTTAATAACACATTTTCATAATTATATTGACTCTATTTGTTATTAAAAATATAATTATTTTTTACAACATTGGAAGAATCTCATTCTTTGTATAAATACTTTAAGTACTCAAGATGATTTTTATACAAAATTTTGTTGTCTGCTAAGTTATTCTGTAAATAAATAAATCTTATTTATTTACAGAACTGATTCTTCATAGTAAAAAATGTCATTGTAATGTTGCATAGATGTTGTGTGACAAGCAATTAGTCATAATATAATAATATCACAGTGATGTCATAGTGATGACATGCCCGCATAATTAACCTGTGACTTTGTAAACCAATTGTGATATTTTTCACTATATTTTATAGGAAATCTATGCGTTGCAATGAAACTTTACATAAATTACACAGGTCTACAAAATTTGAGGAGGAAAATCTTGTGCTTTGAACTTTGAATGACGTTTCTATAGGATTTTGAAGCGTTGAAAACGACTAAGTTGTCCGTTTTTTCTATCACCCTCTATTTTTTAAATAACCGTAAAAACAGCTTTTTTCAAACTTGACTTCTTTATGAATTTTTTTCTGATTAAAGAAAAAATGATAGCAAGGTCAGCTTTACGGCATTTTACGCAGAAATGTTCCCACAATACAGAAAATATTTTTTCGCAACTTATAAAAATGTTTTATATATGGTAAACCATAAACAAAAAACTTTGAAAAAATTTTGAAAAATCGTAAAAAAATGATAAATTTAAAAATATAAAACCAAATAATTAATAAACAAAAAATTTTACAAAATATTTGACTGTTTAGGCAAATTAGCTTTATGTTTCTAGTTTAATTTTTTTTTGAAAAATTAATTTCCCACTATTTGTTAAAAAGTTATTGAATTTAAACCATAAATGCATTCCGCAAGCGTTACCTACGGTGCGCGACATCTTCTCACGTCTGACTGCCATCGAATAAAGTTCAAAAATTTATAAAGTTGGTCACTTACGAGATCATGATGTGTATAATTTTTTTAGACATTGATTTAAAAAATAAATCAAAATGACGGATTTAATATGGAAGACAAGAATTTAAAAAAATGCATGTAAAGAACATTAACATCGATATTTGTATTATGCTTCCTTTAATGACTTCAGTGTAGTTTTTTTGCTGTTTCAAAATCTTTACTTACTTTTTGTGAAAATAGAAAATGTACATATAGACGGGTAATTTTGCGTTACCCATCGTGTGCCACATGAAGATATCACCTTATTACAGAAAATGGCACCTTACGTCAGAAACATATTTACATTATGTGCAATCCTTTTTCTTCACTATTTACAACATTACTATTTACATTATTATAATATTTACAAAATACTACATAATGATTAATATTAATGCTACATTTATATTTATTATTTAATAAAAGATCAATCCTGGAAAGCAAAGTACAAAAAGATGTCAATGGCTCGGGACTTTGAAAATAAAAAAGCTCGCTTTTATTAAGTTGGAAAATCGCATTCCACATTTAAGTATGCAATTAAATGTAAATTTAGTATTAAGATTAATCGTTATTTAGAATAATGTAAATAGTAATGTTGTAAATGGTGAAGAAAAAAAATTGCACATAGTATAAATATGTTTCTGACGTAGAGGACCATGTCCTGTAATAAGGTAATACCTCCATGTGGTACAGGATGGGTAATGCAAAATTACCTTTCTGTATGTATATTTTCTATTATCACAAAAAGTAAGTAAAGATTTTGAAACAGCAAAAAGACTATACTAAAGTCATTAAAGGAAACATAATATACTTTTCTTTGTTTTGTCATACAGAATAAATAATATAATTTTAAATTATTGCAATAAATTTTTGAAATTTATGTGTCGCCATATTAGATCTGCCATTTTTAATTGAACAATTGTAATTATACAACAGTAATCAGAGACTTACAAAACCATCATATCAATGTTCATGTTAGTTATACGCATTTTTTAAATTCTTGTTTTCCATATTGAATCTGCCATTTTGATTTGTTTATTTTTGGAATTAGTGACCAAAAAAACTATACATAACATGATCTCGTATAATTTTATTACTTCTTGAACTTTATTCGATGGCAGTCCGTCAGACGCGAGAAGATGTCGAGCACCGTAGGTAACGCTCGCGGGATGCATTTATGGTTTAAATTTAATAACTTTTTAACAAATAGTCGGAAATTAATTTTTCAAAAAAAAAAAATTAAACTAGAAACATAAAGCTAATTTGCCTAAACAGTCAAATATTTTGTAAGATTGTTTTGTTTATTAATTATTTGGTTTTATATTTCAAAATTTATCATTTTTTTATGATTTTTTACAATTTTTTCAAAGTTTCTTGTTTACGGTTTACATAAAACATTTTTATAAAGTGCGAAAAAATATTTTCTGTATTGTGAGAGCATTTCTGCGTAAAATGCCGAAAAGCTGATGTCGCTATTTTTTTTTCTTTAACCAGAAAAAATTCATAAAAAAATCAAGTTTAAGAAAAGCTATTTTTGCGATTATTTAAAAAATGGAGGGTGATGGAAAAAACGGACAATTAAATTTATTATATTAAAATTATTATAAAAACGTCATTCAAAGTTCAAAGCACAAGACGCCCCCCCCTTCCAATTTTGTAAACCTGTGTTATCTTTAATATTTAAAGTACCTTAAATAAAAAAATCAAGATTTTTTCATTATTTCTTAAATATGTCCTAATTGTGCCTGTGTAATGTCCGATGTGGACATTTTCCGTCCTTTGGATGTTTATAGGGTGGAACATGGGACATATCTAGTACATCCATTGGATATACACAGGACGTCCTCGAGACTCGTATCGGACGTCTAATTTACGTCCTTCTTACGTCCATGTGTGGGAGACTTTAATTTTGCTGTTGAGTATATATTGTACAGGATAATTCTTAATGGTTGTATTCACTTTTCACCATAAGAGCACACATTTGTAATTTCTAATATTAAGTGTACAAAGAAGTTCTGAGCTTTAGATTTCGTACAACCAAAACAACCATTTAAATTTTATTTATCTTTCCGCCCTTTTGTGTTTTTAAAGCGTTAACATTTGGCTTTCTAAAATAAAGTTTGCCGTTTAATGCGCATAGCCTTAAAAATTAGTATTGTTTACCATGGCAATAACAAAAGAGCATATTCAATTTTCCATCCACTTTGCGTTTCATCTGAAAAAAAAGCTATTGAAGCGACTGGAATTTGCATATGGAGATAACGCTGTAAACTATGTTACATGTAAAAGATGGTATCAAAAAAATCGCCAAGAAGATTTCGGTCTTAAAGATGAATCACGTGCTAGATGCCCTCAAAAAATTGAAACGGACAACTTGCAAGCATTGTTGGATATGAATTCTGCTGGATATAAAACTGAAAAGGAGTTTGCAGAACAGCTTGGCGTTACGCAGCAAGCCATTTCCGCACGTTTACATGCAATGGGAAAAATTCAGAAGGAACGCAGATGGGTTCCGCATTAATTATCCGAAGATGACAAAAATCGACAGCATGACACTGCACTCACTTTGCTTGCAAAATTCCGGAAAAAAAATTTTCTACTCAAAATCATTACAGACGATGAAAAGTGGATTCTTTGTGATAATCCTAAGCGTAAAAAATCATGGGTTGACCCTGGTCAACTTTCGATATCGACGACAAAGCCCAGTATCCACGCCAAGAAGATTTTGCTCTGTATTTGGTGGGATTGGAAAGGTGTGCTGTATTATGAGTTGTTACAACCAGGTGAAACAATTACGGCAGACCGCTACCAACACCAATTAACCAATTTGAGCGATGAATTAGAAGAAAAGAGGCCGTTTACCAAGGAAGTCGTAAAGTGATCCTGCTTCATGACAATGGCCGACCACATGTCGCGAAAGGGACTCAGGACCACATCTTTGCGTTAAGTGTGTATATATGCTTGTGTATACGATGCTAGAAATTGGTCCGAGTTCTCGATTTAAGTTCTCGAATAGAAATGGTTATACTTTGATGCCTCTAGACAGCGCTATAGTCAAGTTTGTGAGGTTAACTCAGATTAGCTACTGAACTTTATACCTTTTTATACTTTATTGTGATAAAGGTTATGAAAATTACAATTTCCAATGTCCATCGTCACATTAATCAACATTCAACAATTATTTATAAGGAAATAGTTGACTACTATGAATTGAATCTAGTAACTAGTACGAAAAAATAGGATGGGATGCATTTTTCTGTTTCGAGGTTTCTATTCGAAATTTTCATCCGAGTTGCCTGTGTCCATGATTCGAGTTTTAGTAACCTTTTCTTGGATCGAAAACTCGGATTGATTTCTGGCATTGTGTACAAAAGGCTTTAGGCCGGGAATTTCTCCCGCACGCGGCCCCTTACGGAAATGAACTATTGTAACTATTAGTAAAGCTATTAATAAAACTATTGGATTATTTGTCAAAGTTTTTTTGCGTATTATTGAGACGAACTATAATATTGCACAGAATTATTGAAAGATTATTTCAGCTCAATACTCACTACGATTACGACTACATTATTATTTCCGTAATGGTGTAGTGATTATTGAAAATCGATAATCATTTTGTAATCGCTCTGCCGAAAATGTGCGATTAAAACCGATTAAAAAAAAAGTAATCCGAATCGATTGGGATTTCTGCACCAACGCTATTAAGACCGATTGAAAATAAGATTGCAATCTAGATAAATTTATTAAAACAGAATACATTAATGTAAACGTAATAAATGTTTAGTTTACAAAAAAAAAATCATTTTTTGTAATCATTTTCGTTAAAAAAAAATTGAAAAAAATTAAATTTGAAGTAAACATTTAATTTATGTACAAAATTAGGTGATAACACAAATTATTATATGTAAAAACATAAAATTTTATGTGGAACATTGTTCCACACACATGTCATGTTTGAATGAGAGCGAGTATTTGTCTCGAGGTTACAACATGCAGCTCCTAAAAGTCTCACTAAAGTATTAGCGGGAGAATTGGCCGCAGTGGCACCTAGATATAACGCCTGTGGCTACACTCGACTCACGAGAAAATCTCCCGCGGTGTGGCCGCTTAGTGGTGGGTCAGCACTCACTTGTTAAATCCATTTCAATCCAAAATTACAGGATTTCATCAATTATAATTAAATCAAATTGCAGTACAATGAGACATGCTGAGACGCTGACAATTCTTGTGTGCCATTTTTAATTAAAGAAATATTTTGATGACAACACTATAAATCACGTTAAGAAATTTATAAAATTGTTCGAAAGCTATGCTTTTTGGTAGTTAATAAACAACCGCCAAGAAAAAAAAGTAGTTTTCAAACAATTTTACAAATTAGTTAAAATAATTTACAATGTTATTTTATCAAAATAACATTGTAAGCTTTTTATTTAAAAAATAGCACGAAAGAATTCTCAGCGTTTTAGCATATCATTTCTCGCTACTAATATCAAGATTTTTAAACGTGGTCGCTGAAAGTATTTAAGAGTTTTAAAGCAACTAAATTAAAATTTTCAAACATTATAATATTATGCATTACACTTAAATAATTTGCGAAAGCGATATTAAAATCAATTATGATTCGTATAAAATTAAAACAGATTACTTTTCAATCCGCTCGTGGATTGAATTGATTAAAACAGCTTAAAACCAATTAAAAAGTATTCCGTTTTAATCTGTTTTAATCGCACATTTTTGGCAGGGTAGCTCAATAGTTCCAATAAGTGATGTAAAAAGTAAGATTATTTATGTAGATGTAGGATATTCTAAATATTTATGCAAACCGGCAAATGTATATGAGATTTAATAATAATAATAACATAGTAATAAACACAATTCTGTTTATAAAAAAAAAATGTTATTGTAAAATTTATATAAAAAAATGTTATTGCAAATGTTATGCAAACCTTAATATATTTGAAATTATTAATAAAAAATATAATTGTAATAAATGTACATTTCTCTTTTTTTGTTTAAAAAATATACAACTTATGACCAGGTTTATACCAACGTGATTGAAATTTAATCGTTGGTTAATTTGCAGAATGACAACGTCAAAATTTCTAATAACATAATTGTTGCATATAATATAGTAGAAACGCTTAAATTTTGGAGTTGCCAGCATTCTACAAGTTGACCAATGATTAAATTTAAACCTTTGGTAGAAATGGGCATTAAGGGGATTATTTTGGATTATATATCCGTTCGATTATTCAAATTTATTTGGATTGACAACAGTATGGATTAGAATGTAATTATTTCGGATTAGAAATAATTCGCGAAAGCGATATTAAAACCGATTACTTTTTAATCCGCTCGTGGATTGAATCGATTAAAACAGATTAAAATCGATTAAAAAGGATTCCGTTTTAATCGGTTTTAATCGCATTTTCGGCAGGGCCAGGCATGGCGTCTTCCGATTACCACCTATTCCGTCGCTGCAGCATTACTTAGCTGATACACATTTCGTAGAAATTGAAAAGATACGAAAATGCATTGATGACTTTATCGCTTCAAAGTCGATGAACTTTTATCATCAAAAAATTCGCAATCTACCCGAAGATGGCAAGAAGTCATTGATACAAACGGGGAATATTTTGTTAATTAAAATTTTTTAGCACGTTTTTGAATAGAAATTGAATTTTGTAAAAAAAGCTCAAAACTTTTGTACACCTAATATAATAATATGTTAATTAGAAATACATATCCGTCGGTAAATCATGCTCCTATGGTAAGAAGTGAATCATTAAGAATCACACTGTATGTCACTACTCAAAGTAGCGATATATAATTTGATAGATTTGTAACGGCTAGACTTTTATTGTTATAAATGACATCATGGAACAAAAGAATGAAACAAAGCATGCATAATTTCGGCGGTTAATAGAATGACTTTAGTGGATACACGAACACACTGACAGATAAACTCAATGACCTTAATCAATCGAGCAGATGGATGCAGAGAATACTAAGAGATTGGGATTCACGTAAGGCTAAACGAATACCACGTAGGAGAGCTCTAGTTTAAAATACTTCGAATAAGAACATCGATTTCAAAATAACGAAATTTCCTCCACGGATTACCTTGTACTCGTCAGCGAGTCGCCGAAGCTCGATCATCTCTGCCGTAGGAAACGGTTTTGCCACTGATTTACTCGGCACTTTATTGTCCGATATCTTCACGGTTCTACCTGACCTTTTACCCCTGTAAGTAATCAATTTTGTGTGTAATGACTATGTGTAATTATTGCGTTATTATCGCGTCTTCACACAGATAGTGATCGTCGTAGGTTTTTTACTTTCTGTTTCTTCCGTTTTCTATTTCACGAAAATATTAAATTTTAGTACACAAAAAGCCGTACATTAAACATCAGTAATGTCTTTTCGCTTGAAGTTAATTGCCTTCCATATTTCACATATAAGATACGTTACTGCATAGAAAATAGAGAAAGCGGTTAACTCACAAAAAAGACATTTTTGATGCCTAGTGTACATGTACACTCGCCAGCAAAAAGGTTGCAACACCTTATTTTGATGAGTTCCAGAATGCAGCCTGCTCATCGAGCGATTAGTTCTTATTTATGGATCTAATCATTTATGTTTAATCGCTCTATGGACAAGGCAGAGTTCTGAAATCCATCGAAGAAAAAGCGTTACAATCTTTTTGCTGGCGAATGTGTTAACATATTCAGCTGACAATCTGACCTGAAAACTACTTTCAAATCTGACAAGTCCTCCTCGCGCTCATCGCCCTCTGGTACCACACCGTCGATCATATCCATTCCGGTGCTACCTACTAACGGTTCCAGTTCCGATGCTTGAATTCCTGAAAAAAACACAAAAATATATATTATATAATTAAAAAAATTTTTTAATAGAAATACACAGATAGTATCACTTCAATTTTATTTAAACAGGAATTAAAGATACCGCCACTTGGGTTTTATTTAAAAAATAAAAATACTATAACTCGCATTTTATTTGTTAAAAGTAGTGCAGCAATTATTTCAAAAAGCAATATATTCTCTTTACAATTGGCGCAATTTAAAGATTTCATACATTTTTTGGAAAAAATACATTTAGGTTGAATTAAATTTAAAATATTTATTTTTAAGTAAATACTACTTGGGTTAGGAATAAGAAGTTTTTTCAATGAGATATATAAAGTGTACAATGTAAAATTAATTTTTTGGAAAAAATAAAAGAAATAAGTAATAAATAAATAATATAGACAAAAATTTAACAAGTTTTATTTTTGTGCACATGCGATCCAACTTATTCAAATGAATAGTAATAACTTCGTGGTAAATTAACTGATCAACTCTACTTCTTGTTAACTGAACAAAAAATAGAAAGAGAGTCGAAAACATAAATAATTCATTTAATCACCTAGCAACCACATCACTCATTTTTTTTTAATATCATCGAATTTTTTATATCATGATCAAAATTCTACGACTTGAAACGTGCTAACACTATCGATATAACGTTGTCATTTTTTACGATGTAGTATGTCAATTTTTTTTTTTACAAAAATGATAAACATCAACATGGGCTTGTTGTCTCACTATTCGGCTTGCCTGCCTTCCGTTTTTTGACTATGATTGACATTATCAATTTTCGAACGCTTAAATTGTTTGAGCTTGCTTGAGACAGGAAGAGGCAAAAACTTCATATTGCGGATGTGATATATAATTTACGCAGCTCACTAAAGAAGCTCCAATAAAAGGATCGAAACGTTTGAATATTGTAAATAATAATAGATTTCATTAGTTTGTACGCGCAAACAATTGTGGTGGCTCGTAGGAAGGCCTTTACTTTTTTTTAATTATTTGATTAATTCAATTAAGAGCCAGAGATACTTCGTACTTTATTAAAAATGATAAAATAATTGAAGAAGGAGAAAGTGAAAGAAAGAGAGAAAAAGAGAGGAAATAATGCAATAATCTTTAAGTTATAAAAACGTGATACTTGACAAATTCGAGACTCGGGACATTTATTTAAAATTATCCCGATTAATACTAAAAACAAATTATTGCGGTATTAAATAAGTACCATCGCGCTTGTGATCGAAGTCACCAGGTCGCTTTTTATGTACTGGCGCAGGTCCAGTAGGCGCCATGCCCTGCTTAAGTGCACCCATGCTGAGCGATTTTCTCGGAGGACCCGCAATATTTGCATGAACTCCTGCAGCTGGAACTGGCGCTTGATTTTCGTCATTTGCTAACTGCGATCTTCTAGGCCAAGCAAATTGCAACCGATACTCGGTACTAATACGAGATATCGCTTTGCTGAGCTGACTCGGTGGCAGTGCCGATGGTGCTGTAACCTCCTGCAATTGAAAAACAGATATTTTAAAATCGATTAATCTTCCGTAATAATCTGAAGCACATTGCAAGTCTAAACGATTCATCTAAAGTTTTCTTATTTTATATGAAATTCTAAAAGCGAAGGGCCAATCTTAGATGGATTTCGTTAAATTTTTAGTATGTTATATTATAATACTCCTCTGCTAATACGTGTAAAACAATTAACTTTGCGCAATGGTTTTTAAAGATAATTATTTCAAACTTCTCTTGTAATGTATTCTAGATTACACGAATTTATTCTTTAAATAAGCATGTTCTTTCATAAACATTCTTTAAATATTTGTCGAAAATATAATATTCTAAAACCTGAATATATTCTATACATATACATAGAATATGAAAATACAACCATTTTAAATGTTTCAGAAATGTCCGCAGAATGAATTAAAAAACAAGGATTACTTAATTACTAACAAGGATTGTTAGTAATTTGCCCTGAGTAACCCGCTGGTATAGAATTTACTTGTTGGACGGAATAATTTTCTTATTAAGGATTTCAAACAAGCATTAAGGTTACGACATTTTATTTCAAAATGCAGCTTGATCAGTTATTTGGGTTGCAAGCAGTTGGTTCTTAATTATGGATCTAATCATTTACGTTCAACTACTCCACAAAAAGATTGAGTTCCGAAATCTATCGAAAAAAGGTGTCGTAACTTTAATGTTGGCGATTATGCACAAAATTTCCGCATTAGACTGCAATATTAAAAATTTATAATACACATAATGTAAACTGTAGTTTAATAATAGAACTACAATAAACTTATTGTAAATAACTGTAAAAAATTTATTGTAAAATAATTTCTTAAACAAGAAAAAAAATCATATTTGGTCTGTTAAAATATTAGCATTAGTTTAAAAAACTTTATTAATAAAATTCCATGTTACTGTTTAATTTTATCCATCTCAAAATGTATATAGTCAAAACAATTTAATAACAAAAAAGCACTTAAGTAAAAATGCCTTGAAACAACTCGTTAAAAGTTTTTCATACATAATTATATATAGTTTTATATAATGTATATCAAATATGACCATATATATTAAAATATATAATAATATACAATTATATATGTATAATCGTATGTAATTATATATAATTGTATGTAATAATTATATGAAATCATGTGCAATCATTGTATATAATTATATATAAAAATCATACATAATTATACATAATTATATATAATTATATACAATTATATATATTTTAATATATATGAACATATTTGATACATAATTATGTACAACGATATATAATAATACATAAAAAATTTGTTACTGGGGAAGATTGGTTATTGCGTATCAACATTAGCGCTATTGCATGACGGTAGGCTACTAAATGCTTCCATATAATAATCACTAGAATTCATTACTTAGGTTCCACTAGTTCCACACCGTCCTTTCTGAGGAAAATTTTACGAAATGTATAGTACATACGAGGTGTGTTCAAAAAGTATCGCGAATTTTGAATTTTCGCGGGTTACGTATATTCGAATTTCGATCTTTTTGTGGCGTTATGTTGGTACTCATGTCTCTCACTTATGCCGACAAGCTCGGCCATTTTGAATGTTCACTTAATTGTTGACAGCTGCTTTGCTTGCACGTGTTTTGGATCGTCTTCGATTTTTACCTATTCAAAAAAATGGATCAAAGAACCTGTATCAAATTTTGTGTGAAAAACGAAATTAAGTGCGCGGATGCATTCCGAATGTTGACTGTGGCATACGGAGAAGCTACCTTGGACCGAAGCAACGTTTATCGGTGGTACAAAATGTTCTCAGAAGGCCGAGAAGATGTGAACGACGAAGAGCGTGCCGGACGCCCGAGCACTTCAACAACAGACGAAAAAATTAATGAAGTGGAGAAAATGGTATTGGCCAATCGTCGAATCACCGTTAGAGAAGTTGCTGAGGACCTAAACATATCGATTGGCTCGTGCCATTCGATTTTTATCAATGATTTGGGCATGAGACGGGTCGCCGCGAAATTCGTACCAAAATTGCTCAATTGCGACCAAAAACAGCATCGCATGAACATTGCTAATGAGATGTTGGACTCTGTCCGCGACGACCCAAATTTGCTCCAGAGGGTCATAACTGGTGACGAATCGTGGGTTTATGGTTATGACGTGGAAACCAAAGCTCAATCATCTCAATGGAAGCTGCCGCACGAACCAAGACCGAAAAAAGCGCGCCAAGTTCGGTCGAATGTGAAAGTTTTGCTGACAGTTTTCTTCGATTGCAGGGGCGTGGTGCATCATGAGTTCTTGCCACAGGGTAGAACGGTCAATAAGGAATATTACCTGCAAGTTATGCGCAATTTGCGCGGAGCAATCCGCCAGAAACGCCCGGATTTGTGGAAGAACAAAAATTGGCTTTTGCACCACGATAACGCCCCTGCTCACACATCGTTGCTTGTGCGCGACTTTTTGGCCAAAAACAACACACTAATGATACCGCAGCCACCGTATTCCCCAGATCTGGCCCCCTGTGACTTTTTCTTGTTCCCTAAACTGAAGAGGCCCATGAAAGGACGACGTTACGCTACGCTTGACGAGATAAAGACGGCATCGAAGGAGGAGCTGAACAAGATAAAAAAAAATGATTTTTTGAAGTGCTTCGAAGATTGGAAAAACCGTTGGCACAAGTGTATAATATCTCATGGGGATTACTTTGAAGGGGACAAAATAGATATTCATGAATAAATAAATAATTTTTGAAAAAACACAAAATTCGCGATACTTTTTGAACACACCTCGTACATGTCTCTAAATATGTAGCCCACGTAACATACATTATATTATATTGAGTAAAATTTTCTTTATTCTCAAAAAAATGTTTTGAAATGTAACTTTAGTAATAAAGATATTATGAATGACCATAACATTTGTAGTAGCCATAATATAATCTTTTTTTCTATTTTATTCAATTAGAAAGAAAAGAAATAATCGCTCCTGAAGAAATTAATAAAATCTTTCTATTAATACGGTAATTTTTGTTTATTCAAATGTATAAGTTGTAAAGAACTGTATAAAATTATTATCAGTGACGTAATCCTCACCCGAATTTTATCAGCTACAACATTCGAATCGATGGCGTCGATACCACCGCCGTCCGCTGCCGTAATAAATTCATGCGTCTTATAAGCAAGCTCCGGGCATTTCTTTCGCCTGGGCAATGGTGGTTCCAAGGTGGGTCCTGCAAGATTTACATTATTTTTAGATCATCATGTTTTTCTTTTTCTTAAAAAATAACTTGACATATCATTCTTTCGTCAGGTCCCTCAATCGTATTCATTCAATTGTATAACTTATTGTTAGTGCTTGCAATAAAATGTATATTTCGGGCCGATTTTTAAGGCAACGCTTACTATTTCCCCCACTACCTCAAGATGGCTGAGCCGCCGATATCACGTGAAATACTGTAGGGACGTCCCTATTCAGAAATATATATGTTGAGTATATTCCTGCCCCCCTTCAAACTATTATATTATTCTAGCATCTATCGAAATGATTTATTTTCATACATTAAACATTAAATTTTTTATTATTATCATATGTATTCCTTATAATACAATAATATAATTCTGATAATACAATTAATTATAGAGTCTTGTAGCTTTCCACATCATACAGGTACTATTAATGCGTTTTTAGGTAATTTCTCTAGTAGGCCTATTTCTAAAAAAAAAAACTTAAGCAAATAATCGCATAATGATCCTTGCTGATGCGCATTAATTTTTTTAATATCTCTGATAGATATATTTTTTTTAGTGCAATCATGCAAATAACACAAAAAAGCAAATTAACCGATTTTTGTAAATTGATTACTTTTACTTTTTTCTTTTTTTTTGGTTTTTTATTTGTTTCTATAAAATATACATTTTGTAATATAGAATTTTGTTTTCTTGCTGAGCCATATTTGTTTCTTTTTTTTTATTGAAATACACCTAATCGGAAAACCACTTAAAAAAAAAACACATCAATAATACTTCATGGTACAGTAGAGTCTCCTTAATTTTGGCCCACATAATCTTTGCATTCCTTCACACGTACTTTCACGAACACTAATACCATCCTTTTACAGAATTCCCTCACCACAGCATGAGTCTACCAATAACCGTGTACTTGCGCGAACAAGTACACGGTGATTGGTAGACTCGTGTTGTGGTGAGGGTATTTTATAACTTTGGCATTCCGCTCTTATCGCCCCATTGGCCAAAATTAAGGAAACTTTACTGTAGTACGAAACATGGTAGTACCTCATGGGTGGTACAAAAAGCTATTGTTAAAACTCTATAATCATTACATAATGTAACAATTATATTATTATGAAAAACACATGACACATTAATAATAGAAAATTTAACATTTATTTGAAAATAATATCGATAGATGGTTTAATAATAATTTGGCGGAAGGGATACCCACCATATTTTTGAAATGGGGACGCCCCTACGCAATCAGCGGCTCAACTTCGAGTGATAGTGGGACGTCGCTTTAGAAATTGCCCGAAATGCACATTTTGTTGCAAGCACTATAACTATACTATAACTGTATTAGAACTAATATTTCTAATTATCAATAATCTTTAATTTAAAAAAATTGTCTTCTATAAACTCAAGCATTTTAATAATAATTATTTAACCGATTTCTCTTTAAAAAAAAATACATTTAACAAATTCTCTTTAGTCAATTAATACATTGACACTCTTCAGAAATCGATCCGTAAATTATAATTATAATTCTCAATTTCTTTTTTCAATCAATTCTTCAAGCAACAATTTCTTACAAAGGAACTGTTACGAGTGTCCGGTGCCTATTTAATTCTTCTTGAAATATGTTGTTAAACACAAAAATCTCAGAAACCTGTATTTTTTATATCGGTGGAATCTTATGTTTAGGGGGTAAATCACCCTTTAAAAAAAAACAGTATTTCTATTTCGGAGCGAATATTGTCGACAGTAGAAGAAACAGAAAAAAATTTTTTTAACAAAAATTATACGATTTAAAGAGTACTTTAAAATTGTAGAAAAAAATTTTTTGTTTTGTTTAATGAAATACCTCTACCACCCAAAGTTTTTTTTCAAATTTTTCAAACTTCATTATATATGGTTGGATTTGGAAAAAAATAACCTTTAATTTGGGTAAAAAAAATTTGAAAAATTTGAAAATAACTTTGGGTGGTGGGGGTATTTTATTAAACAAAACAAAAAAAATTTTTTTCTCTACAGTTTTAAAGTACTCTTTAAACTGTACAATCTTTGTTAAAAAAAATTTTTCTATTTCTTCTACTTTCGATGATATTTGCCCTAAAAGAGAAATACCGTTTCTTTTTTAAAGGGTGTTTTAGCGCCTAAACATAAGATTCTGGTGATATAAAAAATACGGGTCTTTTAAATTTTTGTTTTTAACAACATATTTCAAAGAGAATCAAATCACCGTCAGACACTCGTGATAATTCCCTTGTTAGTATATTTATACAAGTTTGCAAGTTTGTTTTGATAAAGAAAAATAATTTTCAACAATCGAGACACCTTAAAGAAATTTTGATTAATCTTTCCAAGCGTAACTGCACAAGCTAGATAAACACAGCCACTACGCTGAAAAAATCATTAAAAAAATATATGTGATGACAAAAAGTACATGTGATGAAAAATTACAATAAACAATAGAATTCTTTGCAGCGTTTTAATACTAAATCTCTAAAAGTTACTAGCTTTTAGATTGGGAAAATGGAAGTTTTAAGCATCATGCAAGAAAAGCTTAAAAAAACAAGTAGAATATAAATCAAGCGATGATGATAAGTCAAAGTTGTACAAAAAAGAAATCGATTGTGTATAAAAAAAGAATTGAGAAAGTGTTTCAATAAACTGATTACTATATCAGTTAAGTAATCAGTTTATTGAAACACATCACAATTCTTTTTTTCACGGGTAAATGTATTCTTATGGAAAAGTTTTTGCATTGATTCTGATGACGATATAGGCTCGCTTGTTAATTCATCGTTGTGTAGTTCTTTTGAACTCTTTTTTCAGCGTTTTCCAGTCTTTCTTCATGTCTGTATAATTGCTGCTTACAAGTAGCAGAGTTTTTAGTAATGTAAACAATTTATATATTGGATGAGTGAAAAAGTTTCCGATTCCAATAGATGACATTAAGAGAGTTATATGGTAGCGTCATTGATTGTTATGTGTACGTACGGAAAAGTAACATATTCAACAATCATTTAAGTGAAAGTTTTGTACGTTTTAACTGAATTTACATTGTAAAAATTAATTTTAATAATGAGTAAAGGAAAGTTGACTTTACGGCATGTTATGTCCTATGAGTTTTGGAAGGATGTAACAGTTGGAACTACCATAAAAAGTATTTAAGATGTCTATTAGGATTATGCACCAGCAATTCGAACTGTTAAGAAATAGTTTGCGAAATTTAGATTTGATAATTTCCATCTTGACAACCAGCCATGCTCTGGTTGACCCTCTGGCATAGATGATAACATGGTGTACAATTTAGTGTAAAATAATTCACAAATTTCAACAGAAGAGATTGCTAAGAGACACAACAGATCGCATTTCGGCATTTAAAGAAGATTGGATACACTTTAAAGATCGATATAAGAATGTCGCATTATTTATTTTACCAAAACAAACAGATTGAATCAAGTTGAATCAGTTGTTGTTTTGTTTGGCCGACTAAACAAAGAATCATCTTTGAATTAACTTGTGACTGATGATGAAAAATGAATCAATAATACAAATTGAACAAGAATGCCTTTTACGGTCGCAACTAGGTCTTCGTACTTGTATTGTTTGTGTGATTTTATATACTTTCCTCAAGTTTAATGAACTGCGCGCCAAATTAATTTTCAGTTATAACACAATTCTAAATTGAACAAGATTAAGTAATATCACGTATTATGAAATATTAACCCCTTTCGCCTCTAAAAGAACTGTAAAGAAATTATTGCGAAAAATATCACCTCAGCCAGGGTTCGAACCTGGAACTTCCCGAATCTCCGGTACGGGTGTCTTAGCCAACTCGATGAATCAATAATATTCAACGCAAATGCACTTGGAAACTATCGGAACGTGCAGAATCCATGGCAAAGCCATTCACATCAGAGAAAGGTGATGCTTTTTGTTTGTTGGAAAAGGAAAAATTTATTTCTTTTTTAGTTATTTTCCCAGTTGGCCAAATGATTAATTCTAACAAATACTGTCACTGATTAGATAATTTAAAATAACACAAGAAGAAGCGTCCAATTCTGACCAATTGTAAGGAAGTTCTTTTTTATCACGACAACGTGAAACTATTTTACAAAACAGACCTTGCACAAACTGAAGGAACTGAAATGTGATATAATATCACACCCAACGTCTCTTAATATTGTATCATCGGATTATTACTTGTTTCAATTAATATAAAATGATTTAAAGTACTTTTTCATTTGCCACTTGATGTCGAGCGATCACGTAACCACACGTGACTAGTTAACCCACGGACTTAGGAATATTGGAAAGGAACATACTTTAGACAAGAGAGGGTGTTTTCTCAGACATGCAAGAGGAAACGTTCTCCGCCATATTGGTATAAAAAAACTTATACATAGATATGTGTCAGTGACATCCCGTTTGCGCTGTGTTAGTGTGACAGCTAGAAAATTAGGTTAGATACTCGAACTTATTCGTCAACATTAAATCACTCTTTAAAAATAAAAGTGGTAAAATGCATAGTATCGGGATGTTTCATGATAAATTCTTTAGACAAATATAAAAATAAATTTCAGAAAGTATTGGAACAAAATATAAAAATTAGTTTCTAAAGGTAAAAAATTATATTAATCTTATTAATACGTAATATTTTATTTTTATTAATCTTAAAAAGTATTTTCTTTGTTGATACTATTGATGTATGTGTCTGTTGATACTATATTTATTTGTAGTAAAAAAAATATTATTTTAAATTATTATTTTTTATTTTTTCAAAGTTTATTTTTTAGTTTGTTTTTCTATGTAAAATATTATTTAATAGATATATGTTTGTTATACTAGCTTATTACATTGCTAAATGTATAGTATTACATGTTATTAAATAATTAAAGAAAAATTTAATGTAAAAGATTAACAAAACTTTAAATTTTATTATTCTGTACTATTTATTTCACACATACACTGTACATGTTTTAATATGTACGATCTTTGAAACCAACGTGGCGCTCTCCTCCCTCCCCCCTTCGCCGCGAACGTGCCGCAACCCTGTAGGTTATGCACCGTTCCTCTATTTCCAAGTTCGTGAGTTAACCAAAAAAAGTTGAAATTTTCAAAGTTTAAAGGGATGCTAAAGTAGCGCAAATTACCGACATTTACAGTAACTAAAAATCTTTGAATTAGTTTAATAGAATCACAAAATCTTTTCTTAGAATTGAAATACGCGTAATAAGAACGTGTGCAATAATATATTTTACCAGAAAATTAAACAAACGGTAAAAAATTTACTCTAATAGTTGCCACTTGTTGAGTTTAACTTTAACTTAATGCAGAAGTTTATACATATAAAATAAAATTGTTGTGCATATCGGAAAATAAGAACAATACTGACCGTGTGAAATTATGACTGAACGCCTAACAAGAAAGATATTCCGATGTGGCTTTACCGCATATAGGAAAAGGTAGGGCAATCTATGATAGCGGGATAAGACTGATGATGAGTACTGGCTATCGCGCGATTTGAATGCAGGAATCCCAATCGAGCATACGCGTTAGATATGGTCATTGAAAGTTACCCACGTGCTAACAAAGTAGACAACTGTGTTATAGAAGAAACCTTATAAAAAGAATCCCCAAAAACCTACACCCAAGGACTTTGATTCTGTCCATGGGGAAATTTTCCCAACTGAGAAGTCACTATCTTTCTACATACTTACAGTTCATGATTAACGTAATGACCAATAAGCTCTAGGCGTTTCATTAATCATGAACTGTGAGTATGTAGAAAGTGGTGACTTCTTAGTTTGGAAAATTTCCTCATGGACAGAATAATTCTCAAAAAAGGTATGGCTAACAATAAGTATGAATAATTTCATATCCTCAAATGGTGTTGACCATCAAACAAAATTGAATAAGATCGATCAGATTTTTCATTAATATATATTTAAGAGTGTTGTACGTATTAGACAAATTTTAAATATTGATTGAATGTTTCAACTGCACAAAGTTTTCTTTAGCGATAATAATCAACAATATCGATTGTTGCTTGTGTTTACAAATTAATAAATTGTGCAAATAAGCTCACACTAAATTAACACAATCATAATGTTTTGGATCTGATTTAATAATAATTTGTTTACACAATTTTTGACAGGACGTGCGATTTCATACAAGTTACAAGAGTTTTAATTGTCGCATCTCTGATCCCCATGACTCGCATGCATGAAGTCGCACGTGTACGAACAATATGAAGCTCGTACGAAGATGCATATGTGTGGTGATACGCGGATTATTTGCATAACGTGCGCACATTATGACATAACTGTACAAACATTTTATTATTAAGGAGATTGTCCCCGCTTCAAACTCAATTGTATATAAAACAGAGAAATTAATACCCACCCTCGAAAAAATAAATTTTGTCTATAATTTTAGATACACAAGTAGCATATTTCTTTTCAAGATTGTTAAGTTGAGTCTTTAATATTATAAAACTTACTGAACAATTTTACTTTGTAAAACAATTACAAAAATTATCTTTTCTGATAAATAAAAAGTAGCATATTCAACTATGTATTTTTAGTTTTAAAATGCTTTCTTATTTATCACTGTAGATATGTAGAACTAAAGATATCGTGTATTTTATAAATAATATGATTTAATTAAAATTATATTTACATTAAATTATTAAATAATTTAATTTACATTAAAGTATACTTTGCTTCCGAAAAAATTATTATGTCTAACAAGGGAAACCCCAAAACTAGTACTCTCATACAGTATGTAACAAAGTTTAATAAATATTGTGAAAAATAATGTTGCATACTTCATCCGTCAGCAGTACGCATCACTAGAAGAATGCGACAAAATTCTACTTCTCGTAAATAAAAAACAAAATAAGAAACATAACATTACTAGATTTTTCACCTCTCTGAAGAAATAATTCCTTCAAGAAGCAAGTCGATTTTAAAGAAAAATTAAATAAACTGTATTTTGACAGCATGTAGGTGTGGACAAAAAGTTCGTGTACTGAGCTCATTAAAAATCTAATTTCATTTATTCCGAAATTGGAATGTAGTAATCCCCAAAGTAATTTCCTTCCAACTAAATGCACTTGGCCCAATGCTTTTTCTTTGTTAAAAACAGTAATGCATATCCTTTGAAGTTAAGTCCTTCAGGAGCTTCATCGTTTCACGTTTGATGCTCTCCACATTCATCCCGTTAATAATCATAGAGAACAAAAAAGTCATCGGGACTAAATCGGGAGAATAGAAAGGGTGGTTCATGGCAATCATATCGTTTTTGGTGAAAAACTCACATCCAATGCGCGCCAAGTGCGAGAGCGCAAGAATTCTTTTAAAATTGTTTGGACACTATCTTTACTAATTTCTAGTAGCAACTCATTCTAGTGGTAATGCGACGGTCTGACATCACCAAATCGCGAACACGTTGAATATTTTCATCCACACGTGATGTTGAAAAGCGATCTTTTCGCGCGTTGTCATCGACATTTTCCTGTTCTTCCCTAAATCGATCCATGCATTTATACACAGTTCTATGTTTCATAATAGACTCTCCATTATAGTTTTAAAAAAAATCGCTTTTTTCAAATCATTGGAAAAAAACTAAAAAAATTCCGGTTTTTTTGAAAAATTGCTTTGTTGCGAAAAATTGCTATGAAAATGACATGTTAGCTAATTTTACAATATTATTAAAGTAAGACACCTTGTATAAGTGTTGGAATTAATATTGAGCTAATTTTTATGTTTATATTTGGAATAATGTACATCACTTGAGGTTTAATAATTCTCATAATTATTAAACAAGTTTTTTAAGAACAACTGTTTTAAGAACACATGTAATCCTAGCAACTAATTTAAAGACTAATTTAAGTTAATATTTATATTAATCATTTGAAAAATTTTTTTAGAATATTAGCCATTATCAAAAAGTATATACGTTTCATTTTATTTAAAAAATAACATTAATTCTGTTTTTATATATGTTTCATGCTTTTTGTTTCCCTCGTATTCACATTATCATAAATAAAAAGAAAAACTTTAAAGATAGATAAACGTTCTAATATTAGTTTAACTTTATACAGACCGTTTTCTAATTATTTTTTATTAACACAGATTTTTAACTCTAGTTTGCCATATCCTGATCCGGTAAAATCTTGAAGTGTAATCTCGTTTTATAGTTTGCTTCTTTCTGTATATAATTGTTATAAATTTAATTATTTCAAATCATCCTCTCAACCTATTATCTTATGAGCATGATATTTAGACTATGTATTTTTTTAATTTTTACAATACAAGCTTTAAAATATTAATTAGAGTGAAAGTGACAAGACGAAAAATCGAGATGTCTTATGAATAGAAGTATGATAAACTACGGACTCAAACATAAGTGTGGCGCGCTAGAGTTAAGAAATCATATCATGAAACAAGTAACTTTGATGCTGATAAGGTACCATCATAGTATAACAATTTGTGAATTTTTCCAATGAATTTTTCTACCCCTGAGAAAAAAACTGAAAACGAAAAATTGAAAAGAACGGGTTTTTTCCAAAGATTTTAAAATTATACTCTCCATAAACAGTTTCTAACATTTCAAAAATTTTCTGACCGCTTTTACTGAATTTCACAAAAAGTTTGATGTAAGTTCTTTGTTCGATTCAAATTTCACTCCTTTCGATCGTGCAAAAAACTACGTTCACAAATACAAAAAAATACGTACAAACTTGATTGTAATTAATCTTGCACTAATGACTTATAGTAAGGCTTCCCTCTAGATATAAAAACCTACAATGTTGCAACATCGATAAAAAATATTCAGTGCATGAATTTTTTATCTACACCTCATATTTTACATAGTAAAATTTTTGATTTTGTTATATAAAAATTAATTCAAGGGCACATGATATTCTTAAAATTTATGTACTAAGAGTATTAATATAATGACATCTAAAATATTACCAAAGAAACGCCAAAACAATATATTATAATGTAATATTGTTGCACTATTACAATATTTCTAAAGGCGGATATTTTATTGCTTCTGTAATGTTGCAGTAATATTGCAGTAACATTTCGCAATGTTATTGTAATGTTGCAATCTTGCGTTGAAATATTTCTACAATGTTGTTGGAGTTTTTCTGTATAAAAAGTAATGTACAAGCTTTAGCATATGACGTAGAATTTACTTATTTACGTAAACTTACTTAAGCCGTAACTATTACGCCATGTTATGTACTTCTACTTTGGCTCATGACGTATAATATACTTAGTTTCGTTGACTTACTTATGACGTGAGTCCTTACGTTACTCAGATAGCAAGTTTCCCGCATGTTGCTATCAATTTGATAATAATGCGTTTCTAAGTTGTCATCTTTTTTAAGGAAAGCGGTTTCCGATTCTGGTTAAGATATTACCAGAGACGCATGCCGCGTATGCAACTGTATAACAAGTTACTGGAAATTTTATATTAATAAGTTCTATACGCTACTGCTCTTTAGTTGCCTGGGAAACAATTTCTTTCCTGTTGCCGTGTACGAAGGATTCAGCACCTTCATTATAATAACGTGATTGCAACCAAAGGAAAATTTGTAGTAGTAAATATTTCTCTTTGTATGCCAGGAATGCATTGCTGTCTGAGTATGTGTTATTATGATTTTAAAGAACTTTACTGTTGTTAGCCTCAAACCGGAAAGGAGGTTTGGCTAGGAATGACAAACATGATAACCCAGATAACAAAATGTTAGCAGTATGTCGACAGTATGCCAGCAAATTCAATCATGAGTATAGAGCAGATTCCTATCCACTGTGTTGTCTTTAAGCTTAGTTTTTGCCGTTACGATAGGCTAGCATAATATAACAACTGAATCATAGCAGGATTGAAGCATATCTTGCCATTATGATATAACGGCAAAAACACGGCAAAAATCGAGCACGATGTGTCGTCATGACGTAACACCAATATATAAAAAAAATCTTTTTTGGTTTTTTAACAGATATTTTTATTTTTATAGTTTAATTTGCATTCATTGTTTCGCATATATTCTATTTCACTATTTACAATTACGCATTATTTTATATTTTTAAAAAACGCATTAGCGGGATTCAAACCTACGATTTTGGAACGGTAACCTAGTACGCTAACACCTGAGCTAATCGCACACTGTGTTCAAAAAATAAGGTGAATTTTTAATTTAAACTTCCCGCGCTAATCGATTTGTGCAAACTGTTTTATTTTTATGTTAGTACTACTGTTAGTGACATCTGTGCCAAATTTCATGTGAATGTCATCATTAGTCATATAGTTACGCTTGTGTTTTTTAAACGACTAAAAGTGATTTTGGCGATTTTTACAATGTCTGAGCAAAGAAGTGCCATTAAATTTTGTTTGCGGAATGAAATTTCGGCTGCGAAAACGTGCAGAATGTTGCAGAGGGCCTTCAGTGAATCGACTACGTCGCAGAAAAATGTTTATAAGTGGTACAAAGACTTCAAAGAAGGCAGAGAACGTGCTGTTGACTTGGAACGCTCCGGATGATCATCAACGTCAACTGATGAGCAACACGTAAAGAAAATCAAGGAATTGATGCTCGAAAATCGTCGATTGACAATTAAAGACCTTGTCGATATGGTTGGCATTTCAATTGGATCAGTTCAAACAATTTTGAAGGATCATTTGGGCCTTAGAAAAGTCAAATCTCGTTTGCCAAAAACGGCATTGATTCTTCGTGAGTTTTTCGCCAAAAATTCCACTCATATCGTTCCGCAACCGCCTTATTCACCTGACTTAGCTCCGTGTGACTTTTGGCTATTTCCCAAACTCAAAAGACCGCTCCGGGGACACCGCTTTGAATCTATTGAAAAGATTCAACGTGAATCGCTGCGCGCTTTGAAGGCTATACCGGGAAACGACTTTTTGGCATGCTTCGAGGAATAGAAAAAACGTTGGCATAAGTGCATTGTATCGGAGGAGGAATACTTCGAAGGAGATGAAATTGATTTGGATGTAAATAAAGATTTTTTATTTTATAACAAAATTCACCTTACTTTTTGAACACAGTATATATAAATCTTACACTGAAAAAAATGTTAATAGAATCAACAAATATCGTTCATTAATTTGAATTTCATTGATACAATTATACAATATAATTTAGAAAATGTTTTATTAACAAAATTTATTTTAGAATAGAAAAATATTCAACCGATAATGTAATAACACAGATTAAACAAGAATGCCTTCATCATATTACGTAACGTTTATACTTATTTTCTCAATGAGGTTAAATTTTAATTGAAAAATTTTCATAAAAAATTATTAATATGTATGTCACTTCTTAATTGTTGAATTTTTGGTTCATTTTTATTAATTACATCTGACGACAGATTGTGTTCAATATTTGTTGCGATTTTGCCATCAAATAACTGATTAATAAAATCACGTTTTATGCCCGTTGCGTTTTCGCTGTTATGTCATGACGATACACTGTACTCGATTTCTGCTGCGATTTTGCCATCAAGAGCTGATGAAGCAGACCGTGTTCTATATCTACCGCGTTTCTGCCGTCATGTTATGACGACACGGTGTTCGATTTCTGTTTTCTTTATGTCAATAAGTTTTGTTGCATTTTTTGCTACATATTCTTTTAACATGTCATGACGCAATGCTTACTCGGATTTTGCTGTTTTTCTGTTAATATTAGTTAATAACAGCAAATCATGCTTGGTTTCTGCCTGACTTTTGCCAACATAATGTGAATCATAAATTAGCAACTCGTGCTCCCGTCCGATTTGGCTATTAAGGAATACACCTCAACAACTAACTGTAAAATCAAAATTGAATTGATCAGGCGGTGGTTAATCTGATCAACTCCAAATGAATAGAAATGGGTCTCCAGTAACCTAGAGACTCTACTAAATATTCTCAAAACTCTGTTTTCGGAACCCTGTATGTTATGTTTCACAGGACCAGTCTAGACTTTACTGTCTATATCATAAAGAAGAAAACCTCTGTAAAAAATTACTCCAATCCGATACTTGAAACACGTGTCTATAGATTGAATGGTTGATGGAATATCAGCGCCAACCTCAATAAATTTGGCAAATATCATTGTATCTAACTTTAACTTAATAAACTCCAAATAAAAGTGTAGATACGCGTAGAGAAAAGGCA
This sequence comes from Solenopsis invicta, assembly GCF_016802725.1. Lineage (NCBI taxonomy): Eukaryota > Metazoa > Arthropoda > Insecta > Hymenoptera > Formicidae > Solenopsis > Solenopsis invicta. The sequence goes on along the minus strand of NC_052664.1, from coordinate 2,361,829 downwards.
AATTCCTTCTATGATCAATTGGAAAGTCTATCAACCATAAACAAAGTCGGAGCATTTATTGATTTGGAAGACAACAAACTAAAATGGAATAAATAAACAAAAATAAAAACCTAAAAATAATTGAAATCACATGGTAAGACACTTAAAATAAACTAAAATGAACAATTACTGACTAAGGACAATTTCTAATCCCAGATAGCAAAACGTGATAACTCAATCTAAAGCAAATCATCGCGCAGATTAAATTGCTTGTTAATCGCTATTACGTTGCCTTTTATTTAATGCGACAAAAATGTTTTAGTCAATTTAGTATCAATATGCTGAGTTTTATTGTCGAGCAAATGTAGAAAAATTATTGAAGTTAATCTGTGTTATTATATTGTGGTAAGTTGTGCTTAGAACTTGCCATTACTATATTTTAAAAATTGTTTATAGCAATCTGCGAGCAACATGACAGCAACATGTGAGCAACAATTCCCATTTATAACTTGTAATAAGTATAATGCTGATAAGTTGTTGGAAACTTGCTGGTATTATATTTTAAAAACTATTGCTGGCAAGAACGTAATGGTAAGAGGATACCCCCTTCTGTTGCTTTGCTGACAACTAATATGAATATTTGTGACAAGTTGTCGACAACTTGCAATTATTTGGCTATCTGGGAATCTAACGCAAATAAATTTGCTGAACTTAAAATAAAGATGACGCAGCTCTAACAAAAGAAAAATTTACGAAACCATCTTCTATCTTTGTCTATGTGATTAATAATATGCAACCACTTATACAATTTTTTAACGAAATAGCTAAAAAAATACGAGGTTAAAATTCTACAGGGCAAACAAGTCAAAAATTACATATAACCTAATATCAATCAAGTACACTCAATTAAAGAACTAAAATCTAAAAATCATTAAAGAACTAAAAACACTGAGTTTTACACGTACAAACCAAAACATAATCAAAACTTTAAAGTTGTAAAATATGCATGCTTCAATAAATGACAATAACCTGAAAGCAGTTATTAAAAAACTGAGTCACTCGGTACAAACATATGGAATGTAAAACATAAAGTAATTGAAAAACCACTACCTATTTTTCTTTATTGAAATTAAACCTAAAGAAATAAATAAGAAGATTTATCATGTTAAGACATTGCGTCAATATTGCATTAAATTTGAATTATCTCGGCTAAAGGGCGAAATCCCTCAGTGTGCCAAATGTGTATCAGTGCGCACTAGTGCATCTAACCGAATTCATTAACAATATGACATGCCCAGTTTTTTAATGTTTTATCTAAACGTTTAATTATTAAATATGTAATTGTCAAGGAAAAAATAGGATATGAATGTAGGTTTACGCATTTTATAAATATTTTCATACAATTGCTTGTTTAATTGTATTATATATAGACATATAAACATTTTATATATAAACATATAAACATTATATATAAACATACAATTGCATATTTAATTATATATTGAGTAAGTGCAAAAATTTGTGCCCAATTATTTTTAGCAAAACTAAAGCAATAATTTGGTAAGTTAAATTTTTTAGTAAATATATAGAAAAGGACTCCGATAACCTTGACCTCAACATAGATTGTCATGGTCATGATCCTGAATAATCTCCAGGAAGTTTTAGCCATTCGTTGTTTATTAAAAAATTATCAAAAATAAAGTTGACAATATAAACATGTATTTCTTAGCAAAAATAAGATTCAGCTGGAGGGTTTCTATCCTCCATACGATTTATCACATTGATATTGATCACATTTCCAGTTTGAAATGGCAATCTAGTAAAATGAAACGTGGTCAATTATGACGAAAATTCAGGTTGGGTTAGGTTAGGTTATATTTTTTGGAATTTGCCCTCCCGTATAAAGAGATCTCCACATCCGCAATACAAATATACAAATAATGTATTATTTATGCTAAGTAAAGTTCAAAATGTATACTTAATTTTTATTCTTTTTGTGATAACTTTTTAACGAATAACAAGCGACAGCTAAAATCTCCAGAAGGTCACTCTTGGTCATGATCTTGACAACATATGTTAAAGTCAAGATCTTCGGAGAAGGGTCCCTTATTCGATAATTACTCAATTTTTTAATCAATGATGTAATCATCATCATTTTCTACAATATTTCCCTAATGTTCTGGTAGCATACGTATATCTCAATTATAAATTTTAGTTTTGTGTTAAAGATGGAAGCAATATAACTTTCGACGGTTTTTAAGAATGCAAATTTTTTCCCATTCAAACCGTTTTGTCGCAACAAGTGATAATCCGACGATAGAATATTAGGAAACTATAGTATAGTAGATGTGTAGATATCCCATGTCAATTCCTTTACGTAAGGAATGGTTTGCAGTATATCGCGTTATCGTGATGAAAAACGACGATCTTACGATTGACGAGAATTGGATACTTTTTTTAGATCTACAAATTGTCAAATTATTGACCGTACTTATTAGAATTAATCATTTTACTAAAATCTCTCTCTCTCTCTCTTTCTCCCTCTCTTTCTCTCTCTTTCTAGTCGACGTTTCATGACTAAAGAATATAGTCTCCATTTGATGTAATAATTTTAGAGCAAACAAACTACCTTCATCGATTTCTAGTAGCAGTCTCACCGTGGTATAGAATTTTGATATTCTATTTTCTACTATTCTCCACATTCTATTTTCAAATTCGATTTTCTACTGTTGGATCTGTCCATCTGTTTGGAGATCGGCTTCATGCCATTCTGCCCTTGACGCTGACAACCAGTTTTTCGAGACTATTATCTCCTTACCTGACTATTTGCAGAAATAAGATAGTTTGCATCGCAAGTATACAGTGAATAGTCGTTCCCTTATCCCAAGTTCTTCGATGATGAACACATTTAGTGCTTCCACAGTATTCGCCTCCAACATCACATCTCAAATGCTTCGATCCTCTGCCTTTGTCTTGTTCCGATGATCCAGATTTCTACTCTGTACAAAAATATGGAGAATATTAAGACTTGGACAAAACGGACTTTTTTTGTGATCCCACGGTTTTCTCATATGTTGATGAACCTGGACATTATGTTTTTGGCCTTAGCAATTCTACGCTTTATTTTAGAAATGTATTTTCCATCCTTACATATGCAATCATAAATAAGTGAAATTATCCACGATGCCTATCTGCCTTGGATTATATCAATGTTCTCAAGTTTGTCAGTTTGATCTTTTACCATGAGCTTTATTTTGCTCTTGTTGATGTTAAGCCCAACTTTCTCGCTTTCTACCATCTATGTATCAGTTCCTTTATGTCGATATTGCCTACCATCTATGTATCAGTTCCTTTATTTACGATATTGCAAGTAACATAAGGTCGTCAGCAAATCATAAATTAGCTATTTTTTTCCACTCACAACAAATCTTCCTTTCCAGTCATCAAAAGTCCTGCAAAAGTGTTTTCCGTAAATGTTAAAGATAGGCAACAGTTCAAAATATATTATTCCTATGCAATCCTACCGAACAGAAAGCATTACCTCAGGATGCAAATTGGCTTCAACCATGAATTCTGTATGCTCAGTCTACTAGTTCCAAGTGCGTTTGTGTTGAATATTATTATAGGATCTCTTTTTCGCCGTCGGCTATAAACTGATCCCAAAACAACTCCTTATTTAGTCAGCCAAATCAAGACACAGTTCAATTCAATTTGTTTGCTTCAGTTAGTGCGACATCCATATATCGAGCTTCAAAGTGTAATTTTTTTTAAATGCGAAATACGGTAGATCTATCAATGTTGAGTCTCATTAATCTATTCTATTAAAATTCATTAATTATTTTGCTTTAAATCATACACAATGTTATTATCTATACCAGAGCATAGCTTGTCGTTAAAGTGGAAACAATCAAGTCTAAATTTCGGAAACCATTAATAGTTCGAATTGCTGCTGTACACGATCTTGACATCTTAAATTATTTTTTACGGTTGCAATTGTTACATTCTTCCAAAACTCATAAAACATAACATGTCGTAAATGAAACTTTTCTTCGCTCATTAAAAAAAATTTGTTTACGTAAATTCTATCAAAACGCATCTTTTGCCCAAATGAATATGTCATTTTTCCATAGATGCGCAATACACACGCATAACAATCAATAACGTTACGTACAGTTCTCCTAATGACATCTATTGGAATCGGACACGAACTTTTGCATTCACCTAATCTAATGATCGATATTAATTTAACGTGGCTTAAGATTAACCTGCAACATAACATTTGATCGCAACAATTAATAATCAAATCGTAAATATATAGGGTGTTCCATTTTAAAAAACGAACCTTGATAACTCTTCGATGAAGCATTTTTAGCAAAAATGTTTCAAATAAAAGTTGCATGGTTCTGAGGTAAACATAAAGCTCAAAGTACACCTAGCGATTGACGATTGCGATTGACAATTGGCGATTACTTTTCAACCAATCAGAGCAAAGCAGCCGCCAACTGCGTTACTCTGATTGGTTTAAAAAGTAATTGCCAATCGTCAATCGCAATCGTCAATCGCTAGTGTGATTTGGGCTTAAAACGGTGTTATTAATTTGACCTTGAATAGTTGCTTGAAGATCATGTAAAGATCACCTTTAGATTTTTAAATAAAACTGCCTACTTTTTATTACATACTCTTGTAGCTTATTTCAAGATCTTTTTAAAACACTATAAATAAATGTTTTTTTGTTAAGTATTTTTTGAGTTACAAGACTTGAAAGTTACAGTACCGTGGACATTAACATCACTCAAAGTGTACCACGTGGAGGTTGCCTAGCTCGATTTATAACTCTTTTGTGTACGAAAAAAGATCGAAAGGCGATCCAACCAGTCAAGGTAAAATCAGTCGGTGATCCAGCCGGTGGTACTGTAACTTTTAAGTCTTGTAACTCAAAAAATACTTAACGAAAAAACATTCATTTATAGTGTTTTGGAAAGGTCTCGAGATAAGAATATGCAATAAAAAAGGAGCAGTTCCATTTAAAAAATTAAGGGTGATTTTTACGTAACCTTTAAGCAACTATTCAAGGTCAAATTAATGACACTATCTTATGCGCCCCTCGAAACCATACAACTTTTGTTTGAAATTTTTGCTGAAAATGCTTCATTGAAGAGCTATCGAGGTCCGTTTTTTTAAAAATGGGACACCCTGTATAAGGTTCACTTTGTACGCTTACAAAAGCTGTTGTCTTGTGTTATAGACTATGTACAGGATAGATCATAAACAGTAGATCTGGAAACAGTCAAACATTTCAGAAAGTAAACAATTTTGAGGAAAATATTTTAGATAAAAATTATAGGGCATAAATAATCTATTTAGTGATGTTAGCAATTGGACTATGAGTAGCGTTGCCAAGATCAGGTTAAATTAATGGGTTAAATTAAGTGTTAAATTAATTTTTTTATACAGAATTTCCTATTTTTTATTGCACATTGTTGTAGCTTATCTTAAAAGTTTTTCAAAACACTATAATAAAGTTTCTTGTCATTAAATATTTTCCGTGTTACAAGGATTGAAAATTAAAATATTGCTGGTATTAGTACTAGATGCATCACGTGGAGGTTACTTGGACTTACATGTTATGCGCATGTGTACGTGTGTAAATATTCGCGCGTGTCAAAAATGAAGACTGTCTTTATACAGTTTTATTAATATCATAGAAACTGCCAATAATGTTTTCCAATAATTTAAAGCTAATAGTGCCTCTTCAGTGGTAATTCAATGTTGCAAGTAATTCATATTTTGAGGTTTAGTTTTGTAAACTTGGTTTTTTAAATAACAAAAACATCTAAAGGATCCATGTTAAATGATCAAGGTAGACACTCGATTATTTCTCTTCTTCTTATTCATCTTTCAGGAAAAGTGTATTTAAAAAATTTCGTATTTTTAATCTGAAATGCGGAGAAGCACCATCCTGCTAAAATTAAACTGTGTATTAAAATTTAGATAAATATCATCTCAGAACACGTGGTAAGATACTATTTAACTATTAAAATTTCATTAATAAAAAATATCAGTAGCCCTATTATATAAATTCCAATTATTTCCACTCATATATTGGGTTCTTGATTCTCTCATCCAATGAGGATCACTTTAATATCGTTGTGCCTGTTTAATATATTATATAACACAAACGTGACTTTGTTTGAGAAAACAATTTTGTTTATAAATTTGGAATCATCAAAATTTTTTGCGTTATAATGTCACAAAATTCTATTTGATGTTCAAAATATCTTCAACTAATTTCTGAGCAAAATTTATTTTGAATAGATGACATTTTACATTTTTAAAAACACGACAAATAGATGTGCTGTTAATGTTATGTGTCTGGGCAGTTGTTCGAGTAGAGATATGAAGTCTTCTATGAATGCTTATTATATCTCTATCGAAAAAACTCAATTTGTAACGGTCGTAAGCCTATCCAATCCTTGCTTTAACGCTGTTTGTATCTTGAAAATGCTTACACAATATCATTATAGTGCAGAGATCTCTTATCGACCGGACCAAAACTCAATATTAAATCAATCTTGAGCATCTCTAACAGACGATTTGCAGTTTCCGTATCTACGTATCACCAACTTAACTGTTCGTTTTCTTTCGGTAAGCGCTATTTTAAATCAATTAATTGTAACCAGTTATAATCAACGATTTGCAATAAGGATTTTAAAATATTGCTGCAACAAATTTCGATAAACAAGTGTTGTCTGACAAGGTGTATAATTAGTTTTAAAATATTTAGACAAATTATTTAGACCTGTATTGACTAACAAAGAGATGCCGCAAACTGCAAAACACGGAATTAGATGAGCTTTAATTTATTCGAAAGGAGGGGTCAAAGGTATAAAAAGCGTCAGAGCATGGGCCTTCGTTTCAGAGAAATTTGCATGTAAAGTTTGACATTCGCCACGCGGTACGTTAAGTACTATTGCGCGGTAGGTTAAAGCATGAAGTGCGGTGGCGGAGGAGACTAATAGCGTTTTTCACTGGGAGAACTGGTGCGCACTGAGTGCTCACTCGCCACGGGCAACGTGTTTCACTGAATGTTTCTGTGTGCACGAAATCAGTGCGCGCTGTTTTACTGGAAAGCCTAGTGCCGAATTTTTGCCCTTTCGTGCAAGATTTCGGCATGAGCTCCCAGAGACAATGCTAGTTCAGTGCAACATGGCTGTGCGGGACGCACGATTAGCAATTGCATTGCTAGATTTGCTTTCTTCATCATTGTCTAGCAATGATGATGAAGAAGAATTATTAGAAAATCTGCGGAAAATTCCAAAAATCGAAAATTTTGTTTAGGTGGTGCATAACCTAACGGATAAAGACCTAAGTACATTTTCATTTGTTACGTCCAGGCTTGAAGAAAGGTAGTCATGGGAGAGAACTTGGATAAGCCAGGGAAGGACGAAACAACACCTTATCTCGTAGCCAAACTAGAAGGATGTATGGCACAAGGGCAAACGCACTGATATGAGGTCTCAAATATGGGTCAACGTGTCACGACATGTTTTAACTCCAATTTGAGAGCCGTGCGATTGTTAGTCCTAATTTGAGTCAGAGAATCAAATCTCTTTAACTCGGGATCGGACCTAGGGTGATCTTTTGCTAGGATGGTTTGCGATGAGATGGATTAATTTGAGGAAATTATAGTTAAAGAAAATTCATTATTTATTATAGTTCGGTTAAGTTACAATAAAGATTAATTTTGACTTAAAAATATAAGATTGATATATAAGTTTACATCGTAAAAGTATATACAAATGGTTATAATCTATGATGACATTAGTTTGATTATTTTAACTCGATAATTTCTCCCAAAATCTTTATTCTAGAGGCAGAATCTGAGAGGAAAAAAAGGAGTAATAATTTCTTCCAAAAATTTCACACTAGAGGCAGAATTTGAGGGGGAAGGAGGAGTAATAATTTCCTCCAAAAATTCCACACTAGAGGCAGAATTTGAGAGGGAAGGAGGGTGTATAAGTAAGTGAGGTGCTTAGAAGTCGAACATTTTATAGAGCTTGGAAAGGCATAGAATTGATTAAGAGGGCAAGATACAGATTTGATCAATGGAACTTTCGCAATATCTTGTTTTGTTCATTAATTTGTAATTTTGACATTTCTAATCCAATGTTTAGGCTCAATGTTCTCTTATCAGTTCTCGGATTTAGATAAAAATTCGGTTTTTCCCTGTGTTTTTTTTCTTAGGTTTTTGTCATAAATTATTGCTTCAGATCAAATATTATTTCCAATTTTGTGTTGATATGCGAGTCATCGTTCTTAGAACAATGTCTCATGCTGTCGATTTTTCCCATGATAAAACGCAGAATGTTTGTTGGCGAAAAGGGAAATTGTGGAGTCCCTTGGACGTAACACATTGTTTCTGCAGATTATATTGTATTACACGTGAAGCAATATATATTTTATAAATGTAGTATCAATATTACAAATAATTATATTATTAATAATTGTATTATTAATTATATTATTATTATTAATCTGATGGAATCTGTGGTATTTACCAATTAATTTTATTTTAAATTAAATTATTACAGTTTAAAAGTCATTTCCGCGTTGCAAGAACAACAGCCTACAAAATAATAGAGTTGTATAAATATTCCGGATTCTATTTGTCTGATTCTATGCTCTTTAATTTTTTGTATAAAGTTAATTCAACTGGATCAATTAATAGATTAAATATTTCGTCATTGTCTTTAAAGTCAATAGTCAGAGCCATAATAAATTTATAAAACCAACAAAATATCACAAGAAATCGCATTAAATAATGTGCTTGTTTAACTGGTATTGCAAGAAACTCGCACTTTCGATGCATTTGGGCAGTGCCGCCTGCATTCGATGAGTTTCCAGTGCGCACTCAGTGCTGCCCGGTGAAAAACGCTATTCAATAATAGCTACAATTATAAATAACTTTTATTATTCTCTGTAAGATATTAATTGTTTTATATATATATATATATATATATATATATATATATAATTCGGTACATGAAACAAAATGTAATAATCAGAAAGTTTGCATATTTATTCAAGTTTATTTACTTATTTTTATTCATTATACAATTCTAACATTGCTGTACATTGTCCTGATATTATTGTTGGCGGAGAAAGAACAGAATTGAATACGCAATATGATGCAATCAGAATTCAATCGTTAACACACCATTTATTATCTGCGCAGAAATATAAAAATATGCTACAATTTACTTGGTACGCGTCAAAGTTAGCACATGAACGCAAAATTTTGAGTAATGTGAATCAATTATGTTTTCCTGTAAACATACATAATATTAAATCTTCTTATAAAACATATTATTCTTTTATATAATGTTCATAGTGTACAGTCAATTTGTGTTTCCAACGCTTTTACGTAAATTTTCACCTACAATATTGTACAGCAATGTTAGAATTGTATAATGAATAAAAATAAATGAACTTGAATAAATATGCAAACTTTCTGATTATTACATTTTGATACATATAACAAATAATATATAACAATTAATATCTTGCTAAAAATAATAAAAATTATTTACAATTGATAAATGTAGCTATTAAAAAAAAATTAACACTCCGATGTTTCGAACATCTCTCTTCACGCGACTGCCAAGGTCAAAATAAACCGTGCGCCTTAGGCCCGGTTTTTCATTATCCGATTAACTTATAGTTAAACTTAACCTGATGTTTTATCCAATGAGCTTTATCCATGATGATGCCATAGGTGAAGCTCATTGGTTAAAACATCAGGTTAAGTTTAACCATAAGTTAATCAGATAATGAAAAACCAGGCCTTAGTCTCCTCAGCCACTGCGCTTCACGCTTTAACCTACTGCACAATAGTACTTACCGTACTGCGCAGCGAATGTCAAACTTTACATGCAAATTTTTCTGAAACGAAGGCCCATGCACGCAAACGCTCTGACATTTTTTATACCCTCGACCCTCTCTTTCGAATAAATTAAAGCTCATCTAATTCCGTGTTTCGCAGTTCACGGCATCTCCTTGTAAGTTAAATTTTATACTTACACTTATTGTTGTTTCGTGCATTGCCAGCAGCTGGTGAAAATATAGCATAAAACAAGCGTGATCGGAACATAGGGAGTACATGGAAAGAATAATCGAATTTTTTAAGAAACGTAAATCAGAACGTAAGAAAGCATAAAACGCTTGTATGATATTTCAAGAAGTTTCATATGTTCGCCAAAATCGAACCGTGATCAACGCGAAAGCTTCTTTTCGCACTGTTTATGCTTATCTTTGCATTATTAACCATAACTTTCTTTGATGTTAACACACCCATGCATATGCGTATACACACTCATTGACACATCCACTCATACACGCACACGCACACGCATACACAAAGTGTATATTCGACCTTTACACGGTGCACCTTCATGTCAGCAGTACTATAACTTTCAAGCCTTATAATTCAAAATAGACTTAAAGAAAAAATATTTTATTGCAATATTTTGTAAAACTCTTGAAATAAGCTTCAAGAATGTGCAATTAGAAGGAATTTTATTTAAAAAAATCAATTTGACTTTGACCTGGTCTTTGCAACACTAACCCATATAGCACTTTTTTTTCTAATGAATATAATTTTATAAAACTTGTTATCCAGAGATTTTGGAATAACTAAGTATGAATCCGGTGAAAAAAAATAAAATTCAAAATAGTTTATCCAATGGTGGAGAGAAGTTTCAAAATCAACTGAGTTTGCTTGAAACATTGAAAAGTATGTTTGACATATTGATCCGCCATATTACATCTGGCATTTCAAATTTTATATTTTTGACATGAAATTCGTAATTAGAAATTTCGAAAATATTTGAATAACAAGTTTTAAGGAAATCTGATTGATTTTGATTTGTTGTCCGCTATATTGTATCCGTCATTTTGAATTTTGAATTTTGAATATTAGATTCGTAATTAACGACCTCAAAAATCCTTAGTTAGTAGTTTTGAAATTTAGATTATTATGCAGAATTTTATGCAAACAAATTTTATCTCTAAAAACAATTTTTCAATAAATATTTATTAACAACAAATTATTCATTCAAAATAATTCTAAAACTTAATTTATTAATAAAAGGAAATTTAGCAATCTAGCAATACCAAACATGCTAAAGGAATACATCATTTTATAATTTATACATTTTTTAAAAACATTTTTCTTAAAAATGTATACTTTCCGAAATATTCAACTCCAAACTTTTAGTTTAACTTATATACGGTGTTTTATTTTAAATGTCGCACACGTACATCTCAAAAATTGAGGAAAATGCAAAAAAAAAGTATTTCGAATAAAAGTTTTATGGTCTGAAGAAAAATAATAATAATACAAATAATAATAAAATCAATTTTTAAAACGATTTTTTATAGTCACGTTAAAATTATTATTTTAAAAAATAAAATTATATGTCTTTTACATAATAATCCTTTTAGTTATTCTGTACATTAAAAATATTTATGTTGTAATAAAAGACTCTGTTTGTCCACTTTATATAAAACCAACTTTATTTAAACTGACAATTGAAATTTGTGAAAGTCGCATTTCTTTGGTGCAATACTGTAAAGAAAACACATAGTTACACATAATTTTCATTACTTTTTAAAAGAAATTGCGTAATTTGCAATGTGCAATTATACACTTTTTTTTAAAAAGCAATCATGTTTCTTTGCATCAATTAATTAATGTTATTATTCTGTGCATAAAAGTATGAAAAGTATTAAGATATATATGATTAATAGTTTACGAAATATTTTATATTTTATGTAAATATGAAACAAAATAATTTTAATACATTAAAAAATGTTATTGTTTTTTAATAACTTTAATACATTGAAAAATGTATTAAAGTTATTAAAAAAGCCATAGTTTAGAAGATACCTTTTTCTGATATATTTTGTTTCATATTTACATAAAATATAAAATATTTCGTAAACTATTAATCATACACTACTCAAAAGAAAATAGGGAACACTTTCCAGACACCAAAAATTAGGCTATTTTCAAATGACTGTAACACGGTGAAAAATTATCGTAGATAAAAAATAAAAAAAGCATTTTGAAGCTTGAAGATCCAACTTTAACGCTCTATCAGCAGATTTTCAAAATTCTTTTAACTTCCTTGTCTTATGCAGTAAAAAAGCACACCCTGTTTTGTTCCTTAAAATTTCGTATTTTTGACACTTTGCAGCTCGACCAACAAATTTTTTTCGAACAATTCAAGTAAAGCTTCATAAACTACAACATTTTGCCTACAAAATGCTTTTTTTAAAATTTCTCTACGATTTTTTTTGACCGAGTTACGCTACTTTGAAGCTAAACCTGCATTTTTTACAAATGATATCCGTACTCCGTGAAAAATCATCGTAGACAAAAAATCAAAAAACCATTTTAAAGCTCGAAGTTCCAGCTTTAACATGCTGTTAATGGTTTTCAAAAATTTTCTCAATTTCTTAGTACTATGCCCCAAAAAAGATACACTGTTTTTTCCTTAAAATAACGTATTTTTAACAGCCTGTAGCTCAATAAAAAAATTTTTCTCGACAAATCCAATGCAAGTGCCATAAAGTATGACATTTTCTCTACAAAATGCTTTTTTTAAAGTTTTCTCTACGATTTTTTTGACCGAGTTACAAGACTTTGAAGATATACATTTTTTACAGTACATTTTTCCGAAAAATGACGTCTACCGCCGACATTAGCATTACCCAATGTGCACCACGTGGAGGTTGTCGGTCGGATTTTTGCACATCGTGTGTGTGTGTGTGAGTGTGTGTGTGTGTGTGTGTGTGTGTGTGTGTGTGTGTGTGTGTGTGTGTGTATGTATCACAGCAGAGATAAGGACCCCGCAGTTCGTCACTTCTGCAGTATTTAATGACTCCAAACCCTCTCTGCTGTGTGTGTATGCGCTCGCGCGCATGAGAGTTCAATAGTGTGTATTTCCTCCTCTCTGATCAATTACTGCTTGCAAGCGTTCTCGCATATTTATACATCTTGCAATACGATCTTGCGGAATGTTGTGCCAAATTTCCGTTAAAATTTCTCCCAATTCTTCTAAATTTCGCGGCTGTTCCTCGCGACGCCTTAATCGTCGTTCCATTTCATCCCAAATGTGCTCGATTGGATTTAAGTCCGGGCTATTGGCGGGATGATTTAACAGTCTAATTGCGTGTCGTTGAAAAAAACGTCGCGTTATATTCGCCGTATGAGGTCGAGCGTTGTCCTGCATAAAAATAAAGTTCCGACAGGTTCGATTTAATAGCAAAACGTGTGGTCGTAGAATATCGTTGATATAACGAACACCCGTCATTGCCGGAGGTGGCAGGATCACTAGATCACTTCGTCTTGTAAGTGATATACACCCCCACACCATCACGGAACCGCCGTTGTAGGATCGTATTGGCATAACGCAACGTCGATCATAGCGTTCATTTCGTCGACGCCAAGTACGTATACGAGCATCATTGCCATAAAGGCAAAAACGTGATTCGTCGGAGAAATATACATTTCTCCATTCCCTAGCGGTCCAATTTATGTGATCGCGCGCAAATTGATAATGTACTTGGCGATGTACGAGTGTGAGTCTTGGTACTTGTGCACGAACACGAGAACGAAGACCGGCTTCTCTCAAACGGTTGCGAATTGTTTGTTCGCACACATGGCGCAAATGAATGTCATTACGAATGTTTCTTGCGGTAATTATTCGTCTTTCTAATGCATAAAGAACAATGGCTCGATCTTGTCTATTTGTCGTTAATCGAGAACGACCACTACCTTCACGTCTCGTGTAATTTCCCGTGTCTTGATATCGTAACCAAGCTCTACTCACTACGGACACAGATGCACCAATATCTTGTGCCACATAACGCATACTAAAACCTTGTTGCAAAAGCGCAATTATGCGTGCAACTTCTACGGCCGATAAATGTCTACGCGGCATTTTGAAAATTCCGTGTCGCTTATCACACTGCGAGAATCGCCGGCGTACTAAACAAAATTTTATTGTATTGAGCATGCAATGTTTACATATGGTCATCTTTGTCTAAAAAGAGATTTTTTTAGACTAAGACGACTATATGTTTACAGTTCACAGGATTGGAGAAATGTATATTTCTCCGACGAATCATGTTTTTGCCTTTATGGCAATGATGCTCGTATACGTACTTGGCATCGACGAAATGAACGCTATGATCAACGTTGCGTTATGCCAATACGATCCTACAACGGCGGTTCCGTGATGGTGTGGGGGTGTATATCACTTACAAGACGAAGTGATCTAGTGATCCTGCCACCTCCGGCAATGACGTGTGTTCGTTATATCAACGATATTCTACGACCACACGTTTTGCTATTAAATCGAACCTGTCGGAACTTTACTTTTATGCAGGACAACGCTCGACCTCATACGGCGAATATAACGCGACGTTTTTTTCAACGACACGCAATTAGACTGTTAAATCATCCCGCCAATAGCCCGGACTTAAATCCAATCGAGCACATTTGGGATGACGATTAAGGCGTCGCGAGGAACAGCCGCGAAATTTAGAAGAATTGGGAGAAATTTTAACGGAAATTTGGCACAACATTCCGCAAGATCGTATTGCAAGATGTATAAATATGCGAGAACGCTTGCAAGCAGTAATTGATCAGAGAGGAGGAAATACACACTATTGAACTCTCATGCGCGCGAGCGCATACACACACAGCAGAGAGGGTTTGGAGTCATTAAATACTGCAGAAGTGACGAACTGCGGGGTCCTTATCTCTGCTGTGATACATACACACACACACACACACACACACACACACACACACACACACACACACACACACTCACACACACACACACGATGTGCAAAAATCCGACCGACAACCTCCACGTGGTGCACATTGGGTAATGCTAATGTCGGCGGTAGACGTCATTTTTCGGAAAAATGTACTGTAAAAAATGTATATCTTCAAAGTCTTGTAACTCGGTCAAAAAAAATCGTAGAGAAAACTTTAAAAAAAGCATTTTGTAGAGAAAATGTCATACTTTATGGCACTTGCATTGGATTTGTCGAGAAAAATTTTTTTATTGAGCTACAGGCTGTTAAAAATACGTTATTTTAAGGAAAAAACAGTGTATCTTTTTTGGGGCATAGTACTAAGAAATTGAGAAAATTTTTGAAAACCATTAACAGCATGTTAAAGCTGGAACTTCGAGCTTTAAAATGGTTTTTTGATTTTTTGTCTACGATGATTTTTCACGGAGTACGGATATCATTTGTAAAAAATGCAGGTTTAGCTTCAAAGTAGCGTAACTCGGTCAAAAAAAATCGTAGAGAAATTTTAAAAAAAGCATTTTGTAGGCAAAATGTTGTAGTTTATGAAGCTTTACTTGAATTGTTCGAAAAAAATTTGTTGGTCGAGCTGCAAAGTGTCAAAAATACGAAATTTTAAGGAACAAAACAGGGTGTGCTGTTTTACTGCATAAGACAAGGAAGTTAAAAGAATTTTGAAAATCTGCTGATAGAGCGTTAAAGTTGGATCTTCAAGCTTCAAAATGCTTTTTTTATTTTTTATCTACGATGATTTTTCACCGAGTTACAGTCATTTGAAAATAGCCTAATTTTTGGTGTCTGGAAAGTGTTCCCTATTTTCTTTTGAGTAGTGTATATATTTTAATACTTTTTATATTTTTATGTATAGAATAGTAACATTAATTAATTGATGCAAAGAAACATGATTGCTTTTTAACAAAAAGTGTATAATTGCATATTGCAAATTACGCAATTTCTTTTGAAAAGTAATGAAAATTATGTGTAGCTTATGTGTTTTCTTTACAATATTGCACCAAAGAAAATTATGTGTTTTCTTTACAGTATTGCACCAAAGAAATGCGATTTTCACAATTATCATTTCAATTGTCGGTTTAAATAAAGTTGGTTTTATATAAGGTAAACGAACAGAGTCTTTTATTAAAATATAATTTAGTCCTTGTGCAAAATATTTATTTGATTTGATTTCCTTCGGCTGAAACGTGGAGTTACTGTCAATCCTACCAGCACAGCACGTGCTACAATATTACAATATCGCAGTAACATTACAGCAATATTGTAATATTACAGCAATATTGTTGTTATATTACAATATTACGTACTGTACGGGTAATTACAATCAAACATGAAAGATGAAAGAGAGTCGCATTTTTTGGTACATATTGTATATATATTTATTTATATCACAATGATTAAATTTTTCGTATTTTCATTAATTTCCGAGATATCTACGGCATTTAAAATTTGGGACATCCTTAATATACAATACAGATTTTAATTAATTCGATTCAAACTTTAAGATAAACATTACAGCTGTTTAGTAATGAAGTTAACATTCAACTACAAGCCTTTTGTTAGCCAGCAAAGTAATGGCAGTTATGAATAGTAGCATCTAGGTGAGGAGAGAAGATTGGTGAGAGAGGGAAAGGAAAATATTTTCCAAAGAGTAGGCTAAAATAAACTGAAATAAAACCTAGGCATTTGCTTAGCTCCGAATCATTCGTCTTACCTTCGCTGTTCTCATCCTCTGTTGATTTGGCCGATTGTAGCTTCGCGGTTGGTTGCTTAACTGCAATCAAAATTTGCAGCTGGCACTGTATTCTTTTTTATGTTTTCCGCATTTTACTTTTTTCTTTCTTCCTCCCCCCTTTAATACTATTTCCTTTTTGTTTGACCAACTGACTCTTTATCATAATCAATCACGTAACCTTAATCTCAAGGCCGATTAAAAAATTTTAAGTCAACTGCATGTTTATTTATGTGTATATGTATGTACACTGAGAAACAAAATGGTTGCAACACTTTTTTTATTAGTTTTGGAATGCAGTCTGATCACCGCGCAAACGATGATTGGTTTTTACTTATGGATCTAACCAGTTACGTTTATCCGCTCTATGAGCAAGGCTAAGTTTCAAAACTCATCGAAGAAAAGTGTTGCAGTCTTTTTGCTTCTCGGTATACAGCTATTAACATTCGTCAAATTTGTTTCAAATGTTAAATTTTATTTTGAATTTTATTATGAGAAGTTAACAACAAAAACAGAAGTAATAAATCTTCGTTTTTTGGAGTTTGATAAATCAAAATAGACCATTGTCTTCCTTGAAGTTTCTTTAAGAATCAACCATGTATAATACCTTTTTTAAATTTCTAGTGTCATAAATATGTGTAGTGATAGTATATCATTATCAAACATACAGGGTTAGTATCAAATATACATTTTAATGGTTGTCCCAACGTTTTACCATAAGAGATGACTTACCGACTGTAATTTTAAGATTCAGTCTGTATGTGTGTTTTATGTATTATGTATTATATACTTATACATATTCAAAATGAACATTGCAGTTGCAGTCGGTAAGTCATATCTTATGGTAAAACATTAGGACAACCATTAAACTTCATCCCGTATAATACCTAATAGTAGATAATAATTTCCATCTGATTTACAAAAAGATTTTTATGATCAATTAAAATTCATATATATAATTTTATAATTGTTTGATGTAATTAAATTTATTAAATCCTAAATCCCCCCCTCTTTTACTTTTCTTTAAGATGATGCTGGAGTCGTCTGTATTACTGACAAAAATATAATTTTGTTCAACATTTTCAATAATTTATACTTCGTACTGATATACTTTTGCAGAAATATATATTAGGAGTACAAATTGAAAACCGCCGTTTTTTATCAAAATTTGAGGATTGATTGTTGAAAAATGGTTACATACTTATTCTTGAAAGTATTGTCCATCGCTGGCCACTACTTTCTCCCACCTTTCGGGCAGCATACGAATCCCGCGTCGAAAAAACTGCTCGTCTTTTGCGGCGATCTACGAATCGACCCAGTTTTTGGCCTCTTCGTAATAATGGAAGTGCTGCTCAGCTAGGCCATGCGCCATTGATCGGAACAAGTGGTAATCTGAAGGGGCGATGTCAGGAGAATACGGCGGATGAGGTAAGACGTCCCATTTCAATGTTTCCAGATAGGTTTTAACGACCTGAGCAACATGTGGCCGAGCGTTGTCGTGCAGCAACATCACTTTTTCGTGTCTTTGCTCGTATTGTGGCCGTTTTTCCTACAATGCTCGGCTCAAACGCATTAGTTGTGTTCGATAGCGAGCTCCTGTGATGGTTTCACCCGGTTGCAACAGCTCATAATAAATCACGCCGAGCTGGTCCCACCAAATACACAGCATGAGCTTCGAGCCATGGATGTTTGGCTTGGCCGTCGATGTTGATGCATGGCCGCGGTAGCTCCACGATTTTTTTCGCTTTGGATTATCATAATGGATCCACTTTTCATCGCCGGTTACAATACGATGCAGAAAACCCTTCCGTTTTTGCCGTTAGAGCAGCTGTTCGCACGCGAAAAAACGCCATTCGACGTCTCTCGGCTTTAATTCGTATGGCACCCAGTGTCCATGCTTTTGGATCATTCCCATGGTTTTCAAACGATGTGAAATAGCTTGTTGAGTCACGCCCAATGAATCTGCAAGCTCCTGTTGCGTTTGAGATGAATCTTCATTCAGTAATGTTTCCAATTGTGCATCTTCAAACTTTTTCACCTGTCCGGGACGCTCCATGTCTTCTACGCCGAAATCACCACTTTTGAAGCGTTGGAACCATTCTCGATATGTTCTTTCATTAATGGAAGCCTCACCATAAGTTTTTACAATCATTCGACGCGCCTCAGCCGCAGATTTTTTCGAATTGAAGGCAAAAAGCAAAACTTCCCGCAAATGACGCTTATTGGGCACAAATTTCGACATTTTCGATCACAAAAAAATATATAACGCCGATAAAAATTCACAACTGCAATGTTAAGGAATTGTTGCCAGATGCCCAATACCATACATTTAAAATTTTTGATCTAACGTTTGGCGCCAGCATTTGCCGCTGGCGCCATCTACTGGAAAACGGCGGTTTTCAATTTGTACTCCTAATATAATTTTTTTTACAGAATTAAAACATGCTAATGTATATGATTCTAGTCCATTTTTTGGCAAAAACAAGAAAAAATTGTAAAATTACAAATTTTCTTATCAACTTAGATTTTAACACGATCAACATTAATAATTTACTTCATAGAAACGTTATACAGATTATTTGTGCAAAATAAAGGCAGAGCTAGATGTAGCATAAATGAATGAATAATAGTGAATCGTTAGAATCAAGTCGGGAAGCCCAATTTAAGAGAATAGAATATTTAACAAATTGTGTACATATGTATGTACATGAGATGTAGTAGTATGTAAAGGTGTGTTGATTTTTTATGAATCGTCCCTTATAGCAAACTACTGTTATTTGTCGTTATTTTGACCTCAAACATATATGTCATTTGATGTCAAATAATGACAAATAATAGCATTTTGTTGAAGGGTACGAATGTATTGTAAGTCGTACATATATAAGTCGAATCAGTAAAATTAACGACTCCAACGTCGCCTTAATAACATTGGAACCAAACATCACGACTGGTGATACTATTACATAGATAAATTTATATATTAACTCGTATAAAAAAAAAAAAAGATTTCTTCGTCTGCAAATAAAGATCACACGAGATGGAGAAAATCGAGTTTAATCGTCCACGATACATGTCGGGTTTATATCGGGTTTATATTTTTCCAAAAAGTCCGGAAATGAACGTCGTCGACGAGATAAAAAAGTTAATGGCGCGGAATTTATTGCGGCCAAATTGGTTTACGCAAAATGAGGTCACGGAAGATCACGCGAGACAGTGAACGATTAAATTCAAGCGATGACTAGTTGAGAAATCGATGATCGATGGAAATAGATTTTGATACAATAATAATATAATATTTACATTAATAATTAATATAACGTTATTAATCCTTTGTAAAAAATTTCATTATATGTGGTTCTTATTTACCTTATTATTTTATAATTTATGAACTATATATTTGTTATAGATTATTAATAACATAAAAATTGCTACAGTAATGCTAATGTTACAATATGGGGATAATAAGAAAGTTATGTCTATAGAAGCAATGTTTTTTTCATTTTAATGCAAATTTAAGTAAACTGGAGACCTTGAAATAAATTAAATTTTATAATTTGTTTAGTACGAAGCAAACAATTGTACCTATTGTCATTGAGAGATATTTTATATTCTCAAATAGATTCTCGAAATTCTTTGAATTATATTTCAAACAAGAATTAAAGGAATACATATTTAAACTTTTTGCTATAAATTGTCATTATCCTAACAGTCTAGCTTCAAGTGTCTATGTCAAAATATTACAGTTAAATATTTAATTATTAAAAATTTATATATTTACATATTGTAAATACATCATTAAATATTTAAACTGTAGATAATATAATCTATATTTAATTAAATAAGGTCAGCATATCATATGGAATGGTAAAGACACTTAAAAACGCAAATTATTATACGTAGTAAATAATGTAGTTATCAAACCCAGCTTTAAGTAAGGATTGCATTTTTGCACATTAATGAAATACTCGATTGAGTGGAAACAAGGGAAAACCGGTTCAATCAACAGCTGGATGTCTGGTTTCAAAAGATGAACCGGAAAATTCACATTATCGGCAGATAAAAATGCATATTTGACTTATGAGTGTTCACACAGATATCAGTAACAGAACAAAATAAACATTAATATTGAAAGAACATATATATGACAAAATGTATCGTAATGAGTTGCTCTAAAAATATCACAATATACACAATATCAAAATATAGATAAGATTATCTTACAACTTGTGCGACTTTTAATTTTAATGACAGATTTTCTGAGGAATTTGAAGTCGATTTTTTCATAGTGACAATGTCATATTATTATTTAATGCAATTTTTTTATTTTAAATTTCATATTTTTTAAAATTTCAAGATAAAATTTTATTAATATAAAGTTCACTTAAAGTTAAATTAAAGAATATGATTCTATGGCCTTTTGAAATCTAGTTTGCAACTAATTTTTCTTTTTCCAGTGACATATAACTGAAAAATGTCAATGTACTCTGACAATATTTTTTTTAAGGGGCTACATATACCTGAATAAAAAAAACGATTTTTTAAAAATATTTATTCTATAGTATAATCTTTGAATCATACTTCCTGAAATGTTCACTAAAAAATTTACAATTTGACATTCACAACCTCTGCAATAACAACTAGGTAAGGATGAAGAACCTATCCTTGTGTATAGATGTAATTTCAAATAGCACACAAATATTGTGTTACATCGGAGCTCCACGATTCTTTTCCTTCACTCGTACTGTCGGTAGAAAGTCTCGGGATGGCTCGACGCGCTCGATGCAAAAACCGCGTAAGTAGGCTTTTGCACTGGAATTTGCACCGAAAGCCTACGGGTACCGTCCAGCGAGCGAAGCGAAAAATTGCGATATGAGAAACTGTCATATCAGATGTCATGCTAAAGTAAATACTTCTCATTCGCACACGCTCGCGAATTTGGAGATCGACGCGTTGCTGGCGGATATCGGCACAGGGTCTCAAAATTCGCAACGGTCCGATGCGAAGATTTCGCATTGGGTAGCAAAAACAGTGAGGCTTCAATGTGACAAGTTATAGTCATGCAGACTGTCATATTGGACCAAACACTTCTCACTCGCAAAATCATAAATTTGGCGATCGACATGCTCCATCCGGGAATCGATCTTGCCGCCAAGACCATATATGGAAGTTGTGATCCAAATATCTTACTCTCATCCTTTGACGACATTGACACCTTTCGACCAATCATAATGCGATTAGACAGATTAAAAAAATCCTGATTGAACTTGACCGATGGGGGATCAAAAAGTGTTTGACTCATCCACTCTTTTTGATATAAAAAGAGCTGCACAGAGCCCAGAGGACGACTTATTACTGCTCGTTTTTCTGCGTAACAGTTTTATTATACTACCTAGTGGTTGCGCATAGACTGTAATTTTGCTCCTGAATACTCTGAAGAAATCAACTAGAGACCAAGCTCAATCATCGATCTTCTCTGCCACTAGCCTATCTGCAGTTTGAGCCAACAAGAAAATCCTCAGAAACCGATTTAACAATTAAAAGAGTAAGTTAACCAAATTACCCGAGGATTTCTTTCCTTAGCATACTATATAAGCCCTTTTTCTTTTTCGAGATTTCAAACGATTAGAATAATACACCGACTTCAGTCTAATAATCAATGTAATAATAGTTACAACCGAAACTTGCCTCTACCTCAGTAAAATAGAAACTTCCTACAATATTACCTCACTCACTTCACACACCCACGCACACATACACGTTTATAAATTCATATATACAATAATCGTATGCGTATCTATATTTTTAAGTTTCGATTTGAAGTTATAAATTTCTTTTACTTTTAATTTCTTATAATTTCAATAGCAAATAAATTTACATGTTAAAAAATAATTCTATTTTTACCTTTAAATAAATATATAGGTTTTATTTGAAGTTATAAATTTCTTTTACTTTTAATTTCTTATAATTTCAATAGCAAATAAATTTACATGTTAAAAAATAATTCTATTTTTACCTTTAAATAAATATATAGGTTTTTAACATCAAAACCCCGTTTCTACTTTATTTGACATCCAAGGCCTCCGATTTCTTTCTCGTAAAAAGAATAGCACTTGGTCCGATCGTGGGTAAAAGCGATTCGATTTGCTTACACAAAATAAGGACCAAACGGACGCACGAGTTCGAAAAGGAGTCATAGAGTCTTCGTGACACTGACCCATTTCGAACTCACTTGCTGCGTCCGACTCGTCGCACACGCCCTCTAACACGTGTGTGCGAGACCAACGGTTTATTCCGTCCTGCCCTAGGCCTCTCCTTACAGTCTCTCTCGAATAAACAAATGCTAAGACTTTCTCGAGGACCTTGGATGTAACAATTGTATAATTAAAAGTTCAAAGAATTTTTATTAAGAATATTCAAATATTCTATAGAACGTATACAAAACCTGGTCAAATATTAATATGTTCGTAGCATGAAGAACACAATTGTAAACATTCTGCAAACATATATAAAATATTTTATCTGACATTCCATAAAATATTCTACGTATTTTCATATAGAATATTCTGCAAATACTCTTTAAAAATATGGACAGTCCTTGTAATGTATATATGCATAATATACAATATACGCACACGTATACGCACACGCACACATACACACGAAATAAAATTACGTAGTACATAATGAGTAATGTTAATATTTAAATGAGCACGCCTTCTGGCCGAACGTTAATGGGCGCGTGCGGCAATGAGTGCCACATCACAAATTTATTATTTCAGAGTTATAATAATTGAACAAATAATTGTGAAAACGTCATAAAAGCAAGTAAAATATATTCATTATAAAATATAATATTGAAATTTAAACATAATATTAAAGTTTGGTGTCTATTCTTTTTATAAAATTACAAATTTGGTTACACATATAAAAAATTAAAAATAATTATTTAACCCTTAAACACACAAAGGGGTCAGAGGACCCCATTTGAAGTTTTGAATGCTTGCCGTGTGGAAACGAAATGAGATCGGAGGTTCAGGCCAGAGGGTAAAAAAAGTTTGAATAAAACCTCCTTTCTCGATTGATACTGTTGATCAACTTTATTGGTCAACTAGAATTCGAACGGCACGGTAGCAAAGTTTTGTTGGGAGCTTGTGGGACTATCATTGTGTGTGAATGAAAATTTTTTGTGAGTAATCTTATATTTAAAAAATAGGACAAAACACGTTTGAACAGGTTTGTTCGCATGTGTTACTCACATATACTCTGTCTAAAGTTAGAATACTATGTGTATAATGCTGTGGAAAAGGAGCCTTCTGCATAAGGTCCGAAATACATCGTGAAACACATCAATTTTCAATTTTAGACACTTGAGTTAATAAAATATACCTCATATTAACCTTAAAACGCCGTATTGTAAAGTCCTTAAAAAATATGATTTTTTTAAGAAAAGTAAACTTTTAAACACCCAAAAATATTTCATATTTTCCTTGTAACACAATTACACTCTTTAGAAGAAATGACAATGCCATAATTTTTTTAAGTATGACTCTGTAGCTTTAAAACGCTATTTTAAAGTCCTTAAATACTATCCTTTTTGTTACGATATAATTTTTTAAAAGAAGAGTGGATTTTTTAATAATTTTTTATTTTTGCTTAATGGTTTTTCTTTTACACACAATAAATTATTTTTCAGCAATGCCAATTATGCAGTCACATTTTTGAGATTTTAAACTTTTATTTGAAAAAAAAGATTGTTGAAAAAAATTGATTGGAACCAAAATTATAATTTCACAAAGTTGAAAAAGTCTCCCAGACCGGAAAATGTGTTTACGTATTTTACGGGATCAGTGTGTTTAAGGGTTAAAAATAAATTCGGAGCCAAGAAATGGTTCCATTCGGAACCAGCATTAAGACAGTAGGTTCCATATATTTACAGATATATCCAGAAGCGATAGCCTATGCGTTGACAAACGTGTGGCACGCTAAGAAAATATAAAATAATTTTTTTTAATGCTTAAAAAAAATATAAAGTAGTAATTATAAATAATTATAAATAATCAAAGTTATCTTCCTCTCTAAATACAATACTTACTCCCGATTTAACATTTTTAGACTTTATGATGGGAAAAAAAAGGTTCATCCAGGATGTTTCTAAAATTGTTTCCAAATTTATTTTGTCTTGACTGTTTATCTATTATTAGGTGCGCAAAAAAATTTTGAATTTTTTTTTTAAATTCAATTTTTATTCAAAAATAAACAAAAAAATATTAATCAGCAAAGTACTTCCCGTTTGCATTAATGATCTTTTACCATCTTTCCCGTAGATTGCGAATTTTTTGACAAAAGAAGCTCACCGGCTTTGATGTGATAAAGTCATCAATGCTTTTTCGTATCTCTTCAAATTCTACAAAATGTATATCAGCCAAGTGATGCTGCAATGACCGGAATAGATGGTAATCGGAAGGCGCTATGTCTGGGCTATATGCCGCGTGTGGAAGAAGTTTCCAGCCTATCGCAAAAATATGATCTTGAGTCGCTTTCGCAACATGTGGTCGCGCATTGTCATGAAGCAGTATCACTTTAAGACTTCCTTGGCGTGTAAACGATCTCTTTTCTTTTAATTCATTGCTCAAATTGGTTAATTGTTGTTGGTATCTTTTACATGTAGCATAGCTTATAGCGTTACCTCCATATGCAGCACAAATCATTTCAGCAGCATTTTTCTTCAAATAAAACGTAAAGTAGATGGAAAATTGAATATGCTCTTTTGTTATTGTCATCGTAAACAATACTGATTTTTAAGGTTATGCGCATTAAACGCCAAACTTTATGGCATTTTAGAAGACCAAATGTTAACGCTTTAAAACAGCAAAAAGGCGGGAAAATAAATAAAATTTAAATTATTGTTTTGATTATATGAAATCTAAAGCTCAGAACTTTTTTGCGCACTTAATATATATATCTTTATTGAAGTGCAAATGTTTATACATCAAAAGGCAAGGTATTAGCAAGACTACTGTATGAGAACCTAAGCCCTAACACACTAAAGACACTTAAAATATTAAAAAGTATAAAAACACAATTCAAAGAATATAAAATAATGTGGAAATACAAACCGAAGAGCACAAAAATAATAATAATTTATAAAATTATAATAATGGCATACGAAGTAATAAAATAATAATAACATAGAAATAAAGCATAGAAATAAAAATATGTAACACAATACAAAAAGCGCAGAAATAATAATAGTGGTATCCAGAATAATGATAGTGGCATACAAGATACAGCCTAGAAGCGTAAATAATATTATTCGTTATAACGAAGAGTATAAAGTAATATAAAAAGTGCAAAACACAGTTCGAAGAACACATAAATAATAATAGTGGTATACAAAGTAATAGTAATGGTATACAAAATAGTAAAATAATAACAACATAGAAATCAGGCACAGAAATAAAAGTATTAAACGTAATTCAAAAAGTGCAGAAAATAATAATAGTGGTATGCAGAATAATGATAGGGCATGCAAAATAAAGCCTAAAAGCAAAAATAAATAATATTATTCATTGTAAGCAAGAATGTAAAGTAATGTATGAAGTACGAAGCCCAATTCAGAAGCATATAAATAATAATAATGTTGTACAAAGTAATAATAATGATATACAAAATAGTAAAATAATAACGATATAGAAATCAAGCATAGAAATAAAAATATAAAACACAATTCAAAGAGCGCAGAAATATTAATAGTGGTATACAGAGTAATGATAGTAGCATACAAGATAAAGCCTAGAAGCCAAAAATAATATTTAATAATAAGAATAGTAGCTTACTGAAAGCAGAATGTGCTTAGAGGCGGCAGTCTTAAATCAGTTTGGGGAGAAGAAGAAAAATGTATATATAGCAGGGAATTGTAGTGCCTGACAGCAGCATATGAAAACGCAGATCGGAATCTGGACGATCTGTGAACAGGGTAGGCCAGGAAAGATTGAAATCTTGTGCTAGAGAACGAGTCCGAATAAAATTCATTGCAAAAATGTAGACGTTCATGAAGATGTTGAAGACTATTGTTATGTAATACGTTGAAAATAAGGCAGCACAAATGAAACACGTGTTTCTGGTAGATATTTAACCATCCAGAAGCTGCAAAAAAAGGCGTAATGTGGTCAAATTTCCTAGTGCCGTACGCAAAACGCAAACAGGAATTTTGAATAAGTAGGATTCTGTTTAAGAGGTTTTTGGTTATTGCAGGAATATACACAATATCTACGTAATCGAATAGAGACAGGACAAAAAATTGCGAGACAAGGAGCTTTTGCAAAGTAAACAAAATATTTCGTAGAGCATACAATAGACGAAGACAAAAGTACGCAACTTTGCACTTGATTGTAACATGGGATTCAAAAGACCATAGAAGATCCGCGTGCAGGCCCAGGATTTTGATAGAAAGGGGAGGGGGAGATAATGGGAATCGAATTTAAGTGGACGGTGATGGGGAAGATAAGGACTGAGAGGAGCCGACGATCATAAGAAAGGACTGAGAAAGATTTAAGTAACGGCCATTTGTCTGTGACCAATCAAATATCATCTAAAGATCAGCGTTTAGAAGAGATTGTGTGGCAGGCAAGTCAGAGCTATGAAACGAGTTGACAAGCAGCATATCATCAACATATAAGTACATGTGAGACAAGAGCGGTAGCAGTGTGGCATCAACTACAAAAATACTAAAGAGGAGTGGACCCTGCGGGACACCAGAACCGTGCGAGATGAGAAAAAAGTGAGTAGTGGATTGTAGGTTATTACGCGTTGAGAACGATTAATTAAATAGGAGCGAAAGAAGGAGAGAGCCAAATTGAATAACCCGTAGTGATGCAGCTTTGCAAGCAGCAGTTCATGGTTCACAGTGTCAAAGGCTTTTGAGAAATCAAACGTAAGTAAACTTTTATTGAGAGACGACAGTAAACTTTTATCGAGACTAGTAAAGACTATTGGATAGATGTAGTAGAACAGTAGTTGTGCTATGCAGATGACGAAATCCAGACTGGAATTTGGGAATAATATCTGCTAAGAAAGAGTTTAATTGTCGGAAGCATATGGATTCGAGAAGTTTAGAAAGAAAAGGAGGAAGAGAAATAGAACGAAGAAAAGACAAGGAATCTAAATCACAAGATTTAGGAAAGGGAAAGATAACAGATAGCTTCCAGGACAAAGGGAACACATTTTCAGAAAAACAAAAATTTTGAATATGAAGGAGAGATTAAAGACAGGTTGCGGAATGGAGTAAAAAAGAATAACTCCGGAGAGGTCGAAAGGACTAGCTAAAGTGAGCTCCTTAGCACCCCGTACAGGTCTAACATAAAAATAGGACGGAAATGGAAAGGGACATCTACCGCAGGGAAAGAAAATGGCCAAATATAGAAGATCATGTAACTGTAGAAAGAGAAGAGATAAAGTACTCATACAATGTTGTATACTTCAGCATTAAAAAGAACTAAGTTAGAAAAAATGAAAAGTAAATCAATCAGCGTAGCCGTGTTGCGTGTAACTAGAATGAGAAAGGTTATAACTTGTTTGAGGGAAAAGTATGACATAATATTTTTTAAGTGACGCACACCTACGTTTAAACGGTCAAGCATATTTATGTAAAAGTCGCCAGTGCAGATAATTGCATCAGTTGTAGACGCGACGCGCGCCAGGTAGGATTTGACAATATGCAAGTCCGAAAGAATGTGGAGACCGGTACACAGAAAAGACGGTTAAGCGCTTGTTACACAGGTAAATAATAGCACCAACTAGATCTATAGTTGATTTCAGGGAGGGAGAATCAAGAGTTGTAAATGACAAAAGGTCGTAGATATATAAGGTCGCGCCGCCCCCACGCGCACCAGACGATCTGTCAGAGCGAACGAGGCGGTAGCCGTCGATAGACAAGAAATTGGAGTTGTCTCTCTCGCTCAGCCAAATCTCGCTAATGGCAAGGACATCAAGTCAATTTAATAGCAGTAAATCTTTAATCGTAGAAAAATGTGGCGTTAAAGAGCAGGCGTTTACATGTGCAATGCAGAAAAAGTTGTTGTATGATGATAATTGCAGAGGCAACTCAGCAAATGAGTGACAGCTGTCCCTATGCGCGTTTGACGGCGATGAAGACACTGATAGAGTAAAGAAAGGGGACGACAAGCAAAAGGATAGAGAGTCAGAGACAAGAGTTAAGGGAGATGCAGTGTTTTGGAAAGAGAAACGTGAGATGGAGAGGCAGACGAGGCGAGTCAGGACACGGCCCGCGGAGACGATGAGGACCAAGGCTGGGCTGACAAAACCGCAGCCGAGCATCCTTTGACAGAAGCACGATGCATCAATTCAGGCAACACATAACGGTGAGAGGACTGGCCATCAGAACGGAAGTAAACCACATTACGACGCATCCAGATATATTTGACCCCACTGCGCGCCGCGATGTTCCTTGCCTTAGCAAAAACTCTCCGCTTAGACAGCGTGGCACGCTCAAGAATGTTTACTTTATTTGGAGGCCAGGAGTCCACAAGGCAACAAGATTTCTATAGCGACGACCGCGGACAATCCACTCGTTCCTCCTGGCAATAGTCGTGAACTTAACGACAATCGGCGATGACGAGGAAGAGCGAGCTGCAATCCTACGCGAGAACTCAATATCACTGGGTGAGAAAGTTGAGCCCAGACATGAGGACACAAGTCTGAGTGTGTTTAGCCTGTCCTCGCGTTGAATATCCGGGATGCCAAAAAATAATAAGTTCTCGATCTCTCTGGTCACGCTTGCACCGATCGAGGCGAGCCATTACATCCTCCAGGCCACAATTTCCCGCGGATGAAGAGGACGCCAAAGAGCGCTCCAGTCTCGAGCATTGCTAATCGACTTCCTCATCAGCAAGAGAATCCTGACAGGCAGCGAGCCGGCCTACAGTGGCCAACTGACAAACGCACCCTATCAATCCCCGACATCATCCCTTCGACGTGATGCGTTCTTGAGTCTAGGGAATCGAGCTTAACGTTAATTGAGTCAATGAGCCCGATCTTCTATTCCAGACCATTAATTTTTGTCGCCAGTACCAATATACTAGAGTTGATAGTAGTTAGAGTGTTAAGTAGGTCAGACGGTGGGTGTTAAGTAGCGACGCCGCAGGATCCAAAGTAGCAGGCTGGGACCCAGACGCATAGCGCGATGGTTGGTGGGAAGATATCTTTATAACGGCGGAGACGCCCGAGGCAGATGGGCACAAAAATGCTTTTGAATTTACAGGAGGGGTGTTACTATGTGGCAAATTATTGTAGGTGCCACACGCAGTACACAAAAATGATGCTGGTAGGAAACGCTTGCACTTTAGACAGTGCTGAGCCATGGCGCAAAAGTCACAGTCAATTTGCAGCGCGTCAAAGGTCACGACAAGCCAGAAGCGTAATGCAACACTAGATCACTCGAGCAGTCAATAATGCATTCAGGGTTACAGCCAAAAAACACCGGCCCATACACAAGTGATAATGAATAATAGTTAAAGTCGCGAATAGGCGAAGCAAATATGTCCACGCGAGCGCGGCCACGCAAAGTAGTGCGATGCCGTCAAGAGTATTGCGATATAAGGATTGCGGTTATGCAGTTCACAATGCAATAGGTTGCGTACACGCACAGATCTCACGAAAAGTCACCGACCCGCACACCATCAGTAAACTCCGATGGTTAAAATAATTTTAAGTCGCTGGTATACAAAGCGAGCGTGTCCACGACGTGACCAGGCAAAACAGCGCGACGCCGTTAAAGATACATAAGAGTGCAGTTCACAGTGCAGTAGGTTACATACACGCACAAGCTTTGCTTAGAGTCACCGATCCGTACACCAATATGCCCAGATGATTAATAGCAATTAAAGTCACAAGTATATGATGCGAACGTAAAAGCATGAGCACGTGAACACAGCGTGATCGAGTATGCGGAGCGCACGAAAACACGTCCGTCTTCGGCAACGGCTCAAAAGAAAAATGGCCCTAATATAACAGAAACCTAATGTGTAACCTAACTCTAACATAATTTGTTCAAAGTTAGCGGTGAGAAAGAAATATTAAACACTAATAGAACTAAAAATAAATAAAAATGTGGTAAACAAATAACATCTCGCATTATTACAATTTATATAAGTAAGATTTTACTTATATAAATTGTAATAATTGCCTTACATTTTAAGAAGTGCATGGCACTCCGTGTCGCATAACATATCTTACTGATTAGATAAAAGGCTAATCACTTGATAGGAAAAATGCAACAACTACACTATTTTATAGTTAAAATATTGAATGAATGATACAAAAGGTCCGTAACCGAAAAAAGAATTATCAATTATTATTCAGAGACACAAATGCGGCACTCACATGGAGAGTCCGCGACAATGATTAAAAAGTCACGTTTTTTGCAAAAGAAATTATTTAAAACAAAATCATCGTTTTTCGCCAGTTATTTTAATAACTTTGTTGCGATTCCTGTTTTTTTTTTTTTTAGGTTTGACCGAAAATTATAATTATTTCTAATGAACAACATCCTACAAGAAAAAATGTTGCTATGTCCTTTTTATATTTTGTATCGCTATAAGATTAAGAATATATTTCTTCAAATTCTTGTACAGTTATCTCTTTGTCATGCCATTTTTTAAATATACAGAGTGTTTATTTGAAAACTTTCAAGCTGATTATCTTGAAAAATATGAAAGATACAAAAAAAAGTTAAAACACTTTTTCCATGATTTCGAGGGGGAAAGAGAACAGCACTCTCAATTTTTTATTTGGAGGGCGTTTTCAACGTAATTTGAAAGTCAAATTTGTTTTTTTTTTTTTTTTTAATAAAAATGTATATTTTATATTACAGGATCTTATTCTACATAAAAAAAATAAGTAACTTCTGTACGAAACATTTTTTTGTTTGATTACTATTTTAGGAGATATTTAAGAAAATAACAAGGTATAGTTACTGCATAAAATTTCGTTATTTATTATAACAAATGCTCAAAATGTTCTCTGTTGTTTGCTAAATAATAATAAAGGCGATTCTGAAATTCTGAATGAACATTTTGGACATTAGGAAATATTTTTTTATCTACATGCTAGCAATAAACATAGCAAAAGGATAAATCTGGGTAAGCTTTTTTGTAATTGACTCATAAAAAAGAGCTTTATTTTTAAGCTATTTGACTGCTTAATTTTCTTAAGAAATTGAAGGTACCTTCATGTGAACTTGACTCTCCAAGGTCAAACCAATAACATCCCCTTATGTCCCCCTCGAAGCCATAAAACTTTTATCTGAAATGTTTTTTGTAAAATCCTTTTAAGATATTCACGTGTAAATAGTCTACTTTGTACACTGTACTAAATCTAATCTGAAAAACTTAAAAATATCTATAGCCAATTAATATGTCCAATTAAATATATTTTTATCAAGGAAACGACAACTCTTAACGTATACATAAAATTTCATTTAATATATATTTACAATTGTAACCTAATTATAATTTAGTAATTCCCTCAGTATATTTATCTCATCGATATCTTGAAATATTAAATTTTTTAGTTTATCAAAGTTACATTATTTTAATCTTCTTTTCACGCTTATTCTTATTTTTAATTCATATACTTATGCTAAATAATAACTGTAAGGTATTTAACAATTATTGTAACCGATGACAGGCAATCGTTACTAGATTGCATATACTATTTTATTATAGAAAGTATATAAAAGCTATTTTATATGGTAAAAGATTACATTATTGATATATGATTTTACGTGAAATAGTACAAGCATTTTGTTTTGTTAAAATGGGTGGAAAACGTTAAATATAATTTAATGTGATGGATTGTCTAGCTTGTTATTTGAGAGACGGTTCTATAAAGACTTTTAAATAATTCATACAAATAAACATCTTATCGTTCGCGCGCTAATTAATCGTTTGTCTCTTGATTTATTGCTTTGCATTTAACGAGTTGGTGTGTTTTTTGTTAAATTATAAAGGGGAGAAGAAGGAAATATGGTACCCATTTTTATTGTATTGAATAACTTTGTTAATAATGATGGTAATATGGTTAGTGCAAAAATAAATTTGAAAAATTGGTTTAACTTAAAAAATACTGTATTTTGTTACAAAATTATATATTTATATAACGTTCTATTGTTTTGAATTTTCCTAATTTATTATTTTCATGCGTTCAAAAACATTAGAGATATTATTTTATTTTTAACATTAAACAACAAAGATAAAATGATAAATCTTTAACATTTATGAAAGGCGAAAATTGTGGTTTATTCAAGTAAGTCATCAACCAGTACAAAATAAAATATTCAAGCAAAAAAAATGTTGCCGTATATTTGGTCAAACCAGAAAGAGGTTTATTTACTATGCATTGCTCAAACCCGGTATTGTCACCTCTGAATCAGCAGCAATTGGTTATCAGCAGCAATTTGGTTAGATTGAATGATGCACTCGAGAAAAAACCTTTTTACTGGTACTGGAAGGAGAAAAGGTGATTTTGCTTCACGACAATGCGCAAGAACAACTTTGGAAGCCATCTCCGATACGGGACTTTGCCCTTGCAGGTTACTGTATTTTTGAATCCGACCAACATCACCTAATTGATTTTCCTACTTCAAATTTTCAGGAGGTTAACAAAAGCATCAACAAATTTATCAACTCGAAACCATCATCATTTTTGCGAAGCAGATTTCGTCAGTTACCCGAAAAATGGCAAAAGTGTATAAGAAATAACGAAGACTATTTCGAAGATTGAAAGATTATTCATTTTTATGTAAATAAATAACATATATTTTTGAAAAGGCCGAGAATTAAGTTGCATACCTAGTAAATTTAGAAAGTAAGATTTCTTTACTAGAAATTCACACATGTACATACATTCAAACAGTTACGATTTTGCGAAAAATCATTATTCTTTTTAAATCGAGTACGTAAAAAATTAATTGTTGCATCTTTTTCAGAAAAATATTTTGACTCTTTGTTTCAGATAACAAATAATAAAGTTACAATGGTTACTGCAGAAACTATTTTAGAAAAATCGCATTACAAATATCAATTAAAATTGAAAACTACGTTAAGAATATTGTAATTACAGAAATTATAGATAAAAATCTATATATTTTTAGATGTACACAATACTTTTTTAGTTTTTTGGAAGAAAAAATTTGCAACGTTCATCCTTGACCTAGGTATATGTAGCCCTTCAAAAGAATCAACTCTAAATTCATTAGAAAATCTGCCATTAAAATTATAAATTACAAGGCCCACTATACATATATAAATGTATATACATTGAGAAAAAAGTTCTTAATTTCAACAAACATATATTTATTAAAATTTGATTTACTTAATTATATAAATAATATTTAAACATAAGATTAGAGCTATGTCAGTCAGCAGTTCTTAGTGCTAAACAATAATTTTTAATTTTTGCAATCTCCGGCTTATTCGAACTGAGTGCCGCATATTCGTCGGATGCAGTCACGAAGCTGCAATATATAATATTAATGCTTCAGAAGCATATTACAAAATCTTTCTTTTCTAAAAAAAAACTAAATAAATGTGTTGCAAAGAAATTCGTATGCAGTTTGAACAAACCAAAGATTATAAAAATTAAAAATTATTCAATACTAACGTAATTCAATACTAAAATATATCTTGAAAAAGTTTCAGAAAGTTTGGAAAGTAAAAATGCCCTGTAACGACTGATTGTCAGATAACATCATGACGTTATTTAATAACATAGTTTATATAATTAGTAAATAATTCACTTAATAGAAAAATAATATTTTTCCAATAAATAAATATTATATAATCTTATTTCAAATAAATGCCTTCACAGTTGTATATAAACATACAGTTTTTATTAAAACCAAAAAAAATTTCTTTTTCCAAAAATTTTTTTCTTAATGTATACAGGAATGTATCATTTTAATTGCATACTGCAAATATTTTAAAAGAAACGTATTAAAAAAAATGTTCCAAATAAAAGTTGCGTTAGATTGGAAACAGGATAAATATGTAGTAAAATCAATTTTAAAAAAAGACGATTTTTTTAAAATCACATCGAGATAACAATTTTTTCAATGGAATTATATGATATTTTTACATAATATAGTGCTTAGTTTTTATTAATTATTCTCTAATTATTCTGTATAAAAATTTGTAAATTATGAAATATTGTAGGATGATGTAGGGTAAAATGGGGCGTGGGATAAAGTGGGGAACCATCAAAATTTTTAGT
Organism: Solenopsis invicta; assembly: GCF_016802725.1. Classification (NCBI taxonomy): domain Eukaryota; kingdom Metazoa; phylum Arthropoda; class Insecta; order Hymenoptera; family Formicidae; genus Solenopsis; species Solenopsis invicta. The sequence goes on along the minus strand of NC_052664.1, from coordinate 2,326,929 downwards.
AGTAGTGAGTTTAGAGCAAAACAAAAAACTATTATCTGTTGCTTATCATGACAGCTCATGTTTCAATTAGCCATTGGAGTTTGTGTACAAACATTTTGTTGCTGTACGAGATCGACCTTAAAAGTTACTCTCACAAAGTTTTTTCTTGTGTTCATTACACTCGTGATTTAAGCAAGTTTTTTAAGTGTTGAACAAAGGAAAGTTATCGTTTTTCTATTTTTTTTTTAATAAAAAAATGTAGAAACTTAATCTAGTTTTGGGAATGAATGATTGCATGCAAATTAACGTTGTGGGGTAAAGTGGGGCATTTTAAGTGGTGTAAAGTGGCGCACGCCAATAAAGTCATTTTCACATATTTTCTTGAAGAATTAGTGATTTTATTAATTATTTGGAATGTTATTACTTATACACAAAGAAAATAAAAAAAAACGTTAAAATAAACGTTTCATTTGACTAAATTGAAAAATTTCTTTTTATTGAAACTTGTGAGAGAGGGAAGGATTTTATTGCTCTACTTTCAATTATTTATTATTTAGAAGTGTTGATTAAACATAGAAGTCAATTTAAATAGGTTTTTATGGCTGTTTTGACTGAATTTCTTTGGTGTCCCACTTTACCTCACCATTTTTTAAAAGTCCAAAATTTTTTGTTTTGGAAAAATAGCTAAAAATACAACTTAAAATCAAAACTTTGAAAATTTGCAATTATAAAAAGTTAGTTTTTTTTATCCTCTAGCCCTCAATTGACCAACCGGGTACCCGGATACCCATTTCGTGCTTTTGTTTCAATTTCGGTATGTTCTACTTAAAATCGCGTCAAAAGGCTTTGGATTCCTATTATTTGGACAATTTTACGTAAATTTAACCGTTTATTTAAAAACATGTCAGGAAAAAATGAGTTCTTGATTGTCAAAGTTGACTAGCCCTTTGTTGACCAACCAGGGTACCCGGGTACCCATATACACATTTTATATAGAGGACGAGAAAGGGAAATATCTTATACGTATATATGATGTATTTCGACAGATAAAAGGACAATTAATTTATACATATATTAGAAATAATATAAATGCTTTATATAAATACGGCTCTCGAGTTTTTATTCCTTTTCGTAGCAAAATATTTATCTACTGTTTTACAATGTTCGTTGTAGATTGGTTTACAACAGTCGGCACAATTTTTTCTTGTTTTTCTTTGCTTCGGAATTTTCTTATTATAACATATATAATAATAATAATAATAATGAAACTGAGGAGGCGGTCTTCACAGCCGAAGATCCGTCTATGGCACGCAGACTGCAGTTCATTGTGCCTTCCTCCAGTGGTCCGCTATCTATGGAAGCCCTGATTCTCTCCAAAAGAGACTCAAGTCCCTCATCGGTAGCCCGCTTATCTGCCCTGGCTCGGGAAATGCCGAGACTAGCAGCTTTAGCTTTAGCCCAGCATAGACCGGGCAATCACAAAGAATGTGGAGACTCGTCTCCTTCTCCTCCCCACATGCCTTACACTCGGTCGTATCAGATCGGCTCAGCTTATGCAGGTGATAATTGAAGGTCCCATGACCAGTATTTGCACTGTCTGGCATTCCTTCTATTCAAGGACCTTATGTCCCTGGCCAGGTCCTCACTAGGTGTTTCTCCCAGCAGAACCCCAGCCTGTCGACATTTGGTCCTCAACTCATTTCTCCTACTGCATATACATGTATAACAGGCAACAATAACTTTTTTTCCTTCCTGTTTTGTCGTTTTTAATAACTCGAGAAATGGAAGCCAAAGCGGTTTTGTCAATAACATTGAAAGATTTTTGTAGCTTACGTTTGATGCAAGTCTTTGAGGAAAAGTGCTGCATTATTTGATCATTTTGCGACCGGTCTTGAATAATTGGGAAATATAATTCTTCTCCTAATTGACATAAAAATATGCTGCATAGATTGCTTCTTTTCCTTAGCATATAATTATTTGTCATATAAATTAGGTAGACAATGAGAGCTGCAATGTCTAGGATATTATAGAATAATGCGAGGGGTCATCTATTTGTCTTTCTGTATGTAGTACTGTCCAAGTAAGTGGTTCATTACATCTACGCCAGATATTGTCTTATTATAAAAATGTACAATTTCTGGTTTTTCTTTTTCGTCAGACGTGGCAATGGTATGATGCATTTTTGACAAAAGTGTATAACTGCTTTTTGCATTTTCAGAAGCTAAGAACAAATTGTTATGTTGTTTTGGAATCCGCACACTGCAGAAAATACTTGATGTAAATTAGATGGTGCCATTTTTTCAGGAATATAAGATTTGTTCTTTTTCAAAGAACTTTTTCTTTTACAACTTTGACATTTGCAAAACATCTATTATCATGGAATTTGACGGTAGTAAGAACTTTGAAAAAAACAAATCCATCGCAACGTCTGGAGAAAAAGAAAAACCAGAAATTGTACATTTTTATAAGATAAAATCTGGCGTAGATGTAATAGGCCACTTACTTGGACAGTATACTACACACAGAAAGACAAATAGATGTCCTCTCGCATTATTCGATAATATCCTGGACATTGCAGCTCTCCTTAATTTATGTAGCAATTAATTATATACTGAGGAAAAAATGTAATGCACGCAGCATATTTTTACGTCAATTAGGAGAAGAATTATGCCTTTTAATGATTCAAGATCGGTCGCAAAATGTTTAAATAATGCGACACTTTCCCTCGAGGACTTGCATCAAATGCATGCTACAAAAATCTGTCAACGTTATTGACGAAACTGCTTTAGCTTCCACTTCTTGAGTTACCAAAAACGACAAAACAGGAAGGAAAAAAGTTATTGGTGCTTGGTATATATGTAGTAATAAGTAAATTCGAAAGCGAAGAAAACCAAGAAAAAATTGTGCCAACTGTTGTAAACCAATCTGCAACGAACATTGTAAAACGATAAATGTAATATTTGTTACGAAAAGGAATAAAAACTCGAGAGTCGTATTTATATGTATAAAGCACTTATATTATTTCTAATATATGTATAAATCAATTGTTCTTTTATCTGTCAAAATATATCATACATATGTATAAAATATTTTCTTTTCTTGTTTTTTCTATATAAAATGTATATATGGGTACCCGGTACCCCGGTTAGTCAGACAGCGTGCAACTTTTGGTTGATCAATTGAGGGCTAGTGAAAACAACCATTGATTGTTCAAAAATTCAATTTTTTGACACTTTTATAGAGGCAAACAAAAACCCGCCCCACATCACCCTATATTTCATAACATATATGAATTAATTAAGTAAAATTATCTTATAAACTTATATTGACTTTTTAATAATTCTACTTTAACATCTATTTTCATTGTATATGTAAAGCAATTAAAAGAATTATATAAAAAACCAAATAATTCCATGTTATAAAATGATCTTCACGAGATTTTAAAAATTTAATTTTTTTATCAATAATTTTAGTAATATTGACTCCTTTCATACACTAATGTAACTTTTGTCCAAATCATGTTTTTAAATATGTTTTTTTGAAGATATTTGAGTTAAGTAATTAAAATGGGACATTGTGTATAAAGATTAAACATTTTCAAACGTAATAAGAGAAAAAATGCAATTTACAATATGCAATTACATATTTTTGAAAAGTACAATACGTTTTTTTTATACCAATTAATTCTTCTCATTATTCTGTGCATAAGAAAGATAAATTAAAATTATAAAAAAAACAATAATTTACAAAATATTTTAGATTTTATATAAAAACATAACAGTAAAGTACGACATATGTCTAAAGTGTTAACTATTGATTTTTGATAACATTATTTTAACACTTATATATGTAAAGCAGAAAATTCGTATAATATGTAAAAATATCATAATTCTATTTAAATAAAAGACGATAACATTTAATATGATCTTAAAAAACCGATTTTTTCAAAAAATTGATTTTATCGTTATTTGTTTTTCTTCAAACCATACAACTTTTGTCTGAAACATTTTTCCGTATCTTCCGTATTTTCTAAAATATTCGACCTATTACATTTGAAATGTTTTACCCTGTGCATGTTACACAAAAAATAATACATTGTATATATCGTAATAAAATCGCGATAACAGGATGTATATATGAAGTGATTAAAACGTGACAGAAAGCGAATGCGTTAACAATATAAATAATAATACGAATAAAAACGAAATCATTAAAAATTTTTAAGAAACTAAAACACAGAGAAAGAAAATAATTTTTCTCAGAGAGTAGGACGCTTTCGGGAGCGTGTGCATTGGCATTTCTTTGTCTGATTAAATGATGTGATTGAAGTACTTTCATTAAAATAGAAAGGAACTTATGTATGTCTGTATAAAATACAATCGATGAAAACAAGATAAATTCCGATTCACATTCGAGCGACATGAGTTCTCTAATACATCAAGCCTAAACAGCCCACATAAACAAGAAGATTTCTTTTAGATTTCTAAAAGATGTCTTGCTATGTTTTGAGATGTTTTGCAATTTCCGAAAAGCATCGAAAAGGTATCTTTTAGCGATCTAAAAGATATCTTACGCAACATTTCGAGATATAATTTCAGATATCTTGTAAAAATGTCTTGAAAATATTGTTTAGAAATCTAAAAGACATTTTAAGTAATAATAAATCTTCTAGAAATATCTTAAAAATACTTTAATAAGATATCTTTTAGATATCTACAAGACATTGATGTTATCTGGAAATATAAATGTAAATTCTCTAATTCTTTCATAGATTTCTTTTTTAATTTTTAAATATATCTAATGATACATTTATCAAATTTTATGTACTTAAAAATTTTTATTTAAACATATCAATTATTAGTAATAAATTTTATAACTTTTTACATAAAAACTTACTATTTATGTATCATATATGAAGTATCACGTTATATCGTTGCACATGTATTAGCATAATAAAATTTTTTATCCTTTCTGCCGGAAGCAGCTACTTTATTTTTAGATTAGGATTAATATTCGCTAAATATAACGAAAATTACACACTACTATTTTGCAATAAATATTGCACTTACTCGATGGCGGTTGCGGCGCGCGTCGCACAACTGTGTGCTCCTGATGTGGTCCTGTATACTCATGCCATGTGTACGTGCTCTTATATTCCGAATGAAGCTGCTGTAACAGATAAGTAACACAATTTGCTCTTCAAAATTATAATAAAAATACGTGATAGTATGTATGTACATACACATGGGCGTTATTAATGTCTACTAATCTGAATTTGCAGGAGTATTGAGGCATGTTTAAAACACGCGTTTCTTTCTAAATATTCGTTCATTATGATCAATAGTTAATCGAAAAATGGTGACCAAAACTTAAAATGACTTAAACCAAATTAAAATTATCAACTCAAACTAAACTTAAACTTAATTTAAACTAATTTAAATTAAAACTAAACTGAATAAAACTAAATTTAACAATAAAAACTAAACTTAAAATAAACATAATTGTAAATTATAAATAACGCATTATTATTATTTTTTCCAAAAGTAAAATCGCGATAAGATTATACAATATTCCGTAATTTCTTTCCATTTTTTCAAAATTTTTTTTTTTTAAACAATGCAAAAATTATCTTTTAATTCCTTTTTATCCATACAAACAGAGATTATACGGGTGAAAAATATATAAATATCTTTGCAAACTACTAGCAAAATCAAATTGGCTAATAATTATTTATTTTGAGTATTAAATGCACTCACAACAGCATTCTTAATACTCAAAACAAATACTTGATCACTGACCAATTTAACACTGAAGAAGAATTATTACAGAATTATATTATAGAATTATTATTATATTAGATAATTATTACATTTTTAATAAAAATTTTGTATTAATTTTATTAAATCATTATTACATTATATTTTTAGAATATTAATTAATATAATTTATATGTATATTAATTTATATAATTTAATTAAACATTAAATAAACGATATACATAACATAAACTTAATCTTATTCTTTTCATAAAAATCACCTAGTTTCTTTTAGTTACAGTTATTCGAAGACAATATATTTTCAACATGACTGTCACTCTCAATTAACATATATTGCAAGGTTTCGGTAGATAAATGGATCGATACTTAAGGCTTCCATAATCTATTCAGGAAAATACTGATTCCGTAATATCTTTCGTGTTAAATGTATTTTTATTCAAAGAGTTATCTAAATCCCTTTTTTACTTAAAACGATGTATTTTTTGATATTTATAATTAATTCTATATAGTATTTATAACGATTTTCAACAATTTTTATGTAAACATTACAAAATTATTTTTAGATAAGTAAAATGCAATAAGTAAAAACAGTCTGATAAATGAGTGAAACTCATAAATAACAGATAAGCTCGTTTATGTAAAAAACAATTTAATATAATAGACCAAAATAATAAGCAATATTCTTTAATAGAGCAATATTTTTCACATAAACAACAATAAATAGCGTATAGATCAACTTATATGTTGAAACCTTGCAATATATGTTAATTGATACAGTAAATGGTAACTTTGCTAAAAAAATACATTGTTTCAGAGGAATTGTACGGTTTCTTATGAAAGAAATAAATAAAAAATACAAAATAAAATTTGAATAATTTTGTTCAATGTAGAGCTGTGTTATGACCGAAAAAATTTCGGCGCGCTGTTCATTGAATTTGAGGAAAGTGTATAAAATCACACAAACAATACAAGCACGAAGATCTAGCTGCGACCGTAGAAGGCATTCTTGTTTGAGTTATATTGTTACAGTAACGGTCGAATATCTTTCTACTTTTAAATAATTTTGACAAACTCAACGTAATATGAGTTATTTACAAATCATTCATTAAATTATTTTTATTTAATAATTAATGTTATTTAATAAACAATTAATTTATTAAACTACAGAAACAATTTTTTATAAGATTCCAATAAATCGTGTACAAACATTTCTACGACGTTTTATATTATTTTTAATTATTTAATGGCAATTTGGAAAAACGTTAAACTATAGTAAAGATAACTGTGCCCAGACATACAGCACTTCATATTATTTTTAGAATCGTAAAGGATAGAAAAATACTGAAGAATTTCAATGTTTTGATTCACTATTTTTGTTGCATTATTAAGCTAAATGCAGATACGTGGAATAAAAAAGTTGTTCAAAAATTATTTTAAAAAATAGAAAAAATGTCAAACGCACGCATCAATTAAATTTTAAGAAATAATATAACTATATACAAATGTTATAAAAACGTTTTTTTTATATAAAATTAAATATAAAAATGTATAATAATTTAAAACATAATAATTAAAATATAATAACATGAAAAATATGTAATATCATTATTTAAATCTATTTTCTTAAAAAAAGGTAATAATATTATAAAGTTGAATAAAATTTTGCACAAGCTACTTTATTATTCAGCATACAACTACTATTTCGTTGTTGCATTCATTAATAATAAAAATATTATACCTAATAAAATATAAATAATTTATAATACTAAAAGCAAGTATGTATGTCTAAAAAAATTGTAATATTCTGGTATACAAGGTGTCCAAGATGATAAGAAATAGAAAAAAAATGTTGTGAATAAAAGTTGAATGGCTTGAAGTATACTTTATAACAGTAATACCTAACAATTTTTTTTAATTTTTTAAATTAAATTTTATTCAGAACATTTTTTTCTTTTATAGTTTCAACAATATTCACTTCACAAGAAAAATACTAATTTTTTTTTAAGAAGTGTTTTCCCCCTAAAAGTGAAAACAGGCACGTATAAAAAATTGTGTTCCTTATTTTGATCCGTACTTACAACATACTAGTAGTGTTTTCGACTGCAGTGGGTTAAAACCCACGATCAACAAGTCACCGATTTTAATAATATTTTATGTGTGTGTAGTATTCACTCAAACCTTTACTGTAGTAAAACAGTAAATTATGGATATTAGGCATTCTCGAGAAAATGACGATTAATTATGAAGTAAATTGGCACGGGAATGCTTGACAAAAGTAAAAGATACAAAAAAAAGGGAAAAGAGAAAATTTATCGAAATGGGAAAAGGAAAGAAAAAAAAGGACTTGAAGAAAGAGGAATAAAAGCGGAAGAAAAGAAGCAGGAAGAAGAAGAAATGAAGGAAGTACAAGAGAAGCTAGAAAGAAGAGAGAGGAAGATGCAGAAAGATGGAAGAGTATGGAGAAATCGAAATAAACAATACGGAAGATAAAAAGATGATCCCAGAATATTTAAAAAAGAGAATAGGGATGGAAGAGTGGAGAAAGCAAGGTTTCGACTAGGAAAGGAAGAGAAATATTGAAAAAGAATGGAAGAAAGAAAATGTAGGCTTTGTGGATATGAATTAAAATCATAGAATCATGTATGGGAGAAATGCAGGAACTGGAAAGAGTGAGGAAAGCTGGCAGGAGGCAGTTGGATGAATATTAGGAGAAAAGAAGAAGAAAAGGAATGAAGGAAAGAATTAGCAAAGAAAAAGAAGCAAGGGAAAAGGAGGGAATACTAGGCTGGAGAGGGGACGGGCGGCGAGGGTGAGTGGAAGAGGAGAGGAGAGGAAAGAGTAAGAGAGATGGATGAACAAAAAGGTACATTAATTCGAGGTCAATATTTAAATGTTTAAGCAATTGTAAATTAAGTAAACATAAGAGAATAAAGTTATAACGGAAGCAGAAGTATTCTACTAAGATTATTAGATAGAAATTTAACAATAGAAATAGCCTGTGTGTACACGGTGTATACAGAATAAAGAAGGCGGAGATAGAATTAAAATATAAGGAAGTAAATTAAGTTAATACGGGAAGCGCAAGCGAGAAATTGTAAACAGTATAAATATGTAAAGACGAACTAGATGTAAGAATGTATTCTCTTTTTTTTGGAATGCCTTAATGATTCCCAATGGGGAACTAGTACAATAAATCTATGTACATACATACAATATGTAGTACATATTATTATCACATATGATAATATATGTACATGTTATTACTGTTATATGCATATCCTGATTGCTTTTTTTTAATATTCGATCTTGCAATATGCATAATAAGTAAATTGCACTTTATATTATGCATATTGTATATGTTTCATGCTTTATAATTATGAATTATTAAGCAGTTACATGTGTTTCACAATGTACAATAAAAAATTTGTCCATCATAAAAAAAGCATGCATGGAAATGTGGAACGTTAATGAGTTAATTCTTAAATATACAATTTACACTTGTGTGTATTTTCCTTTTTTGGGTAAATTTAAAAAATTTGCGATTTGATTTGTATAAGAAAAATTGTTTGTTTCGCAATTTGTATAAAATTTTCAAATCTGATTTTTTATCTCTTTTTTTTATTCATAAAGGAGATTGAACGAATTGAAACAAAATTATGAGGCAATGAAATTAGCAAAACTACTTTCGCCTATTCACAACTTTCTCAAAAATGCCAAGACAGAAAGATGATAAGGCGCAATAAGTTTGTTTGTCTACTTCTGTCGAGTTACTGTTATAATTTTACAGTTACAAAAGACTACCCCCAATTTTCTTCGCTTAATCATTTTTTGCTGTCCTATAAACGTTTCAGGGCAATAGTTAAAAAATATTGCTAAGTATGTAGTTGTGTTTATTGTCTCATTAGTAAACATAATCAGGACATCTATGCTTTCGACAAGATATTACAAATAATAAAATTATAGAGGATTATGTTAACTCTCTGTAGGAAATGATATTTTTACTTACTCCGTAGAGTCTTTTTTATCCAACTCAAATTTGTTTACTATTCTAGATTTTCAAAAAAAAATCTAGAAAAATTTAGAATTACTTTTCAACATTAGTTTTTACATTACCAAATAGTTGTTTAACTCAAATGTTAAAGCTTTTATTTAATAAATACAAATTGAAATTTAAGCAGTAAAGTTTGAAAATAAAATTGCATTTGTCCAAAAAAGATCCAAATTGCCTATACAGTGTTAAAATAAAGTATAATATAATATAGATTCAAGATCGCGACTTGTATTCAACAAATTAAATAGTAGGTGAGCTAAGACGGTCATAACATCTTGGTACTGAAATAATATTTCATGTTTTAATTTACATCAAAATGCGCGCCGTTACTTTCGGTTTCAAGCACAGCTCTTGAAAATGAACCAAAACAATACTATTATATAATTAAATTAAAAATCAATTTAATGATACTAATGCTAACTTGCATCATTAAATCCTCCTAGCTTGAAGAAAAAGTAACAAATTTTTGTTGCGAAAAATATTATCTCGCCTAGCATTACACTAAGGTAAGACACCTTTCCCGGATAGTTGAGGATCCAGGCTTAAACCCTGGTCGAGATAATATTTTTTGTAACAAATTTTTCACTTTTATCGGAGGGATTTTAGAGATGCAAGTTAGCATCGGTATTATTAAATTGATTTTCAATTTAATTATGTGATAGTACTGTTTTGGTTCATTTTCAAGAGCTGTGCTTGAAACCGAAGTATGTTTGAAGAAACCAAAAGTATCGGTGCACAATTCGATAAATTGAAACATATGAAATTATTTCAGTACTAAAATCTTGTTGTGACAATCTTGGCCTATCTGCTATTTAATTTAAAATAAAATGTTTACTTTTTCCTTCGCTGTAAATATAAAACAAAAAAATTTTATAATTGAAAAGCTTATTTCAATTACATAAAAATATAATTTTCCTAGTGACATTTAAACTGTTGCTTGAAAATTATTTATGTAGATTAAATTCAATGAAGTAGATCTTGAAATTAAAACAGTTAAAAAATTTATAAAAAGTACATATGTAACATTCATAATTGAAAAAGATTATTTGTAACATCGTTATCGTTACAATTACTTGTTTTCGGTAATGAATGAGTAACGGCATTACATTTTGTAATGTGTAACGATAACGGTAACGAGTTATATTTTGTCAGTAATGGTAATGATTTGAATAGTTATTTTTATCGTTACTTCATCGAGGTACTGTATTAACGTCACAAAGAACTCATCTTAATGATGATTCTATGGAACATCAAAACTCCTAAAAGTTAATAAATCTTTTTGATGAAGTTTGGTAAGAAAAATACTGTTTTGAATTATAGTTTATCTGGCATCAATCATTTGTGTACTATTTTAATCTTTCAATGATAATAAAATGTTCATTTAACCTTAGTTTTTGTACTGTGCGTAGTTTTCTTAAATTGAAATGCTGTCATATTGAGATTATTGTAATTTACTTACGGGGTAACATCACCCTTGAGGTTTGAAAAAATCGATTCTTGTTTGCTTAAATCATTAGTATTTATTTTTAATATATGATGCAAGTAGTTTTAGAACGAGTAGTTTTAGAATTCTAACTGTATTATAGTGTTTGAGCTGATTAAATGAATTGTCTCTGTGCGCTTACCGAATAGCTGCAGGCGATTCGGAGCGGCCCCATCTTCTCTATGCTTCGTAGGTATACGGGTCTATTTATGTATCAAAAATAAACCTTTGACTAACATAATATAGATGTTATTACTTGTACTAAATCAGTAAATAATTCAGAAAGCGTCGGTTTCGGTGTTTATGCAACGCCATTAGTTTGTCTATGTTTATGCAACAAACTTGACTGTTTATTATTGTAATGATGGTTACAACGGCCTAATGAAAATTATGCAAGTTCTAAACCTCATGGTAGGCCCTAGTTGATATTATTTTTGCCAAAAATCGGACGTGCGGTGTGTCACACTTGCTAGACGCAGTCTCACGAAGAAGAATCAAAAAAAGCCAGAATAGCATTAATATTATTAACTAGAAAGGAATATGATGAGGCTGCTGAATTCGTGGAAGAACAACTTTATGAGATAGGCATTGCAGATTAGAGATAAATTAAAAATTTTCAACTTTATACATAAAAAATCAGTTACCGAAACTTTAAACGCGTTTTTCTCAAAACGCAGTTTTTCAAGTCTGCAACGTCATTCTTACAATTTTTATCTAATTGACTTGAAATTTTATCACAATCTTCTTGTAACTATTCTACAGGGAAGTACGTAGGCTTTCTGCGAAATATGTTGACAATTCTTTTTGCAATCATTTTTTAAAACACATTTTTGGGCCAAAAATGCACTTTTTTTTATAAATAACTGCCAATTCGACAAAAATTAATATTTTTACAAATTCCTACGCATGTACTTCCTTAGTTTTGAATATGTAGATAATGTAGATTTTTGACGTTTTGTTCCAACATGAACCATGTCGTGAAAAACTTGCACGGAAAAATTCATTTTTAAGAAAAAACAATTTCGTAAATGGGTCAGTACACCACCATGTTGTGCATAAAAGAAAATTAAAAAATATTTTTTCATTTGTTAATATTTGTACAATAAAAGCCTATAAGTTTTTTTTATATAAAATTATTCATTTACCCACAATAAATTTCCAAACTTAGGTACTATTTTAGGGCTTCAAGTTGATGTTACCCTTTAAGTAAATTTATTTCTCTTTATAAAACTTTTTATTCGTTTTTCTTTTGTATTACTAAAATGTTAATAAATGTCAATAATTTTATTTTAATGGTTGATAATGATTACATTCTTTGTGGAAATGATATCAATTTCTAACGTGTATTTACACATTATAATACGTCACACATTAAAATAATTTAATAATCAGTGCAAATATATGATTATACAATATTATGTTCTTTTTTTTACAAAAAATATGATATGAATTAAATAATTTTTAATTTATTGAGCAGTATTAAAGATGACATTTTCAAAAATGATCTGTGATTATAATATATTAGATACAAGTACATTTGCGAATATAATAAAAAAAACATTGTTTTTGATTTGAAATTATGCATGTGTGTTTAATATAATGTGCATATACACTACTCAAAAGAAAATAGGGAACACTTTCCAGACACCAAAAATTAGGCTATTTTCAAATGACTGTAACTCGGTGAAAAATCATCGTAGATAAAAAATAAAAAAAGCATTTTGAAGCTTGAAGATCCAACTTTAACGCTCTATCAGCAGATTTTCAAAATTCTTTTAACTTCCTTGTCTTATGCAGTAAAAAAGCACACCCTGTTTTGTTCCTTAAAATTTCGTATTTTTGACACTTTGCAGCTCGACCAACAAATTTTTTTCGAACAATTCAAGTAAAGCTTCATAAACTACAACATTTTGCCTACAAAATGCTTTTTTTAAAATTTCTCTACGATTTTTTTTGACCGAGTTACGCTACTTTGAAGCTAAACCTGCATTTTTTACAAATGATATCCGTACTCCGTGAAAAATCATCGTAGACAAAAAATCAAAAAACCATTTTAAAGCTCGAAGTTCCAGCTTTAACATGCTGTTAATGGTTTTCAAAAATTTTCTCAATTTCTTAGTACTATGCCCCAAAAAAGATACACTGTTTTTTCCTTAAAATAACGTATTTTTAACAGCCTGTAGCTCAATAAAAAAATTTTTCTTGACAAATCCAATGCAAGTGCCATAAAGTATGACATTTTCTCTACAAAATGCTTTTTTTAAAGTTTTCTCTACGATTTTTTTTGACCGAGTTACAAGACTTTGAAGATATACATTTTTTACAGTACATTTTTCCGAAAAATGACGTCTACCGCCGACATTAGTATTACCCAATGTGCACCACGTGGAGGTTGTCGGTCGGATTTTTGCACATCGTGTGTGTGTGTGTGAGTGTGTGTGTGTGTGTGTGTGTGTGTGTGTGTGTGTGTGTGTGTGTATGTATGTATCACAGCAGAGATAAGGACCCCGCAGTTCGTCACTTCTGCAGTATTTAATGACTCCAAACCCTCTCTGCTGTGTGTGTATGCGCTCGCGCGCATGAGAGTTCAATAGTGTGTATTTCCTCCTCTCTGATCAATTACTGCTTGCAAGCGTTCTCGCATATTTATACATCTTGCAATACGATCTTGCGGAATGTTGTGCCAAATTTCCGTTAAAATTTCTCCCAATTCTTCTAAATTTCGCGGCTGTTCCTCGCGACGCCTTAATCGTCGTTCCATTTCATTCCAAATGTGCTCGATTGGATTTAAGTCCGGGCTATTGGCGAGATGATTTAACAGTCTAATTGCGTGTCGTTGAAAAAAACGTCGCGTTATATTCGCCGTATGAGGTCGAGCGTTGTCCTGCATAAAAATAAAGTTCCGACAGGTTCGATTTAATAGCAAAACGTGTGGTCGTAGAATATCGTTGATATAACGAACACCCGTCATTGCCGGAGGTGGCAGGATCACTAGATCACTTCGTCTTGTAAGTGATATACACCCCCACACCATCACGGAACCGCCGTTGTAGGATCGTATTGGCATAACGCAACGTCGATCATAGCGTTCATTTCGTCGACGCCAAGTACGTATACGAGCATCATTGCCATAAAGGCAAAAACGTGATTCGTCGGAGAAATATACATTTCTCCAATCCCTAGCGGTCCAATTTATGTGATCGCGCGCAAATTGATAACGTACTTGGCGATGTACGAGTGTGAGTCTTGGTACTTGTGCACGAACACGAGAACGAAGACCGGCTTCTCTCAAACGGTTGCGAATTGTTTGTTCGCACACATGGCGCAAATGAATGTCATTACGAATGTTTCTTGCGGTAATTATTCGTCTTTCTAATGCATAACGAACAATGGCTCGATCTTGTCTATTTGTCGTTAATCGAGAACGACCACTACCTTCACGTCTCGTGTAATTTTCCGTGTCTTGATATCGTAACCAAGCTCTACTCACTACGGACACAGATGCACCAATATCTTGCGCCACATAACGCATACTAAAACCTTGTTGCAAAAGCGCAATTATGCGTGCAACTTCTACGGCCGATAAATGTCTACGCGGCATTTTGAAAATTCCGTGTCGCTTATCATACTGCGAGAATCGCCGGCGTACTAAACAAAATTTTATTGTATTGAGCATGCAATGTTTACATATGGTCATCTTTGTCTAAAAAGAGATTTTTTTTAGACTAAGACGACTATATGTTTACAGTTCACAGGATTGGAGAAATGTATATTTCTCCGACGAATCATGTTTTTGCCTTTATGGCAATGATGCTCGTATACGTACTTGGCATCGACGAAATGAACGCTATGATCGACGTTGCGTTATGCCAATACGATCCTACAACGGCGGTTCCGTGATGGTGTGGGGGTGTATATCACTTACAAGACGAAGTGACCTAGTGATCCTGCTACCTCCGGCAATGACGGGTGTTCGTTATATCAACGATATTCTACGACCACACGTTTTGCTATTAAATCGAACCTGTCGGAACTTTATTTTTATGCAGGACAACGCTCGACCTCATACGGCGAATATAACGCGACGTTTTTTTCAACGACACGCAATTAGACTGTTAAATCATCCCGCCAATAGCCCGGACTTAAATCCAATCGAGCACATTTGGGATGAAATGGAACGACGATTAAGGCGTCGCGAGGAACAGCCGCGAAATTTAGAAGAATTGGGAGAAATTTTAACGGAAATTTGGCACAACATTCCGCAAGATCGTATTGCAAGATGTATAAATATGCGAGAACGCTTGCAAGCAGTAATTGATCAGAGAGGAGGAAATACACACTATTGAACTCTCATGCGCGCGAGCGCATACACACACAGCAGAGAGGGTTTGGAGTCATTAAATACTGCAGAAGTGACGAACTGCGGGGTCCTTAGCTCTGCTGTGATACACACACACACACACACACACACACACACACACACACACACACACTCACACACACACACACACACACGATGTGCAAAAATCCGACCGACAACCTCCACGTGGTGCACATTGGGTAATGCTAATGTCGGCGGTAGACGTCATTTTTCGGAAAAATGTACTGTAAAAAATGTATATCTTCAAAGTCTTGTAACTCGGTCAAAAAAAATCGTAGAGAAAACTTTAAAAAAAGCATTTTGTAGAGAAAATGTCATACTTTATGGCACTTGCATTGGATTTGTCAAGAAAAATTTTTTTATTGAGCTACAGGCTGTTAAAAATACGTTATTTTAAGGAAAAAACAGTGTATCTTTTTTGGGGCATAGTACTAAGAAATTGAGAAAATTTTTGAAAACCATTAACAGCATGTTAAAGCTGGAACTTCGAGCTTTAAAATGGTTTTTTGATTTTTTGTCTACGATGATTTTTCACGGAGTACGGATATCATTTGTAAAAAATGCAGGTTTAGCTTCAAAGTAGCGTAACTCGGTCAAAAAAAATCGTAGAGAAATTTTAAAAAAAGCATTTTGTAGGCAAAATGTTGTAGTTTATGAAGCTTTACTTGAATTGTTCGAAAAAAATTTGTTGGTCGAGCTGCAAAGTGTCAAAAATACGAAATTTTAAGGAACAAAACAGGGTGTGCTTTTTTACTGCATA
Source organism: Solenopsis invicta (assembly GCF_016802725.1). Taxonomy (NCBI): domain Eukaryota; kingdom Metazoa; phylum Arthropoda; class Insecta; order Hymenoptera; family Formicidae; genus Solenopsis; species Solenopsis invicta. Next base: position 2,310,498 of record NC_052664.1, on the reverse strand, counting down.
AGACAAGGAAGTTAATGAATTTTGAAAATCTGCTGATAGAGCGTTAAAGTTGGATCTTCAAGCTTCAAAATGCTTTTTTTATTTTTTATCTACGATGATTTTTCACCGAGTTACAGTCATTTGAAAATAGCCTAATTTTTGGTGTCTGGAAAGTGTTCCATATTTTCTTTTGAGTAGTGTATTTTAAATCTGTTCCTTTACTAGAAGATAGAATTTTATGATACTTATAATAATTAACGGTCTTTTGCTAGTAAAATGATTCGTTGCAGAATAATTCGCTTTAAAATGTTTTTTTCAAAAATATTAGAATGCAGGGCATAATAAAATTTTAAATTTAACGCTATACAAATAATTTTTATTTTACTTTATTTTTTATTATTGCATTATCAGAGTATTTATTACCAGAAAGAATCGGGAAAATATGAAATCCATATCAGATAATTTTGTTTTACAGTTATGTTAAAGTTTTCCTAAACCGGATTTGTGAGAATAAGCCAAAAATATTCGAGCGATAATGACCAATTAATGTCTATTATTCTAACTTGGTAAAATAGAAAAAAAAACTTCCCAAATAACAAAATGCGCGCATAGTGAGTTCACGGAGCGCGCATGCCGTGCGGATTGTCCGCACGGTGTGAGCTCACGATATCCGACAGATGCGTCATCATATGAGAATCATATCGACCGCACGCGTGCGGTACTCATGCGTGCGAGCGATATGAGCCTCAAATGTGTTCTCCAAATGAGACTCATATTGCTCGCATGCATGCATACGGCACTCAAAAATTCTAATCATTGCCCATTTTTTTCATATCCCAATCAGCACACAATATTTAAAAAATGTTTTTAGAAACGTTAAAATTAATAGATTTATGCCCCTTTTTAAATTAAACAATTTTTTTTTTTTAATAAGGTTTTTTTCTAAGAATTTTTTTCCGAAATTTCCACGCGATCACCTATCCAAGTTCCAACCCCGGTGGACGTTGCTTGATCTCTGTGATCGTTGCAAATTGATCCCTCGTGATGATCTGTAAACACTTTATGCTAATACATGTATGTACATCACTGATAGATCAAGTCAATATGGGGCATTTCACGTGAAAAGGGTCCACCTAAAAATAAACTATTTGGAATTTTTAAAATAATAATGAAAATATGTTAGTGGACATATTGTATAAAGTTAATGATAAAAAAATAAGTATTATATGCTTTGCATCAAGATATTGAAAGCTATCGTTTAAATTAAAAAAAAAAACGTTTTTTTTTAAATATTTGTAGTTAAAATTTAAAAAATTTTTAAGACATAATTTTTTTAGGATTTTTTCCGTACTTTCAGATAAAAATATTAATTTCAGTGACAGAAATTTAATAGTATCAAAAAAATTAATTTTTTAGTTTTAAATTAAAAACTGAACAATTTTATCCATTTTTAAAAATCTGAAAAAATTCTCAAAAATACTTCAATACATGTAGAATATCGCATCATGAAGCAAATTTTGGGATCGCAATGGGATCCTCTCAAAAATAAATATTTTTACCAATACAAAATTATAATTTCAGCCAAAAGCTAGATAATATCAATTTTTATTAACCAATTATTTAGTATTACGTAAATAATATATTTTTAACAACTAACTATAAAATAAAAAATAATTGTGAAGTCTGCGTTTTATATTATTCAGTTTTATTTACTTTTTTCTATGTTTTTTTAGAAAAAAAGTCTTGTTCCTCATCAAAACTGAATTTTTTTAAAATTAATTGATCTACGCTTGCAGGAATAATTGCATGATATTTTAATGTACCCGGAATTGTGTTTGCTAATGTAAATCTTGGTTCCAAAAATTTACTTAATTTGTCGTAATTTGTTTTTAAACTAAATAAAATTATTGTCTCTTTCATATTATTTTTAGCCCACAGATGCCTCAGCATTGAGGAATACACTTCCTTGCAAACTAGCTTTCCTTGCTAATCGTCTTAAATTTCCACCAACACCATCATAAGAACATTTCCCATGTGCTGTAGTAAAGAAGTGTTATTCGGCCGTGATACCAAAAAAATCTTGCGCATAGTAAAGCAAATTATAATTTTTAAATTATAATTATTAAATTAGAAATTGCTTTACTATGTTCGTGATTTTTTTGATATCACGGCCTAATAGCATTTTTTTACTACAGCGTATAGAAAAGATCTCTGTGATGGTAGAAATTTAAGACGATTAGCAAGGAAAGCCAGTTTGCAAGGAAGTGTAATCTTCAATGCTGAGGCATTGTATCTGTGGGCTAAAAATAATATGAATGAGACAATAATTTTATTTTGTTCAAAAACAAATCACAATAAATTAAGTAAATTTTTGGAACCAAAATTTGCATTAGCAAAAACTATTCCGGGTACATTAAAATATCATGCGATTATTCTTGCGAGCAAAAATAAATTAATTTAAAAAAAATTCAGTTTGATGAGGAATAAGACTTAAAAAAAAAAAAAACAGAAAAAAATAAATAAGTCTGAATAATATAAAACGCAGATTTCACAATTATTTTTTATTTTATAGTTATTTGTTAAAAATTTATTATTTACGTAATACTAAATAATTGGTCAATAAAAATTGACATTATCCAGCTTTTGGCTGAAATTATAATTTTGTATTGGTAAAAATATTTATTTTCGAAAAAATCCCATTGCGATCCCAAAATTTGCTTTATGATGCAATATTCTAAATGTATTGAAGTATTTTTGAGAATTTTTTCAGATTTTTAAAAATGGATAAAATTGTTCATTTTTTCATTTAAAATTAAAAAATTAATTTTTTTAATACTATTAAATTTTCCTCACTAAAATTAATATTTTTATCTGAAAGTACGGAAAAAATCCTAAAAAATTCAATTCTTTAAAATTTTTTAATTTTAGTTACAAATGTTAAAAAAAGAAAAACATTTTTTTTTTTTAATTTAAACAATAGCCTTCAATATCTTTGATGCAAAACATATAATACTTATTTTTTTTATCATTAACCTTATACAATATGTCCGCTATCAATTTAAAAATCTCAAACAGTTTATTTTTAGGTAGACCCCTTTCACATGGAATGCCCCATATATGTTATCAAAAAGACGAAATATATATAATTAACGTATATTATTTGTATAAATATATATAATTAAGTTAATAGTAGTAGTAATAGCAGTGCTTTATTCCTTTTGCGATACTTTGGGGTACACTGCGGACCTTCGCTCCGCTTACAAAATACCTATGCTTTATAATTAAGTTAATTTTGTACCGATTTTCATAGATGTTATTGAAACATTTTTGAAACGAATTTAAAAATCAATAATAATTAAAAAATAAATAGCTTAAATGTTAAACAAATAATAAATAAACATAATTTTATAGAGATGAAAAATAAATAAAATAATTAATATTTAATAAACATAAAATAAATATTAAATAAATATATTAAAAATGCTTACTAAAACCATTTTTTTCAATTAAATAATTCATGAAAAATAAAATAAAACTATATTAAATAAACGTTAAAAAAATGCTTATTTAAAAAAAATAAAATAAGTATTAAATAAATATTAAATTAATATTTAATAAATTTTAAATTAACGTTTTTGAAATTGTTGTTTTAAATGAAAAATTAATGTAAAATAAATAATAAATTAATGTTAAATAAATGTTAAATTAATGTTTTTAAAAAATGTTTTTCTAATAAAAAATTAATGTAAAATAAACATTAAATTAAAGTTAAATAAATGTTAAACTAATGTTTTTAAAAAATGTTTTTTTAAATGACAAATTAATGTAAAAAAATATTAATAAATAAATGTGAAATAAACGTTAAATAAACGTTAAATAAATATTTTCCTAAATCATTATTTTAAATATTTAATTAATGTTAAATAAATATTTAATAAATGTTTAATAAATATTTTTGTTATAATGAATTGTACAATAAAAAATTAATATTAAATAAATATTAAAAAAACATTTAAGAAATATTGTGTGCTGATTGAGGTACTTTTAATGCATTATATTATATATTAATGTTTTTATTCTTTTTTTTTAGGATTTACAATTAAAAATCAATAATGTTATTATTTGCAATATCTTTAGTAAACTAGCATTAAAAGTATTAAAAGCATAAAAAGTATTTGAAAAAATGCACAATGATTGGAAGTTCATATAGTATTTTTTGTAAATTTGTTAATTTAATATAATATACGGGAGGGTTTTGTTTGATCACGTTGCGATTGACCACATCGTGAAGGCAGCGTGATACGTTCTTGTGCGCACGGCGGGATTATCACGTTACCCTCACGTAAAATGTTCCCATCACGCGTGATTGCACCATGCGACCTTTTACGCGTATACGTGTGCGCTCATCACATTGTGAGGGCATTGTGATGCACTTTTGCACGCACAGCGTTATTATCACGTCGTGAAAATAACGTGAACTCACGAATTGTTATCTGAGTTTTTTTTTATGTTTAAAAATAAATTTTTATGAGATTTTATTAGTACTCAGAAAAATTTTTGGAATTTTATTTTTAAATTTATTTTCCATCTTTCTCTTCCAAAATTATTTTTTTAATTATTTTTTCTTGATAATTTCAAATGTCAATAATTGATTAGTAATATGACACATTCATGTACTCGTATATTATAACTAAAAATTTATTATCAACTATTTATAACTAGAACGTATAGTTTCATATACATTTTTCAATGTACATTATTCAGTTTACGCATAAATTTCATTTAACCTTTATGTCAATATTCGGAATTGTTACATTAAGTCAATATGTAGGATGAGATTTCTCTGTGAGATTTCCCATGTTACAGATAAAAAACACAGATTCCTTATTATTCTCTATTATCCCTATTATTCTCCTTCAAGATTATTTTCAGGTTTAATCTAACAATAGCCCGTCTATTTTTTTTATAATTTTGTCATATACAAAACATTTATTATTGTGAAACTCTTAACCATATTCAAGCTCTCGAGAGTCATGCAGGATGTCAAACGCCAGTAAATAAATTGAACATAAATCGACGATAAACGTTTCCATCTTTAATGACAGTCTTCTTCAGTACAAACAGTCTATAAAACAAACTTAACCACCGCAATAATTTTAATATGAACTTATCGGAATAAATAAATATAAAAAATGAGACTTGTGAAATTGATATTATCAATAACAATGAAAAAAGCGACGAATACGAGGCAGGCGCCTCGAGGCAGGTAATTAATGCGCAATAAATAGTGATCTTCAATTCTTAAATTGACATAGTTTATTAGACGTTTTGGCTTATCCTTCGAGTCATCTTCAATAAGTACAATGAAAAGGCGCAACTAAAGTTGAGGCAAAGGCTTCCTCATCAGAAAGATGCTACACGTTTGTACGAGTTACTAAGCTTGAAAATCGAAGCATAATTCGAATCACGCTGGGTGAGGAAGACTTTCCCATTCGAGCTGCGTCAGTGTTTCCTTGACGATTTTTCCAGTGTGTGGCCAAACATTATCGTGAAGGAAAATAACATTGCGCCTATTACTCGCTATTACTGGTCTTTTTCGCAACAACTGATCATTCAGTTTGTTCAATTGACGTTTGTAGACATCGGCAGTAACAGTTTCGTTTGGTTTCAGAATTCCTTGCTGATCTCACCAAATGCAAAGCATTACCATATGACCGTGAATGTTCCGTTTTGGCTGCGATGTTGATGATTTCCTAGGTCTACCCATGATTTCTTGTGTTTGGAATTGTCGTAGTAGATCCACTTTTCATCGCCAGTCACAATACGCCACAGAAAACTTTTCTTTTTTTGCCTGGCAAGTAAGGAAACCGTGATATTGAAACGATTGTGAATGGCACTTTCAGAAAATTTATGTGGTACCCATTTTCCTTCTTTTGGATCTTTTCCATGGCGTGTATACGTTTGAAAACAGCTGCTTCAGTAACTCTTAGCTCGTTTCCAAGTTCTTCTAACATTCAAGCTGAGTTTTCTCGCAATAATGCTAGCAATTCAACGTTTTCGAATTTTGTCGGCTGTCCTGAACGTGGTTTGTCATTGATATCAAAATCATTACTTTTGAATCGTCTATACCACTTTTTATATATTGTATGCGATGGAGCTTGATCATCATAACCTTCTTCAAATAATCGATGAACTTCTGCTACACTTTTTTTCAAATCAAAGTATTGCAAAAGCACATGTCGAAAAAACACTTTATCGCGTTACATTTTTTACAAAGCAAAAAAAAATTGTTGTTTACGCAAATAATTATGTACGCTGACTGAATATGTTATCGAGAAATGTCAAAACTAAAAAAAAGTATCAGATGCGTTAGTAATGATTACTAGAACTGTTTTCATCGCCATCTAACATTTGCGGGCGGAAACTAAGTTAAGGTCCTAATATGTCAATTTAAGAATTGGAGAGCACTATTTATTGCGCACTAATTACCGCGCCTGACTTGTATTTGCCGCTTTTTTCGTTGTTATTGTAAATAAATAAAAGTCAAAATTAATTCGAGTTATCAAACAAATAGATTCTGTGAGATACTGTATAAATTGCAGCAAACCTATTTGTGATGAGCATTTCCACACGTTCATTGATGCAAAATTTGTCTTCAAGATTAGTGAAATGTAATATAAATATGTAAATTTTGAAACTTAAAATGTAGCACTTTTCATTTTTTGTTATGTTTAAATAAATTAATCCTTTAGAGGCGCAAAAAGTTGTATAGATTTCCGTGCCAAACATCTAGGCTCATTTGATTTTTATTTGATCGTTACTCCTCAGAAGATAATAGCAAACAGCCGAGAGTATTTTGCCATGAGAACTCTTTTAAATTAAGCCATTCAGCGTTGAAACTGTTGGTATATTTGTGTAAATTGTAAAAAGCCCGTACAACAAAAATGCTGAGAAATCACTACGCTCTGACAACAGCTAACACTAAAAATTAATTGATTGATCTTTATTGGCACTAACGCTAAGCTGAAACTTTGCAGTTTTGGCTCCTTTTTTATTTCATTTGGTAAATTATCAGGAGAGCGCTAGTTTATATTAGGAGTAAAGAGGGAGGGTTAGTGCTATATAGTAATATCATTATTTATACATATATATATACACATAGAAGGTGATTATTAATGAATGTCCCCACTTTTTACCATAGAAACATGATTTACCGACGGATACATATTTCTAACATATTATTATATTAGAAATTACAAATGCGTGCTCTTATGATAAAAAGTAGGAACATTCATTAATAATCACTCTGTGTATATATATATATATATATATATATATATATATATATATATATATATATATATATTTTTTTTCCCCTATGTGAATAGTTTAAATCCAAATTAATAAAAAAAGTTAAGTGATGATGATTGTCAAATATAGTCAAGTAATGATCATTACTTGACTATATTTGACAATCATCATCACTTAACTTTTTTTATTAATTTGGATTTAAACTATTCACATAGAAAATCAACCGGTGTGAAGTTGGCCCCCCATTTAAAAAAAAATAAATATTTTATTCAGAGTTCTATTTGCACCCACAATAATTCTACAATTCCTAATAGATTAGTACAATAGTTCTGCCGATTAAAAAAAAAATTTAATTTTAAAAATATGGGGTTCAAACTTCCCTTAGCATCAAGTTACAAAAAAAATTAATGACAAATTCTTATAGTTCTCAAAGAGTTTTACTGTTCATGATCAATTTTAAAAATAGTTCCGCATATTTACTATTTTTAATCAATTTTTTAAAATCTGACCGTTAGCATCCCATCCTTCGTCGAATGGGGTGCTGACAGTTTTGATCGATTTGTTGGCAGTTTTCAATAGTTCCCGCATACGTCCGACAATTTCGAAAAGAGTTCTATCGGTTATTTATTTCTAAACAATTTTTAAACCCAAACGCTAGCACTTCATCACAAGAGTAAAGTACTATTTTATTGTGAGTTCTGAACGGCTTCTTGACATTTTCCGATAATTCTGCAATAGTTCTAAAGCTTTTTATAGGTTTCGTTAAGAGTTCCGACCTTTACACATTGTTAAATAATATTTAAACCCAAGAGCTGGCACTTCACACAAGAGTAAAGTACTGGTTAAAGGTTGGAACTCATGATGAAGCTTATAGAAAGCTTTAGAACTATCGAAAAATGTCAAGGAGCCGTTCAGAACTCGCAATGAAATGGTACTTACTTTTTTGATGAAGTGCTAGTGTTTAAGTTTAAAAATTGTTTAGAAATAAATAAGTGATAGAAATGGTTGGAAATATGCAAGAACTATTGAGAACTGCCAACAAATCGATCGGAACTGTTAGCACCGCATTCTACGAAGGATGGGGTGCCAACGATCAGATTAAAAAATTGTTTAAGAATAGTAAATATGCGGAACTATTCTTAAAATTGATCAAAAACTATAGAACTCTTCGAGAATTATAAGATTTTGTGATTCAATTTATTTTTTTCATAACTTGTGGTGCTACGGAAAGTTGGCACTTCATTTTATAAATTTAATTTTTTTGTTCAAATCAATAGAACTACTGTTCTAATCTATCAGAAACTGTAGAACTATTGTGGGTGCAAATGAAACTTTGAATAAAATATTTATTTTTTTAAATAGGGTTGCCAACAGTTGGCCTTCACACCAGCCAATTTATTACTAATTAATTAATAACAAAATCGACCAGAACTCTTCGGAAGGCGTTTAAATACGTTCAAAACTGGAAAAGAAACATTTTTTTGCACACAAAATTTTCGATAATAGTCAATAATAAACCAGCATCTCACCCATGTACGCGGATATGCCGTCTTCAACGGCAGATAACAATTTTTTATTAATTAATAAATAACGGATTCAAGCAGAACTTTTCGGAAAGCGCTTTAATACGTTCAGAACTGTAGAAAAAATATTTTTTGGTACACGTAACTCTCGAATATAAACCAGCGTCTCATCCATGTACGCGAATATACGTCTTCCGCAAAAATTAATAATTTTTTATTAATTAATAAATAACGGAATTGAGCAGAACTCTTTGGGAGGTGCTTCAATACGTTCAGCTGTAAGAAAAATACTTTTTAGTACACAGAACTCTCGATAATAGACCAGCGTCTTATCCATTTATGCGAATATACGTCTTCCACGGCAGATAACAATTTCTTATTAATTAATAAATAACGGGATCTACTAGAACTCCTCGGAAGAAGAACTGAAGGAAAAATATTTTTTTATACACGGAACTTTCGATAATTCTATAAATATAATTATTTTGCGATAATTTTAAATGAAAATTAATTAAACTGTGTTAAACGCCAGAACTCTTTCTAGAACTCATCTAGAATTATAGACCTTCTAAAATCCTACAAAAATTGTACCGGAAAATAACGCAGGTCAAACTGAGTCGCTAGGTGAACCTGGCGTCTTACTTTGTCCGAATTTTTTTCACTGTAAAGGCCAGAACTATTTGTTTAATCTATCAGGGACTATAAAACTATTGTAAATAAAGCCAGAACTCTCAATATTTCGTGAGTTTCTACAACATAATACGCCAATTTCAAACACACCCATCTTTCGGGTAACTGACGAAATCCGCTTTAAAAGAATAATGGTTGCTTCGAGTTGGTAAATTTGTTGATGCTTTTGTTAACCTCCTCGGAAAACTTAAAATAGGAATCAACTGTATCTATTAATCGAAAAAGATGGTGATCCGAAGGAAGTGTCCCAGTTGCGCACAGACCCGATTGGACACCACCAATCATAGCGGCCGATGCCTAGAGTATTTCCGTTGGTTGTGTTAGATTAGATTACATGATTGGTGGTGTTCGATCGGGTCTGTGCGCAACTGGGACTCATCCAATCTGAAGGGATAAAGTATGGAAAATATGCCACATGAAAGAAAATTTCCAAGCCCATATCGAAACCTGATTTCCAAAGTTGATTTCGCCGTATGCAATCGCATATTGTTGTAAAACAAAATTACCTTCCTGCTGCAGTAAAAGGTTCTGTTTCCTTAAATACGTCGACGAACATAATCGAATTGTTAGTGATAACGCTCAAAAATGAAAATTACACTAGATTTACTAATACATACATTTTCCACAGAAGATAACAATTTTTTGTTAACTAATAAATAATGGGATCGACCAGAACTCTTCGCTTTAATACGTTAAGAATTGTAGAAAAAATATTTTTTGGTACACAGAACTCTCGAATATAGACCAGCGTCTCACCCATGTACGCGAACGTTTTCCGCAAAAGTTAATAATTTTTTATTAATTAATAAATAACGAAATCGACCGGAACTCTTCGGAAGGCGATTTATTATGTTAAGAACTATTGAAAAAATATTTTTCACAGAACTCTGGGGAACAAACCAGCGTCTCACTCATATATGAAAATATACGTGTTTTGCAGAAGTTAATAATTTATTACTAATTAATTAATAACGGAATCGACCGGAACTCTGCGGAAGGCGCTTTAATATGTTAAGAACTACTAGAAAAATATTTTTTGGTACGCAGAACTTTCAAATAAAGACCAGCCTCACCCATATGTGATAATATGTGTTTGGCAGAAGTTAATAATTTATTACTAATAAATAACGGAATCGACCAAAACTCTTCAGCAGGCGCTTTATTACGTTTAGAATTGTAGAAAAAATATTTTTTTGTACACGAAACTCTATTATATATTATTATAAAATAATTATTTTACAATAATTTAAAAAAAAATTAAATAAACTATGTTAAACGCTAGAAGTCTTTCTAGAACTCATCTAGAATTATAGATCTTTTAAAATTTTACAGGAATTGTGCCGGAAAATGACACAAGACTAACTAAGACACTGCGTGAACCTGGTGTCTCACTTTGTCCTATGTGTTTTTTTTTTGCTTTAAAAGCCAGAACTATTTATTTTATCTATCAGGAACTATAGAACTATTGTAAATTAAGCCAGAACTCTCAACATTTCGTGAGTTTCCACGAAATGATACGCGAACTTCACATACACGTGAAAGTTATTAGTATTTTCACTGGGGAGCCCTGTAAATATGATACCAAGGTTCGTTCAGAAGGCAATGACCTATATATTATATCTGTGTGCATGTTTTCCAATAATGTACTATTTGTCGGGATGGGCTACTAGTAGTTAGGTCTTCCTAGTGAGTATATGCGGATTCCAACGGTTCGCTTTTTGAATTCTGCCAACTTTATGTAGAGATTTTGTAATGATTTATTGGGTCACTAGAAGTGCATTTGCAAGCTCTGAACGAATCTGATAAGGATTTTTTTGTAAAAGTTGTTCCAATTCTTCGTCTTCAATTTTTTTTGGTTATCCAGTCCAGGGTGTTCTTCATCTTGGAAATCTCAAAATTTTTGAAATCACTTCTTAAATGTACCATAAAATACAGCATTTTTTTCTAAGGCCAAGCAAATCATTTTCTTAATCTCATCGGCATTCTTCTTTAGTTAAAAAGTAAAAAAGAGACAGTGCCTTAGATGCTACTTTTCAAACGATTGTTTTCACTATTATTTTGAGATTATATCAGCACAGTCGATTATTATACCTCGTTTTAAAGCTGAAGGAGTAGCACTTTAAAATTTATAACAGTAAAAAAAAATTTTAATTTAAATAGATATTGTAGTCGATTAAATGTAGGGGCCAAAAATTAAATTATACACCTAATATTTATAAAATAAAGGTACTATAATATTACGTCACTTTTCAAGTTATTGGCTTTAAACAAACACGTTATTCAAAAATATTCATATATTTTATGTGTTCGTACTATAAATTCAAATATAATAATAATTAAAATTTAATTCATCATTTAAAGACTGTATTTATCGATTTACTTAAAAGCTATAAATTTATTAGTCAAAATAATACATAAAGAAATATTTTAAAAAATATAAATTTTTTTAATTTCTAGTGTTTACAAATTATTATTTCACATTTAAAATATATTAGTTTATAATTACTTATAAATAAAAATAAAAAACTTTGTATATACTAGTATACAAGATAAACAAATTAAAGTGTGGATAAAAAAAACTGACTTTCACGCGACCATTTTGTCATAAAAAATATTTGGCGCCAGCTTAAATGATAAAGTACTTTAGAAATAATATTTAAAAAGCCATTTTTTTTGTATGATTAAGGCTCTTGACTCCTCAGCCCCTCAGCCAAGAATTCCGTGTTGACGGTTTCCGTTGCGGAAAAAATTAGAACTAATAGGCGTGAAACGTGACAGGTTAACGATGAAATTTTGTCTCGCATGTTATTTTATTATTATACGCTTTACTGTGAAAAAGTAGCTTGTCTCGTACCCACGCAACACAAGGACGTCCTTTGGACGTCTAATGGACGTCGCGGTAGGACATGTCTTGACGTCCAGATGACATACCAATTGTGTCTTGTAGACGTCTAGGAAACGTCCTTCGGACGTACAATGTATCGCCTTCTGACGTCAAATGGACGTTATTAGAACGTCTCAGCAGGACATAAAAAGGACTTTTATGGACGTTGTTTGGACATTATTTTATATTGCATGATTAGGACTTTATTTAGTAAAAAATAATATTTATTAGTAAAAGTAGTATTAACCCTGCCGAAATGTGCGATTAAAACCGATTAAAAAAAAAGTAATCCGAATCGATCGAGATTTCTGCACCGAAAATATGGTGTTAAGACAGATTGAAAATATTATAAAATCGGAACCCAGATAGATTTATTAAAACAGAATACATTAATATAAAACGTTATAAATGTTTAATTTACAAAAAAATATTTCTTATATCCTTTTCATTAAAAAGGACTAAAAAAAGATTAAATTTGAATTAAATATTTAATTTTTGTACAAGATTAAATAACAATAGAAATTGTTATTTACATGTAAAAATTATAAAAATTTATGTGGAACAGCGTTCCACACACACGTCACATTTGAAAAGACTGAGAGCGAGTATTCGTCTCGAAGTTACAACAAGCAGCTCCTAAAAGTCTTACTGAAGTTATGAGCTGAGGAGTTGGCCGCGGTGGCACCTAGATATAATGCCCGTGGCCGCATTCGACTCACGAGAAGATCTCTCGCGGCGTGGCCGCCTAGCGGTGGTGCCAGCACTCACTTGTTAAATTCATTTCAATCCGAAATTACAGGATTTCATAAATTATAATTAAATCGAATTTTAATGTATACATGTATTTGATTCACAGAATCATGTAAACAGATATGATTCTATAAATCAAATATATATACCTTGCTGCTAGATGTATAATTACTTTCTTTATATTTTAAGTTTACGTTCCAAAACGTTTTTTCTGAGAAAAATTTTACTTGATATAATATACGTTATTATTTATTTATATTTTGAGTAGGATTTTCCTCACAAATAAAATAGCCATTAAATAGCATATTAAATTAATCGTTATAGTATTATACATATGTATTAAATATTACATAATTTAAATATTATATATAATGAAATATTAAATATTAACGAATAATATATTTTATTAAAAAGCTATATACTGTATATTAAAGCTTCTCATATTATCAAAATTTGTAGTTTATGTTTATATATGGTTAAATATATCTTTTGTTAAATATTTTTTAACACAAAAAATTATCTTTATAATTTTATAATTTATAAAATTCTTATGTTATAATAATAATGATAATGATGATAATAATAAAAATACTCAACTTCGTTGACATATATGTATATAGCGGATCTTTTCGGAACGTACCACCAATATCTGCTAGACATTTAAAGGACGTCCTTACATCTTCAAAATGTCTTATTTAATATAAAGAACAACGCAATTTTCGAATGCATATTTATTATGTATGTATACATAATATGTTAAATATTACGAATCGTCTGAAATATGTCCTGCGGATGTCCCAAACGTCAAACTGCAGCTATGATAAACCAGGATATCCTTCGGACGTCTTTGGAACGTCCTATGGACGTACGAGATACTAGGACATTACAAGGACTTTTGTGGACATGTATTGGACGTCCGGGGACGTCCATGTGTTGTGTGGGTATTTACCATATTCATAAAAATAGACCGCAAGTAAAGTTTCTTTGAATTTTATATATAAAAACATATTTTTAACTGTTTTCAACTGTCCGTGTTTTCTGTATGAATAGGCTTCACTTCACGTACTTTTTATGACTATTTACCCTACTGTTAGGTGAAAAAAAAGATTAAGACCTATGTTTACAAGAATTTTAAAGCAATCTTATTATTTTGTTTCATCCAAATTCTCTTTATTTACAAATGCTACAGCGGAGACTTTTACGTATAATTTCCCGCTTATGACATTACAACTTCAATAATGATCGGGCGAGGAATCAAGAGCTTTAAGAAACATTAAAAAGAAATTATCATAAAGACGAAAAAAAGCTGCATTTAAAAATTCTCTAATTTTACTTGGAATTATAAATTCCTAAAAAATATAGGAATTCTCAGAGAATAATTCTTTTCCAAAATTGATCAAATCTCCTGATTACAGATAATAATAAAGTATATATATATATATATATATATATATATATATATATATATATAAATAAGTGAAATGCTACTATTCCCTTTCTTTCTCTAAATATCTCTTTTAATTGAAGATACTAAATACTAATTTGTAGAAAAAATCGAAATATGCGCACCACAATTACGGTTCTTCAGTTCTCACCTTATCAATCGGCATTGAAGGGCACGCACGGCAGAGGTTCCAAAATGAACCAATCATGAGGTCGCGGTATGTGAGGCAGTGGGACAGTAATAATGACACACAGCCGCTTTGTTAGCAAGCGACGCACGGAGACTGGCTGTTTCTCCGCAACGATGATGACGAAGTGCCGTCAGCAAATCAGGATCGTAGGTATTCTGCCGAGGACGTGATATTTCAGCGTCGATTACAACCGATACACCACTATACGAATTCTCATCCACCTCTCACTGTCACAACACCTCTTTTCTCTCAGCCCTCAAGGCAGTGTTTGTAGGCAGCACTCGAGTTCAAACACAGGCTTTAATTTTAGGCATTTGCATATATTGTGTTAAATATATAAAACGATATATATATATTGCATATATGTGTATACATATACATAATACCGCCTTACACTGTGTGTGCATGTGTGCAAGCGTGCATGTATGTGTATGTAAGAATGAGAAAAAAAAATTTCCTTGCTGCATACATATACGTACGCATGATGTGTGTGCGTGCGTGTTTGTGCGTTAAGCTTATTTAAGCTAAACTATACATTCATTAGATATTTCAAGACAAAATACTTTGTAATTTCAACTTTGTATTTTGTGACGTGTGTATAAATGCTACAGTAAAACATTTTAAATGCTAAAATTGTACAAATATATTTTATTGCATAAATGAGTTGTAAGTGCCATGTTTTACACATTAGTATCTGTCGTAGAACAGATACTAAAATCACGTCGTTGATTTTGTTAGTGTAACTATTTTTCTAACAAGCAAATAGATTATTAAATAGAGGAAACTCAAAGCATTTCAAAGTATTTAAATAAAGGAAGTATAAAATAATCAAAAGTGTTCTCAACTTTTTTGTAAAAAATTGGTTATTTAATATTGTTACATTTTGCCCTGAACAAAATAAAAATCATACACTTAAATAGTATAACGTAGGAGACTGCTAATATTTACATTTCGTCGTTCTGCTATCGTTCATCATTCTACTGTTTGTTTATATTGTATCTATGTTTAGAATTTACGTGTTCAGTGTGAATCAAAGTAACTGTAACGAGCAAAAACAATGTCACCTAAGCAAATTTCTCTTGATATTCGAAATTTGGTCATTCGCGACTGACAGTGTAGTAATTCTTTTAGGATAATTGCTAATACTCTCTGTTGGAGTAATGCAACACATTTAGAAAAAATATAAAACACATGGGATTGTGACAAACTATTCCGGAAAAGATCGAAAGCGGGCTACAACTTTTTTTGAAGACACCAGAATCGTTTGAATGGTAAAACAAAATCCGAAGTCCGCGAAACATTGTGAAATTGATGAAATTGAATGTCAATAGTCACATTGTGCGTCGCAGACTTAGGGAACCTGGACTAAACATGTTTGCATCAAAACGTCCTTTTATCAATAAAATAAATAAGAAAAAGCAATTTACGTTTACCAAGAAATACGCAAATATGCCTCTAAGTTTTTGGAAAAAAGTATTCTGGTCTGATGAGAGCAAGTTTAAGTTATTCGGACAAAAAGGGCGGTCTAGGGTGTGGCAAAAATCTAGTGAAGCTCTTAAAGAGGTAAATATTCAGAAGACTGTAAAACGTGGAGGTGGTAATATCATGGTATGAGGGTGCTTTGCCTGGTCTAGTATCGGTAATTTGGCTCAAATTGAAGGCATTAT
Source organism: Solenopsis invicta (assembly GCF_016802725.1). Lineage (NCBI taxonomy): Eukaryota > Metazoa > Arthropoda > Insecta > Hymenoptera > Formicidae > Solenopsis > Solenopsis invicta. Next base: position 2,294,060 of record NC_052664.1, on the reverse strand, counting down.
GACGGCAGAGGATATATCGATACCCAGCAAACACCAGTTATATAACACTCGTTATATAACAGTTACATTGTTGAGTGGGAAATTACAACTAACATTTACGTTACATGTAACGTTGTGTTTAGTGGGTATATTGTGCAAGAATTTGGTAGAATCTCTTTTAAAATTGAACTTAGAAAATAATTTTATCTTTCAGCAAGATAACGACCCAAAACATAAGGCGAAGAAAACTACTGTCTTTTTCAAATCCAATAAAGTAAAATCCTTCGAATGGCCACCTCAATTTTCAGATTTAAACCCAATTGAAAATCTGTGGGCTTATTTGGACAGGAACGTGGATAAAACGAATGTAACTGACAAAACATCATATTATGCAGTATTCCAGAAGGTCTGGGAGGAAATCGATCCTGAATATTTGAAGAAATTAGTCGAGAGTATGCCTTGTCGACTGGAAGCAGTATTGAAAGTTAAAGGCGGCCACACCAAGTACTAAGCAACATTAGAATTAATTTTATTTATTTGTTAACTACTACTTCCAAAAGTGTATGATCTATTTTTTCTAGGACTAAATGTAACAATATTAAATAATCAATTTTTTACAAAAAAATTGAGAACAATTTTGATTATTTCATACTTTTTTTATTTAAATACTTTGAAATGATTTAATTTTCCTGTATTTAATAATATATTTGCTTATTAAAAAATAGTTACACTAACAAATTAAATTTTTTATAAAGTGTATGATTTATTTTGTCTAGTACTATATATTGTCATGATTCTGGTTGACTTTAAGAGACTAAAATGAGCCAAAACGTTCTGAAGACTCATTCAGCTCATGACTTTAATAATATATGTCAGGGTCAAAGCCATCGGAGATGCTTGCTCTAAAATGCATAATTATCTAATTTAAAAACGCAAAAAAATAAATAAAATAGTGAAGAAAAAGAAATTATGTCTTGGTATCGACCAGTAAAGTAGAAAAAAACTCGTATTTCCAAACTTTTGATCCATTAACATTTGAATATTAAAGTAAATGGTATTATGATTATTCATTTATACAATAACTTTGGTAATAATATTTTAGATTAAAAACTTAATAATTATATTCTTCCCCACACTTTACCCAAAGGACGTTTCAAGAACGTATTGAGAACGTCTTTTACAGATGTCTTTTGAAAGTCCTATAGATTTTTCTAGGTCTGGGCTATATAGAATCAAATTATTCCTCAATAGAGTCTGGTCTCAAAGTTATAACATACTTATTATATTGAATATTATTTATAAAAATGTAGCAACATAATCAGTCGAAAGGAGCAAGGATAATATGGCCCACACAAGTAAACTTAAAAAAATAATTGTAGTGTTAAAAAACTAACAGTGTTTTGTTTATAAAGTTATATAGAATGTTTCAGGCTTAATAGACAAACTGTAAAATATAGTCTACAACTGAAAATAAAAAAAAGAAATTTGGCTAAACATGCTTTATTACAAAGATATTGAAATAAAACATGAAATATTTGAAAATTATTAAAACAAAACATGAAATAGCAAACAGATTTTTCATTGCGCAGAATATGAAAGTGTACATTTTATGTCCGGAAAAGTGGTACGTGTTTATCTGGTGTATGATGTTCACAACATATTTACTATTTTTAAATTTAGTATCGACCTGTGCGTGAACATATTTGTTCAGACTTGACACAACGACTATGCTAAAAAAAAAAAAAACAGCTGTTAGATTCTCATCGTCATAAAATAGTAATTGTCAAAATGTTAAATGTTTTTAAATAAAGAATACACTGATATTTATTTCATCTCATAGATCTGTGTTTAATAACTCATTTGCAATTATGTAATTCGAATGCATATCGACCTGTGCGTGAATTTAAAAATATTTAGCTGAGAGAGCAGCAATACTTGGAAAAAATCTATAACTTTTTTTATAACATCCCTACACAAAGTATTTCGTGCTCCCTCTTCAATGCAAAAATCACAAAACATTATTCGAAGGATACTACAAGCTACTGAAATAATCGCATATTATTACACATCCGTGCGAAAAATACTTCAGAATGGTTACCAAAAACAAGTTAATTTGTAACTGGTATGAGAATGCAGTAGAGATAATCATTTCAAGAATATTATAATTATGAAGCATTTTTGATAAGACGGGATATATTCAATTCTTATAATAATCATGTACAGTATAAAATAGCCTCATAATAATTCATATGCTGCTAAACCAAAAACTTTTCAACACGAATTTTAGTGTAATGTATCCTTAAACATAAAATAGACTGAGCTTTAACTTTAATATGTATCTGTGCGCACGCAAGCGCGCCTGCGCGCATGTGTGTGTGTGTGTGTGTGTGTGTGTGTGTGTGTGTGTGTGTGTGTGTGTGTCTTGGTAAAACGATAAGAGGGCCAAAATATTAGGAAAATTTATTATAATTCTTGTACTTTAAATAAATTTATTATAAATCATCTTGTACTTTTGAGAATTTCTGTCAATGTGTGCGCAAAAAAGAAAAAAAATCATCATTTCTCGATATCTTGCCTCTCTTACCATTTTACCAAACAACTTTTCGACGCGTTAGATGAGTGGTGAATGCGCATCCATCTTAGATATCTATGCATAGACTCTAGATGACACATACTGCATTGGCCATATTGTGTAACATCATCTGTCCTTATACATGTGTATATACCTTTTGAAGACAACTTTCAAGTATTATAATGAATATAAATAGTTAACAGTCAAATATAAATATAATTTAAAACAATTAAAATATAAAGTATAAAATAAAACATAAATATCTTTAGACTATACACATATTCGGAAGCCTCGAAAAGAACAAAACCATAAAAATTACAAAATCATAAAACAAAAATCTCCACACAAGACACACATAAAAGATAGATCATAAATAAATAGAAATGTGGTTGGCAAAATAAAAAATGATTTAAAACAACTTATTGGAAAGTTTTCAAAAAATTAAATGTATCTAAATAGTCGATTATGCACAATCGCAAATGTAAAATTTCACACACGCACGCACGCGTACACACACGTAGAATCCGGACAAATCTATTATAAGTTTTCAGAATCATTTATTTTAATAAAAAATGACAATTGTATGAAAAATATTTTTATGGGTTATGACATCCCTAAAAAAAAATTGTATTCTATATAACCCCCCTCTACTTCGATGACCGCTTCAATTTTGAGCCGAAAGCTCGCGCATTTGTCCAAAACTTCTTCACCATACTCGCAAACAATGCCTCAATAGTGGCTTTCAGCGATGCAATGTTAGGATATCGAGTCTTGTTGGAGTGTCGCTCAAACACGCTGCACGTGAAATAATCCAGCGGATAAAGTCCGGGCTGTTAGCAGGCCAAAATTTCCTACTCTGACACATGTTCATGTTTTTGAAGAACCGATTCTGCATTAAGTTGCCGTCTAAGAATCTTCTTCGGACCTTTCGGAAATCGTATAGTGATGAATAATGTCGTAAACCGTCGATTTCGGGTAATCAGAGAACTTTATTATTTCGGATATGATACGTCCAGCGCGAAGACTTTCAACCATCCCGGCTATTTTCGGTTATATTCAAGACACTGCTTAATCAGCTCGGCCATGACAAAGTTATGTTTTTGTTCCCAATGGATAAGGCTTACTTGAATGCTATCTAGTTGCCGGCTCACAAGTTATTATATGGCGAAAATTTTAATTTGAAAATTGTCCGGATTCAACTGATGCACCCTGTATATATACTATATGTGTGTGTGTGTGTGTGTGTGTGTGTGTGTGTTCCTGCTTGCACCAAACGAAGCAAGCACGTCACTGTGACGTGCTAACTTGTCGCATATTACGCCTCAGCAACGTCGTAACTGGTGACGTAACTGCCACGTCGCTGACACGTAACTAACATTCTGGTGACAGCGATGTTGTAATGACGTGTATTTTGTGATTTTCGCACCAATTGCGACTTGAAAATTATCGACCAATTTTGAAGAATTAAGATTGATTTTTACTGCATTATGTACGCAAAATACTTGCTAGATAAAATGTGTAATAGTTGTACACTGACAATGAGAGAAGAAAATGGTTGCAATTACACACATACACACACAGTAAAAAAATTTGTATTTGTGTTAAAATGAATACTAGTTTATGTTGAATTTGTAACATATCCAAGTGTTCTTTCAACATAATATGATTATGTTATTTAAAAATTTTGTGTTAAATTGATGTTCAACATTTCTTAGTGTTTAAATAACACAATTTATAGGTAAGTGAATAAATAACATAAAAATAATAAAGTTTTAAAACAAATTCTTTCTAAATAACTGAAGAACATGTATATGATATTTTAAGATATTATAAATGTTAATTTTACTGAAGAAATATGTTTCGTGCCATATCGTTACACAAAATGTGGGAGACCAGGGCAAATCGTTAGACAGGGTACTTCGATAAATGGAAATATCTTTCTATGGGTACATATTAAAAATTTACTTTAAATACTGTAAACACGTCCTAATGTAACAGTGTTGCTAATAAAGTTTTGTTGGCAACGGCGTTATATTGAAGTAGTGAAAAATGTGTTTTGCGACAGTCGAAGTAATTTCTGATAGTCAGCATTTCTTTGAAATTTAAGTAATATAAATAAGGTTCTTTTTGAAAACTTTAAATTTATCGTGTCCAGTTGAATGTATTTGAAACATTTCGTGTTTACTTTTATCTGTGTGATGTCTATTTTTGTCGATTATACGCAGTAATGCGCACAGTTGATGTCAAGGCTATTCTTAATACCGAACATCGGGGTTATTCGTTAATACTGATTGCAGTGCCTATGGGTAATCCTAACCTACATTGGCTACGTTACAATCGTCTACGTTACGCATAGTTAAGCATTAAGGTAAACTGAAGTTCTTCATTGATTTAGTTTAAACTTGGTAATATTGTGTATTTTATTTAGTACACAGAACATGAATATAAATAAAAAATCATCGCTCTTAAGCAGGTAAAAAGTTATGAAGCGTTAAAGAATAATACTTATAGGGTTAGAAAATCTGTCACACCAATGGCATAAAAGGATATGCGAACGTGTCTGTTTGCATTTTTTTTGTATACCTATATCCTTTTCTAAATAAAACAAAGTCTTAACAATAACTTTTTTACAGTCTTACAACTTAAAACGCAAATTTCAGAATATTGCCGGACTAGTTACGAATTACTCTGGGCTTGAGGCTATTCGTAATTCTTGGCATTGGTCAACTTCAAAACAAGTACATTTTCATGTTTTATCTATACCAGCATTGTGAAGGGGAAGGTTTAACCTTTCAAACGGTCTAATGTTTTTTTTTTTTAATGAATATAGGACTCAGGAGACACAAAAGAAACAAAGGTCTAACGAATAGTCCCGGTCTCCCCTATATGTTAAACTGTACAAATAATTTGTGTTATTTTCTTTCTGCAGCAGTTACCATCTGTTAAATAAACAAACATTGTAAAAACAGACGTGTTATAAGGTGTATTATATGAAATCGAACGCTCATAATATGTGTGAAAATAATAGACAAATCGTAAAATGCACGAATCGTAGAATAACACATTTAGAAAAAAACAACATATCACTAAGATTACACACTTATAAGAATTACACATGAAGCTTTGCAACATTGAAAAAAATGGATAAGTAGTTGTTATTGGTAAAAGTATATTTTTATATTTATTCTGCTAGGAGAGAGAGAGACTTTCTGCTTTTTCCAATCGATTGGCGCAATCAGTTTGCCTGTATAGTCAATTTTTAATAATTTGTTTATAACAGTTGCAAAATCGATTTTTGCAACATACTTTTTACGTCAATAATGTTTTTTTATGCTCCGGTAGTATTTCCAATTGTTATTTTTGAGTCTGGTCATGGGTAGCAACAGGTTTTAATTATTTATATGGTTTATATTAAAAATATCTAACAATAAGGCTAAATAATTAAAGGGCTAGTGACAGTATTTGCGCGGTATTCAAGACACAATTTTCTTTCTGTTCAAATCAATTTTACTTCAAATATAACTTTTTATTAATAGTATCACAAGCGTACAATTAGCTCATTGTCAGTGTTAACGTATTAGGTTATTGTTCCGTAGATCTAAGGTTCAAATCCCATCGCGTCGATGCGTTTTCAAAAATTGTAAAATAATGCCTAATTGTAATTAGTAAAATAAAAAAATCCTATATGCGAAACAGTGAATACAAATATAAGCTATAAGAATAACAAGGTCTGTTTAAAAAAAAATTTTTATATCATTATTTTTGGTGTACCTATACGTTTCTTGAAAATCTACACACTTTATGTGTGTAAATGTGCATTTACACGCATGTAGATGTGTCAAAAGTGACTACAAGGATTACACACGTAAAATGTGTTAAAGTAACACATTTGTTTTTAAAGTATATTTCATATGTTAAATGTCACTGAGATATACAACATACTATTTCAGTTAAATTTTACATTATAAATGTGTTTATGTGACATTAAATATGTTTAAAAAATTATGAGTGTTACATTTTTTGTGTTAATTTATTACATAATATCTACGTGATTGACTAACATATTTGCCTTGCGTGAAATTTATTTAAAAATTTCGGTGGACTGTTTGAAACATACAAAATGTGTTAAATTTAACACAAATTTTTTACTGTGTGTGTGCGCGCGTGCGTGCGCGCGTGCTTGCGTGCGTGCGCGCGTGCTTGCGTGCGTGCGCGCGTGCTTGCGTGCGTGTGCGCGTGCTTGCGTGCGTGCGTGCGTGCGTGCGTGCGTGCGTGCGTGCGTGCATGTGTGTATGTGTATGTGTGCGTATGTGTATTTGTTTCTCGGGTATTTTAATGTGCTGACAATTATAGATCTATTATTTCTTACGTTTTTTTAAGAAATAATAAATCTACATTTGTCAGCATATTAAAATACGCAAAAAACAAATTTTTTATATGTAACATGAAAAATGATGTTAACAATAAAAAGCCAGTAGCCTGCATTTATCAAAGAAAAAATAAAAGGCTAGAAACGACTAACAGAAGACATACTTTTCACAACAAAATTCTGATATTATAATTTATTTCCAAATTTATAATAAAATTTAATTATTAAATAAATTGAATGTTTTGATTTACTTAGTCTTCCTCAGCAGTATTAATAAATTTTATCATAAAAAGTGTACCTCCTTTTGCTCGTTTCTGGTCTTTTATTTTTTCCTGCAATGATTGCTTTGATAATATCAATTTATTAACTCAATATATTAATAATTCTAATAATAATATCATTCAGAGATCAAGATTACATTTTAGATAAATTAAGTTCATGACGTGATTTATTTTCTTATAAAGAACAAAAAACATTAAGGCTGCGTTTCCGAAATTCACTGTTAGTACTGAAAAGCTATAGTATGCGTAAGGTAAACTATAGATTTTCAGTACTTACAGTAAATTTCGGAACACAGCCTAAAATAACATTGGTGAGGCACCAGTCAGAAAACAGATTATTATAAAGGGATGCCAAAGTTATCGGTTTTACCGATTAAAGGCGATTCTTTTCAGTACGCTATTTTCCTAATTGTATTTACAGATTTAAAAGTTATTTTTCCACAATTAAAGTATATTAAGCTTAAATATAATTCAAGTTAGTCGATTTTATGTCAACAATAAAAAATAATTAAGAAATTTAGATCTGTTTTACCTATTTTTAATCTAATATGGTGTCTACAGTTTTCAACGTATGCCAATATTGGCTTCATACAAAAATGCTGCAGTATGTATGAAACGGAAATAGTCTAAGGTATGGGTTACATAAAACAGCATTATGTTCTTAAATTTTGGCTTGGATACTTAATATGTAAAAAGATATGCTTGAAAATGTGTATGTACAGGTGTGCATACGGATGTAATATGTAGGGACGTATTGATGTTTCAAAAATCGTGCGCATGTATTGTAAATCGTATGTGTGTAAGTCATTGTTCACGTCGGTAAAATTCATGACTTCAGTGTCCCCTTAATAAAAATAAGAGTACGATAAAAAGAAATAAAAAAATGGATAAATAGTTTTTATATTTTCGATATCACATCAATGTTGCAAAATCGAAAAATGCAGTGCGTATCGAATATATGGATCAGAAATATCACATGCCCAAAAGATTTTTTTTGAAAGAATCTATTTAAGCCCGGTTTTTCATTATCCGGTTAATTTATAGTTCAATTTAACCTGATGTTTTATCCAATAAGTTTCATCCATGATGATGTCATAGCTGAAGCTCATTGATTAAAACATCAGGTTAAGTTTAATCACAAATTAACTATATAGGTAAGGAAAAACCGGGCTTTAATGTTGCAGTACCAAGTGCTAAGATAAAAAATAACAAAATGCGTAATTGTCACCGATGATGCACTAAATCAGAGTTATCGACTGTATATACAAGTGGAGATTAATTCAAACGAACAAAGATGCTCATTTCGAAACTACTCGATCAAAGTTTGTTCATTGCCTATCAAACAAAATTCGTGAGAAGCTCAACGAATTGTATTTAGATAACATCGAACACATTGATATGCTGTGTGTGAGAACTCAAAGAGAGCATGGAGATTTTCGCCGACCAATTCGCTAGCGAAAGAAATGGTTAAGAACGAAATGAATCAGGAAGTAGAGGAATCGATCTCTTTCCGGTTTTACTATTTCATCATCTCCATTCTGAGAAACTTCCTGCTCACCAAGCATGGAACATTTTCTTTTTGCCATAAATTTTACTACTTTCTTCCTCCACTTCTCCTTTGTTTAATAGATCCTTTCTTTTTTTTTCTTCGTTTATCTTAATATTTCGATCTAACCAAAGCTTCTTCGATACACACCTGTCAATTCATCGGTTCGCATATATATGCGTGTGCGCACCAATAGAAGCACAAGTATTTTTAGAAATCATGGCATCTTCGATGAAAGAAGGTGCATCGCTATCAACGTATATGACAGTCGCATTGATACATCGACTAACACTAATACTGTTTAATTAAATTTTCTTGTTATCTATAGTATATTGATAAAAGTTGCAAAACAGAGAAAGAATTGCACATTGTACATCAACAAAATGTAAGCGGGTAATACGTGCCGGTGGTCACTTGAATATATCGTACAACATAAGTCTAAAGTAACAAGTACGAGAGAGAAATAAAGGTAAAGACAGACAGAAAAAAAAAAAGAAAAGCGGATTAGAATAAAGACGTAATATATAACATATATACATATGTGTATTATGTGCGTGCGTGTGTGTGCGTACGTATGTGTATGTTGCGTGCTTGTGCATGTAACGCGATGGATGCGTACATATAGGCGCGTATTGGCACCTAGGTAACACCCCGGACACGTACGAACAACGTCCACGAGACGAAGGGCAGAGCAAGAACGGAATCGTGAGAGGCACTGCTACTCTGCTAGTCCCACTGTCGCCACACCGACGTTGCGTAGAGCGCCGCGTCGCCGGCAAGACGGCCCACGGGACAGTAGAAGGGATTGCTCTGATGGCAGGCGCAGGCGTCAAGCCAAAGCAGAAACCGGGTCGATAGTCCGCAACGTCGTTCCTCCCTTGCCGGCCGGCTAACATTATTCGCTCACTTTCCCTCCTTCCTTCCTTCTCTCTCTCTCTCTCTCTCTCTCTCTTTCGTCCCCTCCATCTCTCTTTTCCTCTCTCTCTCTCTCTCTTTTCGTCTCTTTTTCTCCGCACTGCTATCTCCGCATAGCTAAATTCCACGCAGTGGCGAATCGACGATATAGAATGCGCTAAAGCCCTAACCCAGTGAGAAATTTACAAAATTGATGTTGATTTAACATCGAAACAATTAAATCGACATCGAATTTGGTGTCAAAATCATTTAATCTACATAGAATCGACATTGATTCGATATACCATTTCTAAGAAGTAGAAATTCGAATCTTACACTTTTCAAAGATTCATTAATTTTTGACGTAGCGATACTATATTTAATAACAAAATAAATATTTTAAAAATTGATCTTTATAATTATTTATTAAGTTGATTTAATTTCTTGTTTGTTTCCTATATATATATATATATATATGTTCAATTTATCGACTATCAAGTGCCCTTATAACATTTTCTGCAATTCAATTGTTGGCAACAGAGTAGCCCAAAAAGTATGTTAGCCAAAAAGTCGCAAATAGGAAATATATTTTGTTAACCAATTCTATTAACATTCTTCCATCAATATGCAACAATCTTTGTCTGTAAAATACACGACAGAATGGTATGTATGTAGTTAACAGCAAATAGATACTGAACATATTGACAGCAGATTGATGCCAAACAGTTTTTGCAAACGTTGTAGTGTCAACGAACATCTCAACAAAACCGCTTGTCTGTGTTATTTGTCAACATACATTGTTGTATAATTGCAAGTATGTTGACAAATGACACGAATAAGCGGTTTTATTGAACACATTAACGATAAATTGACAACAAAACTTCAAATAGTTTTGATATTATGAAAATAATAGCATGCATAAAGAATGCAACATGTTCATCAAATCTGTTAATCAAACAACACGACAAACTGGTGATTAAAAGTTAAAAAATCTGTTAAAAAAAAAAACAAGTTTGAGACAAAAACAAAAATGTTTAAATTAATTAAAAAATTGGTGGAACTCATCATTAGACTATCAGAAAAATGAGAAATCATATAAATATAAATAATTCAATTAAATATGTATAGTTTTTAAATATTATAAAATGTTTTATAGTGTTTTACAGTTTTATAGTGTATACGACAATTGAAATATTCATGTAAATAAAGGAAATAAAAGAAATAAAGAAAATATCTTTAGTGTCTGTTTTTTGACAGTTTGATATATATTTTCTAGCTATAACACATTTTCTAAATATAAAAGTACTTTATAATGATGACGAAATTTTCTATAATAAATAATAGAGGAGAAAGGAGGTGAAATAATGAACATAAGGTTTGTCCATTTAAAAAAATTCTTTTTTTAGATTTACTAAAGCCTTATTTATTATCAGTAAAAATTAGAAGCTAAATAAACTAGAATTTTTTAAATTTAGATTTTTTAAGAACGTGCCAGTTTCGTCATTTTGCTCCCATATAAGAGTAAGATAACGAACAATCAAATAAAATACAAATGTATTTATGAATAAAAAGATTTATTATATAATAAAATAAATTTATATTATACTGGTATTACCATATAATTAAAGAAAAATGTAAATAAAAAATAATTATGTAATTTACAAAACTGTTATATCAAACAGAATCAAGTCATATCACAAAAAAGATACGTTACTTATATATTTATTTTAATCCTTTAAGGACACCCTGAGTCTTTAAAGACGGTAGCAAATTTTAAATTATTCGTTACACGGTAAACGGAAGGAGTCGGTTCAACTTTCCAAAAAAGTTGTTACTAGTGAAAACTAGTAAAAAGTTGTTACTGGTGAAAATTGGCTAAGTAACGCCGTAATTTTGCCAGTCGTGTTTCACATAGCAACACGAAAGTTCATGGGGACGCCAATGACCTCCCTTCCCCTCTTCTCCCCAAATAATATTTTTTGCAAAAAAATTAAATTTTTTGCTATTTTTAGCATTAACTTTGATATGTAAGTAAACAGTTATTTTAATTATATAAAATAATGCGTAACTTGATTAAATCATGTCCGTGCGATAAATAAATTGGAAAATAGGATGTTGTGCCTTTCGCTTAAAAAAATATGATAAAATATAATAAAAACCCCCTTTAAATAAGTAATTTTATAATAAACTACTAATTTTTTGCAAAAAGTAATTTTTTGATTTTATATTACTATATAATACTTTCTTATATTCCATAAATCAAAATTACTGGTTTCCATGCGATTAAATAATTATACTTTCTTGAAGTAGGCCATTATATTATTTTTTGTTGATAATACTAACCTTGATAATACTAACCTTCGCCTAATTACAACTAAAGGGATTTTTTTATGCATATATAAAAAAAGGGAAAATTAGGAATTTTTTAGTTTAATCACAAATTTTTTCGATTTTGCCTCAAATTCGGACTCGAACAAAAAAAGTAAATATTTTGAATTAAACAATTATAAAATGGTATTTTGGAATGTTGGAGAAGAGTATACCAAAATTTTTCTCAGATTTTTTAACAACTCAAAAACACGTGCTGCCAACGACTCCCGGTGTCCAAATAAGCAATAAAAAATAGTGTTCTTGGAAAGTTAAGTATCTCATGTACGACAAATCTAAGTTACATTTATAAGTCGACTTTTCTTTATTCCTCGACATGTAATGCGTCATCTTACTCACAACCATAGTGTTTATTTATTAAATATAAATGTTCCAATATGAAAAAACGAAAAATATGAATATGTTATTGTATAACGTAACCATATAATATTAAGATTTTACAGAAAAAATGCAAATCTTTACTACAATTGTACCATTTTTTATAAATAAATACCAAAAAATTACTTATAGGAGTTTCCAAAATATATTTTTTTATTATATTATCTACTCTTGTAGACAGATTGAAATTAAACCATAGAATATTTATTATCATTTAAAGTCTCTAATGAATTAAACAGCGGTGCGTCATTTGTTATTAAAAAAAAAATTAACAATTTGTTGGGAAAATTATTATAGTATGAAAAACAATTCGTCTTTTTTCTTCTATTTATAATAGAACTATAATTATCTTATAAATTTTAACAATGCATCACAATAATATTTTAACCATTGATTTACATTTGACGAGAATGGTTGGAAGATACACAAAGATATTAACTAAAATATATAGACACTAAGAAATGTATTGGAATTGTAATGTATTAGAATTGAAATGTATACGCATTCAAATTATATTACTCAAATACATTCGATGACATAGGTGACTCGAAACCCGTCAGCGTTTATTTGTAATGACATAATTTCTTTGCTTGCTTTAACAAAAATTTGTAACTCATATTTAAATTAATACTTATCGATGCTTGTGTCCTTCTAATCCTGTGTGATCGATTTTACTGTTTTGTAAAAATCAATAAAAAATCTATAATTTTATACATATTCGTAAAAAAATATGCTTTAATTATATTTTATTTTTTCAAGAACATAGGTATAGAAGTGATCTATTAATGTTATATATGTATTGACATAAAATGTTCACAAATCATCACTTGGGTAACAAGAATTTTTTCAGAAAAAGAATTCTTTTTGCATCTCAAACTGAACACTGAATTGATGACATAAGTCTGAATTTTTTTAAATTCTTTTTGAATCTCTGTACTGAGTTAATTAATTGCAAATATTTTTCTTCGATCCACTCCATCGTATCTTTTAGCGTATATGTTCATTTCATTACAATGTTGCAGCTAACATTTATTATAAACATTTGTTTTTAAAGCTCGATGATCGGCTCATAGCACCGTTTAATAAACCAAATCGATTAACGAAACGCTCGCGGCTTGGAATTTTGGTTAAAATTTTTGCTCAAAATTTGATTTAAAATTTAGATTAGTTTCGTTTGACGCTCATGCGCTGTAAGCTTCTATCTTGGTTCTATAATCCACGTATAACAAGCGATATAGTTAGAAGCTTATAACGCGTGAGCATCCAAATAGAACGCAATCTTAGTTCAATAATGTGGACATGCGCAATCGATATTCGGCTCGATGTCCAGGGAGTCGATTGTGTATCATGTAACTAAAGTAAAAATTACAAAAGTGAGCAAATTCACTAGGTGTTCACCAATGAAATTATAAATACTCTAGTAAATTTGTTCACTTTTGTCATTTTCACTCTAGTTACATGATACATAATTGACCCCCTGCAGCTTGATAATTTGGACGTACTTTATTTATATAATATTTAATTAATATGTAATTGTACGTTTAAATTTGTATGATTATAACATTATCACTTATTTTTGAATTTTGATTGCATAAATCAAATTCGTGAAATTTATAATTAGACTCTTTCATTCTGTTTGATATCAATATAGCACATCATGTATAATAAATACTGTATAATAAGTAATACTAGTTTTCAAGTTTACACTGGACATTGTTCACTTCTAAACAATTCGCCAATCAATTAAATTAGATAATCTTATGTATGCTATAATATTTGAATCACATGATACAATTGATACTTAACAAAACATTAATGGAACAACATATCGCTTTAACTGACATAAACGTCAATGATTATTTATAAAAAAGTAATCCTTGATATAATAACTTTTAAGTGTATTTATTAATACTTTTTTTATGCATATTATATAACAGTTGCATTAGAATGTATTTTTTAACGGACTTAATCGACAATGATTATCTATAAAAAAGTAATCCATGATATAATAACTTTTAAGTGTTCTCATTATTTTTTTTAATGTATATTATATAATAGTAGCATTAGAATATATCTTTCTTTTAAAATAAAAAAAGGTCGCCGTCAAAATACCGTCATACTACTTTGTTCTTAACTCCCTATTTTTGAAGCTAAAAAAACTTTATAATATAAACATAAATTCAAACTAGAAAATATCTTCTAATGAATGATGTAACAGTTTTCATAATACTGTTCCTCATTTTACAATAATTAATGTTTTCGTAAAATATTCAAATATAAACATTTGAAAATTTTGAGCTCCGAAAGTGACATTGTAGGAAGTAATAACAGAATCAGTGGCTCTGTAATTATTCCTCTTACTTCATCATCCCGCAGTCTAAATGCCGATTGACACTGAGAAACGTATAACACTCATAAACATACATTTCCAGTAGGTAACGTCGAAATCAAGAAACAATGGAAACATGTGGGCTTGGAAGACCTGGAGAGAGAACGATCGAGCGTTATTCACGATGGCCTGTATACCGGAAGCAAAATTCTGGGCGGAAAATTTTAAAATGTCGTTCATGGAGATAAGCGTTCTGTCGGGCACAGTTTGCCTTACACCTACAAAGTTAAAATTACCTATTTTAGTTAAAAAATGTTGCCTATTTCTTTAAACACAGTATATAAGAAATCAGGTTCACAATAATCACAGTATGTCAATTTGGGTTTGCTAGGTTAGTGTCAGTCATGTGTCAAGTGTGAACATAAGTGTCAATCCATGTAGGCAATCATATTGGTTTTTTCGCCCAACGATAGCGCACCATGCGTTAAACCTGTGCGAAAAGTGACCTGTATTTCGTCACATCCGTTACATTGCTAGCACTATACCTCCATGCTTAATGCTCTCTCCAGGTCCTCCATGCATGTAATGTACAGTGCGTTGCATTGATGCCTGAGGTACCGATTTTAGGTTACCGATTGATTATTTTTATGTTCATGACTGAATGCTGCGTTGATCGTTGACAGCAGCATTTGGTCATGAACCTAAAAATAACTAAGAAAGAAACGTGGTTCTTAAAATCGGTACCCCAGGCATCAATGCAACGCACTGTACTAGCATCATACGATTCCGATTGGTACTTAGATTGCTCGTGAGGTAATATAGTAAAGGGAATAGTAGTAAAATATTTCATTATTTACTAAACAAAAACAACAATAAAATCATTAAATATACACATTAATAAATCAAATAAAATTCAGGAAAATAGAATGTTTCCAGCACAATGTCAAGATCCATGAATTCTCGGACTTATCAATTATATCTGTTAAAAAAGACGGAAATTCAAATTTAAAAGAGTATTAAACTTTTACAACATTATATCTTTGAATCCTCCACTTTTCTCTCCTTCTCCCCCTTTACAACATTTTGTTGTAAAAAGTTCACACGTTAGAATCGACGAAGCTTTTTTTATAACATTCTGATATAATAAATTATGGAAATTGCAAGATCTCATCATCGCAAGGACGACAAAATTACAAAGCCTTTATGACATTTAACAAAAGCGCAGACAACTCGATTTAATTCCTTTCGTCGTTGAATCCACCCTCGGGAATCCATTTAAATGTGGAAAAACGTGAATTATGCATTGGCCGCTAGGTCTATCAATATATAACTTATATAAGCACAAGTTAATTAAAATCTTCGATGAATGTTTCAGCGATTGCGCCTATATACTATCTAACTGATTTTGTTATTCATCGTTAATCAAGAATTGATTGACAATAATTGTTATTTGCACTATTTTATCTATTGTCTGCCGCAAGTTCAAGACCAATTCGACCTATCTATCGCTATTTCTTTTTTTTCTTGATATATAAAAACTGCCAAATATAAAAATCAAGGAATAATTAATTTGAAATGCAATGGTTTGTTTGAAACCAAATTAAACTAATAATAAGTTTATTAAATGTAAAATTATTTTCAAAAATGTAAAATTATATCTAAAATTAATTTCACAAATTATAATTTTATTTTTATTTTTTAATGCGTTTTTTATTTTAATTTAAAACATTTTTATTTTAAGAAATGCTTTTACTACTGCAAAATTTATGTTGAACATTTTTCAAATACTTAGGTACACTATTTTCTCTTTGATATTCTTCGTACGTAAAACATCAATTCATGTTTGCATTAATGCACTTACATGAATGCTACCCTTCGCGCTTGTCACCGACACATTATGCTTGATTTCCGTTTCCTGTAGTTGTGGTCGCACAAACAAAAAACTAATACCTGCAGGAATTTTGCATATTCTGAAAATTTTTCTTAGAAAATTCCGAAAAATTATATGAAGAATTATATGAACTTTTTAACAAAATTTTGTAACTTTTTTTTAGATTACTTCTCA
This sequence comes from Solenopsis invicta, assembly GCF_016802725.1. NCBI lineage: Eukaryota > Metazoa > Arthropoda > Insecta > Hymenoptera > Formicidae > Solenopsis > Solenopsis invicta. The sequence continues at coordinate 2,277,259 of NC_052664.1, read as the reverse complement.
AATTTTTTGTACAAATTGAAATGTCAGCTTTGAGCCATGTTTCATGATAGCCATAGACTAGCATAGATTATTTTTTATAAAATAGTTATAAAATAGTTATACGCTACAGATTTTATACACACACACACACACACACACACACACACACACACACACACACACACACACACACACACACAGCACGCACGCACGCACACACACACACGCACGCACACGCACGCACGCACGCACGCACACACACACACGCACGCACACGCACGCACGCACGCACGCACACACACACACGCACGCACGCACGCACACACACACAGGGTGTTGCAGAAAATCTGCCCATACTCTTATGAGTTGATAAAGCAAGTGAAACTGAGAGACAAAGTCCTTTACCATTTTTCAAAATTTGCAATAGTTACCAAGAAAAAAATTAATAAAGTCGGTAAATGAGCACGTACTTTTGCTACCCACCGCACGCGGGGACCGCCTGTCGGTTGCCAAACCATAGACAGCCGCGGTAGGCGGCGCGGTGAGAAGGAAGAAGCAGCAATGGCTGTCTTATCAGCCTCACTGCGCCGCCTGTCGCGATTGCCTCTGACTTGGTAACCGATTAGTGCTCCCCGCGTGCGATGATAGGGAAAATATGTGCTCATTTGCCGACTTTATTGATTTTTATCTCGTTAATTATTGCAAATTTTGAAAAATGATAAAGGACTTTTCTTCTCACTTGCTCTATTAACCCATGAGGGTATTGGCAGATCTTCTGAGTCATCCTGTATACAGGATATCAGAAAACAATCGCCATGATGACATAATTTTAATTTATTACTGAAAATCGTAATTCTATTTACATTATTCTTCAAACGAATCTTAACACCCAAGTAAATTTCATTATGCAATTAAAAATTAAAACAGTGCGCGATCAAATACCGTGGTATATACCGCTTGCATAACGTAGAGCAGAGAACACCGCATTTCTCCATAACATTACGTCGTATCATGCTTTCTCTCTCGACCAAGTGTCAAGCGAGGAAGATGCACGATAAAGCGCGCCCCACCACCTTCTACCTGCTTTCCGATCTCCTCCACGCTACCACGTGCGTGTGCGGTTTTGCGTGTGTAACAGCCGAATGTCACCGCATTGACCGGTAGCCATTGCTGCTTCTCTCTCCTTACCGCGCCGCCACTCGCGACTGCTCATAGCCTGGCGACCGACGGGCGGACGGACAAGGAAAATACACGCTCATTCGCTGAACTTTACTAATTTTTAAATCGTTAACTATAGCAAATAATAAAAAAATGGTAAAGGACTTTTCTTCTCAGTTTACTTACTTTATCAACCCACGAGAGCAAAACAATTGTTTTCTGACACTCTGTATAATCAAGTTAGAACGTATTCCAACCCTTAACTAGCACTGCTCTTTATCCTTTCACAGGTTCTGTTACAGGTTTCTTTGTCTCATCTCCTCCTCTATATCTTCTCTCTAGCTTCTTCTTGGTTTATCCTTTTTCCTTCTTCCCTATGGGTGTAAATACTTTACTTGTGTAAATAACTAAAGGTATTAAGAATATTATATTGATTTTTCATTGCTTAATTACATAACATAATCAAGATAGTTCAGAAAAAATGTTTAAGTGTAGCATTTCCCCTCAGATCACCTTACTTTTTTCAGAAAACTTTGTAAATTTAAATTTAATATAAAAAAACATTTGCCAGGATAGTCAGAATGACGTGACAAATAATTCTATTAAATAAATATTATCTAAGTGAATACTATAATACATTTGTGTTATAAATGGAGAATTTAATAGCTCAATCAGAATTCTTTTGTAAGCTTTATTGCGCCCTAGTAATATCAAATATCAATTTAGTTGAAGTAAATAAGTTGCCAACAGATTGATGTGTATCTTCGTATTAAACACAGTAGATTCATTGTCAGTAAATCTTCGAATTTGATTCTATCCTTTATTTTATAACATATGCCTCAATTTATAACAGATTCGTTAAATAAGAGATTATGAGATGATTTCCGGTAAAAGTAATAGTAAATTAATATATACATACAAATATTTACTAATAATACATACATAAATTGCTAACACTAATTTTAATATTTATCTTTACAATTTCTTTTACAACGCCTTTTTTACTAGACAAAAAGAGTTATTTCAATATCATCTCAAATAAGAAAATGTCAAATTAGTTTAGTTTACCATAAAAAATAAGAGACAAGTTATTAATAACATTAACTTCGTATACTATTATTATTTATGTTTAAGGACAAACAGGATTCTTATTTTGTAGGTCCTACAAATTAAAAAAAAAGTAGAAAGTTTAGACTTATTCTTTCCCTCAAAATTTTACAATAAATTGTAAAAATAATCACAAAATGCTTGATATCTTTGAATTTTACTCTTCAATTATCTTAAATCAATTACTTTTCAAATTTTTAACATTTTAAATAATGATTTATTGATTTGTTGAAAGTATACATTTGCATCATGAATGTTATCACAGAACTATTAAACTGTTATCACAGAACTATCAAACTGCTATCACATATTTGGTGTCTTATAAAGACTTTACATTACAAATGGCACGTAAATTTGCTTAACAGTATTCATTTAACAATAACGAAATCTAAAGGACAAACTCGTTTATTTACAAATGTAATCAAAATAAAATTACACGACTTTTTTCAAGCGAATAATAAATTTCAGATGTTATGAAGTTTTAATATTTCTTTATTTAGACAATATTTTGAAATTTAAAAAAAATGTTTCAACTACACAGAGTTTTCATCAATATGTCTTTACAATATCCAGATAGCCAAATGAGAATGTCATCTTGCTTTCATACATGTCATATTCAATTTCGGCAATCTAAGGACAAAGTGTTTCCACCAACTGTCTTGTTTTGCAATCATATAAAGTTTTCATTAACTGATGATATGTCTTTGCTCTCCTGTTGTTAACTCAATTCCACATTAGATTCTAATGTCAGAAAATTGACAAGTTCACAACACATATGCAATGCATTAATTAATTTATCCGATATGCTAAAGCTCGCTTGATTATCAGGGTTCAATGTTAGTAAGCAATGATTTTAACAAAAATCATTACTGCGAATATATTAATAAAGTACAAATCTTATTAGCATAGAAACATTAAGTGAGTCGTCAACGTGGTAAAATCTTCGACATGGTCAAAGTTGGAATTCTGACATCTATTCATCGTTCAATAGCGAGAATGGGTTGAGTCCAATAATTAAAAAGAAATCATGATGGTATAATAATCAGATATAATAATCATTGGCGTTGTCCCCCACTCTAAGCGTCGCACGCCGCAAGATGAGACAGGGTTGCACACGATGGTAAGTTACGCTAAACCGCTACGCCGCTACCGTCGTAGTCGACCCTGCTTCTCGCAGCGTTTGGAATAAGGGAAAACGACACCGACATCCGGACTCCGATAATAATTGTCCGATTGATAAAATATTTTTTGTTTTTAAGAATAAAAAAATTTTCTCATTAGTAATGTAATACTGAATTTTTCTAATTAATTTAACATAACAAAAGTAATAGATAATCCCACCTTATATGTCAAAGCAGTAAAAGTTAAGAATATTGATTTGTAAATATGTCAAAGGAGTTGTTGCTGGCCTATTTGTTCTTATCGAGATTTGGTAAAGAACTGTAGATAAATTTGAGTAAAGGAGCGTGCTTAAATATTGTATTGTGAGCTGAACAGTTATATGTAATATGTCGAGATAACACATGAAAATATTATTAAAACTTTTTTACGAATAAGTCAAGTATATAAAAATAGAAATCATCGAGTAACTCTGTATCTGTATTTAAATTTATATAAGGTACCCGAACCGAATAAGGCCCATCTAACTTATTTTATTTTTTATAAATTCTATTTACAAAGATATTGAAATAAACTAAGTGAAAATAAAATATTTATTTTAACCATTCGCTAAAATAAAATTATTTTCTATATAAAACATTTTTAAATAAACAAAAAAGAAATATTTTTAAACTCTGATATTGGGCCTTATTAAATTCTTGTGTTTTTAATAAGGCCCGAATTAAAAATAAATTGAAAATAACAAAAGAATTAAACATTATTTCCCAACTCATTGTTAAAATGATTATTAATCACAAATGTAAAATTCTTTAAGATCTATTTTACTGCAAAACGTCGCAATTATTTTCAATTTTGTCTATAACTAATATTTTAACTTTAAGAAATTCTGGCTATTTTAGTGCAATTTTAGCTAATGGAAAGTTAGCGTCCTTGAAAATAGTTATTCTCTGCTGCAAGCCACATACATAATAAACAAATGGCAATGGCTATAACAATAAATGTATAAGTAAGCCTTATTTAATAATGCATTATTTAAAGTATACTTATTCCAAAAAAATGATATACCGAGTGTATCTTAAAAAACGTCCACTAATTATATAGTGTTATTCCTTGTTAAAAACTGAGTCGAAAACTTCTAAACCATTTTTTTCTATAATGCTTACTAAAGCAGTAATTATTAAGTAAAGCTAATCCAATCAGCGCCGTCTTTTAACAAGACATACGTCGGTGGTAGTGTACAGTGCGTTGCATTGATGCCTGGGGTACCGATTTTAAGAACCACGTTTCTTTCTTAGTTATTTTTGCGTTCATGACTAAATGCTGCTGCCAACGATCACCGCAGCATTTAGTTATGAACATAAAAATAATCAAGAAAGAAACATGGTCCCTAAAATCGATATTCCAGACATCAATGCAACGCACTGTACACCCAAGGACTTTGATTCTGTCCATGGGGAAATTTTCCAAACTGAGAAGTCGCTATCTTTCTACATACTTACAGTTCATGATTAACGTAACGACCAATAACCTCTAGTAGTTTCATTAATCATGAACTGCAAGTATGTAGAAAGTGCTGACTTCTCAGTTTGGAAAATTTCCCCATGGACAGAATCAAAGTCCTTGGGTGTACATACGTGAGTACTGACCGCGATGTTGTTAGTTGCGTCAGCAACTGTATTCACTGTACGTCTGTTTAAAGGACGGCGCTGATTGGATTAGCTTTATATATAATTACTGCTTTATTAAGCATTATAGAAAAAAATGGTTCAGGACTTTTCGACTCAGTTTTTAGCAAGGATTAATGAAGATATATTTAGAAGCTATATAATTAGTGGGCGCTTTTTAAAATACACCCTGTATATATATTTGTTTTTTTTCTGTCGTTAGAAAGTTGAATAATATTATAATATGTTATAATATATCATAAAATAATGTATACTTATTAAATTTACAACAAATTTTATAAAAACGGCTGATTTACTCACTGTGTTACAAACTTTTGTTGCACTAAATAAACGGGTTACTAACGGTATTAATTTTCTAGTCCCTCTTTATCTACTTCTTATGACATATCTATTAAGCATATATTTCAAACATAAAGCGCGTTTTTAAATGGTAAATTTAAAAGTGAGCTTTACATGGTCCATTATAAAAGTAATGCACATTTTTGGGGAAAAATAGATTTATTGATCGTACCAGTACAAATGCTTAAAATTCTTCAAAATACTCTCCCCCAGCATCACTTGCGGAGACGTGTCTGCTAGGCCTGAAAGGCACCCTGATACTTCTCGACGGGAATGTTTCTTAGGAACGTTGTAACATGCTTTTGGATGTTTTCCACGGACTCCCAATGCTTTTCTTTCAGAATTGGATTCAAAATAAGCCCGACTTTTTTAACTCTGTCGTAACCGGAAACGAATACTGGATATTCGAGTATGACCCAGAATCGAAAAGGCAAAGCAGCAAGTGGCACACAAAATCATGCCCCCGCCCCAAGAAAGCGCGAATAAGCAAGTCTCGCATCAAAACGATGCTCATTGTCTTTTTTGATATCCGAGGAATCGTTTATTTTGAGTTTGTACCGCAAGGAGAAACTGTCAACTTAGCCTTTTACCTGGAGGTGCTTAAGAAATTGAAACGCCGGATTGCGCGCGTGAGGGCTGACATCAAAGACACGGTCAAGTTCCACCATGACAATGCCCCCAGCCACACGGCTTTCAATATTACCAACTTCCTAGCCCGGAGCAACACCCCGGTGGTCCCCCAGCCCCCTTACGGTCCCGACTTGGCTCCGTGCGACTTTTTTTGTTTCCCCGACTGAAAAGAGAGCTGAAAGGAAAGCATTGGGAGTCCGTGGAAAACATCCAAAAGCATGTTACAACGTTCCTAAGAAACATTCCCATCGAGAAGTTTCAGGGTGCCTTCCAAGCCTGGCAGACACGTCTTCGCAAGTGTATTGATGCTGGGGGAGAGTATTTTGAAGAATTTTGTGCATTTGTACCGGTACGATTAATAAATCTATTTTTCCCAAAAAATGTGCATTACTTTTATAATGGACCTTATATTTAGTATTGGCCCTTATTTAACTGAAGTACCTTACTATTCTTTTGTTCTTTTATATGTAACATCACGGAGATAATTGTTTTATAATAATTGGGTTCTGAATCCAAAATCCTAATGTTCTCCCAATCAATTGTGTCTATATTTCAATATAAACTACGAAATGACGGAGTGTTTACTTGAGTCTAATTTTATATCATTTTTGTGATCTCTTTGATTCTTGTTTTTAGTTGTTTCTTGTCCAACGTCTCGGCAACAAATTTTATAAATGATATGATTATTGTTTAGGTGCTGGTTTACACCTTTATGTACTTTATTTAATTTATTTAAAGATTTACATCTTATTGCAAATTTATTTTTATTGATCTGAAATGGTTTCGGAGATGCATTCCACGTATAGAAAAACTATAAGAATTAGATTTTTTGGAAGACACTGTCATCCTGCTGCTTGTTCATTCATTCTTTGTATTTATTTAAACCGGGAAAAATTTTTTTATATACAATCATATACAATTATATACCAAATATGACCACAGATATTAAAATATATTATGTAATTATACACAATTACATATATATGGACATATATAACCTGAGAACAAAATTTTTATATATAACTATATAATTATATTCACGTATATACGATTATGCATAATTATACAAAGTGTCAGGTAACTACTGCCCGTAATTTCGTGAATTAATAGATCAAGTAAAACTGAGCAGAAAAATCTTTTACCATTTTTTAATATTTGCCATAGTTAACGAAATAAAAATTAATAAAGTTTGAAAATAAGCGCGTGTCACCGCGCACAAGGACCGCCTGCCGGTCGCCGAGACGTAGGCAGCCGCGGCTGTAGGCGCGGCGCGGTGAGGAGAAAAAAGCAGCAGTAGCTACGCCCTCTACGACAAAACTTATTTGGAAACGCTCAAATGGGATATTTTACCGCACCCACTGTATTCGCCGGACATCGCTCCATCTGATTACTGGTTATTTCGACGGATGCAGCACGATTTGGCAGGATTACTTCTTTCGCAGAAATCGAAAATTGGCTCCTAACTTGGATCGCTTCAAAAGACAAAACATTTTTTCGAAGTGGAATTCGAAAATTGCCTGAGAGGTGGGACAAAGTAGTAGCCAGTAATGGACAATACTTTGATTAATCTGTTCATTTAATTTGTTCTGAAATAAAACCTTTTAGGTGGATCGCGGAGTCAGAAGGAAAGACGGGAAGAAGCAACCGTGCAAAAAGGGAGCATATTCTCCTCCTCGCATGCTTTGTGGACGCCCACGGGGCCATGCCTGATCTAAATGTAAGTTCTGAATTACTCATTTGCACATCCGCATACATTGTTTATTGTTATGCCTGTCGCATTTTTCCTTAAATTCTTTTTATTATTATATTTAATCCGTATAAATTTTATTACATTATATTTTGAGATTTAGCAGCTCTAAGTTATTTTACATTAAATATATTTTTTTTTTTTTTCAATAAAACTTTCTTCTTTTGTACTGTTCCTTTTTAAATGTTTTAAGATTAAATGTTATTTTCCTTTAAAATATACATTATACATATCATTTTAAAGACTCTTAAATAAAAAAAAATACAAAAATATGGGAAAGGGTAAGATGACGAATTTTGAATTTTTTTAAGTTAAAGGCTTCTATCTCCTCGCGCAACAATATTGAAGTCGCGACGTCATAAACGGAAAATAACACGTAAAAGTTTCCGCCGTGTCATTTGTATAAAATAAAGAGAATTTGAGTTTTGATTATCCTTTTCCCGCCCAACGGTCAATGAATAGTCGTAAAAAAACACGTAAAGTGAAGCCTATTCAGACAGAAAAATATAAACAGCTGTTGAAAGAAGCGACAAATATACTTTTACGTATAAAATTCAAAAAAACTTTAATTACAACCCATTTTTATGAATTTGGTAAATACAAGACAAATCACTTATTCACAATGAAACACATAATAAAGAAATGACATGCAAGAAAAAATTTCATTGTCAACTTGTCACGTCTCATGTCTATTAGTTCTAATTATTTTTTGCGACGGTACTTCGCTACCGTCAACAGTAACACCGAGTTCTCGCTGAGAAGTCAAGAGCCTTATAGCAATTTCGGCTGAGATAGAAACCCTATAATAAGAGACTGACCATCAGCCAGATTTCGTCAAAGCGTAAAAAAGTATAATTTTATATATGTTTATATAAATAATATGCTTTAATTATATGTTTTATCTTTTTAATAACATATACCATTGACTCGATATACATGTGTTAACATAAAGTGTTCACAGATTATCATCAGTCATCAGTTCGCAGCAGTCTTACAAGTCAAGCAACATTCAGCGAGGTTACGACTTGGATAGGTGGCCGCTTGAAAATTTTTGAAAAAAAAAATTTTTAAGAAAAATTTTTAATTTTTTTATTTTAAGAAACATTTCTATTTTATTTAACATTAAAATCTGTGTTTGACAATATTAAAGTAAATATAAAATTTTTACTTGGATACTATATTGTATTATTGCTGCAATATTGCTTTACAATATTTCACAAGACGGACATTTTATAGTTGCTGCAACATTGCAGTAACGTTGTAGCAATATTTTGCAACGTTCCTGCAATGTTGTAATCTTACAAAGAAAGATTTCTGCAACATTGCTGCAGTTCTGTACTGTATGGGCACATAGCACGTAATATTGCAGTGATATCACAGAAATATGACATATTACTGTGAAATATCACAGAAACATTGCTGATCTATTACACGTTGATAATAACATTGAAATATTCCAGTGATATCGTTGCAATATTTAATCCTAAAGAACAAGGTAATGTCAAGTGACGTTTCTATTATGTCTTATTAATGCAACGTCACTATCTCTTTGATTCAAAATTTTAATATTTTTAGTATCCTTAATATTCTTGGTAATGTCGGTAGTCTATAGAAGAAATCAACTTAAAAATAAAATAATAATGTCCTTGCCCTTTCGGGGAATGAAAGTCAAAGTTAAGAAAAAGAATTAATTAACTTTATTATTAGATATTTCCTTATTGTTAGTTTACCCCTTAAACTGTAGTGTGTTTGAAAAAAGTAACACTATTGGAAACAGTTTATAACTTTTTAGTTTGTAACAATATTACTTATTGTTTTAATTAATGATGTGAATGTTATTCTTTTCTGTTATATAACTTTTCTAATATTATATAACGAACCGCCCTGTCACCAACCCTCGGACCGTCCATCGTCCCACGTTATCCGGCTGAACACCCGCCGGACAGCAGTAAAAGGCGTAACGCGCCGATAATATTATACTTTTTCACGTTTGCGTGCGTTTAAACGAAGCATCCACACAACGGCAATCTCATGAATTGAATGAATTTTAAGAATTTTGTTGTCTCGGTCCTGATAGATGGATCGCTGATGAATGTTCGCTCAAATATATTATCTTCTAATACTAACACGCTATGATATCTACTATACACATCAACATATGCCATTTGCTTTCCTGGTATATAAACTATTTTGTAATTATAATTTTGAAGAACAAGGCCCAAAGAGGTGTTCGCGGATTTACATCTTTTTTTATTTAAAGTAAGGCAGAAGCTATCACAATCAGTAATTATTTTAAATTTCTATCCAGTGAGATAGATATGAAAGCTTTTTAATACGTATACGACAGCGAAGCGCTCGAAACTATGATATTAGGACCTTAATTTAGTTTCCGCCCAAAAAAAGCTGGGAAAAGGCATTTATCGAAAAAAATTTGTACAAATTATTTTAATGAAAGTATTTTCCATCACTTTCTACAATTTGTTTCAATCTTTCTGGCAACTGGGCGATACCATCTCGATAAAACGATGTCGGTTTCAAAGCAATCTATTTGTCCATCCATTCTCGCACTTCTTCAACATTTCGGAAGCGTGTACCACTCAAGCCGTGATGCATCAATCTGAACAAGTGGTAATCAGAAAACGCTATGTCTGGTGAGTACGCCTGGTGAGAAAGAGTTTCCCATTTGAGCTGTGTCAGTGTTTCCTTGATAATATTTCCAGTGTGCGGCCGAGTGTTATTGTGAAGGAAAATAACTTTGCGCCTGTTACTTGCTATTGCTGATCTTTTTGCAACAGCTCATCGTTCAATTTGTTCAATTGACGTTTGTAAACATCGGCAGTAACAATTTCGTTCGGTTTCAGCAGCTCGTAGTACAGCACTTCTTGCTGATCCTACCAAAAGCAAAGCATTATTTTATGACCATGGATGTTCCGTTTTGGTTACGATGTTGATGGATGTCCTGGATCTACCCATGATTTCTTGCGTTTAGAATTGTCGTAGTAGATCCACTTTTCATTGCTAGTCACAATACGCCACAGAAAACTCTTCTTTTTTGCCTGGTAAGCAAGGAGACCGTTCCGATAAGAACAGGTACGTGGATTCCACGTTCTATCCACGTATATTATATAAAATTCGTGGATAGGACTTCATTGACTTGATATCCACATAAATTCTACGTAGATACTTCTACGTAGAATTTAATACATTTCATCCATGTAGAATTATTAATGAAATTTGACGGAGATTAAAATAGGTGACAGCAATGTGGATTTCATGAGAATAAATTTACATCAACTTATCCTGCACAATTCACGTAGAATTATTAGTTCAATTTAAAGGAGATAAAAATAGAAGATAGCAACATAAAATTCAGGGGCCCAACATAGGTTGGGAGCATCGTTGTTATGTCGGTTAAGGAGTCGGATGCGATCATATGATGCTACTTCAAGTTAGTGTCACTTAGCCTCTCCGGCTCAATTCTTACTTTTACTAGAAGTGCGAAGAACGGGTACCCCCTGGAAATCTGAGCAACTTGATAAAAGATTAGGGTTTTAACCACAGCGGGAAACCGAATCAGAGCAGACAAGAAAAGGAGCAAACAAGCTTGCTTGGGAGCTTTGAGATGGCAGCCCCATCACCAAGCTTTGGATACTACCGGCTAATAACCCGTATGTCCGAGATCTAGTCATTACTGAAACTTCTACAAATTGCCGGACTATCCATGCGTTGACGATCTTTGCTATGAAAACTCGGATTTGGATGCTGGAATGTGTGTACGATGTTGGAAGCCTTTTGTTTAGCCCAAATTATCAAAGAAATGACATCTTACAAGTTGAAGTTACTCGGCCTTAGCAAAACCAGATGAAATGGCTTAGGAGACGCCGCAACCCGAGAGATGCTTGTCTACTCAGGTAAACCGGAAAACGAGAACCGAACAAGGAATTGGCATTCTGCTTTCAAAAAAGGCAAAGAAAAGCTTTTTAGATTGAAAACCGGTATCGCTTAGGCTGATCACAAATTCGCAACACGCGCAAGACCTATCACTTTTATACAATGCTATACTCCAACGGAAGTGGCCACGCCGGAAAAAAAGAAGAGTACGTTTTACTTCTCCCTCACTGCGACATTGAGCACCGTGAAGAAATCCGATATTATAATCCTGATTGCAGATCTAAATGCTAAAGTCGGCAATAACAATGACGGTTATGAAATGATGGGAAAACATGGTCTAGGTGCAATGAATAACAACAGAGAGCTCCTCGTCAAAATCTGTTTAAATCACAGTTTAGTTATAGGTGAAACTACTTTCTTCCATAAATCCATACATAAAGCAACCTGGGTCTCACCGGATAAACGTACCTTTAACCAAATTGATCATATTGCTATCAGTAAGACAATGCAAGGATCGTTACTAGATGTACGTAACAAACGTGGTGCGGACGTAGCTAGTGACCATCACCTACTTATTGGAGTACTCAGACTGAAACTTGCGGCTAAGCACAAACGCCGACAATAGGAAACTCAAATACAACCTACATCGGCTTGCCAACCCACAGGTCCTAGAAAGCTTCAACAGTACACTCAAAGAAAAACTGAGTAAAAAAGACAAAGATGGCCTAATTCCCTCAACATCGTGGGAGAAAATAACGAACATTCTTCACAAAACTAGCAGCGTTGTTTTTGGCAAATTACAAAAGGAAGAAAATTCTGGATCTCTGAGGACACTTGACAACTAATTGAAGAACAGAAAAAACTTAAAGACAGAATCAACCAAGTCCATACAGACATTGAATACAACCGGCTACTTGCAACTTATGCTCGGGTAAACAAAGATATTAAGCGTGAAGCGCCTCATAACAAACGGAAAAGAGTGAACGAACTGGAAAAAAGAGCGTAAGCAGCTGCTGAGATAAAAAACACCAGGGAACTGTACAGAATTACCAATTAGCTAACAAAAATTTTGCCCAAGCCCAACCCGTCAAAGACAAAAACGGTAAACTGACTTGCTCCACCAAGGAGCAACTCCGTGTATAAACAGATTATTTCAAGGATACCATCAGCTCTCAACCCAACCAGAGTGCCGACGAATTAGCTTCCATTAACGACCGGGATGCCCAGGCGCAGCAGGCTCAACCTAGAACCAGCTCACAACCGCCATCGCTTGTAGAAATAAGCAAGACGATAAAGCACCTTAAAAACAACAAGGCAGTAGGGCCAGGTAACATCGCTTCCAAACTATTAAAATGTAACGTCGCTACTATCTCCGACATCTTCAAACCAATAATTGAAAAGATATGGGAAACGGAAAAAATTCCTGATGAGTGGAAGGAGAGCCTCATTATAAAGCTACCAAAAAAGGGAAATCGGTCATGCTGTCATAACTGGAAGGGTATCACTCTATAACGATGCACCCCGCAGCAAGCATCATCCCGGCAAACATCAACCGGAAGGTCGCCGGGCCATAACTGGAGGTACCACGGGTATCCATCTTTAAGTTCAAACACAGAAATACCGCCTGGCGGCAAACACCGCCAGAAGAGACGCGCCGAGCCATCGCACGCGCTAAGTCGGCGCTCACGCGCACTCGGAAGACATGCGGTCTTTCCTATCTACTCCGCCGTCGAGCGCCGAAAGATAACGGAGGCGAGTGGAGTCGCTCGGTATAAATATGTAAAGGGCCGTCACGCCGAGAAACGGCGACTCCGTCACCAGGCAGCATTCCGAAAACGATCCGCTGCGCCTGTGACACTCCGCTCCCGAAGTCGGAACAACAATCGAAGAGTGCTTGGCCGCGGCGAGAGATTACTCAGCCTCTAACACCAATCCGTCCTGAACACACAGCCGTCCGAAAACCGAGAACTTGCTCAAAACCAAGAGTCTTGGTCAGCGAGCCGGTTCCCGGCTACCCGTAAGCGGATCTCCTCGCCTCGCAACATCCACCAAAACTGCGACCGCCGTGTTCGGAGTCCCGGATTAAGTTTACTTAACGAGGTGCCGCACATCCAGCCTTACTTGCGACGATCCCGTCGCGACCGTCATATCGCGCGGGAATTCGGCCCGCCCGCGATAGCCGTGACACAAAGGCTAGCCCGCGGACCGTACGGTGAAACCACGCCCACCCTGTCGCAAACCTTACGGTACGGCGGCCGTAGACCGCGCCCGCGCTCCTACGAAACTGCGCCTGTACATAGAGATACCTTTGTGAGCTCTAGTAGCATCGTAGACTATCTATACATATATACAGCTATATCGTGTACATATTGTCCGTCTCGCAAATTAGCCAAATACATGTAAATAAATCCAAGTAATATCACGCGTGTAGTATTTTAACCGCACCGCCGGCCTTCCTTTTTTCCACGTCGAACCATTTTTGCGGTCTAGCACCGAAAACTCGACGAGCTGATCCGTGCGCGGAAAGTCGGTAAATTGCAACTCTATTAAACTCAATCAATAAAATCATAGCCTACCTAGTTTTATCTAAAGTTTTCCCAGCTCTTGAGCCCTCATTACGGTAAGACAAGCTGGATTCCGGCCACTATGCTCATGCGTAGACCAAATAAGTACCCTCCGTATCATTATAGAACAATCCAACGAATGGCGCTCCCCCTTATACCTCGTAATCGCACTTTATTTAACTTTTTGCCCAGAGTTGTCCAGATATTCGGACCTTGCTCAATTAGCCGTTAAATATAGTATGTTCTGCCTTTGCCCCCTTCGTAAACAATCCTCTGTCGCAAAGAGCTTTTAAATCTTCTAACGTAAAATCGCTACTCTCTAGCGGCTTCATGGTACTGTTTGACACTCACAGATCCGAGCGACATGAATGATGGTTCTCACGGAACGACAGCCGGTACTCGAATATTTTTACTCGCAGCAAAAATATTCGGCAGGTAACTCTCACAGAGCGTACAGTACCTGTCACCTAGTTCGCGCGCACAAAATCACCGCGTGCCAAGAATCGCATACCACTACATCGCCAAATATCGCGATAACGGAAAATTCGACCTTATCACGAATCCTACTTCTGAAAAGATTTGTAGAGGCTTTTGTCAAGGATGGTCCATAAGATAGATACCTAGTTGGCAAATTAACGCGAGCCAAGTCGTCAGTTGCGTATAAAGTATTTGTGTACTTAATAATGTAAAATGCTCGCAGGTAATGTAAATTGCTCCGGCAGAACTGCCGAACCGCGCGTCAAATTCGGAGCTTTGCCAAACTCGCGTGAGAGCACAACGACAATAAAAAGTCAGGGCTGATCATGCGATCTCGCGGAGCCAATCACAGTCTCAGGAATAACGCTGTGCTCTGTTGTACGTAGCATGATTGGCAACGGAAATGTGCCCACGACATCGTGATCAATAATGCCGTGCTTGACAGAAATATGCCTACAAAATATTACATAAACATCACAGAAATATTGTACTATATATCACAGTAATATTACTGTGATACATTTTTACGCACATTTTAATATTACTGTGATATCACAGTAATATTTCAATGATATTTCTGGTATATTTCGTTGTAATATTGCAACGAAAAAGTGATATTGCTGTGATATCACTGCAATATTACGTGCTATGTGGATAATGTAATAATAAGAAATAAAGCGCCAAATACGAGTCAGGCGTGATAATTGGTGCGCAGATATAAAAAGATTCCAAGATTTCTTACTGTTAAAATAGTACATTTTTGAACGTTTTGGTTTTACTTTTGAACTATCTTTAGCGATAATTCTTACATATATCTCGTTGATCTGCTATTCTCAAGATAAAAGACTCCCTTTGTGAGGATATGTCAAGTACATGCAAGTTGCTAAGCACGAATATGTGGATATAATTTATTTAATAGATTCTAATTTTTACTAGTGATAAACAAAGCTTTAGTGAATCTAAAAATAGATAATTATTTTTACATAGATATTAAGAAAAATTAACAAATTTTTAGATTGTCATCTTACCTCCTTTTCCCCTATAACATATCACTTGTGTTTTATTTGTTAAAAATAGTGTAACAGTTAAAAATAGTTGTTAAAAATAGTGTTTCAAAGAAAAGTATATTCTCTTTGTAATTGACACAAATTAAAAATATCATACATTTTTTTAATACATATATAATACACATTATATACATATTACACACAATTTTGTGATATTATTTCCTTTTTTTAAGTACATATCAGTTAGGTTGAATTACACAATTTTGTGATATTATTTTTTTTTTTAAAGGAATATTAAATTTATTATATATATACTTATATACTTGGGAAAAAATATTCCCTAAATTCCCTAAATAGGAATATAAATATACTACTTAATTTTAAATAACTTAGATTTTATTATAAAAATTAAAGATACTATCACTTGAATATTATTAAAAAGAATAAAAATAATTGCTTGGTTTGAAATAGAAATACTCCTTGAATAAAAATATCAACATATTGTGGGATATTGTTTTTATCATTTATGTTCTATGTCTTTAGTCTTTTTTGTTCCTAGGGATATAGATAGATTGCTATAGATGATTGAAGGATGTGTGACAGGAGGAAGAACTAAGAATTACGTTTTTATTTTATCCCCACTTGACAACGCAGAATGTTACTTGGTTGCCCCGCTCGCCTTCTGAAGATGTTCATGTTTTAAGACTGTTTATATAATCTGTATAAAATTACTCTCAAAAATATATCTCTTTTAATGAATACACGTGATTTGTATTCGTGATTAGCCACAAATTGGTAGCAGAGCGTGGTTAGAAAAAGTGTAGCATTTTTTTCGAGGCTATCGAGTGTTGAGAGATAAACGAGAGACAAAGAGAAACGTGAGTAAAGAGATTTTTCAAAATGGCAGAGAATTGGAATCTCACAAACGTGGAACAGCTTGACGACACAAACTATTTCCTTTGGAGTGATAAGATCGAGGGAATCTTAAGAACGAAAAAACTATGGAAGAAGGTAATAAATGTGAAGCCGCCAGAGAAACCCGAAGAAGGCGAGAATAACTATGATGCAAAATTCAAACTATGGAACGAATGGGACGACGATAATTATGCTGCACGTACGGTAATTAATAATACGATGAGTAAAGCGCAATTGCTAAAATACAGTCATGAAAAAAACGCCGATAAGCTGTGAAGCTTGATTAAGAATAATATGGCAGCTGAAACAGAACAATTAAAGGCGAGATCGTTATCTGAATTATCGACTCTAAGAATGAAAAGAGATGAAAGCATAGACGCGTATGTGAATAGAGCTGAAGCATTACGCAATCAGTGCGTACAACTAGGAAGAATGATAGAAGATTATGAGCTGAGGATGTATGTCATTAGAGGATTAAGGCCCGAGTTCGATCAAAATGTGCGAGTATTGGAAACTCAAAAGGAAATAACGATTAATGATATACGTTACGCACTAAAACAGGAGGAATTAAGAAAAACAATCGCAAAGAGGAAAAAACATCGAGAGATGAACATGTAAGAAAAGTGAGAGAGAAACCGAGAAGTAACATCGTGTGCTACAATTGTGGAATAAAGGGCCATACTTCAAGTGAATGCCGTAACAAGCAGAAATGTTTTAATTGCCAAGGATTCAATCACATTGCGACTGATTGCAAGGAACCGAAGAGGATCACATCACGAGGAAGAGGTTACAGAGGTACATCAAGAGGAAGAGGAACAGGACGAGGTTATGGACGAACAGAGGTAACATTAAAAACTGCAGATGAAGCGGTGTTATCGGTAAGAGACGAAGCATATGTGAGTACAGCGTATGACGAGAAAGAAAATGAGGTAACGCATAATAATTATAAAAATTATACATGGTTATTAGACTCTGGTGCGACAAGTCATATGGCAAATAGCGAAGTTATGTTTGAAAATATAGTAAATGATAGAAGAGATATTTCGTTAGCAGATAAGAATGGAAAGAAATTAATTTCTAATGGTCGAGGAGAAATAGTAATGACGCAACATTTAAATAATAGAATACGACTTAAAAATGTATTGTGTGTACCAGATATTAACATGAATCTTTTATCTGTAGCAAAAATAACGGATTACGGATATAATGTTAAATTTGATAAATATGGTGCTGTTGTCTACAGAAATGAAGATGAAATAACGATGAGAGCTGTACGAGAAGAGAATGCATACTATGTGAAATCATCGGTAAGTGAAAATGAGACAGCAGCAACACTGGAAGATATCGATATTTGGCATAAGAGGTTTGGACACACAAACAAAAGGCTCATTGAAGAAATGAAAAGGGAACATCTTGTAATTGGAATAAACAAGAACAAAGAGCAGAGGCAATGTGAACCATGCGTAGAAGGTAAAATGTGTCGCAAGGCACATCCTAGATTAATAAGTAGAAAAACAAGTAAAATTATGGACTTATGGCACATTGATTTAGTTGGTCCGATTAATCCTTCATCACGCGGAGGAAAACATTACATTTTCACAATTATAGATGATTATTCAAGAGTAATATTTGTTGAATTATTAGAAGAAAAAGGAGAAGCAACTAAAAAATTAAAAAGATTAATCATTCTGAAGGAGAACCAGTCTGGATTAAGATTGAAAGCAATCAGATCGGATAATGGAGGAGAATTTATAGGAAAAAAGTTGGAAGAATGGTTGAATGAGAAGGGAATAAAACATGAATTTAGTCCTGCTAGGACCCCACAATGTAATGGAGTGGTGGAAAGAGCAAACAAATCCGTAATAGAAATAACCAGAACAATGATGGCGGATTCGAAGATACCAATGAATTTTTGGGCTGAAGCAACATGTACGGCGGTACATATCAAGAACAGGAGCAAATCGACTGTGCATGGAAAGACTCCATATGAGATGTGGAATGGAAGAAAGCCAAATGTCAAGTATATGAGAAGATTCGGCTGCATGACATATATTATGAATAAAGAACAGGGAAGAAGAAAATTTGATTCAAAGATTATTAAAGGAATATTTGTAGGATATGCAGCAAATAATACTTATAGAGTTTACATTCCTGAAACAGGGAGAATAAAAACAGACTGTGATGTTAAATTCGATGAAAGTAAAAATGGATCTGAATTATTTAAAAGAGAGAAAGAAGAAGAACATATAATAGATAATAAATTGACTATTGTAGGACTGGAATCAGAAGATGATAATAATATGGGAGAAAATCAAGAAGAAATTCAAGAAAATGAAGAAGAAGCAAGAGTAGAATCAGAAAGCAGTGAATATGAAGATGCAGATATGGGAGGACTTGATGATAGAGATGAAATAGAAGAGGAAAATAAAGATTCTACAAATGAGAGAATTGAAAAACGCATAGGAGAAAATGAAAGTGTGGAAATCCAAATGCAGCCAACAGCAATGAAGATCAAAGGAAGACCAAAAGGAACAACGAAAGCTATGATGGAAATGCGAAAAAATTTAAGACGAGAAGAAGAGGAAAGAAGAAAGGAACAGGAAAATGTCAGAAGATCTACAAGAATTAAAGAACAGCAATCTACAATGATAATTATAGATAAAGATATTCCAAGAAACGTTCAAGAGGCAGAAAAGTTAATAGATTGGAAATATTGGAGACAAGCTATTAACGATGAATTGACATCAATGAAGAAACATGGAATATGGGACATTATACCACGTCCGAAGAATAAAAAAGTTATTAAATGCAAGTGGGTGTTTAATATAAAAGAAGATCCAAATACAGGACAATGTCGATATAAAGCACGATTAGTTGCACAAGGATGTGGGCAACGACCAGGAGTAGATTATGGTGAAACGTTTGCTCCAGTAGTAAGAATTGAGACCATAAGACTGTTATTTAGTATAAGTGCACAAGAAGAAAGGAAGATGAAAATCTACGACGTGAAGACAGCATTTCTACATGGAAGATTAGAAGAGGAAATACTTATGGAGTTACCAGATGGACTACAAGTAAATAAGGAACAAGTGTGCAGATTAAAAAGGAGTATATATGGGCTCAAACAAGCTGGTAGATGCTGAAATGAATTTCTCACCAATGCTCTAATTAAATGTGGATTAAGCCAATCTAAGGAAGACCCTTGTTTATTTTTTGCCAGAGAGAGAAATAAATTCTTTTACTGCGGAATACATGTAGACGATATGTCGACAGTGTCAAGTGATAATAATTTTGAGAAGAGCTATATTAACAAGATTAGAAAATATATAGACATTAAAGACCTTGGAGAAGCAAAAGTTGTACTAGGAATGCAAGTAGATCAAGAAGAAGGAAAAGTATCTGTACATCAAAAGAAATACATTGAAAAATTACTTGAATTCTATGGAATGAAAGAGTGTAATGTTGTGAAGACGCCAATAGACATAAACACGAAAATGGAAGATTGTAAAGAAAGTGAGAAAGCTGATGTTCAAGCGTATCAGGAGCT
Organism: Solenopsis invicta; assembly: GCF_016802725.1. NCBI lineage: Eukaryota > Metazoa > Arthropoda > Insecta > Hymenoptera > Formicidae > Solenopsis > Solenopsis invicta. The sequence goes on along the minus strand of NC_052664.1, from coordinate 2,257,094 downwards.
GATAGAAAGACTAATGTACTTGAGTGTTCATACTAGACCAGATATATCATTTGCATTGAGCTGTTTATCACAATTCAACAACAAACCAAGAGTAATGCACATGGCAACATTAAAGAGAATTCTTCGATACCTGAAAGGTACTATTAATTACTGCTTGAAATTTAAAAGGGAGAACTCAACAACGAAGATAAGATGTAAATCTGATGCATCGTGGGACAGAACAGAAGACGCAAAATCTTTTACTGGATTGCTATTATACAGGAACGGAAACTTGATACATTGGAGAAGTAAGAAACAATCAATCGTTGCATTGTCATCGACGGAAAGCGAACTAGAAGCTATGCTGGAGAGATTAAAGGAAATAATATGGACCTCCAGATTACTATATGAGATGGGATATACAGAAGAAGTAAAAAGAGAATTAAATTGTGACAATTTGAACGCTGTTAGATTGGCAAACGGAGGGAGTTTTAAAACTAAATCAAAATTGATGAACCGAAGATGCTACTACATCCAAGAGGCTGTTAGAAAGGAAAATATTATAGTCAAGCACGTATCCAGCGAGAATATGACAGCAGATTGTTTGACAAAGCCGCTAGGAGCTCCGACACTATCAAAACATATAAAGAAGATCATAAATACAATGGATTGATAAAATCAAGGGGTCGGATTGTGGGATATTGTTTTTATCATTTATGTTCTATGTCTTTAGTCTTTTTTGTTCCTAGGGATATAGATAGATTGCTATAGATGACTGAAGGATGTGTGACAGGAGGAAGAACTAAGAATTACGTTTTTATTTTTTCCCCACTTGACAACGCAGAATGTTACTTGGTTGCCCCGCTCGCCTTCTGAAGATGTTCACGTTTTAAGACTGTTTATATAATCTGTATAAAATTACTCTCAAAAATATATCTCTTTTAATGAATACACGTGATTTGTATTCGTGATTAGCCACACATATTACCATTTAGATTTAACAAAAAGTAGTACATAACAGTTATATGTTTCAAAGAAAAAATAAATTCACTTTGTAATTGACGAAATTAAATGATTTCATACATTTTTATAAAAAAATATATCACTTAAATTGAGTTAGATCACAAAGTTTATGACATTAATTTGTTGAGAATTAATCCTAACTCCCCACACATTTTTAGTTACTTTCCTTCCTTTCTACTTATGGAATATTTGTGGAATATTCCTGTAACTTTGACACGTTATATCTCTGAACACACAGCATATTTTTTTAACTCATAATGTATAAAACTCGTGTGTACATAATGTATGTACTCTATAAAACTCATAATGTATAATCGATACCTCAGAGTTTGATAAAGACGAAAAATGAGATCCAAACTAAAAATATTTTATTCTTAATTACAATTTTTTGAAAAATTTTTACTACAAAAATTTGTAAAAAATGAGTACATAAAATGAAAAAAATCTCAAGTTTTTTAAAGTAATAAACTCAGTGAGGTTTTGACTCTTTAGATTAACAAAAAAAAGTTCGATATAAAGTTGTTTTAAAAAGTTTAATTATTAGAAATATCAAAAATCGACATTTTTGAAAAATCGGCAAATCATGATTTTATACTAATAAATAAAATTTTATTATTTGAACAATATAAAATGATAGATAAAGGGTTGTAATAAATAAATATTATTATTTTATATACAATTAAATGAGTACGGACCTCGAGAAAAGTCCTGAAAATTTCATAGTGTTTGTGCGCATTAACATGCAAAACGCAAAAAAATATTACAATGCACGTAATATGTACATATTTTAAAAAATTTTTAATCCTACAATTTCATGTTCTTTTATACTATTTAGAACCCAGTAAACGTATAATATTTAATAAAAAATAAAAAAGTATCCAGAACACCGAAAACTTACAAGTTATCCACATAAGGTACCCTTTTTAAATTTTCATACATTCTCACATTGAGAATAATGAAAAAAAAGTGGTTGCAAGCTCATCGTATCTATGGTTAGTTAAAGTTTTTTTGAACCTCAATCCTATTCTTCAAATTATATTATACAAAAGTTACAGTAATGTAAAAAATGAATAGGATACGTCGTATCCATGTATGGGGAGCTAGAGATGTTATTACTTAGCTTGGAAGAGGAAGATCCTTAATGGGAATATAACATACGTACCACTTGAGTAATTCTTTAGGGGAACCATCCGATGACCTTAATCTTTACTATATGTCATAATCCTGAATAAAGGATTACGGAGACTATAAAAGGAGGATTATAAAATGTCCTGAAGACATTTTAATTGTCATTTGTTATGCGTTAAGAAGTCATTAAAGACTGAATACTTAAAATGATTAGCAAAAAGTAAAGGAAAAGGCAAGGTTATAATATTAATTGCACAGAATAAGTAAATTATATTGAAAAAATATTTATATAATTTATTCAATATTGATTTCATTAAGGTAGTACACTCACTATAATACCATTCAAAAGTTAGGTCCAATCGTACGCTTGGTGGTGATGCTCGCTAGTGAGAAAAAACTTAGTTGTACCTGTCTATAAACCGCACGCACATAAATGAATTTAGATGGACGCGGACTATCACAGTTAATTGACTGACCGACCCTTCCATATGCTAAACAAAATCGAAAATTGCATTTTTTTTCATTGCTCTATTTTCCGAACTAAATAGTAAAAAATTAAGCTTTTTTCACAATACGTTTCATGTTCCTCCATCGATCTTTTGTCATTAACATATTACTTCCAGTTTAGTTTTTACAATAATAAATACAACATTTTTATGAACTTTGTACAGACAACACATATAAAAAGTGCAGTTTTTAATTGCTTATATTTTAGTATTGAAACGGTCAATTTCATTATAATTGCACAAGCATGTCAATGTTTTCTAGTTCATACAATGTACATAGATTCCATTTCAAGAAACTATGTTTTCAATTCACGGGTGTACTATCTTAAGCATATAAAAATGAGTCACAATTTCAACAAACTTATCAATTCGATCTACGTAATCGTATTTTTGTTTTAAGGCTCCTGAATAGTTCACGCCGACAACTCCGCATTGACAGTGGTGACATAAGTATCGTGAAAAAAAATTAGAGTAAGCGTAAAACGTTACATGTTAATGAAATTTTGTCTCGCATGTAATTTTGTTATTGTGTGTTTCATTCTGAAAATGTGACTTGTTTTGTATTTATAAAATTCGTAAAAATGGCCTGCAAGTAAAATTATCTTTGAAAAAACCTTGCACACATTTCTATGTAAAATTGGATTCCGGTAAAATTAATTGGTTTTTGTCATATATTGTAGCTTATGGCCTGTTAAATAAAACATGTAAAACTTAGAACAAAAATATAAACAGTTTTCGTGTTTGACTTGTTTTCGTGTTACACCTACCAGGTGTACAAGTATGAAATGCGGATTCTTAAAAAAAAAAAAAAACAACCCCACGTTACATTCGAAAAAATGATAAAAAGGTAATTTATTCAAAGTATACTCCATTGCTAGTTATAGATTTTTCCCATCTTTTGGATAATTTGTGGATAACAGGCCAGTAAAAATCTTCCCCTTTTGCCGCAAATCATTTATCAAGCCATTTTTTCACACCTTTGTACGAACCAAAGCGCTGCTCAGCAAGTACGTGACCCATCGATGCAAACAAGTAGTAATCGGAAGGAGCCAAGTCTGGTGACTAAACTGCATAGGCTAGCACTTTCCAGCTGAGTGCTTCCAACGTATCGCGAACTAGTTTTGTCGTATGTAATAGAGCACTGTCATGGAGAAAAATGATCTTATGTTACTTTTTTCGATATTCTGGTCGTTTTTCAAGTAGCAAACGGTTCAAATCGATCAATTATTGGTAACGTTTGGTATTAATCGTTTCACCAGGCTTTAATCTTTAAACACATAAGTGGGTCTGGGAGACCTCATATAAAGTTTCGAACGCTTGCTGTGTGAAGACGGAATGAGATAGAAGGTTCGGACTAGGACGTAAAAAGAAGTTTGAAATCTTTTCTTTCGAGTGATATGGTTGATCAACTTTTTTGATCAACTAGAATTCGAACGGCACGGCAGCAAAGTTTTGTTAGGGTAAATGCGACCTATATAGTGTGTAAATGAAACTTTTTTGTGTAATCTTATATTAAAAAAACTGGACAAAACACGTTTGAACAGGTCCGTTTGCGTATGTTACTCTGTTTAATTAAAACACTATAGTACCGTAAAAAAGAAGATTTTTGCGTAGGGTCCGGAAATATATTACGAACACATCAATTTTCAATTTTAGACAACTTGAATTTATGAAAAATACCTCATATTTATCTTGTTATATGTATAAGTATATTTTTTAATAGAAATGGCAGTAACATAATTCTTTTTAAATATGACTCTTTGGCTTTAAACACCGTATTATAAAGACCTTTAAAAGTTTTTTGTTGCAAAGATATGATTTTTTTTTTAAAGTGGATTTTTAGACACCCAAAAATATCTTATATTCTCCTTGTTATATAATTCTACTTTTTAAAAGGAATGACAATACCATAATTTTTTTTATATGACTGTTTAGTTTTAAAACGCTGTATTTGAAAGTTTTGAAAAGTTTTTTATTGCGGAGATACGATTTTTTAAAGGAAAAGTGGATTTTTGAACAATTTCTAATTTTTGCTTAATTGTTTTTCGTTTATAACTTAACAATAAGTCATTTTTCGGCAATATTGATTATGCAGTCATATTTCTGAGATTCTGAACTCTATGTGAAAAAAAGATTGTTGAAAAATGTTGATTAGAACCAAGGTTATAACTTCTCAAAGTTGAAAAAGTCTCCCAAACCCAAAAATGTGTTTACGTATTTTACAAGACCGGTGTGTTTAAGGTTTAATAGCTCATAATAGACTACACCCTTCTGGTCCCACCAAACACAAAGCATCGTCTTTCTGCCAAAATAATTCGGTCTTGCGGTTGATGTGGATGGTGCGTCTGGATTTACTCATAATTTTTTGCGCTTGGGATTTTCAAAATATATCCACTTTTCATCCCCAGTAACGATACGATGCAAAACCGAATTTTTTTTGTATCGTTCAAGCAAAATTTCATATGTGTTTTTGCGCCTCTCCATCTGCCTCTCGTTCAACTCATGTGGTATCCATCTGCCGACCTTCTGAATCTTTCCCATCTCTTGTAGGCAATTGGAAACAGCTTGTTGACTAACGCTCAATTGTTCAGCGAGTTGTTTTTGTGTTTGTGAATCGTCTTTGTCCAACAATGCTTGCAATTCTACATCTTCGTGTCTTTTTGATGGTTTTCCGTGTTCCTTGTCTGCAACATCGAAATCACCACTTTTGAAACACCGAAACCATCGTTCACACGTATCTTGCGATGGAGCATGTTCACTATAAGTTTCTCGAAGTAATCAGTATGATTCAGCAGCAATTTTCCTTAAATAAAAACAAAAAATTAACACTGTCCGCGAATGCTCTTTATTTGGCACAAATTTTGACATATTTGAACACAGCAAAACAATACTATGCAAACATTTTTTCAATTTATCACTTGTACGCGTTGACTTTCGTTGATAGCACAACAAAATGACATATATGTCAAATCTTTATACCACACTGCATTGGTGCACTATTTGTCGTCTCAATTCATACTTGTACATATCTGATACAGTCGTCAATATCTTATCATACCAGATACTCACTAACTTCGAAACGACTGATCCAAAGCAATCCAAAGTAGATAAAATTATAATGTTTTGAACAAGTCTCGACAAGGGCTACAAAATATATAAAAGAAAAAGTGGGAGATTTACATACAATTATAAAGGTGTCCCATTTTAACTTTGACATCAAAATATTTTGAAATTAGGGGTGTGTGGGTATTCAAAATTACGGGTATCCAAGCTTCGGGATAGGGTCAAAACACGAAAGTTTGTAAAGTTTGGCTACCTAAAAAACTTCGGGTACCAAAAACTTACAGGTACTCGAAATTGAGTCGGGACCCGAAATCCTGTCAGAACCCGAAATCGAGACGAAATCCCAAAATTTTGTAAATTTTGAAGATCTAAAATCGGGTTAAAAAGCGGTCATAGATCTAAATACCTTATACACTGATGAGAAAAAAATTAATAAATTTTAATAATTATTTGTTTAAATATTAAATAAATTCTTTTTAAACGTAAATATATATTTATTTAGAACAAAGAATGACCACTAATTTAATTATCATTTCTTATTGAGTAAATACTTATATACTGTAAGTAAATATTTCATTGGCAGTATGCAAATTTAGTAATTCAATATAAACAAAATGCCATACGTAAATTTAATAACTTTTTTCTCACATCAGTGTATAAAGTATTTAGATCTCTGACCGCTACTTGACCCGACTGTAGATCCAAGTACCGAGTATTCAAAATTTACAAAATTTTGGGATTCCGTTTTGATTTTGAGTCCCGACCTGATTCTGGGATCCGACTCGATTGCGAGTCCCGATCCGATTTCGGGTCCCGACTTGATTTCAAGGACCTGTAAGCTTCGGGTACCCGAAATTTTTCGGGTACCCAAACTTTACGAACTTTTGGGTTACGACCCGACCCAAATCCAAAATCTCGGTTACCCGCACACCCCTACTTGAAATGTATAGAAGATATAGAAAAATACTTCAAACAAAAGTTATAGGGTTAAAAGGAAAACATAAGAGGGTACCATTGATTTAACTTTAAGCGGCCTCACCAAGGTCAGGTTGACGTCACATCGATTTTAAAATGGAACGCCTTATTTTTGATTCCAGAATCTAATAGCTAGTGTCAAGAACTTTCCAAAACACTATAAGTAAATTATTTTTCATTAAGTACTTTCCGAGTTATAAGGCTTAAAAGTTATAATACCATCGCATTACCCAAAATGTTACCCATTGCGCCAAATTTACACCTCTTTTGTTTTTAGAGATACATTGGAAAATAATCCAGTCAATGAAGATCACTAATTAATCTTGCCTTAACTGGTCGGATCACTGATCAATCTTTACTTAACTGATTGAATCATCGACTGATGTGCCCTTAATTGGCTGGATCATCGACCTATCTTGCTTTCATTGGCTAAATTATTCTTCAACCTGTCTCTGAACATAAATGAGGTGTAAATCTGTTTGGCAACCTCTTGGTATTCTTTTATGTCTCTCTTTTAACTTTATAACTTTTGTTTGAAACATTTAATCATATCTTTTGTACATTTTAAGATATTTCGATGTTAAAGTTAAAATGGAACACCATTATAATCGTATGTAAATCTTCCACTGTTTTTTATAAATTTTGTAGCCCTTGTCGAGATCTGTTCAAAGCACTATAATTTTATCCATTTTAGATCAGCCGTTTTGAAGTTATTGAGTATCTGGTATGATAAGAAGTTGGCGACTGTAGGTGAATCAAAAATGAAAACTGTTCATATGTTTGTTCTAAATTTTACATGTTTTCTTTAACAGGTCATAAACTACAATATATGACAAAAACCAACTAATTTTACCGGAATCCAATTTTACATAGAAATGTGTGCGAGGTTCTTTATATATAGCAAGTTTCCCGCATGTTGCTATCAATTTGATAAAAATGCATTGCTAAGTTGTCATTTTTTCTGAGAAAAGCGGCTTCCGATTCTGCTTAAAACATTGCCAGCAACGCATACCGTGTATGCGACTTTATAATAAGTTACTTTTTATATTAATTTTATATTAATAAGTTCTGTGCGCTATTGCTCTTCACTTGCCTGCGAAACAGTTTCCTCCCTGTTGCCTTTAGATTGCCCTATACGAAGGGATAAGTATCTTCATTATAGCAACGTGATTGCAACCAAACTTGTAGTAGTAAATATTTCTCTTTATGTGCCAAGAATGCATTGCTGTCTGGGTACATAAAAGCATATTTTTCACTCCTTTCAACAGCTGTCCATGTGCTTTGCTGCCTGAATAAAGGAAAACACATACACAGCTGTTAAAAAGAGTGCGTCTTCACTTAACATGCTTTCTACAACTATTTACTAACTGTTAAGCGAAAAAAGAAGAGTTAAAGTCCAATTTTACAAGTATTTTAAAGCGATCTCATTATTTTGTTTTATCCAAATTCTTTTTATTTACAAATGACACACATTAAATTTTTACGTGTGATTTCTCGCTCATGACGTTCGATTTCAATATGGTCTCAGCAACTACTTAGGAGCCTTAAAAGAAATTTTGCTGAATAATGATTTTCACTTGTATTAAAGCGAGGAATTTCATTGTATATATCACAATGTTCAACATTTGAATGTGAGCTCCATTAACAGAATCCTCAAAATTATAAAAATAATTTACAGTTTGATGTACATAATCCACTTCAAATAAAGCATCGCCAAGAATCACTATATATTACTTCCAGAAACAATAAAACGACGAATTAAAACTAGGAAAAGGTGGGGCAAGACGGGATAAATTAAGGTTTGATAATGAATAAAAGCAAAGTTCTTATTCATATATATATATATATATATATATATGATAATTGCACTATAGGGGATCCAGCTCCAATCATCATGTTGACCTTAACATATGTTATAGAGTAAGGATACTGAACAACTTTTTCTTATAAATTAATTAGCGCTCTCCTACAGATTTCGAGATATACTTAAAGAAAAAAAAACAGTTTTTCTTAATTATTTGAGAAAATATTCATTTTACAAAAAAATGTATTGAACAAAAAATGAAACTTGTGATAAACTCTACAAATAAGGTTTTATACATATTTTACCTAACTCCAATACTTTAGGAGTTATAATCAAAAAATCATTTTAAAAAAACTGACAAATTCAAATTTTCACATGTCGTACAGAAAACACGTACACGGGGGAGAGGCTCCCTCTGCATCCCCTCCCCATATTTTTTTCTAATCTAACCCACCTCGTCTCAGTCGATCTACTAATGACGGGGTGAGTGCGGGAGGGGACCATAATTTAAAATCTAATATCGCAACGTGGTCAATTAGATATCCTTGGCCAAATTACAACTAAAATAGGATTAGGTTGAGTTAGAAAAAATACGGGGAGAGGTGCGGAGGAGGGGTGGAGCCTCTCCCTCGCCTAAGCATCTACACTTCACGCAAAACTACTCAAAATAAAAAAAAATTATTTTAAAACAGTTTTTATACTATAACAACAGTATTAAAATTAGGTAAAATATGCAGATAACCTTTTTCAAAGAGCTTATCACGAGCTTCATTTTTGTTTAACACATTTTTTTGTAAAATAAATTTTTTTTTAATAATTAAGAAAAAACTGTTTTTTCTTTCTCTAAATATATCTCAAAAACTAGACAAGAGCGCCAATTAATTTATAAGAAAAAGTTGTTCAGTATCTTTGCCTCTATAACATATGTCAAGGTCAACATGATTAGAGTTGAGTCCTCTATAGTGCACAATTACCGTTTACATAGCAAATCATCAGCAAATCATCTTTACTTTTTAAATATTCTTTGAATATCAATCTTTCAATATAATTATTATTAAGTAAAATTTTTGAGAAAATTATAAACTTTATTTTAAAAAATAATAAAAACTTTCCATGAATGGATTAAGAGCCCCACGAATGGATTAAAAGCTACCATACGTACATTGTCGTAGCATCTTACGCCACTTTACATAAGAATCTTGAAGGTTCTTACGTAAGGTGGCATAAGGTGTTATGACAATGTACGTGCCGTGATTCTAAGACGGAATATTTCCGTGAACAAGATGGAGTACACTTTAAAATACAAACTAGAAGGTTTCTTCTATCAACAGTTTATATAATATTGTTTCGTATTTTGTAATAATTATTTTTACATCATAACCTATCCTAATTACGTTGTATCAAGTGTCTCAGATCCACGTAATAAAAAATTAATATTTTTTTTTGTTGATTTATTCCTTACTTTGATTATGTTGTTTTATAGACTACAACGATTTATTTCCTTTAGCAAACAAGCTTTCTTTTCAACCCGTTTATCAATCGAAACATGGAGTGATATTAAAATTATAGGTAAGGTTATTAGACGTAGAATTCGGGTAATACCCAATTATCCACGTTGTTAATAGAATGTCCAAAGAGAAAAATCTTACAGTGACTGTGCCACTCTGTCAATTGTCAGACAGGATGTTTACAAGCTCTATGCATACATTTATACTACTTTCCTCTATCCCATCTTGCCCCTTCTCGTCTAATCATAATAATAATTTTCCAAACACTGTTTACAAAAGTAGCATTGATTACAAACATTCTTACCTTATAGATTGTTAAGTTTTGTCTCGGAAACACATGCATTTACAAGGGAATTACTATAATTTAATACTAATTTCACAAAATGAGATAAAATTATAAGGAAATCGGAAAAAATATAAATTGTGGTTTAACTTAATAATGCAGCTATCTATTTTGCTGGCTCGTGGGTAACTTTTAACGATTAAAGAGCCACATTTAATACGTATGGTCGATTGTGATGATTGCACTTGAGTCGTGGTACAGGGGAACTGTCTCATTCCACCATTCTGTCTTACTCCACTTTTCCTTATCAATACAGCTGTTATTCTTTTTACTAGTATTACTAGTATTACAAATAAACGACCACTTTGTTTTTCTACACCTTTATTGTCCAGTAATTAATCTTTGTAACATTTTTGAAATCCAAATTTCGCTTCATCTATTTCTCTGCTCATACAGTACAGAAAATTGCAGCAACATTGCAGCAATGTTGCAATGTTGCAGATTGCAATGTAACGTTATGGAGACATTGCAGAAATATAAATTAACAATATGCCTGCAACATCTTATGGCATATGCCAGTAATATTTCGGAAACATTGCAATATCATAATTTTTTAATAAAATAATGGCAATAAAGAGCCAAAGCAAAATATTCGCATATAATAATATATTAATTGAACTCATCCATAATTATTCATCTGCATTTAGCAAACTAAGGTCGGGCAACGTTATTAAATTTTTCGCTGAATCTCTGCAATCCCTAACAGCACAACCGTCCTTATGTCGACTGTAAATCGACTCATCCAAGTCAGGCTTTCAGAGTTGACTGCAAATCGACTTTGCATAGACGTCTGCAGACATCCTTCAAATGTTGACTCTAAAGCCTGATCTACAATATGCTTTTTGCGTTTTGTTTTGTCTTTTTTGCTTTTTGTCTTCTGCTTTTTGCTTTTTGTTTCCTTGCTTTTTGTATTTTTGTCACACGAAGCAGAGAGATATCGTCATGCACAAAAGGTAAGGATTTTTCTGCACAAAATTTGCAAACAATTCGCCAAAAGCTTCGTTTACTTGTATCTCAGCTTTATTTTCTTTATCAAACATATTTTTTATCAGACTATGTTTGATTCGCCACGATACCGTGGTAGTATTTAACCTAACCTAACCAACATGTTTCTTTGTCTTTGTTGTCCGAGATAAAATTTGACGAACTTTAGAAAAGACAAGAAACGCGTGACAAAAAACACGATTGTCGGTAAAACAGTGCGCAAAGAGACAAGAAAGCAAGAGGCAAAAAGCAAGAAATAGGAAGCAAAAAGCATATTGTAGATCAGGCTTTAGACGTTTAGAAAAAGGCATGCGGTCCCATGGTGCTATGTGCATCATAGTATTGTTGAGAAACATAAATATTTATATCGATAGACGAAATAGGTCCATATATGAAGAAACCTTGATCTACATCCCAATGAACAAACAATATTTTTTAATTGTTTTTTTAATAATTTTTTCATATTTAATTTAATTATTGTATTATATTGATATATATTTCTTAATTGCATTCTTATTTAAACAAATAACAGAAAAGTTATTTCAGATACTATTCTGCATTTACGAAATTAGTAAAAAAAACTATAATTTTATATTTGTTTATATAAATATTGTGGTTTAATTATACATATTTCATTTTTTCGATAACGTATATTGACCTGATTTACCAATTATATACACATATCAGCATAAAGGGTTCACAGATCATCATCAGTTCGCAGCGATCACGGAGGTCAAGCAACGTTCACCGGAGTCGCGACTTGGATGGGTAACCGCTTGCAAATTTCCGAAAAAAAATTCTCAAGATTTTTTTTGCAAAAAATGTTTTTTGAAATGTTACAAAAATATTGTTTTGTTCATTGGAATTATGTGATGCAATAATATTTATGTGAATGTTTTGGAAAAATTCATAACATTGCAATGTTGCTGGGATGTTTCAATGCAATATTTCAAAAAACCGTCATCTTAATGTTGCTGCAATCTTCTAGTAATGTTGCAGCAATGTTTTGCAATTAATATGCAATATTACAATGTTTCAATGATAGTATTCTGCAATGTTCCTGTAATCTCTCTGTGCTGTATAGGTAAACTATCTAATGATTTGTTGCTATCATTTAATTACTGATTTAATAACTATAAAATATAAATTAGAGCCTTCCAACCAGTCACATAACTGTTTCCTCACTAAAAGATTCCGCCGGTAAAGTTCCAGTCTACAATAGATGTAGTAAGCTCTAAGCCGTAAGAAATTGGCCTATTACAGTTGAATATGAGAAAAATAATCTATAGTTGATCAATTTCTTATGGCATAAAAAGCTTATTACGTCTATTGTAGACAAGGATTAAAAACCACCGCACACAAATTTTCGTAATTGCCGTAAAACGTGTAAACTTAAAGCCACTAAACCAATCAGGATACTTTAACACAATACATAAAAGTTACATTAACTTATCTTAATAATATAAAATCGCCTAGTGTAGATTATATATAAATTTCTTTCTCGCTTTTCCAACATTCGTACCTATTTTATATATATATATATATATATATATATATATATATATATATATATATATATATATAAATTCTACACCGTCTGCATCTCAGGTTACGTAGAAATTTCAATCCGTTGAAAATTTTCTTATGGATAAGTTTACTGTTATTTCTAGTTACATTTCGTCATATTTTATTGCGTTAAGGCTTCAAACTCTTCACGCGGCCATATTGAAGTTATAAGGGAGACATAATAACACGTAAAAGTTTCAGCCGTGGCATTTATAAATAAAATACATTATTGGCCTAAGGCCAGTATTCATAGTAGTCTTATATTTAAGATCGTCTTAAATAACATCTTAAGATGTTATCAACCAATGAGAGCTATAGTGGGATCTTAAGACATTACTTAAGATGGTCTTGAAATAAGAAATCGACTATGAATACCAGCCTAAAATTCGAAAGTAATGAATAATTTTCATCTCAATCAAGCACATATTGCTACGTGATAGCACTATTAGAGCGTATTCTCTGTAACCTTTCTTTCGACGGAATCGCCTTTTATCTAACAGAATCGTAGACATATAATAAGATTTACCCCGCGTACATGGCACCATTAATTGATTTAATAACTTCGGTAGTAAAACTGGTCAGTCACAAATATTCCTCTGAAGAATGTAATAACTAATTTCACAGGCCAGTTTTATAACTACAAATGTTAACATCCGTAATTACTAAACCCCGATTAATAATGACATGTAAATGTAAATAGATTCAGCGTTTATTAGTTTGACTTGTCTGAAATTTAAGATTGGCAGAACGGTGAGAGAAGCAAAATCAGGAATGTCGTCCTTTTCTATCCTTTTTTATGTGTGCATCATTGATAGTAATACAAGATGCTGCATCTTGTATTTGTGAGAATTTATATCAATGATGCGCGCACAGAAAAAGAACAGAAAAAGATATATAGCATTTCCTGCGATTTTGTTTCTCGTACCGTTCAACTTTACATGCTTATAACATACCACCGCAAGATACTATTAAAGCCAACTTTATGGGAATTCGCGTGATAGTATTAAACTTTAAATAATTAAGAGTAAGAAATTGATAATATGAGGTAATAATTTTATGATATCTTATTATTTTGATATTTCGTAGATGTTTATGTATTTAGAACTGTTCATACTCGATTTTTATGAAAAACTGCAATTTTAATGTTATCATCCAAGTTTGATTAATCAAATATGATAATTGAATAAAAAGAATTGTAATTTTGCAGCAATATATTACAGCATTAATATATAAATACATGCTTCAGTATAAAACATTTGTATAATAAAAAATCAAAAATTTAATAATGTATTATGCAAATATTTGTGTCAACAATTGCAAATTTCATCAATATTGTCATCTTCAATTACGGTCTTCAATTATCTCTGAGCTTGCTGGGCAATTTGGCAGCTATGAACATTTACCCATGGCCAGCCGTCTTTAATATCTTGTCGGTGCATGTAACTAAGAGAAGAAAATGGTTGAAATTCCCATAATTCAACTATAATTTAGTAATTTTCGGTGCAAACTATAAATTTATAGTTATTTTAACCTAACCGTGCAAATTATAACTATCTGAACAATAAATTATGATTATTATAACTATAATATGCGTTAATGAAACTGTTGGATATGGTTACATTGAGAGAAAAAAATGGTTGTAATAACCATAATTTAACTATAATTTATAGTGATTCTGAATTATAATATTTTACCTTTTATGTATAGTTACATCTACTATGGCCTAGTTTACACCGAGCACTTGATACGCGTACTAACTCGTAACTTTCTATTAAATTATCTTACTTTCGACGATGCGTGTATACATGATACATATATTTAATTATCTCAATTCATATTGTACCAGCTTAGTATACTATTCTTTAAATTTATTGCCAAAATTAAGATAATTTAATAGAAAATTACTAGTTAGTACGTGTATCAAGTACTCGGTGTAAACTTGGCCTATGTTACATCTACTATGTATAGGTTTAATATTGGAAGTTTAAAAAAGTTAAATTATAGTACAGTTTTAATTATAGTAAATTGTCAAAACATCTTTCACTTGATTTTTTTTTCAAGGGAATTCATCAGAAAAAATTTCACTATAATAGAACATCAGTGAAAAATCTCATAATGCACCATCTTTTATACCATACTATGGCCTAGTTTACACCGAGTACTTGATACACGTACTAACTAGTAATTTTCTATTAAATTATCTTAATTTCGGCAATAAATTTAAAAAATAATATACTAAGCTGGTACAATATAAATCGAGATAATTAAATATATGTATCATGTACACATGCATCGTCGAAAGTAAGATAATTTAATAGAAAGTTACGAGTTAGTACGCGTATCAAGTGCTCGGTGTAAACTAGGCCTATGTGTTTCCTTTCTTACAAGAAATAGAACGCTATCGCAGTCATCTAGTGACGGTTTTTGTACTAGAATACACAGAGAAAAAAGTATGTGTTATTTGTGGCTATAATTGGGACGAAATCCGATAGCGCACGGTGCGATAGCCCACCAACTAATCGTCTTGACTTATCTAACCAAACCAACGGAAAAACTCTAGGCATCGGCCGCTGTGAGTGATGGTGTGCTATCGGTCTCGTGTGTTATCGAGATCTCTATAATTGCATGGTTAAGAAAATAATTATATAGTATTCACTATAATTGTCCAGTCGTGTTCATTATAGTTGCGACATTTTTTCTTCGATGGTTTTTGGAATGTAGCCTTGCTCATCGAGCGGCGAACGTAATTGGTTAGATCCACAAGTAAGAACCAATCATGTTCTCAGCTCTTGTTATAGTTGCGTGTTTAGAGACGCATCTATAAAAAAGTATTACAACTATAATGAACATGACTACATACTTGCGTTAAAAATATAAAAATATTTAGTTATTTTAATTTGCATACATATCTTGATATTTTACTATATTAACAGTTGTGATTATATCATAATTTATATTAAAATATTTTTACAACTATAGGCTTGTTTTCTGTTCCTGCACTAGACTGCACTGGAACGTTCCTTCTTGCTTTCGCTAACTTTGAAACATCTATCTATTCCATTTTAAGTGTACACTTATTTAGAGAGTTCAGGAACAGAAAACAAACGGTATATCTACATATAAGATTGTTCGTACTAACAGTATAGTGATAATAATTATACAAATGTTTTCTCTTAATCATAATTTTTCAACTATGCAATTATAGTCTCAAATACCACGTACTTTTTTCTGTATGTATGTGCAGTCGTGTTTATTATAGTTGCGACACTTTTTCTTCAATGCTTTTTGGAATGTAGCCTTGTTCATCGAGCAACGAACGTAATTGGTTGGATCCACAAGTAAGAACCAATTAAGTTTTCAGCTCTTCTTATAGTTGTGTGTTCAGAGACACATCTAAGAAAAAGTGTCGCAACTATTATGAACACAACTATACAATTGTGGATAGTATAGTCATGACATTTTCTTTTGATGAATTTTGGAACTTATTGTTAGCCTTGCTCATAGAGCAAATGAACGTAACTGGTTAGATCCACTAGTGAGAACCAGTGGAGAATCGCTCGGTGATCAGATTGTATTTCAAAACTCATAAGAAAAAGGGCCGCAACTGTATTGTCCACAATGCACGCACAGTATAAGAAAGAATTCTTCTTTTTTTAATTAAGTTGGCACCCGTTCCTAATAATCAGCAAGGGGGGGGGGGACAATTTGGCCATTAAACAGAATTAGTATATGGAATACAAAACAATAAATGAGAATACAGGATGTGATTGCGCAAAAAGTTAGGAGAATTGCGTCAGCAATTCTAACCGCGCTTTTTCACTCTATTACAAACATGCTTACTGGTACGCAGCCAACCAGCGACTCCTATAAGAAAGAATAGTAGATCGACTCATTGTCAGTGTCGGCACCTTTGATCTGATGACTACAAGGGCTGTGTTCCGATATTAACTGCCAGTACTGAAAATGTATAGTATATGTGACGTGAACTATAAATTTTCAGTACTGCCAGTAAAAACGGAACACAGCCAAGATCGCCAAGTTGCTGGTTGTGCATGGATCCAATAGTGTTTGCGAGCGCAGTGGTTTAACTTAACCTGAGTCGGGTTAATGACGTCATATGTTGGAATCGTTCAATCAGAACCATTGAACTATACTCTAACTGGAATGGGCACTGCCATATAACGTCTGTAAGCGGAAAACGTGATAGAAATAGCATGATGCGAGGGGCCACCTCTCTTTTTCTAATCGTTCTCTGCGCATGCGTCAGCATTCACCTTACATTCCTACTCAAAAGTTAAATTTCTTCTTTGTTTTTATGTTGATACAGGATGTAACGAAATTCGTGGAAACGAGGAAGAAATTAACTTTTACTTAAAAAGTTACTTAAATACTTAAAAAGTATAATACAATTTTGCTTTTGTTTTATTTATGTATGTCACTCAAGTCGCTCGTTTATCTATTCTCATGTGCCGGTACTGCAAAACTTTCTAACGTGACTGTACTGACAAAGAGAGGTGACCCTTCAAAATGGCTCTCTCTCGTCACGTTTTCTGGCGGCTAGTGCCCATTCCAGTTAGAGTATAGTTTAATGATCAGAACTTAACCGTCATATTGCTGGTTGTGCGATTCGGGCATGCGCAAAAGACAACTTTCGCCGTGCTTTGTGACGGAGTCGATCTACTGTTCTTTCTTATACTGTGACGTACGCACGCACGAAACTAATGCTGAGTTTATAATATATGTCTATGGACAGAATATAGAAACGCGCCGATGGGCTGGCACATTGCCTGTGTAAAAAATAGGGAGGATCCCAGTTGCGTACAGACTCAATTGGACACCACCAATTATAGCGGCCGATGCCTAGAGTATTTCCGTTGGTTGGGTTAAATTAGATTACGTCATTGGTGGTGTCCGATCGGGTCTGTGCGCATCTGGGACCCTCCGGAAAAAAAGATTGAGCTATGTAGAGAGGCAATCACGAGTGAGCAAATGGCAGAAGGATTACGTAACGTAAAGTGCATGGCGTGCAAGTTGAAAGGCTCTGATATAAGTAATTTAATAAATTAAAAATTTATGTTCTAAAACAACTAATAATAATTTACAGCAAAAATTAATTTGCAGCAAAGTAGATGATGATATTTGCATTTTGGTTTACATTAGTTTTTGTTTCGGGTAATTTATGATTAAGAAATATGTAGAATATAAAGAAAAGAAATAGCCGATTACGAGCAAATTAATTAATCGTATAAATTACGTAAACAATAAATATTTATTTTCCTGAAAAATATTACACAAACTTTTGACTGTAAGTAGTCTTTTTCAAATTAATATAGAATTTATTAATTATTCTGACAATAAACAAAAACTATTTTAAATCGCATAATTGATTAATAATTTTAAGCAATATAACACCATAAATTTTAACACGCAAAAAATCTAAAAAATAAACCATATGAGACAAGCTTTACCTTTAGTTAGGAAATTATTAAGTCTGTAGAAATCGTCAAATTCATTTAAAAGATAAAAAGTTTCATGACATTCTTCAAACGAAAGCGAGAAATCTATGGATAAAATAAAATACCCAGTCAGAAACAGTTTCTCGATGTCGTTTCGACAACGTTAAGTCGATTCGAAACTTACGTCAAAATTATAACATTTTCAAGGAACCAAAAGTTGCGTATGTAGAAAATATAATGGAAGTTTCATACATTTTTTAATATTTTTGGAATATATTATATACAGGGTGATTCAGAATAACCCGTTGTCTTTTAAGGGACGTATTCCTGGTCGAATTCTAAGACGATTTTTTCTTTGCCAAAAATTTGTCAGACGCTTAGATTTTAAAATATCAGCCGATTAAGTTAACGTATCACGGGTCGAATACAGATGGTACGCAGGGGCGGCGCACTCACCGTTACCTGCGGATGTGTCGTGAGGTGCCTGTGCGCTCAGCTGATACAACACACAAGTCTTTCTCCCTTCTCACGCACTCTCTCTTTCTCTCTCTTTCTCTCTCTCTCTCTCTCTCTCTCTCTCTCTCTCTCTGTCACATCATAATGCTAGCTTTAACTTAAAAATGTAATTAATTTTCTTCTTAATTTTAAGAATTTTAATAAGAGAAGTGCCAGGAAATTCTTTGTACAGTTTGTACACATTAAATATTTATTCAGTAAAAAAATGATAGTTAAATTACATTAGTGATTCTTGTATTAAAGAAATATTTAATTACATTTAATAAATTATGCCATTAGAAGTATTCAAACAAAAATTTATTAAAATTCAATAACTTTTTTTTTCAGTGTAGAATCTCTTGATATAAAAAAAATAATTTTAATAAAATAAATAAAAAAATATTTTTTAATAAATTTTATTATTAAAAACAATATTAATCACTACTTTACTTTTAAATTGCCGCGTTCTAACTTCTATTCGACCAATCACGCATTCATATTCGATCATAACATAATCCATAAAATCAGTCGGCTCTTTCCTGTTGTCGAGTAAACTCGTGTTGTGTGTTCATCGCGCATAAACACGAGTTTTATCGAGCTACATATTTTCGCACATCGAATGACTAATAATTATTTGCAGTGATTGTTACTCGAAGTGATCGTTAATTAGTTACTCAAGTTTTATCGATCAAGTGAATGAATTGTGTATTATGATACTAAAGTGATAATTTACGAAAGGATCAACGAAACTTTGGTCTGTCTCATCGTGGAGACAACTAATTGATCGCTGTACAGAATAATACGTAAGTAAATGCATGTCCAAACTTGTTCATGCAAGCACGCGCGCGCTGGCTCTCTCTCTCTCTCTCTCTCTCTCTCTCTCTCTCTCTTTCTGTGACAAAAAAATACTACTGTTTCTAAAAACTTGAGATGTAAATACTTTTCTAGATTTCGTGCAATTCTTTGTTCGATTCTTCGACTGTATTAAGAATTTCCTTGCACTTCTCTTATTAAAATCATTAAAATTAAGAAGAAAATTAATTACATTTTTAAGTCAAAGCTAGCATTGTGATGTGACAGAGAAAAAGAGAGAGAGAGAGAGTGAGATGGGAGAAAAACTTGTGTGTTGTACCAGCTGAGCGCAGCAGGCACCTCCCGACACACCCACGCGTAACGGTGAGTGCGCCGCCCCTGCGTACCATCTGTATTCGACTCGTGATACGCTAACTTAATCGGCTGATATTTCAAAATCTAAGCGTCTGACAAATTTTTGGCAAAGGAAAAATCGTCTTAAAATTCGACCAGGAATACGTCCTTTGAAAGACAACGGGTTATTCTGAATCACCCTGTATGTAATAAATAATCTTATATTCTGAAAAATTTCGTTCAGATCGAATCGATATCGAAAAGTACTTTCAGAGTGAGCTAATGAAACCAGCAACATGTTGCAAGCTGAACGCGCGGGCTCTGACTTGCCCAGACTTGATTCAACTTTTTTGTTGGTTCTCATTCCAGTTAAAAAAATGATTTTCATGAAAAATTTGTAATAAAAAATTAATTTCATGAATCTATTTTTATTTACTCTTTTAGTAAGTAGTATTGCCTTATTTAACACAGTTACCTACATTGTCAGAAAACGTGATGTCGTATGACAAAATGGATTTTCGGGTTCAGCACATCCTAAAACATAAATATTACGTGGAATAACCGAAACAGCTCTTCAAAAAGTTTTTTTTTACAGATGTTATCTAAAAAATTTTTTAGAATTTTTATACAAATTGGAACACTTAAGAGATATTGAGAAAATATGTTTTTTAGAATTTTTTATATATGTGTATTTCAAAATATTCTAAGGTTTATAATAAAATCTGAGATATATATAATAAAATCTGAGAACTGTTTTACAAAATATGTTATACAGAAAATTGGGAAAATTCCAAAAAGTTTTCTTTAATCATTCTTTATTTGTTAAAAAATAGATAGATAATTTTCAATAATTATTTTAAGTAAAAATTGTTTTCATTTTTAAACATAAAATAAAATAATTTTTGGAAAAATAAATTTAATTAAAAACGTTATTATCTTAAATGTACAAAAATAAAGAAATACCTTCAACAATAATCCTAAGTCGAACCAATATCGAAACAATCTCGATTTTTAAATTATTTTACCTAGTCAGAAATAATTCTTTGAAAAGAGAAAATATAAATTATTTTTTCATGCTTGACGGAATGTTCTTAGAAAACAAAAATAGCTCCTCAAAACAATGTCGAATAAAAATCGAAACTGACTTGAAATTGGAGTCAAAAATCCATCAAAATTAACGAAAACTTCGAAAATTTTTGACTTGAATTTTTGACATCGAAACAACATCGTTTCGAGAAACTATTTCTGACTGGGTAAATAAATAATAAAACCGGTCAAGAATTAAAGTAAAAGAAGAATTTTTAACTTACAGAACTTCATAATAATCTCCTTAATATGTTCAGTGATAATTAAATATCTATCTGGGCCAAGTATATTATCTATATTATCTTCCTATTCTTTTAAACGGGGTTTTTAATTGTCATTTTGTTTGATCTGGATAAGAGATGTCACAATCATTACAATAAATTTTATAAACAATTTGATTATTAATTGATTGACATCTTTTTGCACTTTGATATGTCCATTTAACTTTTTCAAATAATGATAACCAATTGTTTGTGATTTGTCAATAACAGATAAAGTACTTTTTGAAATTAAAAGTACGGAAAAACAATAAAAATGTTTTTTATTTATATTTTTATGATTTCTCTCTGTGACTGCTCGGTTCTTCGGTGAAGATCATGAAAATAAAAATGATTAATTAATTAGATCAAATAACTTGCTCGTAATTGGCTGTTTCTTTCCATTACATTTTGCTTCACAAAAAAACAAGCGTTTACAAATTTACTATTAAAAAATAAAGAATAATACAATACATTTTCATTAAATTTAAGTGTACTTTTGCAAACCATTTATGTATTAAGGCACTTAATTTAAAATTGAACTTCTTTGTTCTTTTATCTATGTATTTGTTTATAATAGAATAAATATTAATGTAATGTATTTGCAATTTATTAATTTTGTGGATACATATTGTAATATTTGTTGGGTTTTGAAACACTTTTTGGCAGATAAGTAATTTATTAAATTATTATAATTAAATAAATAAATTCATGTAAAATAAATCAAAATGTAAAATTAGTATAACATGAAACCTTATAAGGTACCTGAATACGGCCCACCAAACTTATTTTACTTTTATAAACTCAGTTTATAGAAATATTGAAATAAATTAAATGAGAATAAAACGTTTATTTTAATATTTCAATCACTCAAAAAAATAAAATTATCTTCCATATAGAATATTTGTAAATAAACAAAAAATTTTTAATTCTAACATTTTTTTAACTCTAACAATCTTATTAAATGTTTGTTTCTTTAATAAGACCCGAATCAGAAATAAATAAAATAACAAAGGAATTAAATATATTATCTTTCAAATCACTTTTAAAACGATTAATAATTACAAAAACAAAATTTTTTATGGTCTCTGCTGTTAAATATTACAATTATCTTTAATTTTATTTGTAATTGATTTTTTAACTTGTAAAAATTCTAGTCCATTTGAATACGACTTCAGCTTCTGAAATTATAGTAGCATTGAAGATTATAATTCTTTATTGCAAGCCACACGCATAACAAACGAATAAAAATAGCCAACAAACGTATAAATGAGCCTTATTTAATAATTACATTATTCATAAAAAATATATACTTATTCCAAAAAATCGATATGCATATATTTGTTAAATACATGTATTTTTTATAGTTAAGAAGTTAAATAATATTATAATATGTTATAATAAACCATACAATAACGTATATTTAATAAACTTTGGAGCAAATTTGTATAAAAACGGTTTATTTCGTCATAAGTTTTTCTTGCACATAATAAACGTGTTACTCTCAGTTTTAATTCCTCAATTCCTCTTTATCTACTCTCTTTGACACACCATTTTAAATTCGAAGCATAAAGCACATTTTTGAGTAATAAATTTAAAAATTAGTCTTATTTAGTGCTGGGCTTTATTCAGCTTAAATACCATATGTTTAACATTTTGAATACAGAAAAATACCTCTTTATGTTGTAGACAACTTAGTTTTAAATAACTTTAATTTTTTATTAGAAAACAAGAATCATGTATTCATAATACTTTGCTAAGTAATAAACAACTTCAAAGCTGTTCGCGGAATTTTTTAATTGAAAACTGATTTTCTAGCTCAGGACAACTTGACAAGTTTTTTCAATTTTTGATAAATATTATTTAGAAAACTTTATTCCGATAAAACTGCTGCATTAAGTATTAAGTATTATCTTAGCGCAATTATTGCAAAATTTTCGTCAATTTACGATGCCATTATTGTGCAATATTTTCACAATGTGCCCATCGGGATCTCTTCTCTTGTCTCGACTGTTTCTCCTTTCCATTTCTTTCTTCCCTTCTGTCTCTGCCTATTTACATAAAGGAAGATATTTATATATTTATTTTCTCATATAAAAAAAGAAGCGAATAAGATGCAAGTAGGATCTTTAGATCATAAGAAAAGTGTACATAAGGACACTCTGTAATGAAAATGATGGGGGCCGGAGAGAAGGAATATAATTTACATTCCGTGTCACGCTAATTTTAGATAACTACTATTCTACGCGAATCTATACAGATCCACATTTTTGTTTGTGTTTATTAAACAAATGTACAATTTATAATAGTTGAAAAATACAATAATTATTATTATTATAAAAAATATAAATACGTTTCTTTTTATAATCAAAATATCAAATGGTCTAAGAAGAAAGTTTAGCTCGAGCTCCTACTCTATAAGTATACAATATTCCTAGAATATTATACGAATATAATTAAAAATTAAAATAATACTAAAACAATATTCTGAGAATATTATACAATATTTTTAATATTATTTTAATATTATAGCAATATCGTATTAATATTATATATCCGCTTTATATAATATTTGTGGTATATTATTTCAATACACGTAGTATATAATAAAAATGTCCTTTGAATATTATTGTGATAAAATTTAATGTGAATTATTAAACATAAAATATTTATAAACTTGATGATAATTATTATATTTAACCCTTAAACACGTAAGGAGGTCTGGGATACCCGTCTGTAAAATTTTAATCGTTTGCTGAAGATAGAATGAGATAGAAGGACCAGGGTGTAAAAAGGTTAAAAATTTCGATTGATATGATTAATCAAAATTTTTGGTCAACTACAATTCAAACAGCACGGCAGCAAAGTTTTCCCAGTAAACGGAAATGGATTGAAAATTTGTAATCTATTTTAATACATTTGAATACATTATGGATTAAAAAAACAACAATTAAGTCATTTCATTATTCTATGTCATGAATAAAATGGATTGAATAACCTATAAAATTTTCTTTTAGAATAAAAAAATAAAAATTACTTTATTTCAATTCCATTTCATGAATTAAAATAGCCCATGCAGCACAGAAAATTACAGCAACATTCCAGCAATGTTGCAATGTTGCAAATTGCAATGCAATATTACCGAGATATTGCAGAAACATAAATTTACAATATGCCTGCTATATCTCAGCAATATGACATTAATATTTCGGAAACATTGCAATATCATAACTTTTTAAGTACAAAGTAATGGCAATAAATAGCCAAAGCAGAATATTTGCGTATAATAAAATATTAATTTTTCATACATAATTCATCTGCATTCAACAAACTTAGGTTGGACAACGTTACTAAATTTTCCACTAAATCTCTATAGAGATATATACATTTATTGGTTCTAAAAGTAAGAGCCAATCATATGTGATTGCTACAAAGCGAGTTGGTTGATCCGGTTGGCGCATCATTGTGATTGGTTAAAAATCGTAGTATATTTTTTTTATTATATTATAGTTTAAGGATACAGATTTTATCTAATGTTGAATTTTATATTATTTTAAAGTAATGTAACTTTCTTGAATAAAAATTTATAATTCTAAACAATATTTGTATGTTAATAGCCAAATAAATTTATACTTAAAAATGTTATCACAAATGTGTAATTTTTGCTATTTAAATAAATAAATAAGTAAATTATACGTTTGGAATTACCAAGATCTTTTTTATATGGAAATGTAAAAACTGGAGCAGACTTTTGTATAATGCATCACAGAATGAACCAGAGTCCTTTATTTCCGTCTCCAAGATAGAAATGAAGAATTTTGATTAGTTCATTCTCTTATGTGTTATTTATTATGTAAGAGTATGTGCTCCCGGCTTTACTCAGAAATAATACACAGAACATTTCAGCCCAGAATATTCCAGCCATATTGCAGCATCGTTGTTGCAAATGTTATTGCTGAAATGTTGTAATATTATAATAAATGTGATGTATCATTATATTGTGATGTATCATTATATAGCGTTTCATTATTCATACTAAATATATAACATTGCAATGTTGCCGGGATGTTTCAATGCAATATTTCAAAAAGCGGACATCTTAATGTTGCAATCTTACAGCAATATTGCAGCAATGTTTCACAATCAATATGCAATATTACAGTGTTTCAATGAAATCATCCTGCAAGGTTTCTACAATCTGTCTATGTTGTATAGGGGATTATACAGTCCGCATAACTTTTTTAAATTGAAAAAACTAGAAATCCAGTAATTTCAATCTCACTTCATGGAGTAAAATAGGTTCAAGGAATTCTTAAACTTTAATCAAATAGAAATAGATTTGTATGGTCATTGTTGAATACAAATTCTTGATTCTTTGAATGTATTTTTATCCATTTTAAATATTTTTAATCTATTTCCATTTACTAAGTTGTTGGGGTCAATGGGAGCCCTACAGTGTGTGAATGTAACTTTTGTGTTTAATTGGATTTCTAATAATTGTACATACATCAGAATTCAATTCAATATCCCATCGGAGTAATCTTATATTTAAAAAAAAACGGATAAAATACGATTAAACAGGTTCATTTGAATATATGTTACTCGCATATACTCTGCCTAAAATTAGAATATTATGTGCTGTGGAGAAAGGGGTTTCTACGCGAGATCCAAAAAATATCATGTATCACATAAATTGTCAATTTTAGATATCTTGAGTTAATCAAAAATACCTCATATTTTCCTTGTTACATATTATATTTTTTAACAGAAATGGCAAAGACATAATTTTTGTTAAAGTATGACGCTTTACCTTTAAAACGCAATATTGTAAAGTCCTTATAGGCTTTGTTGCAAAAATGATTTAAAAAAAAAAATTTTTTGGACACTCAAAAATACTCTCAAAAATAAATCATATTCTCCTTGTTATATAATTATACTTTTTAAAAGGAATAATAATGCTATTATTTTTTTTTCTTTTTGAACGTATGACTCTTTAGCTTTAAAACGCCGTATTTTAGAGTCCTTAAAAGTTTTTTGTTGCAAAGATATGATTTGTTAAAGTAAAAGTGGATTTTTGAACATTTTTTTTACTTTTGCTTAATTGTTTTTCCTTTATAACTTCACAATAAATCATTTCTCGATAATGCCAATTGTGCAATCACGTTTCTGAGATTCTAAATTTTCATTAAAAAAAGATGGTTGAAAAATATTGATTGGGATCAAAGTTATAAAATCAAGTGGGGTCAACCAAATGAAAATTGTGTTAACGTAATTTCCCGGATAAAATATGTTTAAGAGTTAAAAATTATAATGTTTCTGATAATTTAAAATATTGAAATAAATAATTCTTTATATAATATTAGGGTAAAATCGGTATATACGCCGTAATTATCAAAAAATTAATTTATTAAGCATTATTTACTATGTTTAATGAAAATGAATTATACAATGAAAACTTCATACTGTTTATTATTATAAAAAAAATTTTAAGTATAAAATAGTTCTTTTCTTTTATTTCTTGAAAAAAAAAACTTAAAAAGTCTTTGCATTTTTGTTGTATAAAAAAAGTGATGAAATCAACAATTACAATTACTTATGTGTAAAATATACAGTGCATCAATAATTTACAAATAACATTTCCAAATATGATCTAAAATAACTTAATGGCTTACAAAATTGTGTTTACAAAATTTATTAGGGAATAAGAACAGTAAATATATATACAAAGTAATAGAAATACAATATTGAAGAAATTATTGTGCACAGACATCAACAGAGTGCAGATATGTGCACCTTGTGTTCTCAACATATCTGCTTTCGGGCAAATGCTGCTTTCCAATCACACAGCATCTATATTACGACATCCCACTGAAAATATCGTATATCCTAAACAAATGAGATATATAAGATATCAAACTAAATAAAGAATATTATAGCTATGCACTTGTAACTTGCTTGTATTCCATCCTTATCGTTCTACATTTACATGTTATGAAATAATTATTATGCCTTTTACGTTTCCTGCAGTAATCATTTTACATAGATCGTAATACACGATCGCGCTATTTCTACATGAAAAATCAATTCAACTCACGATATTTTCGTTAATATTAACAATAAGGATCTAAAATCATAACACAATATTAAATCAGCATGAAGGCACATAACAAAGTGGTTGTGAGCAAACTATCTTTATTCCTTCTATTTTTTCTGACGTCTGCTGCGTACATTCTAGCGCGGCGTAAATACCGACTTTGTCTCATCAGAAGTGGACATATAACTTTTTTATTAATATTTTAGGAGTATTATTTATTATAAAAATAATATTACGCGCTTAAAGGACAAAGATTCACGCATCACGAAATGTGTTTTAAGTTTCATTATGTATGTATTTTATATTGTTTTATAAAACTATTTAAAAAATGCTTTAAATAAATGATTTTATTGCTTGAACTCCACAGACTAGTAATTTATATCTTTTGTAATTTTATTCCGATTAATATATTAAGTTTTAATGTAACTTTTAATATGTTAAATAATTAAGCGGAAATAAATTTTATGGTTAAAAATTACATTTTATTTTACTCGTTTTTATCCCTTTCTCCTTGATGGCTTAAATATAATAATGTTTATTGATCAAATAATTATTTATTATAATGATTGTGTATGATATTAAAATAGACTCCATTTTCAACAATTAATTTTAATCTTAACTTATTTCTTATCTTTTTCTAGTTCTAAGAATTAGAGGAAGATAGTGTTAAATTAAGATTAAAATTAATTTATATTGGTAGAAATAAACATTAAATATAAGACCTCTATTAAACTGAATTCTCGATCATGGCAAATCAAGTTTCCACCTGGTAAAAAATTTAATACTATATATAAGCTAATTTGTTACTATTATCCAAATTTTATTCCTCAAAATGTTCAGTAAAAAATCGTGTAAAAAATGAGGGCAGGGGCCAGCTTAAACTAGACTTCTTATACTATAAAAAATGTTTTCGTAACACAAGAACATTTACAAAATATAATATTGTTTAAAAAGTACCACTATGTATTCAAAACTGCATTATGTGTCTGTATAACACTTACACTTAAACAATTTATTGCTCGCATATATTCGGTACTAAAATGTTTTAGAAATCATATTATTGCAATATATTAAGATGTCCAATTTTGTTGTTAATTGTAACATTTTAAAAATAAATAACTTTTGGTGGTTTGTGCTGTGTTCCTAATTTTGTTAACCAAACTTCAAAACTTATTATTCGCATGATTATATCAAAATTTTCACACAACTTACTATCGAAAATAAATCATAAATCAAGATCTGAATTTGTTGTTAATTGTAACATATTAAAAATATATTGTTTATAACAAAAACTTAAATTGCGACGTATGCGTCCAGTACAAATAAATTATTCTCAATTGATACTCAACAATAGATACAATTAATTCAACAATACATTTAAGATTTAATTTATTTCAATAGTACGTCTGTAATTTTGGTACCATAATCATGCCAGCAACAAATTCTTTTAAAATTAGTTAACCGAACAAGGTATGACGCAAATAACTGAAATAAATAAATTATTTTTAATGTATTATAATTACCAACAAATTCGAATCCTGATATCTTTAATAATATATAGGGGAGAGTGGACTAAATCAGACCGTGTTCCAAATAGGACTTTTTTAATTTAAATGAATATGATTAAGCAGATTTTCATGCCATTTATAATGTAAAGTTCTTATAAGATACCAAAAACGTGATAGCAATTTGACAATTTTCTGTCATAACATTCATAGAATAGCAAATAACATTCATGCAAATATGTATTTTTGGCCAGAGTACAAAAATTAAAAAAAAAAAAGAAAATTCTTTTTATTATTATTTATTATTAAATTATTATTTAAATTATTATTTAAAAGGTGTTAAAATTTTAAAAAGTAATTGACTTAAAATAATTAAAGAGTGTAGAATTCAAAAATATCAAGTGTTTTAAGATTACTTTTGTAGTTTATTGTAAAACATAAATATATTTGTAGAGGAGAAGAGAGTAATATGGCACCCATTTTTATTTTATTAAATAATTTTGTTTATAATTAATATTTTCTATTGAAACTTGAACGATTACATTTGTCAAAGTGTTGTTTGACAGATTCTAGGCTCAAAGTAAGAGATATTTATTATTTAGGACGTGATTTATAAAAATCTAATGCCCTGCATTATCGGTGGCGGAAAAAAGTGGTTGTAATATAAATATCTACAAAAATAATTTTAAAAAAATTAATTTAGTTTAAAAGAAACATAGTATCTTGTTACAAAATTATTATTTTTAATTTTCCATTGTTTAGAATTTTCTTGATTTAAAATTTTCTTACGTTTAAAAACTTTAGAAATACCATTAAAAATTTAGTTAGAAATGTCATTTTATCCCTGTTTAACATGAAACAACAAACATAAAATGATGTCTTTAATGTTTCTAAACACCGCTCTCTAGAATGACGATCGATTTATCGAAGAATTTCGATATAAAAATTTCGCTTAAAAAGCCATATTAATGAAATTTCATGTTATTATTTTAACTTTGTATAACTCAAAATGTGTATAGCCGAACAAAAAGGTAAATAACAAAAAAAAACACTCAAGTTTATGTACATTTGTGTAATAATACAATCAAGTTTAAGAATAATGAAGAAGTATGAGTAATTAAAGGTTAAAGGTGTACCTTGAAAAAATGCTCAAAAGTAAAAATGCCTTATAACAATTGTCACTTATTATGCATTGTCATATTAACATCACTAAGAAACGGCGGACTATTAAATGAATAACTCCATAAGCAATTGTTAGAATACGTTACCTAATGACGAAGATAATAAAGGTAACAATATTGTTGACAGTAGCCATAATACCCTCTTCTCCTCTATCATAAATAAAGATAACATATAGAGCACATAATTTCATTGATTATAATATTTTTAAAAACAAAATTACAAGATTCGGTTTTTTAGTAAATTTCATAACTTTGTAAAACGTAAGCCAAAAAATAATCATATCCAAATTTGTTCCAAAATTAAAAAAAGAACTCGTGTCGTTCCAAATCGGACTTTTAAATAATTGCCTGATCATAGCACTGATAATCAGCGAGGTTCTACTAATTCCAAATCGGATTGGAAGAAGCGTTTTTATATTTTCCATAGTTCAACACAGGTGAGAAATACATCAAAATAGTTTGAAGCAAAAATGAAGAGAATTGAATTATCTTTCCAACGGCATCTTCGGTTTTACAACCGGATTTTATTTGCGCTTTATAGAAAGCAAAAACTAAATAGGTCCAATTTACTCCACTCTTCCCTATATTTTTAGAACGTTTTAGAATCAAATACATATGAGTATCAAATTGTTCAAGTGTATTTGTCAGACACAATGGTGCTAAGAACATAGAGATATTTTTTAAATAATATTATATTTTATAAATATTTTTATAAATTATAAACAGGAGTGTGTTTGTATTATGAATAAAGGTAACATATAGAGCACATAATTTCATTAATTATAATGTTTTTAAAAACAAAATTACAAAATTACAAAAAACAAGATTCGGCTTTTTAGCAAATTTCATAACTTTATAAAACGTTAAGCCAAAAAATCATAGCTAAATATTACTTTTACACAAAAAAATTATAGAGTACAGACATGTATTTGCACCGCAAATTAGGTACAAACGAGATACAAATGAATAGATTTATTATGCCGTCACTTAAAAGAGTGAAGAGTTGATAATCCTACATACAAGGTAATACAATACAACTGTAAAAAATTAACTCATTAAAACCCATGGTTAGATCAGCAAGATTAACCAAAAAATAACAATTGAAAATAGGAGATAAAAACTAGAGATAAAAAGCATTCCTGACATAAAAAACACATTGCAAAAATCAATGTTACAACTAATTGTTATAAACATATGAATAAAAATCGAATATAGAGGAAAACTGATTGCGCCAATCAATTTCATGGGAAAAGTTATTAAAGAAACATATATAATTCTTAAATTGTTTTTATCTTATTAAAAAATAATAATAAATAATAAAACTTGTAATTGCCTATAATCAAATCAGCAAAGTTAACTAAAAAAGTAACAATTGGAAAGAGGACAGGGACGTAAAAAAATTTCTAAAAAACGTGTTGCAAAAATCAATTATATAACTAATTGTTATAATCAAATTATTAGCATAATGATGCTTAAAACGCTGCGAGAATTATAAAATAAGAATGATTAAGAGTTATATATATTTTTTTAGTAATTAAAATTTTTCCTATAAAATTTATTAACTTAGTTTTCTTCTAATCAATCTTTAATAATTTATTTATAGCAATAGTTATCAAATTGTTTTTTAGAATGTACTTTATACATCAATAATGACTTTTTACGCTCCGATCCTATTGTTACTTTTTGGCTAGCCTTGCTGATCTGGCCGTAAATTTTAATAGGTTAATAGAACATTAGCAAGCAAGGGGATGTGCTCTCCTTCTCGCGCAGTTATTATGACCGAGTTAGTCGTCAAGGCTGGTCAATAACACTTGACTTTTCCCTAGGAACAGCCCTAACCTTTAATTGGAAGATAGCGTTTTTGCTTCCATGCCCAACAATAAAGGAAGCAGTCTCGAGAAATATTATGTATTCGAGGAGGGAATCGCACCCCAGTAATTCTCGGAACGATCGATCGAAGTTGGATTGACGTGTAATAAATGGACGTGAGGCGCGTCCCTTCGTTCCTCTGTGCATGGCTGCTTGATTCATTATAACATGTACAAAATATTTTCTTTCTTTAGCTTATTGCTCACACTCACCAGATATTGCGCGTAATGTTTATGTTTAACAAAGTTGGTGGAGCGTTTTTTCTTCTTGCTAGTGGTAGCGGCGACAGAAGTGGTGAGAGTATAGAGCTTGTCGCCGGATTTCTCCTTACGGGGCGTTGATAGATTCGACTTGTTTGCGGGCATTATTTGCTCACTTTGTTCCCGTTACTACGCTGTCAATTGGCAGTTTGCAACTATATCACGAGCCGTAACCGTCAATGACAATCACCGAGTACGAACTTAAGTAGTCGAGCGACGAGAAAACCATTGATAACACAACCGAACTCTCCTACTCCACTCTATATAGACTTCACGCAGGTGCACGTGTGCGTCACTGTGCGCGCTTATGATACATATTCGGCTATATTCGGTTATGTTCGGTCTAAAGTCACGCCTCCACGAGTTATCAGCGGGTCGCCAGGTCGTTTGAATATTATAACTGCGTTTCAAAATTGACGGCGTACTCTATATATATTATAAGCCCACAATAAATATTTATTTAATATTAAATAATCTTCCTAAAATATTATTTAATATTAATAAAAAATAGTTACATGACCACTCCTGATAATATTATACGAATATTGTATAAATATTATATTAAAAATAAATATTATTTATTACTCAATATTTTAAATTATCAAAAATGTTATAGCTTCTAAATTTAATAATTATAAAGTTTATGAATATTTTATATAATAATTCATATTAATTTTTGAACAAAAATAATATTCATAAAACATTATTATGATATTCTATATAAAACAGATATACATATAATATTAATACAATATTTCCTATATTATTAAAAAACATTTTCGGAATATTATTTTATTATTATTTTAATTTTTAATAATATTTGTAGTTTTTAACAACATTCTAAGAATAATGAAGCTCTTATAGCATTAGTACTAAAAATCTATAAGTAGTTATATTATATTCTTAAATGCACGTAATATTATTTTTATATTAAATAATATTCTTGAAATAATAATAAGAAATATGTCTCCTCCTGATAATATTATATATTATATTAAAAAATAATTAAGATTATTTAATATTTTAGTATCTTAATATTTTAAATTATCGGGAATATAACTTTTAAATTTAATAATTATGAAGTTTACGAATATTTTATGTATAATAACCTTGTAAACCAACACATAACTGTTACATAACTGAGGGAGCACATGAAAAGAACAATGTTATATATCACTATTATGTGGATGAGATATTATATAAATTTAAGAGCATTCTATAAAAACAAAATTATATTTCTTTGTTACGTATATAACTCATAACATATAATGTAAAAATGTAATTTTTTAAAATATATATAAACGATGAAAAAATTTTTTTCTTAATATTTTGCTAAAAGATATGCTTATGTTAGGAGAATTAAACATTTTTTGTGACTCTCCATGTTGGTTTAATTATGTTATAATTACATATGCATCTATGTATTGATAGTGTTTTTTGATAAATACTGTCGGTACTGAAAATCTGTAGTTTATATATAGATTTTTAGTACACAGAAAAAAAAGTATGTGGTATTTATGACTATAATTGCATAGTTGGAAAATTATAGATAAGAAAACTATTTTTATAGTTATTATCACTATATTGGTAATACGAACAACCTTATATGTATAGTTGTGTCAACTGTGAAAATATTTTACTATAAATTATGATAATCGCAACTATTAATATAATAAAATATCAAGATATGTATGAAAATTAAAATAACTTTTTTTATATTGTTAACGCAACTACAATTGCAGTGAATATAATTATTTTCTTAACTATGCAATTATAGTCACAAATATCACATACTTTTTTCTCTGTGTAATAGTACACAAAACCGTCACTAGATAACTGCTATGGCTTTCCATTTCTCGTAAGAAAGGAATCACATAAATAGCATAAAAGACGGAGCTTAATGAGATTTTTCGCTGATGAGAATATCGGTGTTATTATAATAACATAATTTTTCATATGAATTCACTTGAAAATAAAATCAAGTTGAAGATGTTTTGATTTACTAATGATTAAAACTAACCTTTTTAAACTTCCAATATTGAAATTATATAAATATAAAATTGAATTATGGTATAATTGCAACCATTCTCTTCTCTCAATGTATTGACAGTGTATATCGGAATATAATTTACATACTGCAAACACCGAATGAAAGAGCAGCAAAGAGAACTTACTTTGATGTAACATATACCTAATAAAGAAACCGATAGAAAGTGCCAGAAATCTGATTCAAAACAATAGAATTCTATCGTTTTAAATCAAGTTTTGGGCACTTTCTATTGTTTTCTATCAGTTTTTTTATCAGGGATATGTTTTAAAGACAAATATGTTACATCACAGTATTAGCACGATTATATTATACATATAGATACAACATTTAAAGTATTCTGCTATGTATCTGAATTAGATCAGAAACGTAATTTTGTTGCTGACATTCAATAGTAAATGTAACGTATATGTATGTTACTTGCTATATAACTCGTTACCTTATGATACCTACTGTTATGTATTTAAGATGTATATGTTATATTACTGTGTTTGATGGGAATTAATTTTTTACTACAATAATATTAGTAGAACATTTTTATAATATTTCACAGATTTTGAAATATACGAGGTGTGTTCAAAAAGTATCGCGAATTTTGAATTTTCGCGGGTTACGTATATTCGAATTTCGATCTTTTTGTGGCGTTATGTTGGTACTCATGTCTCTCACTTATGCCGACAAGCTCGGCCATTTTGAATGTTCACTTAATTGTTGACAGCTGCTTTGCTTGCACGTGTTTTGGATCGTCTTCGATTTTTACCTATTCAAAAAAATGGATCAAAGAACCTGTATCAAATTTTGTGTGAAAAACGAAATTAAGTGCGCGGATGCATTCCGAATGTTGACTGTGGCATACGGAGAAGCTACCTTGGACCGAAGCAACGTTTATCGGTGGTACAAAATGTTCTCAGAAGGCCGAGAAGATGTGAACGACGAAGAGCGTGCCGGACGCCCGAGCACTTCAACAACAGACGAAAAAATTAATGAAGTGGAGAAAATGGTAATTGGCCAATCGTCGAATCACCGTTAGAGAAGTTGCTGAGGACCTAAACATATCGATTGGCTCGTGCCATTCGATTTTTATCAATGATTTGGGCATGAGACGGGTCGCCGCGAAATTCGTACCAAAATTGCTCAATTGCGACCAAAAACAGCATCGCATGAACATTGCTAATGAGATGTTGGACTCTGTCCGCGACGACCCAAATTTGCTCCAGAGGGTCATAACTGGTGACGAATCGTGGGTTTATGGTTATGACGTGGAAACCAAAGCTCAATCATCTCAATGGAAGCTGCCGCACGAACCAAGACCGAAAAAAGCGCGCCAAGTTCGGTCGAATGTGAAAGTTTTGCTGACAGTTTTCTTCGATTGCAGGGGCGTGGTGCATCATGAGTTCTTGCCACAGGGTAGAACGGTCAATAAGGAATATTACCTGCAAGTTATGCGCAATTTGCGCGAAGCAATCCGCCAGAAACGCCCGGATTTGTGGAAGAACAAAAATTGGCTTTTGCACCACGATAACGCCCCTGCTCACACATCGTTGCTTGTGCGCGACTTTTTGGACAAAAACAACACACTAATGATGCCGCAGCCATCGTATTCCCCAGATCTGGCCTCCTGTGACTTTTTCTTGTTCCCTAAACTGAAGAGGCCCATGAAAGGACGACGTTACGCTACGCTTGACGAGATAAAGACGGTATCGAAGGAGGAGCTGAACAAGATAAAAAAAAATGATTTTTTGAAGTGCTTCGAAGATTGGAAAAACCGTTGGCACAAGTGTATAATATCTCATGGGGATTACTTTGAAGGGGACAAAATAGATATTCATGAATAAATAAATAATTTTTGAAAAAACACAAAATTCGCGATACTTTTTGAACACACCTCGTATACTATTATATAAAAATGAACGTACAACATATTAATACAATATTCCCATAATATTAAAATAATATTAAAAATTTTAAATAATATTCTTAAAATATTATCTTAATTTTTAATAATATTTGTATAATATTACAGGAATATTGTAGCGTTTACAGGAAATGCGTTCACGCACATTATACTGCTTTATTAATCATTATAAAAAAAATAGTTTAGGACTTTTCGACTCATCGTCACCCATACTGCACAGAAAATTCCAGCAACGTTGCAATGTTGCAGATTGCAATGCAATATTACGAAGATATTGCAGAAACAGAAATTAACAATATGCCTGCAACATTGCATGGCATACGCCAGTAATATTCCGGAAACATTGCAATATCATAATTTTTTAATAAATAGCAATAAAGAGCCAAAGCAGAATATTTGCGTATAATAATATAGTAATTTAACTCATCCATAATTATTCATCCCCATTTAGCAAACTAAGGTCGGGCGATGTTATTAAATTTTCCGCTGAATCTCTACATTCCCTAAGAGTACAACGTTTATACTGATATTTATATATCGACTGTAAATCGACTCATCCAAGTCAGGCTTTTAAAGTTAACTGCAAATCGACTTTGCATAGACGTTTACAGACATCCTTCAAATGTTGACTCTAAAACGTCTAGAAAAAGGCATGCGGTTCCGTGGTGCTGTCTGTATCATAGTATTGTTAAGAAACAAATATTTATATCAATAGATGAAATAGGTTTATATATGAAGAAACCTCGATCTACAGCCCAATGAACAAAACAATATTTTTTAATTGCTTTTTTAATAAAAATTTTTTCATATTTAATTTAATTATTGTATTATATTGATATATATTTTCTAATTGCATTTTTATTTAAATAAATAACAGAAAAGTTATTTCAAATGCTATTCTGCATTTGCGAAATTAGTAAAAGAAACTATAATTTTATATTTGTTTATATAAATACTGTGCTTTAATTATACGTATTTCATTTTTTCGATAATGTATATTGACTTGATCTACCAGTTATATATACATATATCAGCATAAAGTGTTCACAGGTCACCATAAGAGATTGATTTGCAGCGATCACAGAGGTCAAGAAACATTCACCGGAGTCGCAACTTGGATAGGTGACCGCTTGGAAATTTCCGAAAAAAGATTTCTAAAACTTTTTTTGCGAAAAATGTTTTTTAAAATGTTACAAAAGTATTAATTGTTTTGTTCATTGGAATTATGTGCTGTAATAATATTTATGTAAATATTTTAGAAAAGTTTATAACATTGCAATATTGCTGGGATGTTTCAATGCAATATTTCAAAAGGCGGACATCTATATAAATGTTGCTGCAATCTTCCAGCAATGTTACAACAATATTTTGCAATCAATATGCATTATTACAATGTTTCAATGAAATCATTCTGCAATGTTCCTGCAATCTCTCTACGCTGTATGGAAAAAGTTGAAAGTCAATACTTAATGACGGAAAGCAGTAAAACTTGGAGGTTGACACCAAATCATTTAAAAGAGGGTTTACCCTGAAAGTTTTTGATTCAACACCAAAAATTTAGAGTTAACGCCCAAATTTTGAGGCGGATCCCAATAGCGCACATCCCGATAGCACACAAACCACTCACAATGGCAGATACCTAGAGATTTTCCGTAGGTTGGGTTAGATAAGTCAAGATGATTGGTTGGTGGGCTATCGGGATGTGCGCTATCGAAACCCTCCCGTGCGCATCGGAACCCTCCCCAAATTTTGAGGTAGACACCGAATTTGGTATCTACCCTAAAAATTTGAGAGTCAACCACCAAATTTTTTATGTTAACATCCAACTTTTGTGGACAATTCTCAAAGTTTGGGGATTTTTTTGTGAGGGCTGTATTATAAAATTTGATATATTTGTTATATTCTTTTAATTACTCATTTACTAGCTTATCTTTCTACGTCATTCTATTGTTTAAAAATAACGAGTGTATAATATATAATAAAATTGTTATTGGCTAATAAACTCTGAATATAACATAAATGTAACGTTATATAATATATATATGAGTTATATATGTATACATATATGTTATGTAACGCTATATTGATGTTACATTCGGTGTTTGCTGAATAAAAAACATTAATTTTTTTACTACACCCTAGTAGCACAGTACATTGGCTTTACATTGGTTAACATTGGTGAAACGTTGGTTATGTTGGGAGTACATTGGCCAATATTTCCTAATGAAGAGCCAATATTGGTCATAGAATTAATTGCATATGTACTCGTAATATTGCTCGCCAATTAATATACAATATTGCACTTACATTGGAAGTGCATTGGCCAAGATTTGTCAATCTAAAGCAAATATTGTTTTTTAAAAAAACGGTAATGTGCTGCCAATGTTACGAGTCAATAATTGTACAATATTGCATTTACATTGGAAGTGCATTGGCCAAGATTTGCCAATCAAAAGCTAATATTGTTTTTTAAAGAAACGGTAATATGCTGCAAATATTACGAGTCAATAATTGTACAATATTGCATTTATATTGGAAGTGCATTATTGATCAAGATTTCCTAATCTAAAGCGAATATTGTCTATAAAAGAAAAATTAATGTGCTGCCGATGGACGGGATCCGATAACGCACAGTGCGATAGCCAATCAACCAATCATTTTGACTTATCTAACTCAACCAACGGAAAAACTCTAGGCATTGGCTGCTGTGAGTGGTGGTGTGCTATCGATCCCGTGCGCTATCGGGATCCGCCCGCTGCCGATGTTACGAGTCAATAATTGTATTGTAAATATTATCAATAAATGAAATAGGTCCATAAATGAAAAAAACCTCAATCTACATCCCAATGAGCAAGCAATATTTTTCAATTATTAAAAAAAAATTTTTTTTTATAAAAGTTTTTTATATTTAATTTAATTATTGTATTATATTGACATATATTTTTTAATTGCATTCTTACTCAAACAAATAACAGAAAAGTTATTCCAGATACTATTCCGTATTTGTGAAATTAGTAAAAAAACTATAATTTTATATTTTTATATATAAATAATGTGCTTTAATTATACATATTCCATTTTTTCGATAACGTATATTGACCTGATCTATTAGTTATATACACGTATCAGCACAAAGTGTTCACAGGTCATAACAAGGGATCAGTTTGCAGCGATCACACAGGTCAAGCAACGTTCACCGGACTCTTGACTTGGATTAGTGATCGCTTGGGTCCGAAAACAAATTCGACTAAAATTGGTTAAATAAGATAAAGTGTCAACCTTCTAATATTGGACCAATGTTGAAAACCCAATGCACAACCAATATATAATATCGTATTTATTTTTTTTTTCAATATTGGTTAAATAAGGGTCGATATCATACTTTGCAATATTGGACCAATATTGAAAATCAATTCATATCCAATAGATAATATTAGGTTTACATGATTTTTCAATATTGAACCAATATTGCAACTCCAATATTGGTTAAATAAGAGTCGATATCATACTCTGCAATATTGGACCAATATTGAAAATCAATTCACACCCAATATAAAATATTTGGTTTACATTATTTCCCAATATTAAACCAATATTTTGTGCTACTAGGGATCCTATTCGAAACTTTTACCAGGGATACGAAACAAAAACTGTTATAGCATAATTTGATAGAAGACACTCTAATAAATAGAAATTAATTTAAATGGATTAAAAATTTGTAACATATTTTAATTTATCCCACACAGCACATTTTATCAAAAGAATGTTTCAAAAATGTCTTTTGAACGTCCCATGGATAACTCTAGGATATTTGTGCTATGTAAAATTTGAATATCTATATTTTGGATTAAAGAATATTAATTATGTCATTTCAATACTATGTCATAAATTAAATAGACTTGCGAAAACTTTTCTCGGATTGCAAGAATAAGAATCACATTATTTTAAAAGGGGAAAGTTATGTAATCGGCCGAAATAAGCTGATTTTCATACAGTTTTTTTTTTGCGGCACAAGACTTTTAATGAACTGTACATAACTTTTTTCACATATTTCTTATAATTCGTAGATGTTGAAAAAAATTTTTTAAACCAAATTAGTTCAAATATAGTGACGTAATGAATTTTTAGCATGGTGGACAAAATAATTTTGCTATCTTATCCACAATACCATGAAAAAAATCTCACATATTTGGTTATCATTTTACTTAAGAACAATTACTTGTTAGATTTTATTTTTTCTATGATTCTCTTTAGATTGAAATACCTTTTTTACGAGAACGACACCGATGAAAACTTAAAGCGAAAAGATTATTCACCATTCCTTATATCAATTCGGTATCGGAGAAATTGTTGTCTTTCTCACATAAGTATGACTGCAACGTGGCGTTCACAATCCCCCATAAACTAAACAAATTTATAACTACGAGGAAAGATCATATCGATCATTTGTCCTGTAACAATGTAGTTTATAAAATCAATTGTAAGGATTGTGACTCATCTTATGTGGGACAGACAAAACAACAATTAAAAACGAGATTCACAGAATAAAAAGCATGTTAAGAAGGCCAGCTCCCCTTCTGTTATCTCCACCCTTACGGAAATGGACTATTGTAACTATTAGTAAAGCTATTAATAAAACTATTGGATTATTCGTCATAGTTTTTTCGCGGATTATTGGGACGAACTATTGAAAAATTATTTGAGCCCAATAGTCACTATGATTTATATAGTCATATAAAATATGTATTGATAAATCAATAATTAAACATAATAAATTATAGTTTCCAAAAAAATATTTCTTCTTTTTCGTTTAAGGATTAAATAAAGATTAAATTTGAATTAAACATTTATGTACAAGATTTAATAACAATACAAATTGTTTTA
Organism: Solenopsis invicta; assembly: GCF_016802725.1. NCBI lineage: Eukaryota > Metazoa > Arthropoda > Insecta > Hymenoptera > Formicidae > Solenopsis > Solenopsis invicta. Next base: position 2,216,020 of record NC_052664.1, on the reverse strand, counting down.
CATGTAAAAATATAAAATTTTATGTGGAACAGCGAACCACATACACACCACACTTGAAAAAAAAACAAGAGCGAAATTCGTCTCGAGGTTACAATTGGTTCACAAAAATTTCACTAAAGTGCAATTTAGAAAGACGGTCACGGTGGCGCCTAAATAATGCCTGTGGCCGCACTCGACTCACGAGAAAATACCCCGCAGCATAGCCACCTAGTGGAAGCCGCGCAAGCCGCGAAGGCGCGAAACTTTTGGCGTCGCCAAAAAGTTTTGAGACCATAGACATAGTACAAAATCTATGTTTGAAACTCAAAATCAAAGCAAATCGCTCGATTTTTGAGAGCACCGTAATATGTTTTTACATGTAAAATAACTATTAATAATTGAATGTCTTGGATTTTAACCGTATTCGGTATTTCTGAAATGATTTATAAATGTTTTTCATTTCATAAAAAATATACGTTTTCAATAAACCTTTAATTAGATATACCGAATGTGTATAAAATACGTTTATTATTCGTTTAAATATTGCTGCAATAAAAACGTATAAATATAATTTACGCTTAAACTTTTATTAACATATTTAAAAAGTATATCATACCGGGACATTAAATCCTATTTTTGATATGTTATGTAAAGGGACAACTTTTACAAATCATAAACGTATTTAAGAAACGTTTAATTAGTATACAATAGTATTTTATAGTATTTTTATACGTGTTATAAACGTAAATACATTTGTGGCATTTTATAAACCATTTTTTAACGTATAAAATACGTTCCGTATTATATATACGTAATAAGAACGATTATTGTAAACGTATATTGCACTAACGTATAAAAATCGTTTTACCTATATACATATCTGCCACATACCTATACCTATACCTATACCTATACCTATACCTATACCTGTTTTATACCATACTTGCGTTTAATAAACGTATAAAGTAATCCAGTTCTTATTGGGTTTATTATGAATAGTCGACTAATAATCATTTACATATTAACTATTAAAAGTAATTTGCTGGTGATTATTCCAAATAAATGATTATGAAATCAATAATCATTCCATAAAAAAACTATTGGGAAATGATTATTGCAAATAATCTCATTATGGAATCAATAATCACTCATTCAAAAACTATTGGGAAATGATTATTGCGAATAATCCAATCATTAGATGCTACATAATCACTATTAGAGAATGAATAATCACTATTGTAAGTCAATAGTGATTATTGGCTTTCCAATAATTTATTTCCGTAAGGGCATACATTGTATGGGAAATAATCATGATTTTGATTGGGAGAATGTTAAAATTTTAGGCAAAAAACCTTTGTACGTAAAAAGATCTATATCTGAAATGTTATTTATTAAGAAATAACAAAACGGACTTAACAAACAAAGCGATACCGAACTCCTCTCAAAGGCATATCTTTCCATTCTCAAACGTATTTCCCCCTCTTAGAGTCTGCATCCCTTCCTTCTCCTATCCTTATCTAGCCGTTTCGACAATTCTCTCTCATGTGTTCCCTGATATTCGTCTCTAAGTATTCTGTGCTGGTAACATCCTTCCTCAAGTGTCTGTGATATAATTTTTGGAACTTTTAGGTTTGTTAATGTTTTGTTAATTTTTTTACTTCTTTACAATTTTATAATTATTGACTTGTACAGCTTACTTTATTATCTTTTTAATTTATCACGTTTTATTTTATTTTATTTGTTTGTTACGTCCTTCTTTACTTTTTAAATTTTTGATTTATTGCTCATATTATTACTCTTTTTAATTGAAAAAATTTTTTTGTAGTCTTATTGTGACCGGTTGCATTTTCCTTAACTTGCAGTCTGTATTGTTATCAACTGTTCCAAGAATTCTATTTTTTTGGCAAGTTCCACAAAGCCACCACGGAATGAAGCGTCTCATTTTAATAAGCGGATAACAGAGTTTTTTGACTTCTAATTTTTGATATATTTTTACACATATGTTCTTTTAGTAATATCTTAACTGCGGAATTTGTAACACAAGTTTATTGTTTATAGATTATTTTGTATTTTACTGAGGATGATCAATAATTAAAAGGTCGAAACGTTTGAATCTCGTAAACATGTCTTGTTTTGTTTCTGGCGTATAACAACCTGCGTGGATCGTCAGCTTTCTATTATTCTCTTTTATTTTGTATTAATTTAACATTTATTGAACATTAATTTAATATTTATTTAATATTTATGTTATTTTTTTTAAATAAACCTTTTTTAAACATTTATTTAATATTGTTTAAGTATTTATTTTTCATGGAGCATTTAATTGAAAAAAATGATTTTAGTAAGCATTTTTTAAATGTTTATTTAATATTTATTTAATGTTTATTTAATATTAATCTTTTTACTTATTTTTCATCTCTATAAAATTGTTTATTTATTATTAATTTAATATTTAAGCTTTTTATTTTTTAATTATTATTGATTTTAAAATTTGTTTAAAAAATGTTTCAATAACATCTATAAAAATCAGTAAAATATTAACTTAATTATATATAAATAATTAAAATTTATATAAATAATATACTTTAATTATATATATTTTGTCTTTTTGATAACATATTGTTCCCATACAGCACAGAGAGATTGCAGGAACATTGCAGAATGATTTCATTAAAACATTGTAATATTGCATTTTGCTTGCGAAACATTGCTGCAATATTAAGATGTTCGCTTTTTGAAATATTGCATTGAAACATTCCATTTTTTCAAAATATTTACATAAATATTATTACACCACATAATTCCAATAAACAAAACAATATTTGTGTAACATTTTAAAAAACATTTTTTGCAAAAAAAAGTTTTGAAAATATTTTTTCGGAAATTTCCAAGAGGTCACCCATCCAAGTCGCGACTTTAGTGAACGTTGCTTGACTTCCATGATCGCTGCGAACTGATCCCTCATGATGACCTGTAAACACTTTTATGCTGACATGTGTATATATAACTGGCGGTATATATAACTCCCAAACAAATATAAATTTATAATTAAAAACAAACTTATAATTTCTTTTTACTAATTTTGCAAATGCAGAATAGCATCTGGAATAACTTTTCTGTTATTTGTTTAAATAAGATGCAATTAGAAAATATATATTAATATAATACAATAATTAAATTAAATATGAAAAAATTTTTATTAAAGAAACAGTTAAAAAATATTGTTTGTTCATTGGGCTATAGATCGAGGTTTCTTCATATATGAACCTATTTCATCTATTGATATAAATATTTATGTTTCTTAACAATACTCTATGATGCACACAGCACCACATGCTTTGGGACTGCATGCTTTTTTCTAGACGTTTTAGAGTCAACATTTAAAGGATGTTTGTAGACGTTTATGTAAAGTCGATTTGCAGTCAACTTTGAAAGCCTGATTTGGATGAGTCAACTTGCAGTCGATATATGGACGGTTGTACTGTTAGGAAATGCAGAGATTCTGCGGAAAATTTACCCAAGCAGAACAGGGAGTCATCAAGACGTCAAAATGATGTCAAAGTGACTGCAAAATGATCATTAAAAGTCACTTTTCAATCAATTACGATTCATTTTGGTGTCATTTTGACACAATTGTGAATCACTTTGATGTCATTTTGACTTGTTGTTCTGTTTAGGTTAGTAACACCGCCCGACCTTGGTTTGCTAAATGCGGATGAATAATTATGGATGAGTTAAATTAGTATATTATTATACACGAATATTCTGCTTTGGCTCTTTGTTGCCACTACTTTATTAAAAAATTATGATATTGCAATATTTCCGGAATATTACTGGCATATGCAATGCGATGTTGCAGGCATATTGTTAATTTATGTTTCTGCAATGTCTTCGTAATATTGCATTGCAATCTGCAATATTGCAACGTTGCTGCAATGTTGCTTAAATTTTCTATGCTGTATGGGTAATGTTTTAATGAAATCATTCTGCAATATTCCTGCAATCTCTCTGTGCTGTATGGGAATTTGTCCTCATTGTTCATGAAACGTTAAACAATTGCAAATAATTCTTTATGCTTTTGATGCGCTATTTGAAACGTATCCCATACGGACGGTATCCGATAGCGCACGGTGCGATAGCCTACCCATGATGTAAGAAGAAAGGTGAAACAAGTAACTAGATGCGCAGTAGACCATACTTTAGACCAATCAGAACTGGGTCCAAATTTTGAGATTCAATATGGCTACGGCTCCGGTACTGAGGGTGCCGTCACATGGGGCGTAACTTGCGTAGCGTAATTTGCGTATTCTAGTAACTTCTAAAATACATTACGTCATTTTAAAAGCCTTCTTTCACATGAAGCGTATTTCGCGGATTTTCAAGAAATGCGTATCTAATGCAACCAATTGCTGATCAGGATTTCTCTTGTACCACAGTATAAGTTATACTGTGCTTGTACTCTCTAACAGAAATGCTTGTACTCTCTAAACAAATTTACGATTGGTTTTTGTAATTTACGCGTCTCGGAAAGTACGCCTCATGTAGAACTGATACTCTGCACACTAGTATGTGTGAATCATCTATGTGCAAATCTAACCTGTGCGGGCATACATTTCTGTTCCTTGTAAATAATTTTCAAAAATTTATATATTTAAAACAAAATAAATATATGTTAGGCATTTAAAAAAAAGAAAGTATTTTACATGCAAGAAATTTAAGCAACACGGACATATTTATTAATGTACAACTATAACCTTAAAATTTTGTATCAACAAATCGCAAGAAGATTGGATATGACAGAATGTTATTACAGAATAGCTATTATAAATAATAAATTTGATATAAAACTGTTTCTTAATTTGCCCTGATTTCATTATCCATCTTTCAATTTTGTTCTGCTTATTTAAATAATACATGTGTTACCAATACATGTATTACTATGGTTGTGTTCCGATATTAACTGCCAGTACTGAAAATGTATAGTATATGTGACGTGAACTATAAATTTTCAGTACTGACAGTAAAAACGGAACACAGCCTATATGTACACAGCGTTTCTTACGCAGGAAATTGAATTTGACGTAACGTAAAAAGCGTAAAGTTACTAGGCCGAAGCTGATGTTCCAGTAAAACGATATCATTGGTCGGCGCAAGTTACGCTTACGCAAGTTACGCCTCATGTGACGGCACCCTAACGTAACACAAGCACAACATCAGACCGATTGACCAATGAGCATCCAGCATAAAGTCGCCATATTGATTTACATAACATTTTCATTGGTCTATTGGTCTTATGTTGTGCTTATGTTATGTTATGCATTTTAAGACCCTTTAAGGGCCTCGCACATGAAATGCATAACATAACATAAGACCTCTGGACCAATGGGAATCTTATGTAAATCAATATGGTGACTTTGTGCTAGATGTTCATTGATCCATCGGTCCTATGTTGTGCTTATGTTATGTTATGCATTTCATGTGCGATGCCCTTTACGAAACACAGCGTAGTTAGTTACAGTGCTACCAACCTTATTAATCAAAGAAATCTTTTTGATAGAACTTTCGGAAAACACCCTTTAATGGTTAGAGATTTCACTTTTTACTTTTCCACCCTAGGAAAAAGTTACGTGATCGAGCCCCTGAACTAGTGCAGCTAAAAAGAACAAACTTTTTATTCCTACTCGATGTCGGTTGATATTCTAACGTTAATGTTGATATTTTATTCGCGTGCTTAATATTATTATTATTAGCCGTATTTCATATCAGCATTTCGCGTAACTGTCGATCACAATAACATCTGTGATCTGCAAATAGCTTTGCGTGATAATTATAGAAGATGCCTGGAACTCCGATGGAGCGAGACGGCAACATGTTGGGGAAGCTACAGAGCGAACGATCGCAAGATCTACCGAAGTGCGAGTCAGTTGTGCGAGAGATTACGCAAACCGATCGGTTGAATAAGAAATTGCTTGTGTCGGTCTTAGAGCGGATGAAAAAGTCGGATGGGCAGTTCGACAAATTTATGGAAGACGGGAAGGGAAATTGCGAGTCGCATGATGATAGCGATTTTTAATCGGCCTACGTCTCTGCGCATCTAAGTAAGCCTAACCATACTTTCAAATTCTTTGAAGACTAATTATGTAAAGATTTCATGGTTTGATATGAGAAAGGAACTGTCTCATCTATTTTGACGCGAAAAAAGGATTAATCGATTTTGTCAAATTAAGTTAATTATATAATCCAGTGATTGGCATCAGATGCAACTTTCAACCTGGTTTTCATGTTGATACCTACTATTCTTTCATTGCTGTATTCTTGCGTACTTTACAAGTATTGTATGTAACTGAGATATAATAAGTAAAATTATACAGACTTACAAATTTGAAGAAACAAAACAAGAAGGGCAATGAGAGTCTACGCGGTTGTTGGTGTGTGTCCAAAAATCTTCAGTTTATTTCAAAAAGAACATTTCAACACGTAATTTGCTGGAGATGACCCAAAATCGGGTCGAAATGTTCTTTTTAAAATAAACTGAAGATTTTTGGACACGCACCAACAACTGTGTAGACTTTTATCCCTTCTTGTTTTATGTTTTTAAGATATAATGTTACTAAGTAATTTTTATACTAAATTTTTTTATATTTTCATAAAAGTTTGTAGAATATGTTACATAGTATACACATTTGCAGTTAAATAATTAATGATTATTAAATCAATATTTTTTTATAAAATATCAAGTTTCCTAAATTGTACCATCACAAATTTTATTACAATAATTGTTATTAATATGATAATAATAGTAAAACTAATAATTGATATGAATAAAAATGACAGTTGTAAAAATAAGTTCAAGTCAATTTTTTCCAATATCCTTTCCATTATTGTTAATTATTAAATATTTGATCTTTTTTCAATAAATTGTTAACAAAATAACTATTATTAATAAAATAAATATTAATGTTATATCTTAACTTAATATATTTTGACTTATTTTAATTTCTAAATTTGATATTTTTAAAGGCGATATGATTTAGAACACTAGTATAATTTAAATAACTAGTTACCTTGTGCAGCATGGTGCAAAAAGAAATAAAAAAGTGATATTACAAAAATACTTGTTTTTATCTTGAGGGGAAAAAAGTACAATAGAATGATTTCTTATAGTTTTTGAGATGAATAATTTGATGATACTAGTTAAAATTATGTCATATAATGAAAATACTTTAAAAAATTGAGTTTAAATTAAAAAAACATGTGTCATAGTTATTTACAAAATAGGCCACTATTACCACTTGTTCACTGTTAATCAGATTTAATAATACCTGTAGTTGTAAAACCAATCAATTAACAGTTATTTCATTTATTAGAGGCATACTTATGGTTTGCCACTTCATATAACAATTAATAACATCAATTTTATAAAACTGGCCAATCATAAGTGTTTCTTTGAAGAATGGAAATGACAATAATTGGCAAGTTTCATAATTATGGATATTATTAAACCTGATTAATGGTGACCTGTAAACATAGTATATGGTACATATATATATATATATATAGAATGTTATAAAAATGCTATTTATTAACAAAAATATCAGACGAAACTGTTGTATGCTTGTAAATGTATTCGAGATAGCTTTTCTCATTCAGTGCATTCAACAAACAAATAAAAACTTTTCTCTTGATATTTTCTCTTTATTGATTTGAACTTAAAAACTTTATATTATTAATTTTTGAAAAACCAAGAGATATTTGAAACTAAAGTTTGAAATTTTTAATATAGATGCCAAGAACTATTTTTTGCAACAAGCTGCTTTTTAAAAACATATTATTACCTGTGTCTTTGTTTTATTGTTATGCTGTCTTATTATTCAGTAGTTTGTGGATAACAAGGAAGAAACAGTAAACTCTGATACAAAGATCGATCTGAAAGTATCTGCCAATAATTGATTTAAAAAATTGTTATTATGAGTCTAGAGTCAGAATATTTATAGTACAGTCACATTTTTAGATTATAAAGGTTGTCTTAAATATAAGAACTAATTATATAAATATCAGTTTAACATTATTTTTCTCATTATTTGCTACAATTATTTCTAAAAGACTAAACATTTTTCCAGATATCTGCCTAAATGGTGGTCAAATTGAATTAATACTTCAGTTACTTTATACCATCATGATGGATATTCCGGAATACGAGGGTGACGATGACATTATAGAGCATTACGAAAATCGAGATTCCAATGACGAGCGTGGTAGTTATGAAGAAGCGGAGAATGCAACATCCGATAATGAGACTGATACTACGCGGAGAATCGATCCGTCAAAATCCAAGTCGCATGTAGTGAGAAATCCAGTGCCCAAACTCAATACAGAACGACTGAAAGGGCCCAATGGTATCCAAACTATTGAACAATATTTTGAAGGCTTCAAGTTCTATGGCAAGGGATACGAAAAAACGGACCTTGACAGAATCATGAAGAGACTAGAACATTGGTCTTATCGATTATTTCCCAAGTATCATTTCGATGATTTTCTTACGAGAGTTGAGCAACTGGGGACAAAAAAAGATCTGCAGGTGTTTATCAAGAAGTATCGACAGGACATGATTACTTCGGATAATAATTTGATTATTCATGATGACATGGATAAATATAATGATGAGAATCAACAGGAAAGTGCACTTTTAGATGACTTCGATTTGCTAATAACAGAACAAATTCAAAAACAAAAGCAAGCTGAAACACAAATTTCCGCTATTACACCGAGTACTTCAAACGAGGATGCGTTTAACAAGCTTTTAACGCAATCCACTGGTACACAAAATTCACAAGTACCACATACAAGTATTACTATTGCAAACGAATTGAGTGACGAAGTAAAACAAAGAATCGAAAGAAACAAGCAATTAGCTATTCAAAGAAGACTCCAAAGACAGAAAGAGCACGAGGAAGAAAATAAGAGAACAAAGTTGATTGATGACATGTATACAGAAACTTGAAACGAAAATATTTTGCAGTCCATAGAACAAATACATTCCATTTAGATAATATGCGATCACAAATAAATACAAATACAAATGGAGCAATTGTTTACGAGTTAGACATACTACTGAATGAGAGTCGAAAATAACAGGTTATGCTTGAGCAAAATAAATCTTGCAACAATGTATTAATTTGTTGCTGTTCACAAGGGACATTGTATCAAAGCATTTATTACGCAGCATAAAGATTGTCGTATTTATAATTCTTGTATACTTAGAAATAAGTCTAAATATAGTTAAAGAGATACAGAGTGCCACCATTACCGCATTTCCTTTTAAAGATGTATTTGGAAACAAAAATTCTAATAGAAAGATGGCGAAGTTATACATTTCAAATTGTAATTTACTAATTTTAAAGTTTACCAATTATAATAGCTAAATTTTGTTTGGGTAGACATGCAGTCTACAATAAAATTTTTTTCTAATAAAAAAAAATAACATTTTGATATTCTAATGCTATTCAAACAAATCTTCAAGATAATTTCGTAAAAGCTCACTACGGGATATATCATACCTGAGCGATTTAACTAATCAACCTCAATCACTTATAATTTGAAAAATATAGCCTAAACATTTTTGTATTAGAATTTTCATTTCTAAATTATCTTAGCAATACATCTTTAAAAGAAAACACAATAGTGGTTAGATGACAAGTATATAAACGAATTTTTTTAAATGCTTTATTAAATAAACATTTAGTTTTTATTTATACAGTGTGATTAATTCCTACGTTTCTGTGTACTAATGTACAACACATTGTTTCCCCTTATAAAGGCATCTCCATATTTATCCTTTAATTGTCCATTAACATATTCTTCTGTTTGTTCAAGTGCTATATTCATATACCCATCTATACAAGCTAGTACACCTGCAAATAATATATAGAATGTATTTGAAGACTTTAAAATTTAAATTAAAATATGTAACATTCACTGCTTAAAATGACAGCCATTAATATAGATTACAAAAACATTTTTAAAAACAATTCTATCAAGCTATTTTTGATTCTTTGAATATATTTAAATAGACAAGTAAATATTAATATATGTTAAGGTAAATAAATGAGGTTAAGGTAAATAATAAAGGTAATATACATTAACATTGTTAGCAAATATCTACCTCTGTAATCAACGCCGCTATTCAGTTTTACAACAACAGGCCGTCCATGAATTTGTTGTATAAATTGAGACAATGCTTCCTTCCGGCTCATCTGTCAATGTGCAAAAATAACATTTAATACGTAGAAAAAATTACTACGCACTGAAGAATGAATAAATAATTGCATTTAAATCGTCATGTTTATATATCCTGATAAATTTAATAAATTGTAACAGATGAGAACATTCTGTGTACCTTTATAAATATATATAACCGGTTTTTTCGTTGGTTGTCTCAATTTTAACCTCTTCAAACCAATGTTGCTAGATCCAGTAAAAGAAATAAAGTACCAACCTAAAGAAAGTAGTACTTAGGGAACGTTACGAAATTAGGGATGCGACTATGGCCTAGTTTACACCGAGCACTTGATATGCATACTAATAGGTCTGTTCGAATTGCTTGAAATCCCCAAAAATTTTTGCACTCGAGATGAGATAAATATATATTCGATCGTAAGAAAGACAGAGACGACAAAGAAATTAATTCAAAAAGGGCAGCAACACGAACAGGCCTAATGGCTCCTGCACACCAGCGCGATGACGCGACACGCGACGCGCGATTATCCAATAGGCGTACAATTTTTTGAGAAAGACGTACGCCCATTGAATAAACGCGTATCGCAAATCGCGCTGGTCTGCCAGAGCCATAACTCGTAACTTTCTATTAAATTATCTTAAGCCTGCCGCAGACGATACGTTTTTTCTTACTGGATTTCTAATTGGATTTTCTTACTTGCTACCGTACGGGCAATGGTACTGGCAGTGCTACTGGCCGTGGCTTCACACGGTGCGAGTTTTCGTACGGGCTAAGCAACTGAAATTTGTTCCATAGAAGTGGCACGCTTAAATATGGATGAGATAGATGAGATGGATGAAATTATTGCAACAGTTGTACATTGTCGTAAAATTGCTATTGCATTATTTTTAATTATTGAAAAATTGCGACAACGAAATAAATATCGCCGACGTTTATGGAGTCGACAGTCAATACATTCTTTAATGCCTCACTTTTACTGTGTTTATTATGGTAATTTGGTGTGTTTATCGTATATAAACATGGTTCTTATTAGTAGGCCTCTATTAAACATAAAATACTTTCTTTGGACTATTTTGAAGTCTTTTCTGCACGATGTTATGTTTGCGAAGTGAATTCACGTTTGAACTTTGACAACACTTCGACAGTATAACCTGGCTGCGTTCCGAAATTCACTGCCAGTACTGAAAATCTATAGTATACGTAACATGAACTATAGATTTTCAGTACTTGCAGTGTATATCGGAACGCAGCCCCTGGTATAATCCAGTATAACCTATAAGACTGCATCCTGATTGGCTTTCACAATAAACCAGTACAGAATCACGTAAGAAAAATAGGACATGATCTATTACGAAAATCCAGTACGCGAGCCAGTAGCGTAGCCCGTAAGCTACCCATTTCCAGTACGGGAGCACGTAAGACTGCCAGTATAGGAGCACGTAAGCAATCTCGTAAGAAAAAACGTATCGTCTGCGGCAGGCTTTACTTTCGACGATGCATGTATACATGATACATATATTTAATTATCTCGATTTATATTGTACCAGCTTAGTATATTATTCTTTAAATTTATAGCCGAAATTAAGATAATTTAATAGAAAATTACTACTTAGTACGTGTATCAAGTACTCGGTGTAAACTAGGCCTATGGGGGGTTTTTCAACAAGTTACAGGGTGTTTACGATAACTAATCGGATCTCGGATTGGATTGAATAATGGTACTCAACGTAGGTATAGAAAATTTCCCTAGGCTAATCGGATTGACGATTGCTGTCTCAAATGTAATCCGATTGATGACGAAAGCGTGGAGACCGAGAAGCATGCTTGAAAAGTCTCTTTATTTTTTTAAATAATAACACAAAAAATCAAAGATAAAGTTAAAAAGAATGATTTGAATTTAGATTTATTGTAATTTTTTTGTCTAAACACTGGATTTTGTTTAAATTTCTGTTTGTAAAAATTAATTAATCTATTCTAAAGTTTGTGGTTATATCGGAAACAAATCAGAGTTAATAAAACAATTATTAATTATTAGGTACATATTAAAGCATATAATATTTCAAGCATATCATATAGAATTCCTGTTTATTATAAACTCAGTAAAAATAACTTTGAAGTTATTCAACTACATTATACATTAATCAATATTAATTTATATGTTAAAAATCAATAATGTCGCTGAAAATGTTTTTTTTTATTCTTTTCCAGATCGTAAATAAACTTCAACTCCAAGAATAAATAAAAATTACTGGAAAATGGATTGACATGAAAAGGGCATTATTGAACATTATCAATTTGTGCTAACTTAAAATTTGTAAAATCTGCTATTCTTTGTTAGTTGTTCATTAGAGAGTAATAATATAAGAACGGAATATACATAAATAAAATTAAAATAATTGTATGCATATATGATGTGTATATTACATTTTTATATTATTACTCTCTAATAAACAACTAATAAAGAAAAGTAGATTTTACAAATTTTAAGTTAGCACAAATTGATATTGTTCAATAATGCCCTCTTCATATAAATCCATTTTCCAGTAATTTTTATTTATTCATGGAATTGAAGTTTATTTACGATCTGGAAAAGAATAAAAAGAACATTTTTAGAAACATTATTGATTTTTAACATATAAATTAATATTGATTAATGTATAATGTAGTTGAATAATTTCAAAGTTATGTTTACTAAGTTTATAATAAAGGGGGAATTCTATATGATATGCTTGAAATATTATATGCTTTAATATGTACCTAATAATTAATAATTGTTTTTATTAATTTTGATTTGTTTCCGATATAACCACAAACTTTAGAATAGATTAATTAATTTTTACAAACAGAAATTTAAACGAAATCCAGTGTTTAGACAAAACAAATTACAATAAATCTAAATTCAAATCATTCTTTTTAACTTTATCTTTGATTTTTTGTGTTATTATTTAAAAAAATAAAGAGACTTACTTTTCAAGCATGCTTCTCGGTCTCCACGCTTTCGTCATCAATCGGATTACATTTGAGACAGCAATCGTCAATCCGATTAGCCTAGGGAAATTTTCTATACTTACGTTGAGTACCATTGTTCAATCCAATCCGAGATCCGATTAGTTATCGTAAACACCCACACAGAGGCCACAGTGTAACACTGATAGCGTTTTTCATTGGGAGAACTAATGCGCATTGAGTGCGCACTCGCCGCGGGTAACATGTTTCATTGGGCGTTTCAGTATGCGCTGTTTCATTGGGAGTCTAGTGTCGAGTTTTTGCATAGGTAGTGCGAGATTTCGGCACGAGCTCCAAGAAACGGTGTCAGTTTAGTGCAATATGGCCTTGTTTACACCAAGCCTTTGATACGCGTACTAACTAGTAATTTTTTATTAAATTATCTTAATTTTGGCAATAAATTTAAGAAAGGATATATTAAGTTGGTACAATATAAATCGAGATAATTAAATATATGTATCATGTATACACGCATCATTGAAAGTAAGATAATTTAACAGAAAGTTACGATTTAGCGTATCAAGTGCTCGGTGTAAACTAGACCCATGGCTGCGCCGGATGGTTAGATACGGAGGAACAAAATGTAAATGAGGCTTATAATGGAGATAGAAGAGAACAAAAAACTCTGTTGAAAAAATTAGAAAAAAAAGAAATTTAATGGAATAATTATTTCAATGAAACGTATATACAATAAAATATTTTATTTCAACTTTCTTTGGCTTACACATTTATTCTTTGAACACGTAAGAACTAAAAATTCGCAACTTTTTTTACATTTTAACCTGTTTCGCATTAGATAATTAAATAATTTTACAGTTAAATAATCCATTTTTTAAATTACAATGTCTTACATTTTTAAAATTGCACACCACTAATTGCAACTCTTGACAGTCTTATAAGTTGTATAATTTTGTTATGAATGCAAGTGCAAAAAGAAACAAAATGTATATATTCTAATAAGGCAGTGTATGGCAGCTAGTGTATCTTGAAAATGATTCACTTTTATAAGCATTCACTGCAAACTACGTTTCCAGAAATTTTAAAATTGCGTACTACTATGCGTCTCCATCAAGTCGTGAGTGTTTCATTAAACGTGCAAGAAACTCACACTTTCAATGCACTTGGACAGTGTCGCTTGAATTCGGCGAGTTTCTCGTGCGCATTCCGTGCATTCTAATGGAAAACGCTATTAGTGAGCCGCGGGATCAATTTTTTTTATGCCCTCGTTGCACTCGTTTCCCGCCAACTTCTTCGACCATTTGTAGACCGCGTCTTTTACCTCCAAATCGGACGAAAATCGTTTTCTACTGAGATGCTCCTTTAGACGAGTGAAAAGGAAGAAATTAGAAGTTGCAAGGTCCGAACTATGGGATGGATGGGATTAAAACATCCCAACCAAAAAGGTTTTCTTCTTACATTCCGTTTGTTTTCTGTTTCTGAACTCCCTGAATTAGTGGCCTAGTTTGGGAGGATTTCGATAGCGCACATCCCGATAGCCCACCAACCAATCATCTTGACTTATCTAACTCAACCTACGGAAAATCTCTAGGCATCTGCCATTGTGAGTGGTTTGTGTGCTATCGGGATGTGCGCTATCGGAACCCGCCGGCCTAGTTTACACCGAGCACTTGATACGCGTACTAACTCGTAACTTTCTATTAATTTATCTTACTTTCGACAATGCGTATATACATAATACATATATTTAATTATCTTGATTCATATTATACCAACTTAATATACTATTTTTTAAATTTATTTCCGAAATTAAGATAATTTAATAAAAAATAACTAGTTAGTGCGCGTATCAAATGCTCGGTGTAAACTAGGCTAGTGTGCACTTAAAGTGAAATAGATATATATTTGAAAGTTAGTGAAAATAAGAAGGAACGTTCCAGTGCAGTCTAGTGCAGGAATAGAAAACAAGCCTATCATGTGTCATATTACGTCCGTAAGCGGAAAACGTGATAGAAATAGCATGATGCGAGGGGCGAGATGCTTTTTCTAAGCGTCCTCTGCGTATGCGTCAGCATTCACCTTACATTCCTACTCAAAAGTTAAATTTCTTTTTTGTCTTCATGTTGATACAGCATGTAACGGATTTCGTGGAAACGAGGAAGAAATTAACTTTTACAGACAGTGTTAAATATAAAAGAAAAATTTTATTTATGTATGTATGTACACCCACGGAATTTGATTCTGTCCATGGGGAAATTTTCTAAACTGAGAAGTCACCACTTTTTACATACTCGCAATTCATCCGTTTGTTTTCTGTTCCTGAACTCTCTAAATAAGTGTACACTTAAAATGAAATAGATAGATGTTTCAAAGTTAGCGAAAGCAAGAAGGAACGTTCCAGTGCAGTCTAGTGCAGGAACAGAAAACAAGCCTCATGATTAATGGCCTAGTTTACACCGAGCACTTGATACGCGTACTAATTCGTAACTTTTTATTAAATTATCTTACTTTCGACAATGCGTGTATACATGATACATATATTTAATTATCTCGATTCATATTGGGGGTGCGCACGATTGGACACCGCATGATTGGACACCACCACTCATGGCGGCCTATGCCTAGAGTTTTTCCAATGGTCAAGCGCTGTGAGTGGTGGTGTCCAATCGTGCTGTGTCCAAAAGGGTGTCACCCTTCATATTGTACCAGCTTAATATAGTATTCTATAAATTTCTTGTCGAAATTACGATAATTTAATAAAAAATTACTAGTTAGTGCGTGTATCAAGTACTCGGTGTAAACTAGGCCAATGGCTTTGTTTACACCAAATACTTGATACACGTAATATTTAGTAACTATTCTATTCAATTATCTTAATTTCGGTAATAAATTTAATGAATAGTATATTAAGTTGGTACAATATGAATCAAGATAATTAAATATAGATATCACGTATACATTTACAAGTATTGTCGAAATTAAAACAATTTAATAGAAAGTTACTTGTTAGTGGGATCCGCCTATATAAAATCACACGAATAAATATAAGCACTAAGATCTAACTGCGACCGAAGAAGGCTTTCTTACTATTATTGTGCTTATATTATTATATTTATATTATTGCAAATCACTTTTACATTTTAAGTACCATAGTAAAAATTACAGCTAATTATAAATTTTAACAGCTTTTATGCAATTTTTACACTGATCGAAGAACTGCATAAAGAGCATATTAATGTAAGTTGTGTAAAAAAGAAAAAAAGATATTTTTTATATTTTTTTTCAATACTAATTATGTTTTTACAAGAATAAAGGAATTCAAAATCTACTATTAACTATTAGTCGTGTTTTTGCTGTCATTCTTTGAAATTTACTTATTTCAACTCCGGCAAACATTAATTTGAGGTTAGAATAGTACTCTACAGCTTTGCTCAAGTCCACGACTTGGCGAAAATCGCCAGTTGAGACGTTTCGCGTGGACTCGTAATGTTATTACGCAATAATCCAATACGACTTATTGTAGATGCAAATTGCTTAAGAATTATGACTTAGGGTGCCGTCACAAGGGGCGTAACTTGCGTAGCGTAATTTGCGTATTCTAGTAACTTCTAAAATACGTTACGCCATTTTAAAAGCCTTCTTTCACATGAAGCGTATTTCGCGGAATTTCAAGAAATGCATATCTAATGCAACCAATTGTTGATTAGGGTTTCTCTTGTACTCTCTAACAGAAATGCTAAACAAATTTACGATTGGTTTTTGTAATTTACGCGTCTCGGAAAGTACGCCTCATGTGAAACTGATACTCTGCACACTAGTACGTGTGAATCATCTATGTGCGAATCTAACCTGTGCGGGCATACATTCCTGTTACTTGTAATTTTTTAAAATTTATATATTTAAAACGAAATAAATATATGTTAGGCATTTAAGAAAAAAAAAGCATTTTACTTGCAAGAAATTCAAGCAACACGGACATATCTATTAATGTACAACTATAACTTTAAAATTTTGTTTCAACATATCGCAAGAAGGTTGGATATGACAGAATGTTATTACAGAATAGCTATTATAAATAATAAATTTGATATAAAACTATTTCTTAATTTACCCTGATTTCATTATCCATCTTTCAATTTTGTTCTGCTTATTTAAGTAATACATGTGTTACCAATACATGTATTACTACATGTACACAGCGTTTTTTACGCAGGAAATTGGATTCGATGTAACGATAATAACGTAAAAAGCGTAAAGTAACTAAGCGAAAGCTGATGTTCCAATAAAACGATATCATTGGTCGAGGCAAGTTACGCTTACGCAAGTTACGCCCCATGTGACGGCAACCTTATAATTCTGACTTACAACATGTGTAGTGACTTATAGCTTAAGATGCAATTTCACGCAGCGAGTAAAAGCTGGCGTTTCACCCCCACTCAATCGCAACGCAAAGCAGCGTTAAAAAGCTAAACGCTATCGCCTCTATCCTTTTCATGTAGCGAATAAAAGCTGGCGTTTTACTCTTACTCTACCCAACTCCACCGCAACGCAAAGCAGCGTTAAAAGCGGCAATTGCTAAGTACATAATCTGACAAAAATGGAGTTGGAATATTATAATCAATATATCAAGTATGTAAAATATTATAAACATACAGTGGCGGTTATAGCTGAAATTAGAAGACGACGTATAGCTGCTGCAATTGCTGCAATGTATTTGTTAAAAAAAGAAAAAGAAATAGATATAAAAAAAAAAGTTTTGGGTAGCTCCGATTTTTGTAAGTCGTAATGAGCACAGTTTCTTCTTTGCATCGGGCCAAAATTGTTGTATAATAATAATGTATTTACCGCTTTTAGGATAAAAATAATATGAATTTTTATCTATGTAACATTCATTATATCCCTCCATACAAGAGTGCCGATATATTTCTTCACTTTCTTGTATGGTACAAACTTCTGTATGGTACAAACAATTGTTTTGCACACACCACAAGTATATGAGAGTATAACAGAATTTCCTACAATATAAAAAACACAGTTATTAACAAAATACAACAAATAAAGCTATCTAACATAAATAAATAAAAAATAAAAAGCAACCTAGCTTAAAAGTATGCTTACTATATGTATATAATATATACTAACTTTGTTTGTATTTTCAGGTGATGTCGATTGATTTTAGTCATAATTTTTTCTTATATATTCACTTTTGGAAGGTAATTAATTTGGAATGTAATATTTAAATTTCAGCGTCGTTTTGTTAAAAGTTGAACTGTGTCGAACTTTGAGCGTTTATTCTCTGAATTTGTCACATTGATGAAAATTGATGGAGAAGGGGTAAACGCCAGCGTTTAGTCGCTAAAAGTTGGACTGTGTCGAACTTTAAGCGTTTATTCGCTGGATTCGCCAAATTGATGGAGAGAGGGTAAAACGCCAGCTTTTATTCGCTGCGTGAACTTGAGCCTTTATTGTAGAAAGCCTGTTAAGGCCGCAGCACAGGCTTTTGCATAGCTGCATAACCGTATGCATAAGGACGTTGATTGGTCCGTTAGCACATGCATAAGGAAATGGATTAATTTCTTTATAGGCTTTCTATAATAAGCTATTAGTATCATAAGTCATAAAATTTGACCAATCACAGTCAAATGTAAAGAGAATATTCGACTGTGATTGATCAATTCTTATGGCTTATGACTTATGATATCAACTAATAGCGTTTTTCACTGGGACAACCAGTGCGCATTGAGTGTGCATTCGCCGCAGGTAATTGGGCGTTTCGGTTCGCGCGATGACGGTGCCAACGGAAACGCCCACTTACTTGCGGCGAGTGCGCACTCAGTGCACATCAGTTTTCTCAATGAAAAACGCTATAATAGCTTATTGTAAAAAGCCTATTATGCATACTTTTATGCAGCTATGCAAAAGCCTGTGCCGCGGCCTTTAACCTACATTGATGAAAATGAATATAAATGAAAAGCAGCCGCTACGTCCTACTTAACATTTCGTTTCTTCTACGTCTGTGCAGAAAATTTTCAGTCAATGCTTCATCCAGTGTTATATATCGATGCATGAGTCACAGAACCCGTCCCGTCGCCTTTCACAGATCGCGCTTCATGATTAAGCAGTTCACTCGTGCTCACTCACACCGACGATATCGGAAGTGCGATTGTCCCTGCGAGCACGTGGGAAGATCGCTCTCGAATTCTGGGGAGGGGAGTTTGCTCACTGCCGCCGTGTCGTCGTCGTCGTCACCGCTGTTGCTGCCGCTAAAGAAGATGGCTCTGGCGGCTGGTAATCGCGTCCCTTCGATCGCCGTCGCGTACACTTAGTATCGTGTGCGCGTTTCTTTCCTTTCACACTCTTGTCGTTACCCCTTTATACATCTCCACGCAGCGGGCCTCTCCTTAAATATCCGGACGATCCGCTCGTGTGCTGTTGCTTGTTTTCGTGATCTGCTTCATCATAATTCATTCGCAATGCGTCTTCGCGAAGCTCTCAGGAGAACAACGACCCTAGGACGGGGCTCTACAGCGATCATAGCTCGCAACGACTCCGGACAGTGTTAAGGATATAGGAAGGAGAGAGAGACAGGATCGAAAATTGTGTGAAAATATTGTAAATGGATGTTTTGTATCCTTCATTTTTTCACGCTAAGCGTCAAAAGGTGAGTTATACAAATGCAATTGTCTAATTACGTTTATGTTTTTTATACATATAACGTTTTCTTTTTTCGAAAGATTGTTGTAGATGATATAAATATTTATTATTCAAATTCTTTTTTCATTAGTTGTCGGTCTTGTATTTTCTGCATCTGCATTTTGAGGTAAATGTCACTCATTTGCTATAACAACGTAACTAAAAAATTGTCATTTTTTAATTGTCTAACCAAAAAGAGGATTCTGATGAGAATTTTATATGCTGAGTAAAGAACTAATAATATTACTTTTATTTCTTAGAATCAATCAAATTATTACATTAGAATCACTTAAAAATTATACATATAAATATACATACAAATTATACATATTTATACATACATACATACATACATATATATATATATATATATATATATATATATATATACATACACTTTGCCTGCACCATATACATACATACACTTTGCCTGCACCAAACAAAATAATTTAGGCATGTCACTGTGATCTGCTATCTCATTATATATTATGTGGCAATGACATCTCAACTAGTGTTCGAAACTTGATTGACATTGTTATCGTATAATTAACATCTAAATTTTAGATGACAGTGACATTGCAATGACGTGTATTTGTGAACTTATGTAACGAGTTGAGCACCAATTATAACTTGAAAATAATTTACCAATTTTGAAAAGTCAAGATTAGTTTCTGTGTATTATGTACTTAAAATACTTGTTAGACAAAATGAATAGTTATATATAGTTATTTCAAATTGAAACTAACATATTATTTTATTTTATACATGTAAAATAAGAATTTTATTTTATACATGTAAAATAAGAAATATACAATATACATTTTTTATTTTAATTATCTAACTTGAGATAAAAAATGTATGTTGTATATGGGATATCCTACAGGATTGGCAAAATTCCACATTTTTTTGATAAAGTCTTTGCCAGTGGCAAAAACCTGGTATTTTCCAGAAAAAAACGGTATTTTCCAGGAAAAACTGGCAAAAATAATAATAAATATAATTTAATATAATTAAATGTAATTAAAATATAATTTAATATAATTTAATATAATTTTTTTTATTTTAAATATAATTTTCCCGAAGATTTCGTTAATTTTGTCATGCATTTACATAATTGTCCAGCGAGTTCAGTGTCAATAGAGAGAGAGTATTCTCCAATCTAAGTTTCATCCAAAACAAAATTCATAATAGATTAGGAATTGACGTAACAAATAAATTAGTTTTTTGTTATAAAATGTTAAATGGCGAACGCAAAGACGTTAATGATTGATAAACATTGGTAAACATAAAATTTTACTATTTAATTATTTTTACTATTACTATTATTACTATTAATTACTACTATTGTTCACTATTATATATAATACTATTTTGCATTTAATTACATATATTAATTTAAAAAGATTTTATTGGTTTATTTTATTGGTTTATATAAAATTCGTTAATATACATGTATATAAGATTATATATATATAAGATTTATTATAAGATTACAGCAAAAATATTTCTTTTGCATATAAATATATTTTATTTAATAGTCTTTTTTAGTTCTTGCCAGTTTATTCCAATTTGCCAGTTTATGGGATAAAGTTTGGGACGGTAAAATCTGGAATTTGCCATGGTTTTTTTCACTTACATGGATTTTTCCTGCCAACCTTGGTATCCTATGCTAAATAAACCACCCATTTTTTGAAGTGTTATTTTGTTCATATTGCGTGGGTTTAAATAGTTCAATAGCCAAACACTATGCCAAATATTAAGTCCATAGAATAACTGCAGGTTGCCGAACTATAGGACTATAGATTTTTGAACTTTACCGTCAGAGCGCTGCTTTACAGGGCGTGAAAGCAAGTTAAAAAATGAAATGTTGACTATAGAAAATTGAACTTTCGTAAAAATACTCGTTTTTTGGTCAAAACACGACTGTTTCCAACAATTTTTGCCATTTTTAAGTTTTTAAAATAGCGACGCGATTAAACCGCCTCGATTTTCTTTGGAAGTATCAAAATGTTAACCCTAGGCCTCTACTTTGTTACCCTAAAAAGGATATAATGGAATACGCATTTGTTTGGGAGTAAGAGCTCGGGAAGTAAGGCGATGTTGCTTCGAAAGTAAACAGAGGTAATTGTATGATACAATAGTTTGAAAATCTTGCGTTAGATGACACTGGAATCAAAGAACAAGGATAGATAATGGTATTCATGAGTATGCTTGGTGAAGAATGCTATATGATTAGCTTAACACGATGCTTTCGTTACGAGACCTGCTACATTGTCTGCTATGCGCAAACATGCGCAGAGATGGACCAGTCTTTCATTAGATAGTATAACAGCCTGCTCGCTTGGCCTTGAGGCGATATTGAAGTAATGGACTCACTTGACGTCGGTATTGCAGATTTTTCTTCGACAGAGAGTCGAGTGGCACACAGTCATGGGCGGCGCAAAGGGAAATGGCGCTAAAGTCAGGCGAAAAACGGATAGCGCTCTTTGTCAAGTGCACTCGTAAATCTTGTCTTTGTCTTTGATTTCAGCGCCATCTAATGCAAGGTGTCTCAACTACTATGAACATAATTACTGCTCTTTGCACCAATTCCGCGTTTAAATAAACATAAATAATTTTCAGACACTTATTTCTCTTATACTAAAGCTTTTAGGATCAGACTGCAAGCCCGTATTGTTTTTTTTTGTTTAATTTATACGCTGGAAATTACTTATTTTAAACGTACAAAGTCTAAAACTTTTTTATATGGCATGTTGTCACGAGTCGGTTGCAGAAGCCGATAGTTAAATTATAATTTTTCAATCTACTTTTATTTTTTGTATTAAATTATAGTTTTTGATGTATGTTTTTGTCACTATTTTAATTGTGGAAAAGGATTTTGTAATCAGTAAAGCCAATTAAAAGATTTTCTAGTGTCCAAAAATAATTGCGTATAGAGACCGGTCCAGCATTGCCTTACCGCTATTCTTGCTATCTTTACATCTCACACGCGACTACATGCTGATCGACACCCCGTCGAAAAAAAAATTCCCTAAATTTAATCACAATCTTGTTAAACAGGGTTAGCAAGGGTCTTATCTCCATAAATATATATAATTTAAAAATCATAAATTTTAAAAAATATATTAAATTAAAAAACTTACTTAAATTTTTTCCAACCACCCTAACTATATACCTCAAAAAAATTCTTATTGTACAAACAACTAAAGTAATAATCTTAATCCTTAAATCTAAATTAATAACATATAAATTATAAAAAAAATATTTAATTTAATAAAGACTCAATTAAAATTCTTATTATTACTAACCTAATTATAGATAAATTTATTATTTTTTTCTCTTTAAAATTATAAAAACTATAAAATTTAAAATGATTAAAAAATAAATAATAAAATAACCGAAAAGAATATGAAACTGTAAATATTAGAGAAATTACAATTAAAATAAGTATAAATACATTTACTTTAAAGTTATAAATTAATTCCATAATTAAATCTTTTGAATAAAACCTTGAAATAAAAGGCATACCACATAAAGCCAAATTAGAAATGTAAAATCTTGTTACAGTAAAAGGAATAATCTCATTCAAATTTCCCAACAAACGAATATCTTGATTATTTATTATTGAATGAATTATAATCCCCGCACATATAAATAATAAAGATTTATAAATAGTATGTGTTAATAAATGATAAAATGCATTTATACTAAATCCTAAACTTAAAATTATCATTATTAATCTTAATTGCCTCAAAGTTGATAGTGCAATAATTTTTTTTAAGTTATTCTTTACATTAGCCATAATTCTTGCCATTAATATTGTTAATACTGATAAGAAAAAATAAATCTCAACCCCCCTACCTAATCAAAATTTATTAAAACGAATTATTAAATAAACTCCCGCAGTAACATTGGGTGTACAACTTAATTCAATCCATTTTTTTGCTTGAAAAATTTATTTATTTGAACGATAAAATGAATTAAGACCTTATTCAAAGTATTGTCCATCGTTAACTTTTTCCCATCTTTCTGGCAATTTATGGATTCTGTCACGGAAGAAGCGTTTATCTTTTGAAGCCAAGAATGAATTGAGCCAATTTTTGATATCCTGTTCTGAAGTGAAGCGCATTCCAGTCAAAGCGTTTTGCATCGATTGAGACAAATGGTAGTCGGAAGGAGCAAGGTCTGGGCTATAATGCGGGTGAACAAGAACTTTCAATTCGCTATTTTCTAAATAGTTTTTAACCGGAACAGCAACATGAGGCCGAGCATTGTCATGGTGAAAGATTATGGACTTGTGTCTGGTCGCATATCTGGACGTTTTTCGGCTATAGCTCGCTTTAAATGGATCAATTGTTGTCTGTAGAAGTCTCCCGTGATGGTTTGACCAGGTTTTAGCAGTTTATAATGAATCACACCTTTCTGATCCCACCAAATACAGAGCATTTCCTTGGCCCCATGGATATTCGACTTCGGCGTTGATGTTTCTAGTTGGCCGGGCTTTACATAGGATTTTTTGCGTTTTGGGTTGTCGTAGTGAATCCATTTTTTGTTTCCGGTAATGATTTGATGCAGAAAAGATTTCTTTTTGTACTGTTTAAGCAACATTTTGGACATGCAAAATCGTTGTCCGGTATCTCTCGATTTCAATTTGGGACCCAATTTCCTTGCTTTTGGATGTATCCCGCCGTTTTGAGTTGTTTCGAAATAACTTGTCGAGTAACTTCCAATGTTTTTGCAAGCTCTTCTTGCGTTTGACTTGAATCTTGATCGAGTAATGTTTCTAATTCTTCATCTTTAAATTTTTTCGGTTGACCCGAATGCTCTTTGTCTTCAACACTAAAATCACCCCTTTTAAATCGTTGAAACCATTCTCTGCAAGGTTTATCCGATGGTGCAGATTCACTATACACTTCCACAAGCATTTGATGCGCTTCAGCACTTTTCTTCTAATTGAAACAGAAAATCAAAACTTTCTGCAAATGGTGCTTATTTGGAACGAAACTCGACATTTTCAACGCAGTAAAGATTAAACTTGTTGTGCAAAACTCAAAGGCTTGCAAACAATATTTGGTTGATAGATGTTGACACTTCACGACACAGCAAAAATTAGCTGTTGTCGTCAACCATTTATAGCACCTAAAGCCATCTTTTGAAAACGGACCGAACTAAGTTGTACACCCAATAAAAATGGCAAAAATTATTGAAAACGGGTCTTGACCGAAAAACGAGTATTTTTACTAGAAAAAGCGTTCAATTTTTTACAGTAAATGTCAACATTTCATTTTCAAACTTGTATTTCACGTCTTGTAGAACAGCGAAAAGAGCGCCGTGACGATAGTGTCCAAAAATCTATGGTTCTACAGTTCGGCAACCAATTATTTTACAGGCTTAATATTTAGCATAGATTGTTTGACCATCAAACTGTTCAAGCTTACGTAATATGAACAAAATCTGTGACATTTCGAAAAATGGGTGGTTTATTTGGCGTGAAATGCTCCATATACATGTATAATATACAGGGTGTCCCAAAATTCGCGCATTCGGAGTACAAGATGTGATACTTTATGATAAAAGAAACAACTTTTTCCTTTAGCAAAATTGCGTGCGACAAGTAGTTTTTGCAAGGGAGCACGTTAAAGTTAACGAATAAGCGTTTTTTGCTCTGCGGCGCTCAGGGCCGGCGCGCGCGTTCCTCACTCACTTGTACCTAGTCATTGGCTAGTAGTTGTAAGTAATGTCTTAAGATGCTGATACAATTCTGTTATAATTAGTTACGACATTTTAAGACTATAGAATCAATGAATATCGGCCGTTAACCTCTTCTGTATTGCTTAAAATATGAAAAGTTAATAAATTAAATATTGATTTCATTCCTTACGTAAGAAATGAATAAAAAGTTATCTGATTCCGTAGGTTTATTTGAAAATAAAGATTAAAAAAAAACAAAGAATTTGTTTAAAATTATTAATTTTTTAATTTTATAATTATTACATAATTATGTAAAATTAGTAATAGTAATAGAATCGTATCAGCATGTTAAGACATTACTTACAATCATTAGCTAACGACTAGGTACAAGTGAATAAGAAGCGCGCGTGCCGGCCCTGAGCGTCGCAGAGCCAAGAACGCTTATTCGTTAACTTTAACGTGCTTTCCTGCAAAAACTACTTGTCGCACGCAATTTTGCTAAAGGAAAAAGTTGCTTCTTTTATCGTAAAGTATCACGTCTTCTACTTCGATTGCGCGAATTTTGGGACACCCTATATACATATATATATATACAGGGTGATTCAGAACGACCCATGTGTCCCTGTAAAGACGTATTCTTGAATAAATTCTGAGACGATTTGTCCTGTACGAAAATTTTGTCCGACGCTTAATTTTTAAATAATAAGGGGATAAAGTTAGCGAATCACGGGCCGTGTACACATGGTAGACAAAGGCGCCGCAACTCACCGTCCGACGCGGGCGCTTACTCGTGTCGGACGGTGAGTTGCGGCGCCTTTGTCTACCATGTGTACACGGCCCGTGATTCGCTAATTTTATCCCCTTATTATTTAAAAATTAAGCGTCGGACAAAATTTTCGTACAGGACAAATCGTCTCAGAATTTATTCAAGAATACGTCTTTACAGGGACACATGGGTCGTTCTGAATCACCCTGTATATATATATATATATACATAAAATTATTTTACATGTATATATAAAATAAAATTATATGTTTATTTTTTTTGTTTCTTATAACTGAATACAATTATACATTTTATCATATATTTTATGTACATACAGTAAAAATATTAATTTTTATATTCTTATCGGTTGTATATAGGAGTGTAATGCTATTGATCTTTAGAGGGTCGAGAAGTCCATTTTGAAATTTTATTGGTTTTTTGTTTCGTAATATTTGTTATAATTTAATATATTTCAAAATATATTTTTTATTTTTTAAATACATTCTTTTAGTAATTAACCATCTGTTACACTTTTTTTTATGAATATAATTTTGTGAGTTTTGTTAGCCGGAAGTCTTTGAGATCGCTGAATACGAATTTGGTGTAAAAAATACAAAATTTAAAATAACGAATATGGCGATTTTCAAACAAATTTGGGCAATTTTGAAAATTATGTGTGCCACATTAGTCCACTTATTATATCTGGCGTTTTAGATTTTGGGTAATTATTTAGAATAACTACCTCACCTCAAATTTTGATAAATATTTGTATTTTATAATTTAATTTTGTATTTTTGACATCAGATTTCATAATCAACCCTCGAAAACACTTAAATAACAAGTTTCAAGAGAATTCGGTCAATTTTGATAATTCTGTCCACTATATTATATCTTCTATTGTAAATTTTGAATTTTTAACTTTGGATTCATAATTAGCGGTCTCGAGACTTACAGGTAATTTTTAAGTATAGGTTATTAACCAAAAATTATATGAATTTAATTATTAAAAATGACAATTTTTCTGTATACATTTATTAATATCAAATTTTTTATTTAAAATATGGTTCTGAAAGTTGATTTATCAGTTAGAAAAAACTTTTGACCATTTAGCAATATCAAACATGCTAAAAGAAATACGTAAAACAATTTATTTAATAATAAAACGAATTTGGATGATAGGTATTGCTCTCAAAGCCATCTTGTGCACTAGAGGGTTAATAATTAATCTACAAGAATTTTATTGTGAGTTAGTACAAGTAATAACATTTGTTATACATATATAAGTGTAATGTATTAATAAACTTTTATCTTCTAAAATATATAAATTGGTAGATACTAAACAAGTAAAGATATTTTTTTGTCAAAAAATAAACTATTCTTGTGCACATGTAGTAACATACAATGTTATATTTGTATTTAAATACAAGTAACACATAAATGGTGTGTGTGAAGCTGGCACATCATTTGGTGGAAAATCACTAAACATTGACAGTTCTGAGTTTATTTTCAATAGTTCTACAGTTCCTAGATAAAACAAATAGTTCTGGCCTTTAAAGCGAAAAAAACGCATAGGACAAAGTGAGGTGCCAGGTTCACGCAGCACCTCAGTTTGTCCTACGACATTTTCCAGACCGAATTCTTGTAGGATTTTAAAAGATCTATAGTTCTAGATGAGTTCTAGAAAGAGTTCCAGCGTTTAACATAGTTTTTTTATTTTTTTTCATTTTTTTTTTATAAAACATTTATGTTATAATATTATATAATAGAGTTCCGTGTACAAAAAAATATTTTTCCTACAGTTCTCAACATATTAAAGCGCGTGCCGAAGAGTTCCGGGCGATTCCGATATTAGTTAATTAACAAAAAATTAATAACTCCCGAAAAAGCCGATTTTCCGCACATATAGGTGAGGTGCTGGACTTTTTCGAAGAGTTCTGTGTACGAAAAAATATTTTTTCTACAGTTCTCAACATATTGAAGCGCGTGCCGAAGAGTTCCGGGCGATTCCGATATTAGTTAATTAACAAAAAATTAATAACTCCCGAAAAAGCCGATTTTCCGCACATATAGGTGAGGTGCTGGACTTTTTCGAAGAGTTCTGTGTACGAAAAAATATTTTTCCTACAGTTCTCAACATATTAAAGCGTGTGCCGAAGAGTTCCGGGCGATTCCGATATTAGTTAATTAACAAAAAATTAATAACTCCCGAAAAAGCCGATTTTCCGCACATATAGGTGAGGTGCTGGACTTTTTCGAAGAGTTCTGTGTACGAAAAAATATTTTTTCTACAGTTCTCAACATATTGAAGCGCGTGCCGAAGAGTTCTGACTGCTAACATTATTAATTGTTTATAAATAGTAAATCCTTCGATAAAGAGATGTACACGAAATATAAGTAAGTTGCTTGTCGAAAGTCGACAGTTCTATGCTCCAAAAAATATTTTCCTTGTAGTTCTCAACGTATTGAAATCTCTTCCGAATATTTCTGTGCGCTAATATTATTAATCGTTTATAAAAAAATTTCTATCCAACAAATATACGTAATTATGAGTGAGACGATGGTTGACTTTTAGGATTTTTGTTGAATAAAATATATATTTTGTGTTTTTCTGTGTACAATCAATTTTTGTGGAGTTTTTTCGATTAGTGTCATTTTTTATATTTTTGACTGGTATTTAATTTTGGTTATTGTCGTAATTTCGGATATATCACACGCTGCCCTTTTCTCGTTCTTAGCGTATTCCCAGAACCAACGACGTGGACGTGACGAGATTATGGTTCCTTTTTGTTTTGTCTTTGGATTTTATTTTTTTTTAATACTTTTTTTTTGATCTGATTTATATTTTTAATGATTTGGTTTTTTATTTAGATTTTTTTGTTACGATTGGGATGTGCTTATTACGTTTTTTTTTAACGTATCATTTTATTACGTTACGTTTTTCATGTGTACGTACGATCCAGTTTTTGTATTTGTTTATAATTGGGCGTACAATAGTACGTGTGGCGTGATTGTGTCGTGAGGTGAGACTTGTTGTCTTTTTGACTTTAAATCATCATATTCGTACCACGATGTAGTCGTGTATATAATGGCAGTATAGTGGGCTGCATTATTGATATAATTGACAATTCCGCGTAGAATGTATTTTCTATTTCCCACTGT
This sequence comes from Solenopsis invicta, assembly GCF_016802725.1. Taxonomy (NCBI): domain Eukaryota; kingdom Metazoa; phylum Arthropoda; class Insecta; order Hymenoptera; family Formicidae; genus Solenopsis; species Solenopsis invicta. The sequence continues at coordinate 2,186,531 of NC_052664.1, read as the reverse complement.
TACGTTTTTGGTAATGCCTTCTAAATTGTACAGTTTCGTTTCTAATCCAATACTTTTTATATAGTTTGGATCACTTAAAACGCTTGTATCTATTATTACATGCGGCCCGTACTCTTCACTTATTTTACATTGATTTTGGCATTTTGGGCATGTTTGTTTGGTATCATACGTGTCGTTGATTGCATCTTGAATATACCCCAATCCTTTTGTTAAAAGTATGTTTACATTAATGCTTATAGCTGTAAACTTTCTTTCATTCGTATAGTGGCATGAAAGACATATTTTTTGTCTTTTTAGACTAGGCAGTAATGCGTATGTATACTCGGCTAGATGAGCAGCATTGCACATTGCATCTAAGGATTGGAATCGTCTAGTATAATTTTCTTGTTGGAACAGTGACAAGCTAGCGAGGAAAGAAGCTCTTTCGACATACTCATTCTTTGTGATTTTTCCTCTGCTTATAATTTTTATTGCCAATTGCAAGAAATTGCAATCTTTTATGTTTTGCACAATTTGTTTATATTCTGAATTCATTTCTATCATGTGCAGCGTGCAATGGAGGAGAGCGTCAAAAGCGCACGTATTGCGCACCATTATAGTTTCTTTTTTTAATTTGACGGGTTGACATATACTTCCATTTTTTATTATGGGAATACACACTGTGTTATGCGACTCTATGCTGTCCCATTCAGGACATTTGTCTAAATAAGTTTCCTTTTTAACGTGGCCAGATTTTTTGGAATGTTCCGCCAATCCCATCCAATTTTCTTTCAAATTTAGTGAACATGTCTCATTTGAGGTTGCTGAATCTGATATTGAAATTGATTTTGAATGAACTTTAACACTGTAGTTGTATGATTCGTCGGTAGAATTTGCTTTACTTGTAGCAGAATTATCTGTTACTTCAGTATTAGAAATTGATGTTATGATATCACTTTCACAAGTATTGAGTCATAATGAACATACCTGTGATTCTGATATTCTTTGTGCTTAACTGTGAGATTTTTGCAGATTGTTGAGCTTCTAGTCATACAATATTGAATTGGGCACCTTCAATTTATTGCTAAAACTATTAATTAAAATTTTGACTCATATATGTCAAGTGCGAAAAGCGATGTGAAATGTTAAGTATAAATGATATTGAAAACTCTTTGAAATGTATTGTTCAATAAATCAACATAATTTTAGCATACATAATGGTTTGTTTAAACATTACATTTTACAGTTTTTACTATCATTTATACTTCACATTTCACAACACTTTGTACTCTTGACATCTATGAGTGATAATTCTAATTAAGAGCTTTAGCAATAAAAGGAAGGTAATCTATTCAACATTTTATGATTAGAAACATAGTAATATACAAAAATTTCCATATAGGTAAATACAAAGAATATAATAACCACAACAAGATTCATAATAACTGATATCTATGAAAGTAATAAGAGTTTTCACTTCAAAAGTGAGAATTTAAACCAAGAAGGTCAGGAAAGGAAAAACAGATTTATTAAAAAGAACACTAGAAATAAACTTTGAGACATCTATTCGCATATGGAGAATTGTATTATGTATTATGACTCACCAGGTATAAAATCTATTACGATAAGTTCCGTAGGAAGTGAAAACTCATTAAATGTAAAAACATGTATAAACATATCCAGAAGAAATTAATTACAGCATGAATATCAAAAAACTTACTCATTGGATACTATAATAATTTAACTCCTTTATTCAATTAATTCTTATAAAACAATATGTCAAATACACAGAGGACAGACGTGCAATTAGGTTATAAATAATTACTAACTAATAAATTATAGAATCGCCCGGAACTCTTCGGCACACGCTTTAATATGTTGAGAACTGTAGGAAAAATATTTTTTCTTACACAGAACTCTTCGAAAAAGTCCAGCACCTCACCTATATGTGCGGAAAATCGGCTTTTTCGGGAGTTCTTAATTTTTTGTTAATTAACTAATATCGGAATCGCCCGGAACTCTTCGGCACGCGCTTCAATATGTTGAGAACTGTAGAAAAAATATTTTTTCGTACACAGAACTCTTCGAAAAAGTCCAGCACCTCACCTATATGTGCGGAAAATCGGCTTTTTCGGGAGTTATTAATTTTTTGTTAATTAACTAATATCGGAATCGCCCGGAACTCTTCGGCACGCGCTTCAATATGTTGAGAACTGTAGAAAAAATATTTTTTCGTACACAGAACTCTTCGAAAAAGTCCAGCACCTCACCTATATGTGCGGAAAATCGGCTTTTTCGGGAGTTATTAATTTTTTGTTAATTAACTAATATCGGAATCGCCCGGAACTCTTCGGCACACGCTTTAATATGTTGAGAACTGTAGGAAAAGTATTTTTTCGTACACAGAACTCTTCGAAAAAGTCCAGCACCTCACCTATATGTGCGGAAAATCGACTTTTTCGAGAGTTATTAATTTTTTGTTAATTAACTAATATCGGAATCGCCCGGAACTCTTCGGCACGCGCTTCAATATGTTGAGAACTGTAGAAAAAATATTTTTTCGTACACAGAACTCTTCGAAAAAGTCCAGCACCTCACCTATATGTGCGGAAAATCGGCTTTTTCGGGAGTTATTAATTTTTTGTTAATTAACTAATATCGGAATCGCCCGGAACTCTTCGGCACGCGCTTCAATATGTTGAGAACTGTAGAAAAAATATTTTTTCGTACACAGAACTCTTCGAAAAAGTCCAGCACCTCACCTATATGTGCGGAAAATCGGCTTTTTCGGGAGTTATTAATTTTTTGTTAATTAACTAATATCGGAATCGCCCGGAACTCTTCGGCACGCGCTTTAATATGTTGAGAACTGTAGGAAAAATATTTTTTCGTACACAGAACTCTTCGAAAAAGTCCAGCACCTCACCTATATGTGCGGAAAATCAGCTTTTTCGAGAGTTATTAATTTTTTGTTAATTAACTAATATCGGAATCGCCCGGAACTCTTCGGCACGCGCTTTAATATGTTGAGAACTGTAGGAAAAATATTTTTTTGTACACGGAACTCTATTATATAATATTATAATATAAATGTTTTATAAAAAAAAATGAAAAAAAATAAAAAAACTATGTTAAACGCTGGAACTCTTTCTAGAACTCATCTAGAACTATAGATCTTTTAAAATCCTACAAGAATTCGATCTGGAAAATGTCGTAGGACAAACTGAGGTGCTGCGTGAACCTGGCACCTCACTTTGTCCTATGCGTTTTTTTCGCTTTAAAGGCCAGAACTATTTGTTTTATCTATCAGGAACTGTAGAACTATTGAAAATAAACTCAGAACTGTCAATGTTTAGTGATTTTCCACCAAATGATGTGCCAGCTTCACACACACTGTCTCTGTGAAGTTAGCACTTCATTTTTCTGCACCGCAAGTTTTTATGCAAGTTCTATTTGCACCCTCAATAGTTCTAGAGTTTCTGATAGTTTATAATAATAGTTCCGTCGAAATAACATTAAAAATGATAATTTGAAAATATGAGGTGCCAATTTTGCGTGGCACCTCAAGAATCGAAAAAATTGATTTTGACAATGGAATTCTATATTTCTCGAAGAGTTCTAAAATTCCCAATAAGTTTAAACTATAGTTCTGGTCATTAAATATTAAAAAAAAATTTTTTAATTTTTTTGTTTGCACCTCAAATTAAAAAAAAAAAATGTTTTTGACTGTGGAATTCTATAGTTTTCGAAGTTTCTAAAGTTCTCAATAGGTTATATTAACAGTTCCGATCTATATATATATATTTAAACAATTTTTAAATCCGCGACGAGTTCTTGCCATTTTTCGTTAGTTCCGCAATAGTTCTAAGTCCAGAACTTACAATAAAATGGTACTTTATTTTTGCAGTGCGGTGCCAGCTTGCGGTTTAAAAATTAGTAATTAAATGATTAGAGGCGAGAACTCTTGACGAAACTATAGAAAGCTTTAGAACTATGGCGGAACTATCGAAAAATGCCAAGAACTCGTCCAGAACTCTCAACAAGATGGTACTTTACTTTTGTAGTGCGGTACTAGCGCGCGGGTTTAAAAATTGTTTATATATATATATATATATATATATACATATATATATATTTAAACAATTTTTAAACTGTTTATATTAACAGTTCCGACCTATATATATATAGGTCGGAACTGTTAATATAACCTATTGAGAACTTTAGAACTCTTCGAGAACTATAGAATTCTATAGTCCAAAACAATTTTTTTTTAAATTTGTGGTGCGAACAAAAAAATTAAAAAATTTTTTAAAAATATTTAATGACCAGAACTGTAGTTTAAACTTATTGGGAACTCTAGAACTCTTCGAGAACTACAGAATTTTATTGTCAAAATTAATTTTTTTGAAACTTGAGGTGCCATGCGAAGTTGGCACCTCATATTTTCAAATTATCATTTTTAATGTTATTTTGGCGAAACTATTATTATAAACTATCAGGAACTCTAAAACTATTGAGGGTGCAAATAGAACTTGCATAAAAACTTGTGGTGCAGAAAAATGAGGTGCTAACTTCACAGAGACAATATATTATTAGTATGTAATATAGTAAACTTTTGAGCATTATTAGTCAGAGAAATCACAATGATATTAAATAATATAATGTCTGAAATTACATATTTATTATTAAATAATTAAAAAAGGACAAAGATTCTTTACATTTAATGCTTTTGAAAACATACAAAAGCATTCTTATGTTTAATATGCTTATGAAGCCATAAAACATAAGAATGCGACTTTCAATAAAAAGAAATAAGATGTATATATTTCATTGTTCTGAAAACAAGTTTAATTAACCGATAGGCATTGTAAGAAGTAAATATATACATATAATGTTTATAAAAATTTTTAAGATAGATTACTTTTTATTGAGTCAAATTTTTTAAATAGACTTATCTTTACCGGCTTGTGGAGATTTATTAAGTACAAGCAAATTATTGTAAAGGCACAATTTTGGAACAAAATCGGACATGAAATTTTTCTTTATTCCCTTTTTAACATAATTACGAATGCCGATAGATTTTAGAGGACTAAACTAAGTCTAGTTATATCAGTCTAGTTATATCAACTATAAGAATAGTTATAGCATAGAATTTGGAATTTTTTCCAAGAACTACGTTTTAAAACTTAAACTCCAAATTTAAATCGGCTTTTCACAAGAAAAGAGCAGACCCTGGCATTTATAGTTTTATTTTTATTTTAAGACCATTTTAAGTAATGCCTTGAGATGTTAGTACGGCTTTTTGATTGGTTGATGACATCTTAAGATGGTACTTAAAATGATCTTAAATATAAGAATTGATTATGAAGGCCAATCCTAATGTCAGAAAGGTTTACATGATATGATGGTTAGAGACGCATATACTTTTATTTTGTATTATCCGTCATTTTTGCCACAATTTTTTTGGAGAGTAACTTGTGCTAACTGCGTAAACATAATCGCAATATCAGTATTACGAATTGCAATATATTATTATTTTACGTAATGTCTTTGCGACGTCATAATTACGTATTAAATTTTATTTTATTAAATAAAAATTATTTATTAAATGTAAAATGTCATTTATCTCCAAAATATAAATTATAATACAACAGAAAATCCAATAAACAGCTCATTAATTGTAACATTTACTTTATTTGGTTACGAGCAAAAGACGTACTATCAGTGACGTAACTACGGAGGGAGTAGAGGGGGCAACGGTTCCGGCACAAGAGTTTTTGGGAGACCCTTGAAACTTAATTTTATTTTTAATTACATTTTTTAATACTAATTTGCCTTGAACATATTCTATAAATCGTTTCCAGTAGACTTCTATATCATTGAAAGATATAACGCAGAAGTAAAAACGCCTATTTTAGACAACTTTGTGAGGTTTTTTCAAAAATTTAACATAATATGACATTTTTGTAGTAAGATTTGACATTTGGATGTTCGTGATAGAAAGTGTTACTTTTCTTCCTTATGATATTACATGTTTTTTTTTTTTTTTAATTTATAGCTCTTTCGAGTGCAATGGGCCCCCATTTAAGCCTAACCTAGACACTTTGAATTAATCAAAAATACCTCATATTTATCTTGTTACATAAATATATTTTTTAATAGGAATAATAATGGCAATTGTTTTGAAAGTACGACTCTTTATCTTTAAAATGCCGTATCGTAAAGTCCTTGCAAGTTTTTTGTTGCAAAGATATGATTTAAAAAAAGAAGTGGATTTTTAGACACCCAAAAATACCTTAAATTCTTGTTACATAATTATACTTTTTAAAAAGAATGCCATAATTTTTTTTTAAAGTTTGACTCTAACTTTAAAACGTCTTATTTTAAAATTTTTAAAAGTTTTTTGTTGTGAAGATATAATTTTTTAAAGAAAAAGTGGATTTTTGAACAATTTTTTATTTTTACTTAATGATTTATCTTTTATAACATTATAACAAATCATTTTTTGGCAATGCTGATTGTGCAATCACATTTTTGAGATTCTAAACTTTTATTTAAAACACAAATTGTTGAAAAATATTGATTGGAACCAAAGTAATAGTTTCTCAAAGTTAAAAAGGTCTTCCAGAACCGAAACTGTGTTTACGTATCTTACAGGATCGGTGTGTTTAAGGATTAAATTCTGATTGGATAATTCCAGCATATGGCGTAATTAACCCAACTGGGGTCGGGCTAAAACCCACTGTATTTGAAAGTCCTAATATTTTCTGTATTGTTTCTTATTTAAAAGAAATGTAGAGGCTCATAATTTTTATTTTATGATATTTAAAGCGCTTAAAATTAATTTAACTACTAAGGAAAATTTATTATAATTATTCTTTTTAATGAAAGGGTCTTCACAAGGTCAAGCTTCCAGGTCCAAATTTTGAAGTTACGCCACTGTGTACTATCTATATTTTCTGTGACTTTGCAAATAAAACAATACGTCTCTGTTTCGTCCAATGTAGGCAGGTTACATACACGCACATTTGCACATATGTATGCACACATACATACACATAGAGAGAACATATAAGTATTTTATTTTGTTAGTCGTAAGGCTTAAAATTTCTGAACTAGGTTTACAAAGAAATTATTTTATATAGAGTTTTTATATTTTATATGTATTTCGAAGAAGTGTGCAAATCAAGTACTTGTGAAATCAAATTGAATCGAATTTTTTATTGGAAAATGATCAAAATTGAATTAAATCGAATTTGAAATTCTTACATCGAATTAAATCGAATTTCTTTGATTTGAATATGAATTGAATTTGAATCAAATTTTCCTGGACTTACACTACATATTAATTTAAACGGAATAAAATATTTTTACGTTAGTGATTCTTTTTAATAGATGAGAAAAGTAATTTCAAGAATTTTAGAAAATCACAAAAAACGATGTGCTAATTAGTAAAAATTTATAATAGGTACTATGTAAATTATAGATGCAACGTAAATAATAAGTATTCCATATAAAAAATTCCATGAAGGTATTCCATATAAATCTTTTAAAGATATTAGAAATATTTCTGAAAAAATGAAACATTTTTGAAATATCTCTGCAACGTTTCAGAGATGTTTCTGGGATAGTAAAATGTCCGCAATTTTTGCACTTGAAATCTTACAGAAATATTTCTGAAAGATTACTGAAAATATTTAATGACTTTTTGAAATATTATTATGCCAAAAAGTTATTGAAAATTTTTTGAAATATTGTGTAATTCTTTGAATATAATAGATTTAAATATTATTTTTGAAGTACTCTTTTTCTTTAAATCTAAAGTACATTTAATTTTAAAGTATACTTTAAATTCAAAGTACTTAAAAAATAATATTTAAAAAGCATTAGTAAATTTGGTCCATTTCTTGAACTTCGAATTTCAAACTTTTCTTTATGCCAAATAGTACTAGATAATGGAACATTAATCTAAGAGAAATTTTAAGATAAGCATAAGCGCGGTTCCGGAGATATAAAGGGTTGAAAATCATGGTTTTTCATAACACAGGGCGCCATTTTTAAACTTTTTTTTGTTGTTTGAATAAAAGTTAGCATTTCTTATTGTATTTTTGCGCGCTGAACACGAATCTGATGAGCAAATTGCTCTGTTACGTCAGATTTCTTAGAAAAGTGTCAAAAATGATCATTTTTATCTCACCATGGTATTAAAAAAAATCTATTTTTATCTCTAAAAATCTATCTAAAATATATATATATATATATATATATATCGAAATGAAACATTGTTTTTTATGGATTTTTATCCCGGATTGAAATATGACCTTGGTTTTCGTTTAGTATGAAAATTCCCCGAGATAGATGGAGTTGAAGTGACACGTGACACCGTTTTTCACGGATCGAGATGCTTTTCTGTTGAGAGTTTTCTTGCCTCTCACAGGTTGGGTTGTTTTTTTAAATGTGAGTGATAGATTTTTAGATAGAAATAGATTTTTTTAACACCATAGTGAGGTAAAGATGATCATTTTGGACACTTTTCTAACAAATCTAATGTGATAGAGCAATTTGCTTATCAGATTCGTGTTCAGTGCGCAAAAATACATAGGAAATAGTATCTTTTATTCAAACAACAGAAAAGAAGTCTAAAAACGGCGTCCTGTGTTATAAGAAACCATCACTTTCAACCCTTTATATCTCTGGAACCGCGTTTATGCTTATCTTATAATTTCTCTGGGATTAATGTTCCATTATATAGTACTATTTGGTATAAAGAAAAGTTTGAAATTTGAAGTCCAAGAAATGGGCCAAAAAACAGGTCTTTTTACTGATGCTCTTTATTATATTAAGAGGTATAAAAAAATTACAATAAAGAGTATATATAAAATATAATTAATTTTTATTTATTATTTACAATTTGATTAATATAACAAATGATGATTTCTGAAATATTAAATAAAAAGAATACATTTGTATATGTATATATAAGTAAATAATATTTTATTTGTATAATATTCTTGTACTCTTACTACTTATCGCAACAAGCGAGAAAAAATTTTTGCCGTGCTTACTCAGCGAAAACAACAAAGTAAATTTGTTTTAACATATTTAAACAGAAAATTTACTCAATTTTAAAAAGTCTAATTTGAAAATTTACTAATACTGCATATGATAGATTTCAAAAACATTTCTATTACAACTTTTTATATAAGATTTTAGAACATTTGTAACATTTTATATAACATTTTGCAAAATTCTTTCAGAAGTATTGCATATAAAATGTGAAAGATTGAAATCTTTTGTAACAATTGGTACTATGTAGGTTACTGATAAATATGAATATTAAATATATATTAAACTACACTGTTATTATCGAAGTGAAACTTTAATGCACTCCGTTATAAAAATATAATGGACTAATTTTTTCAAATTTCAAAATTCTATAATATTATCATATAGACCCATAATGTTGAAACAAATTTACAAAGACGGTTGCCGATTTTGTACACAAATTTTTGAATAGTTTATAAGAAAGATTTAGAAATGGTAGAAATGTTTTGAAAACCGATGGACAATTAGACACAGAAATTGATAGACGCTGATATAACGTTAGTCGCTTGAAAGAATAAAACAATCGAAATAGGCGTTCAATTTGAAATAATTGAAATTGAGGGTGCGTTCCAAGTTGCGCATGAAACGCATGGAACGCATTAGTGCTGCGTAGCGTTTTGAAACTGAAAATATTATGTCTATTAAACTGACACAGCCACTTCAGCACAATTCAATAAAACATACACAGAAATTTAGTGCTCTTTTATTGCTAATTTGTTGCTTAATTCCGGATTTTGTTGCTCCAGCCAATTCGGAGAAAATAGTGGCTGTGCTGACTTAAGATTAAAGCTAGCACAGCCATTTAAAAAAATAAAAAAATAATAAAAAACAATACAGATTCTTTTTCTACTAATTTGTTGCTAATTTGTTGCTTAATTCCCAAATTTGTTGCTCCACCTCCAACCCCTGAAAAACCGCCCCAACCAGTTGTACATTAGCATAATAGAATAAAATTTATATTTAATAAGGTATTTTGAGTGATTTCGTTTCTACGAATTTGTTGCTCGCAATTTTTAATAAATCCAATTTTGTTGCTCTACCCCCGACCCTCAAAAAGCCACTCCGAACAGTCTTATGTGACATTTCTAAAAAATTAATACATAATAAGATATTTTGACTGATTTTGACTCTCCGATTTTGTTGCTCGCTATTTTCGACAAATCCAATTTTTTGCTCCATCCTCGACCCTCGAAAAGCCACCCCAAACAGTCTTACGTGAGCACAATTCTCCAAAATTAATATTTAATGAGATATTTTGACTGATTTAGTGTGTGTGATTTTGTTGCTTGCTATTTTCGACAAATTCGATTTTATTGCTTCACACTCGACCCTCGAAAAACCACCACAAACAGTCTTACGTGAGCATAATTCTACAAAATTAATATATAACAAGATATTTTGACTAATTTTAACTCTCCGATTTTGTTGCTTGCTATTTTTGACAAATCCGATTATATTGCTCTATTTTGGACCCCCTAAAAGCCACCCCTAACAGTTCTACGCAAGCATAATTCTTCAAAATTAATATTTAATGAGATATTTTGACTGATTTTGGGGTGGCTTTTGAAGGGTCAGGGATGAAGCAACAAAATCGGATTTGTCGAAAATTGCGAGCAACAAAATCACACACACCAAATCAGTCAAAATATCTCATTATATATTAATTTTGGAGAATTGTGCTTACGTAAGACTGTTTGAGATGGCTTTTCGGGAGTCGAGAGTAAAGCAATAAAATTGGATTTGTCAAAAATAACGAGCAACAAAATCGGAGAGTCAAGATTAGTCAAAATATCTTATTATATATTAATTTTTTAGAATTATGCTCACGTAAGACTGTTTGGGGTGGCTTTTCGAGGGTCGAGGGTGGAGCAATAAAATTGGATTTGTTAAAAATAGCAAGCAACAAAATTGGAGAGTTGAAATCAATCAAAATATCTCATTAAATATTAATTTTAAAGAATTATGCTTGTGTAGAACTGTTAGGGGTGGCTTTTCGGGGGTCGAAAGTGGAGCAATAAAATTGGATTTGTCAAAAATAGCAAGCAACAAAATCGGAGAGTCAAAATCAGTCAAAATATCTTATTACATATTAATTTTGGAGAATTGTGCTTACATAAGATTGTTTGGGATGGCTTTTCGGGAGTCGAAGGTAAAGCAATAAAATCGGATTTGTCGAAAATAGCGAGCAACAAAATCACACACATTAAATCAGTCAAAACATCTCATTAAATATTAATTTTTGAGAATTGTGCTCACGTAAGACTGTTCAAGGTGGCTTTTTGAAAGTCAGGGGTAGAGCAACAAAATCGGATTTATTAAAAATTGCAAGCAACAAATTCGTAGAAACAAAATCACTCGAAATACCTTATTAAATATAAATTTTATTCTATTATGCTAATGTACGACTGGTTGGGTCGGTTTTCGGGTTGGGGGTGGAGCAACAAATTTGGGAATTGAGTAACAAATTAGCAACAAATTAGTAGAAAAAGATCTGTATTGTTTTTTATTATTTTTTTATTTTTTTAAATGGCTGTGCTAGTTTTAATCTTAAGTCAGCACAGCTACTATTTTCTCCGAATCGGCTGGAGCTACAAAATCCGGGATTGAGCAACAAATTAGCAACAAAAGAGCACTAAATTTCTGTGTATGTTTTATTGAATTGTGCTGAAGTGGCTGTGTCAGCTTAATAGACGTGAAAATATTACGGATAGGTAGGCCGATTGCATTAATTATTCATGTAATAATTGCTCTTCCATCGTAAAAATACAAATACAAAAACGCAATATATAAATATTTCGTTAGCTATCATGAAAAAATAACGTCGTCAATTGTCATGACGCATCAACTGCTTTAAGTCGAAATTGATGCAGTCAATGCGCTAAGAGGGGTGTTATAAATTCAGGACAGTTAGTACAATCTAGGGAATCTCTAGCGCTTTCAATGCGCGCATTGGTTAACAATCTATGCGCTTCATGCATAACTTGGAACGCAACCTGAATCGTCGATGATTCGATATTCTTGAATTATTCGATTTTGAATTTGAACCATTTGCACACCTTTAATATGTAGAATGTAATATATTTATATATAAGGGAAAAAAAACGTCGGAATATTGTATTATTTCAGAAAGATAACGATTTTGAAAATGTCTCAGACAAAAGTTGCAGGATTTAAAAAGTTCTATTTATTGATTACATCAGTTTGACTTGGGATGTCGGCGCCTAAATTAGATCAAAGTCACATTTTTTTAGATTTTAAAATTATGTTACGTGATAATCAATGTTAAATGTAATAAATATTGAAACTTGAAACTTTCTAGAAGCTTCTGTATATAAGATCAAGTTTTTTTATATATTAGCCTTATTTAATAATTTTTCTAATTTTGTATTTTTTTTAATTATATTCATTTATACAAGAATTTAAATTAAACACTTTTTAAACATTAATGTTATTGTTAATCCTTAACTACATTGGTCAAATGTGGCCTACACAACTGCATCCTTGGAGTAATTTTGTATCTTAAATTTGTAAGTTTAATTGGAAAAAAATTTTAAGTTTTTTTTGTCTACTGTAATAATTAAACATTTGAAGCTAAAAGATAATCGTTAATTACAAATAACAAGAAATAGAAAATATAACAAGAAATAGAAATTAAAGTTTGTAGAACTCTAAGTTCTAATAAAAATATTTTTCTATTTTTTAACATTAACTTTAGTATATTTTGTTTCTAAATGACAGTAATCTTGTGTCATGTGAGAAATATTTACGTAATTGTGTGCGATATTTTTGTACCCAATGTAATTAAAGAATGCATTTCAATAATCATTATATGTATTGAAGATTTGTACTATATATGTAATGTAAATTTTTTAGTACCGATAGTGGCTATCGAAATGTAGTCTAAAATATAAAAGTACTGTATCGGAATATTTTCATCTAATTACGTGATTAGTGCGCGATCTATTGAAAAGGTATAAGAATAATAAATGAAAGTAAAACGACTAATTTGTTACTGTTATAAAAAACTGTAACAATGTTATCATTACCCGACAGAAAAATTAACGATTGTTATCGAAAAAGAAAAGAAAAACGAAAATGGTAACGATACAAGTAACGTGTTACTTGTCAATTCTACATTATAGATGTATAATTAAAGTATTCATTAAAGTATGCTATAATTAAAGTATTCATTTATTTTCAGTTATCTCGCTGTTACTAAATAGAAGCCCAGTGAACAAAAATCATGGATCAAGCCAGAAATAGACCGAGTAGACCACGACTGCGTTCTCACGGTAACTCCGCTAGGGTGCTTGTGTTCGATCAAAATGAAGTTGAAGAAACTGTCAGTAACATGGAAACGGATTTGCACAAACATTCAGTACCACCAAAATTGGAGAGCAAGGAAGCGCCAGTTCGGCCTGGTTAATAAGTTTTTTTTTATATTACTTTGTATTAAATCTTTGTATTGTACAGATGAACGCAAATTTAAATATCAAAATTTTTGGAGCGTGTGAAGGATAGATATACTAATAAAAAGATTTTTAGGGTTACCACATACACTTGCTGTAACAGTAAAACGTACGAATTAGACAATTGTAATTGAGAATTTAAAAATAACGTTACGTTTTTCACAATTATTTATTGTGATTTGCGAATTGCTATGGTATGTTTTACGATTATAGTTATGATTACGGAAAATGTGCGCGGCAGTTATTAGTAATTTGTTCGTTTTTGTTTTGTATTTAACAAAATAACTAAAAGTTTTTATTATTTATTTATTTATTATAAGATTGCTATATCCTATTCAATGGGAGAAAATCTTCAAACGAAAACTCCGTTTCTTGAAGGCTTTACTAACAAAACTGTTGGAAAACCCCCTTTTCTACTGCTCGTTCAGGCTCGTACAGACTCGTAACGTGGGTTCATGCGGACATCAGAACATATCGTTGTGATTATTAATTCATAAAATATCATTGAATGGTTTGGCTTAATATTTTTGAGGAAAGTGTGTAATTTACGTTAAATACATTACGATTTTAATATTACATTGAAATGTAGAGATTATTTTATTTGCTTAATTTTCTAAGCCCAGGTCTGAACGTGCCATATTTACGTATACAATACTACGGGTAGCACTACGCTCTTCTTACGCTGCTCACACGGTCAAGGATTTTCACTGTAAGCATATAAGATAGACTTAGCATTCATTTGCCTAAAACTTGAAGTTGGCAGGGCAGTTACACAGGATGTGCTGAGTTGTTTCAGTCGTCTCTAAACAAAGTCGATAAATGTCAGTCTCAGTTTTGTCAATTTTTTGAAGATGATACTTTAATGGCCTGAATACAGGCTAATTAATATGACAAGATCCTCTTTATCAAGAGATAGAGCCTTTTTTGCACTTTGTGACGAATTAGTAATGAATTTTTCCGTTTGAAGTCATCTAAATATACTGTTCCAGAATGAGGCTTTGTCTTCTCAGTTTTGGATGAATTTTTTAGTATGTGGCTGTATTTGTTAGCCCGCATCACACATGGCTCTGGCTCGATCGGGAACAGACCAGCATCACTCTTGACGAGCTTGTCAGGCAATTTATATCTCTTAATACTCTAGAATTCACCAAATAATAGTAGTTGTCCTTGGCCTGCTGCTCGAGGTTAGATATGCATTCTTAGACCAGCTCAGATTTACACGTGTAGGCTGTTAGAATTCTTAACGCTGACCAACTTTTTATAAAAATGTCTATAGTGGCGTCTTTTAAGTCCTGTCGATTTAAATAAGCAGAGAGGTTGATGGCGTATACCTCTGCTTGGAAGATTGTGGATGTACTGCCCAATGGAATCAAGGCAATTGGTTGCGTTAATACATACTCCAACTGAGCTAGTAGCACTTTCAGAATAGCCAGTGAACCAGCGAAGTGCTCCCTTTCTGTGAGAGGGGTCCACCTCCGCCCAATCCTCACAGTTAGAAATTTTAATATTGTATGGCTGGTTGAAGTTAAATCTTATCCTCATATCATATATAGGTAGTTAAGCAGTGTTGTTTACTGTGAGTATTTTTAGATGATCTTTAAACTTGGCCGATCTATTATTCTTGTACATCTGGAGTGCACTGTTGATTGCCTCTTTTTGCATTTATAGGAAGAGGGGCAGCAGGTTTAATAGTGTTTCTATAGCCGCTATGGGACAAATATTCATAGTTCTTGTGATGCTTAGGCAGGCAAGCCATTGAATTATTTGCAATTGTGTCTACGTTGCTCTGCTCAGTTTTTGGCCACTATACGAGTGCTACATACGCTCATATAGTGATTATGAGTATAACAATGGCCTTGATGACTAATGGATCATTTTTGGTCTAAGATCCCAGTTTTTTCCCAGAAGTTTGCAGGTAAGCAGGGCGAGCATAGCTCTTCTGTATCTTGATCAGATGTGAGTTTCATGTCAGTTTCTGATCAATAATTACTCCAAAATATTTAATTTTGGTTTTAAAGTCTATATTTACGCCATTCAGTACAGGCGAAACCAAATATATACTTTCTTCCTTCTATTGAATAGTACAATAGTGATTTTTTCGGGAGGGTTCCAATAGCGCACATCCCGATAGCCCACCAACCAATCATCTTGACTTATCTAACCCAACCTACGGAAAATCTCTAGACATCTGCCATTGTGAGTGGTTTGTATGCTATCGGGATGTGCGCTATCGGGACCCGCCGATTTTCTCTAAGTTGATATGCAATCTCTTATTGCGATTGTTGTGTGAAGTTTAGAGCTTTCTGCATCTTTTCAGATGCGATGGCATCTAGTTGATCCCGGATAGTGATTAGTGTCAATAGCATAACCTTATACTATATATCTATTGTCAGATAGGATGTTGAGAAGGGCAGTAACAACCACTGACCACAAAATCAGCGACAGGACTCTGCCTTGATAGCAGCTTCTGCTTGTCCCAATCGTGTTTGACGCTGCTACAGTGGCTTTAATCTTACATCCATGTAGCAAGTGATGTTGAGCTAAACGATGATCACAGTATAAAAGCCTTTTTTAGTAGTTAACTTCTTTAATGGACTCAAAGAAGACGTTGTTAAATGTCCATGAAAGCACAGAGAGCTATCTTTTAATCTCTAGCATTCCTTTCAATCTTTACACTAAATAGTGTAAGGCGGCAATAGTTGATTTGGCTTTTTGATAGTCATGTTGCTTCTTGTGAAATGGATTAGTATCTCATTTTTGATCCAGCGCGTTTTCCGTACCGTTTAGTACGAACGAGATGAGACTGATTGGTGAGGCTGAAAACTGTACGATTTGGATTAAGTGCCCTCTTCCCTTAGGTATGAAGATCACATTAACTTCTCTACACAGACTGGAGATATATTTCATCATGAAGCTCCTTCTATAGATGACCAAAATGAGGTATCAGATAATCAATATCTTTTTGGAGCAAGATTGGAAATATCGCATTATTGACAAGCAACTTAAAGGGTTTAAACGAAGTTAACGCCTATACCATTCTGTTCGGTGTGAAAATATTATTTGCCAGTTTCTTAATTCCAGAAAAGGAGCGAGATAATTGATTTTCTTTAGTGTCAGTTTCATTCATTTGGTTACTGCATAGGCTCTGAGGAAATGAGTACTAACAAGGGAACCTCTCGAAGTGTCACACCCCGATTTTAATGAAACTTTACACACATTTAGGTAACATAATTAGATGATTTTAGAAACTATCAGTTATGGCTCAAATTCGGTATCAAGGGATGAAATCATCCTTTACGTGTATAGCGGTTTTCAGCTTTTTTGTTATATTTTGGAAACTATTCGAGATATCAAAAAATGTTTTACACAAAAGATTTACAATAAAGTGACCTCTTTAGTCACGTTAATAACATTTTTAACAAATAATTATTTAAAAAATTATTCTAAAAATACCCTGGCTGAGGTAATATTTTTCGCAATAAATTCTTTACTGTTTTTTTAAAGGGGGGAAGAGTTAGATGCTAGTCAGCATCAATTATTATTAGATTAATCGAATAAAAACGTGATATTACTAATTTTCTTATTTAATCTAGAAGCTATTATGTTATGATCAATAGTAACGACGCGCAATTTGGTTGAATTTAAGAGAGTACCTATATATAAAATCACACGAATAAATATAAAGCACTAAGATCTAGCTGCGACTGAGGAAAGCCTTTTTGTTTGGATTTTTTATTTAATCTTTTTACTAATTTGACATGAATAAAATTATTTTAAATACAATGAAAGGATTAAAATAAATTATTTTAAACCTAATATCAAAGAAATATCTTTTTAGTTTTTTATTTACTATTGTTTTCTGTCAACTGTGAAAGTAAGCGCGCACACGTATGCGTATATGGGGCATTCCACATGAAAGGGGTCCCCAAAAATAAACTGTTTGGGATTTTTAAAATGATAATGAAAACATGTTAGTGGACGTATTGCATAAGATTAATGATAAAAAAAATGAGTATTATATACCTTCCATCAAAGATATTGAAGATATCGTTTAAATAAAAAAAAGTGTTTTTTTAACATTTGTAGCTAAAATTAAAAAATTTTTTAGAGATTTTTTTAAGGATTTTTTCCATACTTTCAAATAAAAATATTAATTTTAGTGAGAAAAATTTGATTGTAGTGAAAAAATTATTTTTTTTAGTTTTAAATAAAGAATGAACAATTTTATCTATTTGTAAAAATCTGAAAAAATTTTCAAAAATACTTCAATACATGTACAATATCGCATCATAAAGCAAATTTTGGAATCGCAATGTGGCATCCTCTCGAAAACATTTTTTTCGATACAAAATTTTAATTTTAGTCTAAAGCTAGATAATACCAATTTTTATTGTCCAATTGTTTAGTACTACGTAAATAATATATTTTTAACAAATAACTATAAAATAAAAAATAGTTGTGAAGTCTACATTTTATATTATTTAGACTTATTTACTTTTTTCTATATTTTTTTGGAAAATAGTCTTATTCCTCATCAAAATTTTTTTAAAATTACTTGATCTTTGCTCACAAGAATAATTGCATGATATTTTAATGTATCCGGAATAGTTTTTGCTAATGCGAATCTTGGCTTGAAAAACCTAATTTGTCGTGATTTGTTTTCGAACTAAATAAAATTGTTTTTTTTATATGATTTTTAGTCTACAGATACAATGCCTCAGCATTGAGGATTACACTTCCTTGCAAACTAGCTTTTCTTGCTAATTGTCTTAAATTTTCACACTGAAAAAAAAAATATCCTAAATTCAAAAAAAAATTATTTGATTCAAAAACATAATTTCATTGAATACTTGCAAAGGGATTTTTTATTTAAGTCAAATATCAAATATATTTGAATTAAAAAAGTATACCGTAAAAGCAGAGATGTGGTTTTGTTTGCAAATAATAAATTATATTTAATTTCAATAAATGTTTTTTTTTAATTGAACAATCTTTATAATTACTAAGAAAGAAACTGATTTTATAGAAAGATATATTTATAAAGAAAAAATTATTCATTAAATAAAAAAAAAGACTTTCTGCACAGAGAAAACGATTTCTTCAAACTCAATAAATTTTATTGTATCCAAACAAATCATTTGCTTGAAAGTAACAAAATATGTACTTGAATTTAATTAAACATTAAATATTTTTTTAAATTTTTTAACAGATTTTATTATTCTTATAGTTTAATTTGTATTCACTGTTTCGCATATAAGATTCTATTTCACTATTTAATATTACGTATTATTTTACAATTTTTGAAAACACATCGGCGGGATTCGAACCTAAGATTTTTGAAACAATAACCTAATATGCTAACACTGAGCTAATCGTACACTTGTGATACCATTTATAAAAAGTTATATTTAAAGTAAAGCTGATTTTAACAGGAAGGAACTTGCGTCTTCAATATCGCACGAACACTTTCACTATCCCTTTGATTATTTAGCCTTAGATATTTATATCATATTTTATATAAAAAGATAAACTATAAATAATTTAATATTTTTAATGAAATATTTATTACATTTAATTCAAGCAATATTTGCAAAATAGTATAATATTTTTAAATAAATTAAATTGATTAAATAAATTAAAAAATATTTATTTTGTTTGAAAAAACTATTTATTAATTTTATAACTTTGGAAAATAAAATTTAAACAAATATTTACTAAAACGTTACTTTTAAAATTAAAAAATCTGGATTTAATATAATATTTTAAAAATTCATTAATTAGATTTCAACAAATATTTTATTGTAAGTTATTATTAATTATTTTTTAGGTTCAAATAAATAATTATTTAATATCAATCTTGTTTCAATTTTTGATTGTTAGAAGGAAACAGGTTTTTTTTACATAATACACTGTATTTTAATTTCAAATATACAAATATTTAATATCAATTTTTTTCTGAATTTTTGTTTGTTTTAAGAAAAGAAAACTGATTTCTTTTATTTTAATAAATCATTTTTTAACTGTCAATAATTTATTCATTGATATTACGTTTTTCTTCTAACTTTTGATTGTTTGTTTAAAAGGAACAGTTTTTTTTATTATATTAAATTATTTTCTTTCTTTGAATAAATAATTATTTAATTATAAAACTTTTTCCAATTTTGAGCTGCTTGTTTTATGGAAACTGGTTTCTTTTATTTTAATAAAAGATTTTTTATCATAAATTAAACACTTATTTAATATTAACATTTGTTTATTTATTTTTGGCTACTTGTTTTAAGAAAATAGGTTTCTTTTATTTAAATAATTTTTTACGATCAAATAAACTGTTATTTAATATCAATATATAGAGTAATTCAATGTAAAAGTAATAATTTTTGTTACATGCAAACAATTATTTATTTAATGTAACAAAATGTTATTGAAAACAAGGTACACATTTAATAAAATTTAAAAAATCAAATTTTAAAAAATTGGTTTATTACATTAAACGAAATTATTTTTTCAGCGCACCAATATCATCACAAGGACTTTTTCCATGTGCTGTAGTAAAGAAGTACCATTCGGCCAGTGATAAAAAAAATCACGCACATGGTAAAACAAATCTAATTTAATAATTTATAATTTAAGAATTATAATTTGCTTTACTATGCGCGAGATTTTTTTTGGTATCACGGCTGAATAGCATTTCTTTACTATAGCACATGGAAAAGGTCATTGTGATGGTATTAATGGAAATTTAAGACGATTAGCAAGGAGAGCTAGTTTGCAAGGAAATGTAATCCTCAATGCTGAGGCATTATATCTGTGAGCTAAAAATGATATAGAAGAGACAACAATTTTATTTAGTTTGAAAACAAATCACGACAAATTAAGTAAGTTTTCGGAACCAAGATTTGCATTAGCGAAAACTATTCCGAGTACATTAAAATGCGATTATTCCTGCGAGCGAAGAATAATTTAAAAAAAAATTTAGTTTTGAGGAAGAACGAGACTTTTTTCCAAAAAATATAGAAAATAAAGTCTAAATAATATAAAACACAGAATTCACAACTATTTTTTATTTTATAGTTATTTGTTAAAGGTACATTATTTACGTAGTACTAAATAATTAACCAATAAAAATTGATATTATCCAGCTTTTGGTTGAAATTATAATATAATTTTGTATTGGTAAAAATATTTATTTGTGAGAGGATTTTATTACGATCCCAAAATTTGCTTTATGATACGATATTCTACATGTATTGAAGTATTTTTGAGAATTTTTTCAGATTTTTAAAAATGGATAAAATTGTTCATTGTTTGTTTAAAACTAAAAAATCAATTTTTTTGATACTATTAAATTTTCCTCACTAAAATTAATAATTTTATCTAAAAGTACGTAAAAAATCCTAAAAAATCATGTCTTCAAAAATTTTTTAATTTTAGCTACAAATGTTAAAAAAAAAGAAAAACTTTTTTTTAAATTCAAACGATAATCTTTAATATCTTTAATGTAAGACATAACACTTATTTTTTTTATTATTAATCTTATACAATATATCCACTAACATGTTTTTATTATCATTTTAAAAATCCTAAACAGTTTATTTTTAGGTGGACTCCTTTTACGTGGAATGCCTTATATATGTATGTACATTATCGTTTATTAGCTCGAACACACTTGCAAAAAGTATCTTGATGAAAAAAATTGTAAAAAAATTTTCAAATATGCTTTTTAAAAAGAAAAGATAATTATAAAAGTCTTTTAATTTTGTTTCTATAATATTTTGTTCCAAAATACTTTTCAATTTTATAAAATATTAAAATATAAAATATTGTAGAAATGAAACTAAAAGACATTTAGAGTTTTATCTTTCTTTTTTAAAATGCACTTTTAAAAACTTTTATAATTTTTTTCATTGGCATGAATTTATAAATGATAATACATGTATAAGTTCATATATATTTTACACTTCTTGTAAAAGTAGCTTATAATGTCCTAATCTTACCCGGAATTTTGATAAAAATTTCTGGAAAACTTTGGAATTTTCAGGGAATGGATTTACAAACTTTGAGTGAACACTCTGATTCTATTACAGCATATTACATACTCGACAATAGCTGAGTTTAACACAAAAAGTAACTTTGTAACTGTTATAAGATTCTTTAATACAATCGATCTCTTTAATATTTAGTCTTTCACATGTTCGTGAAGTTTTGACATTTATTAGGACATATTTTTTTTATGTACTTATATTCCTCTTATATATATTGTATATTAGTGTATTATGATTTATTTTGTCGAGTGATACGTATGTGTTACATCAAAATTATTTGATTTTAGTTAGTGGAGAATTATCAAATCTAGTTCGCATGAGAAATTCTGCGATAGGAAAGTCGGCACCTTCTCTATCAGTTCATGTGGTTAGTATGTTTTTGGTAATATAATGTATTATAATATAATTTATTATTTATATATACTTAGTAATAACATTTTTCTAGCGTGATTTCAACATTTCTCGTCGCGCTGCCAAAGCGGCTCATCGTAAGTCTCTTATTACAACTACATCGCCTACTTTACCACGTTGCCATTCACCTTTATCAGGTATGTAATTCTTATATTCTTTATTTTTAAAAATATTCTTGTTTATTAGATCTGATAATATAGCGATTTTTATAACAATAGTTAAGTATACACAGTGCATTTGATTTAATTAGACTTAGAACATATTGAGATTCCATATTTTATTACTTAGTACATCCTTTATAGTTAGATTTTAAAATAATTGTGTATTCTAATGTAAATTTTGTTCACATATAGTAGAAAGATTTTTTATCGTTTACTTGATTATTTAATGATATAGCAGATTAATTTTTTCTTGCTTGTTTTCCATATAGCATTCGTCCCAATTATAGGCAGTCCCTTAGAGAGCCCTAGGATGTCGTCCAGTCCACACTTTGCTTTTGCTCCAATTAAAAGGTACTTATTCTACTTATACCGTTTGTCTTAAGACATTTAAATTAGTCCGATCTGGTTGCTCAAAATGGTAATATGTTGTAAGTGCTGTGCTGTATCTTTTGCGTGTTGTATAAATAGAAACGAAAAATTAGTGCCACAAGAATTACGCCAAATTTATGAAAAAAAGTAAGTCTGATAAGGAAGTGCTTATAAATTCTCACGTAATACAACAATCAAAACTTTACAGTATGTTTTAACATCTTTTTATGGTTAATTAATTTGTATAAGATTTCTGAATGTTATTAAATGAATATAATATTACGACATTTAAGAATTGGAGGAGGTGCTACAGGAACTGGCGATGGTAGAAGATGGTCAGTTGCTAGTTTACCGTCCAGTGGCTACGGAACAACACCCGGCTCTAGTAATGTTTCAGTAGGTCGATTAATATGCGCTGAATACAATTTTCCATTTATGCTAATCATGATTAATAATTTATCATTTGTATTCCTCTAGTCGCAATACTCGAGCCAAGAACGGTTGCATCAATTACCAAATGTTCCCACTAAGGATGAGCTACGCATGTTGTCTTGCCATTTCTCCAAGCCCGGGACACCATGCTCTTCGCATCCGGGCTTCCCAGGTTCCAGCATATCTAATATTCCGGGTAGCGCATCTTTTAACCTCGAAGAGGAAGGCCGTCGATCGCCGTTACATCGTCCACGTTCTCGAAGTTTGAGGTATATATCGTAAATAATTATGTATAATTCATTAAAAATTTTTCAGTGACTGTTAATCAACAGTTTTTAATTAAACTAAGGGTCCTACACACATTAAACAAGTCCGAAAAGTTAAATTTTTAGCAAACAAAAAGCTTTTTTACATTTGAATTATTTTAAATATGGTAATATTTTTGGATTATAATAGGTATAAGCACAAATTTGCTTAACTTTGATTAATTGTTAAGGACCTATTTAAAAGAGAAAAATGAACTTTTAGCGTTATTTAGTTCTTACAAGTTTATAATTATTATTTGTATTTTTACCCCTTATTTATTTCAAAATATTTAATGTACTTTTTTTTATAACAATAATAATAAAGGTAAAAAAAGAAATTTACTTAAAGGCTAAAGGTGAAAAAGGAATGCGCATAATAAAACAATAATTTTTTTTCTTTATTTGAAAAATTTTATAAATTGCTCTTAATTAAAATCTTATTTTTTACATTTTTCTTTGTATAAATAATGATTGATAATTTTTCTTTGGATATATAAGTAAATATAAAAACAAAATTTAGGCTTTGATTAAATTTTATTAAAAAATATATTTGTTAGAAAAGAATAAACAATAATACATTATATTAGACTGATGAAATTAAAAACCTGAGACTAGAAAGCCTATATTAATTATGGCGATTCTTGATGCTAAATAATTTTTAATTTTTATATTTTTTAACTCAAACTGCGCGTCATATATTCATTGGACTTGAAATACAGTTATAAAGCCGGAATAATAATATTAATATTATAAAAAAACATATATAATATCCTCTCTTCTCCCGAAAAAACTGGAAATTATTTTATTGTGAAAAAACACCTCAGCCAGAGTTTGAACCTTGATCTTCTAAATTCCATGCAGGTGTCCTACCACTTCGACCACCGAGACATATATTTTTTTGCAATAATTATTATAAGTTAAATGAACGTTCTTTTTCAGGCGACGTATACTAAACAATAATTGTAAAAATTAAAAATTATTATTTGTCACCAAAAACCGCTGTGATTGACATAGTCTTCTAGTTTCAAAAATAAAAACCTTTTGTTTGGTTTTAACGGATATTTTATATTTATTATTTATGACGTTACTGTAAGAATAATTTGACGCTGACTCCAACTTTAAAACAGAATAGATTTGTTTGTTTTTTGCGAAAAATCCTTTAATTGATGTTAAATTACGATTAATAAAATGATAAATATATTAATTTATAACTACAGTCTATAACTTTTATGCAATTGCAGCAGTCCGAGTCGATCACCTGTTCTTGACAGTGAAATTGTTATGATGAATACTTTATATAAAGAAAGATTTCCGAAGGTATTACAAGATTAATTTAATTTATTATCGAAGAATATTTGTTAGAATGGTCAATTATGTCAACTAATAATTACATTTTTAGGCAACGCAACAGATGGAAGAGCGATTGACCAATTTTATTAATGAAAACAAGGAGATAGATGAATACGAGGTGGTGGCTACTATGACGCAGGATTCATTACCAATTTTACGTTTTGTACATCATCAAGTAATCGAAATGGCCAGAGATTGTTTGCAAAAATCTCAGGAAAAATTAATTACAACGAGGTACTTTTATGAGATGAGCGAAAATCTGGAACATCTGTTAATTGAGGTATGCATACATGGATTTTAATTTTTTTTATTGAGACTACACTATTGTAAAAATTTCAATACGCTTGAGATTTTCTCATATTTTAGGAAAGTTAAATATAAAATTTTATGAAAAGTTAGGTATAAGAAAGTTTTGAAGTAATTTTGAAAAAATGTATGCAAATTAAACATTTTATATAAAATATTTTTCTCTTTTTTCTTTTTTCTGTAAAAATTTCTTAGTTTCAAAGTTAAAAACATTTTATAAAAGATTAGTACTCATAAAACACAAAAAGATAAAAATCCTCAGACTGATGAAAATAACAATATAGTTTATAAGATGAACTTTATGCATTGCAATGTTTCATATGTTGGATAGTCGTAAAAACAATTATAGACTAGGAAGCAACATAAAAATAATATTAAATTAGAACCATCGAGACTCAGTAGTTTCCGAACACATTTTACAACATAATTGTAATTTTGATTAAAAATTTATTTTAATATTAACACGGAAGTTAAATATAAGAAAAAGATTAGTGTTGGAGGTAAATTCCTTAATCATACATATTAAGGAATTTAAAAAAAATCAATCTTATGAGACACAGATCTTTTAGATAAAATCTATTTTAATATTTTGGGAGCATTTTTGATAACAATCATTAGACTACAAGATTAAAGTAGTTTTGATATAAAGCATGGCATTGCTTTCATCTCAAATATATAAACGTAATTATGAGATACTGTTATATAGATCTATGACATCAGTCTCTCATTTTACTTGTTATTGCGACAAGAAAATCTTATTTATTATAACTGCAATCATTTCGAGTTGAACTTTATGCTTTAGGCAAAAATCTTTTTGCCATACTTTAATGTAAATATTTTTTCTTAAAACTTTAGGCTAATGTTTTGCAAAATATATTAATTGTTTAATTTGTCAACATGACGAATCTAATCATTACTACGAATGATAGCTTGAAAGGAAATATCCTTGTTTTGGCTTGGACATTAATCGACAATCATAGAAAATTAATAACATAAGGGTGGGCAAAACATACAAAACAAAGATCCTGATAAAGAACCAAGACTTTGCCATTCCATATATTAGATTTATCATAAGAGAGAAAAAAATCTCCAATAAGATTCGATATAATACGCTGTTTGTGATATTTTCGGACTGTGTACGAGTGTATACACTATAGTTATATAGTTTTTTCTTTTTTTTTGTGTATGTGATTTGGTCCCAATTTTTTATGTCTTACAATTCATTAATGTTTTTGCGATAGTAATAAGTTGAGGAAAGACAAATGAGTTTGAAACGTACATGTTTAAAAATTGTGTTCTCATAATGTTAAATTAAGTTTAAATGCACATCACTGTTTATTTATTTCTAATTTATAACTTGCTTATTTATTGACTTTTACTTATTTGTTGAATTGCTTATGCATTGATCGAACTTTAATATTAGTATTTATTTAGTTTTTTTATATTTTGTGTTTCATAAAAGATATTTTTTACACAACAGAATGTCATTGTGAGGAATAATTGTAATTTTTTAAAACAAGCATTTTAAAACTGAGAAATACTTTATCTATTTTAAGAAGTTGGCAAAGATTGATAAAATTTTACATTTTTTGGATAAGATTTATACCAGTAGTAAAAATCGATATTTTTTTCGGAGAAAACTGGTACAATTTGTCTTTTCTACTAATAATGATTAAAAAAAAAAAAAAAAAAACGCTGAGAAAATGTTGCCAATTTTTTTTTTAATTTAAGCTTTAAAATAAAATGTGTAATAATTAGTAATTAACGTAGCAAATTAAGTTTTTATTATAAAATGTTGAATAGTAAATTCGAAACAGATCTAAACGTAATAAAAATTTTAAATTTTGTTATTATATTTTCCTTGTCAAACTAACAAGGGAAGAACCAACCTTTGACCCTATGGATTTTACTAAATATTTTATATTCCTCTCACTAATCTTTTTAAATAAAAATTTTATAAGCCGAAAGTATCATTTATTGTTCGATTTGCTAGCGTCTTTATATCATACTTATCATTTTTAGTTTACAGAAGGAATTTTTTTTTAATTTACTGTATTATTATTTTTAAATTAAATTAAATTTTTTGCGAAACTGTAGACATTTGAATTTAAAAATTGCAGTTGTTGAACAAATTAACCTTTTCAATTTAATTTTGCATTTTATATTTTTAAATATACACATTTTTAGAACAAAAGTGATTTATCTTTTTCTTTAATAAGTCTTTTTAAATAAATTTTACATGGCACTGAGAAAATATGCTATTTTTTGATTTGCTATAATTTCTTAAAATAATTTTTTGTGTCTGATGTTTTATCAAGCTAAGGCGTTTCAAATTAAATAAAAATATGTAAAAAAAAAATACAAAGGTGGACTCATAAAATCACCTAATTTGTGCTTAAATAATGAAGCTTTTTTAAAACACGTTTTATTATATTTTTTGATATGCTGAATCATTTGCAAATGTTTATTTCCAAATGGATTAATAGAAGGTATTGAAAATCGCATTTAAAGTTTTGTCGAAATCTGAACAAAAACTCGAGAGTATGTATATGATATCTTCTTACTTTTTTTTATCTTTATCATTTCCTATCTGTCTCTTTACTCGCGTGCGTGTGAGTGTGTGGTGTATGAATGTACAGGTTGTTTTGAAAGTGCCAGTACTCAATATCTTGGAAACTAAGCGTTTCCGAAAAAATATTTCAAACATAAATTGTAGGATTTAAAAAAGTTTATTTACTGATCTTATCAGTTTGACCTTGGATAACGTCACCAAGGTCAGATTAAGATTAAATCAATTTTTTAAAAGGAAAACCCTATTTTTTATTTTAATATCTAATAGCTGATGTCAAAAGTTTTTTAAAACATTCTAATTAAATTATTTTTTATTAAGTACTTTCCGAGTTGTGAGACTTAAAAGTTACAGAGAGGTTTAATCTATTTTGAAATAAATGTTTGCAAATGATCCAGCATATCAAAAAATACAAGAAAATATGTTTTATAAAGATTTCATCATTTAGGCACAAATTAGATGGTTTTACGGGTCTGCTTTTTTAATTGTATGTAATTTAGGAATAAAATATTGTAAAGACGAAATATAACAAATTTAAATCTATGTCTTTCCTCTTTAAAATGTATTTTTGTAAACTTTTCTACAATTTCACCGAGATATTTAACTTTTCGTGAGATGCGAGAAATCTCAAACCTCCTAAACTTTCTAGCGACAGTTTATAATAATTATTGTAATTTTTTTTACAGACGAAAGATAAATCTTTAGAGGCGGCAACGAGATTAACAGGATTAATAAAGAAATTATTGTTGGTTATATCGCGTCCAGCTCGTTTGTTAGAGTGTTTAGAATTCGATCCCGAGGAATTTTATCATTTACTTGAACAAGCCGAAGGCCAAGCTAAAGTCAATGCGGGAATAAAAACTGATATTCCTCAATATATTATTACGAAATTATCTTTAAATAGAGATCCTATATCTGGTATATATTAATAATATTTTAAATCAATACAATATACAGGGTGTCTAAAAAAAGGGTCACATATTTTGATAGCAGGTAATATTGATCAAAACAAGAAGAAAAGGTCTAATTAACATGGGTCCTAAAACTAATATCTTCAAAGATACAAGCTATTTTGTTATTCGAGCTCTTTGTCATTTTCTTATTAGTCGTGTCATTTTCTTATTAGTCGAGTCTTTAGAATGTCTCCTGATATTTACATTTGCAATAGATACTACAAGTCAAACGACATTGCGTAGGCCTTGACGAATGTGAGCAGCCATAGTAAAAAGAGTGTTTACTGTTGCTATACGAGAGTTCGTCAGTACGAAATTAATCGTCTCAGTCAGCATTAAAATTTTTTGTTTTTTGTAAAAAAAGGAGTTTTTATTTTGTTATCATATGTACATACATTTAGTTTCTTTATTTCAGTTTTTTTTTATAGAAGATTATAGATTACATTTCATATTAAAATAAAAATTATTTCTTTATCTCTTTTTATTTTTTATTTTTTAAGGCACCTAGAAAAAAGATATCTCCATTGTACCCCACTCTTCCCTACTCCTTTGTTCATTAAATTCTAAAGATGACCCGACTAATAAGAAAATGACAAAGAACTCAAATAATAAAATAGCTTGTATTTTTGAAGATATTAGTTTTAGGACCTATGTTAATTAGACCTTTTCTTTTTGTTTTGATCAATACTACTTGCTATCAAAATATGTGACCCTTTTTTTTAGACACCCTGTATATGTTTTTAAATAAATCTGTTGTTTAATTATTTTATATTTTGAACTTTCTATAGAGTTGCAAGAAGATTTGAATAAATTGGAAGATTCAGCGAGTTCTAGCGACAGTAATCTGCATATGACATCGAGTCCAAATAAAGATGATGACAAGTATCAGCGTATTCCGTGCGAAAGTGATTACGAAGTGTTGAAGCTCATTAGTAATGGTGCATATGGCGCGGTGTATTTGGTTAAGGAGAAGAGTACCCGACAAAGATTTGCTATGAAGAAAATCAATAAGAATAATTTAATGCTGCGAAATCAAGTGGAACAAGTGTTTGCCGAAAGAGACATAATGAGCTTCACAGATAATCCATTTGTAGTTTCTATGTACTGTAGTTTCGAAACCAAGGTACGTATATTAAATTTGAATCAGTCATTTGAAAAACATCATAAGTGAAAAAAGTCTTATTTTTAGAGAATTGAAAAATAATTTTAGTTTTTATAATTGTGTAAAAAATAATTATAATGTGTAAAAAATGCTTTATATATTATAATCTCATACATTAAAGGGACTGGAAAGGTTTGAATGGGCGAAAATTTTGAAATTCACATGTCGTTTGTGGATAAATGAATAAATATTAATAATTCTTTTAGCATGTTTTTACTGCTTTATTAATGACGAAAATTAGTCGAAAAAAAAATCTAAAAAATATAAAAAATTTAGAGTGATATAGATAATTAAATGAAGGCAACTGTGTAATTTGTGCACTACTTTATTCTTGTTATACCATAATTTCACGTGAATGAGTTCGGATTAAAAAAAAATTTTGTGTCAATTTGTTAGTAAAATCTTCTTTTATAGATTGAATGTGAACTTTAAAGAAGTATGGCCAAGATTAAAATAATGACAGTAAAAAATTGAATTTTTTTTAAATTTAAGGTTTCTGACTCTTTGCGTGACTATATTGAAGTCATGATGTCATAAGCAAGAAATAACACGTAAAAGTTTCAGCTGTGGTATTTGTAAATAAAGAGAATTTGAATAAAACGGAACAACGAGATTGCTTTAAAACACTTGTAAAAATGGGTCGGTTATCCTTTTCTTCTCTGACAATAAATAAATCGTAAAAGATCCGTGAAGTGAATCCTATTCAGGCAGGAAAAACATGGTTAAATTTTAGCCGTGGCATTTGTAAATGAAGAGAATTTGGATAAAACCAAATAATGAGATTGCTTTAATACACTTGTAAAAAATGGGCCTTGACTATCGTTTTTCTTTTTTTTTTGCCTTACAGTCAGTAAATAGTCATAAAAAGTACGTAAAGTGAAGCCTATTCAGACAGGAAAACAATACGGATAGCTGTTGAAAGGAGTCGAAAATATGGTTTTATATATAAAATTCAAAGAAACTTTACTTGCGGTTCATTTTTATGAATTTGGTAAAAATGAGACAAGTCACGTTTTCACAACTTTTAATAACGGAATGATATGCAAGACAAAATTAAATTGTCAACATGTCACATTTCACACCTATTCTATAATAATTTTTTCTGCAATACTATGTCGCTATTGTTAATGTGAAATTCTCGGCCAAGGAGTCAGGAACGTTAAGGTATTTGTTAAAATAAGCCTAAACAATAAATCTTTGTGACACAAAAATTTATTTAATTTGTGGAAAAATTCATTATCTTAATTTAAAAAAAAGAGGTCAATATCTGTATCCGTTCTTATTACTTCAGATAAAACCAACGAAAAATATTTAAAGAAAAAGATTGAAATTTGGAAAGAAAATTTTTGTTAGAAAAGTGATACTTATAAGCTCAGAAGTTTCCGCGCTAAAATGATGCCTCCAGCTTTCACTACAGTCGAATCTTTTTACACAATAGAAACATAAGGAATCTTAACACGAAGAAAATATGCGTGTGGCACTAAAACAAGTTATCTAAAGCCGCTCGTGGACACTATCAGCCATACATTTTTAGCTTTCCTGAGCTCAATTTTGCGAAGTAAAAAAAAAGCAACAAGGGAAATAAAGAACTTAAAGAATCACTTTATTGGAATATATAAAAATAAAAAATCGAATTTTTAAACATTTTAAATCTTTCCCGAGGGGGAATTCACAACCCAAAATTTTGTACACCAATGCCGATTTTTGGCATTGCTGTAAAACACTGCCGACATTTTTGTACACTGCCGACAATGCTTATTGTTAGTCAATGCCTACAATGCCGTCAATCCTATATTAAAATTAAGGCAATGCCATGCAATTATGAACACTACCGCGTGCCCATTATCATACGCCAATGCCTGCACAAGAATTCTAAAGCTTTCCCGAAGTATTCAAAAATTTTTGTGCTCAACCCCATGATCGAAAAACCGACTCTGAAGTGAGCTCACCACTCCCCAACCACTGACGACAATGCCGTCAATATTATAGGTCACTGCTTACTTTTTTCGGCAGTCCACTGCCGAAATTTTGTACACCAATGCCGGCTGTGAATTTCCCCTCGATCTTTCCATTCTTTTTCAGTTGGAGCATATTACTCTTAAAATTTATTTTTATTTTTAAATTTAAAAAGAAATCTACTTTTGAAAATTTTCTATTTTGACTTATGTTGTTTCTTAATAAAACGAACATTTCTGTACATAAATAGGGCCATAATTCGGTCCGAGACGAGAATACTGTTAAGTAAAATAAAAGCGTAATAAAGTGACGCCAGAAAGTCGATCTGTGGATAAAAGTAAATAAATAAGTAATAAAGTTGCTCAGAAAAGTTAAAATAACACAACTGAAATAAAAAGAGAATACATTAACTTATAGAAAAGGTTTCATAAACAATATTAAGTAATAAAAAAAAAGAAAGTTAAAATAATTATAAAACATGTTATAGAATATATTAAATTGTATCCTAGCAAGAATATTTAAAAAATGATTAAGTAATTAGTTCAGGACTCTTGAAATTTAAAACAATTAGTAATTGGAAATTAGGCAAATAAGAGTTAACTTGGGTAAAAGAGTGTGTAATTCTATTAATACTATACAAATTATTTATTTATCTTTAAATTGCAAAAGAACGAACGTTTTAAACGACGAGAATATTTAACTTTATTATTAAAAAATACATAATTTATAAAAGAAAGGAAATTCGTAATATTTCATTATACTGAAATGATTTATTATCGAGTGTATTTTTATAAAGGTAATGCAAAGAAAAATTATTGAATTATGATGTTTCTTATGTGAATAACAGTTTTATAGATCTGGTATTTAAGAATAAAATGCTTTAAATAATGATCAATAAGAACAAATGAGAGTCAGGCGCGATAATTGTTGCGCAAGGTCTATATATTTCTTAATTGTATTAACTGTTTTTACATTTGAATGTTTTGATTTTCTCTGGAGTCATCATCAACAATACAATAGTAAAAAAGAGAGAAGAATATTTAACAACAAAAAGCGCATCTTTCTAATGGATTAATAGTCTAGTCATCGTCAATCTGGTATAGTTGTCACTGTCGGTTTGCTGAATCTGAAGTGCAATTTTCCAAACATGTAATGGGGGAAGGCTTGATCAGCCTATAATTAATGTTACGAAATAGTAACTGTAGGAAAGAAAACTTTTTGTGTGACACCATCGAAAATTGTCGACGACCAACGAAGTCATGGATAAGAGCTTAACGCAGAATGTGATGCATCATACGTAGACTAAACTAAAAACAGGAAACTAAAAACAAGAATAACCGAACATTGCAACAATATTAATTGGAACATTAAAAATCCCTCGGTAATTACGGAACACAGAATAGAGTTTAATCACGAGTTCGATTGGGAGGGCATTGAGGTCTTTGATTTGGAACGCTTCCTTAGCAGACAAGTAGTTTCCGAAATGTTGCACATTCATATGCAAAAGAATGGCTTGAATTCACAATCGGACACCGAATGCTTGCATTATGCGTACTTTTTTTTTTACTGAAGAAATTGTGAACTTAGATATTTCAATGCATCCATAATTTTCTGCAATTATTTATCCATTTAACTTTTATGCATTTCACGTTCCGACTCTTAACCATTTATTTATTTAATTTTTTATGTATTGAATTTTAACGTCTTCCTTACAATTTATTTATTTAATCTCTTACTAACTGACTCACTTTTATTTATTTAATCATTTATACTTCAATTTTCACTCGACGAATGCATTTCAATTCAATCTATGTATCTGTTTATTTCTCGCAGTCGGAGTTACTTGTATCTAATTTCTCCTTAACTTATACTTATTGTTTTGAGTTGCATTTCTATATTTACTGAATATATAATGTATCACCGACTTGCTTTGTGTTTATGTATAACACTCATTCGCTTGTTAATCGCTGTATGGGAAACGTCTCTTACTGACTGCGGCACTTTCAACTGCGGCACTGTTTTTGATAATTACAAGCGTTAAGCTCTTATTCATGGCTCCGTTGGTCGTCGTCGATCCTTGATGGTGAGTCACACAAAAAAATTTTCTTTCCTACAGTTATTATTTCGTAACATTAATTATAGGCTGATCAAGCCTTCCCCAATTACATGTTTAGAAAATTGCACTTCAGATTCAGCAAACCGTACCGGATTGACGATGACTAGACTATTAATTTATTAGAAAGATGCGCTTTGTGTTGTTAAATATTCTTTTCTCTTTTTTACTATAGTATTGCTGATGATAACTCCAAAGAGAGTCGAAACGTTTGAATGTAAAAACCGTTAATACGATTAACAAATACATTGACTTTGAGTAACAATTACCGCGCCTGACTCTCATTTGCCCTTATTGATTATTATTTTAATTTTGAGAGTCGTTACTCAATTGTTAAAATGCTTTAGTAATATGATTATTAAAAGAAATTGTATATCCGTATCTCCTTTAATATCCCCATTTTGAGAAAAATTTATGTTTTTCACAAACGACCGATTCACTTATGTACGCACGCAAACATACACAAAAATGATTTTGTACATTATATTGTAGAATCCATAATTTAACATGTTTATTAAGCGTGTGTGTATGTATAGTATTTATTTAAAATTACTGAATCTATGATATAATGTACAAAGTCATTAACAATTGCGTATTTATTTCAGAAACATTTGTGCTTAGTAATGGAATACGTGGAAGGTGGAGATTGCGCGAATCTTTTAAAAAATATAGGTCCACTGCCACCAGATATGGCAAGATTTTATTTCGCAGAAACCGTTTTGGCTGTTGAATATTTACACAGTTATGGCATTGTTCATCGGGATTTGAAGCCTGATAAGTAAGATCATATAAAACAAAAAAAATACTACTACTCAAAAGATTTAACACGTTTGAAATAGTTTGAAAAGATTTAACACATTTTTTTGCTTATTATAAAAAGTTAAATATCTCGATAAAAAAGATGGTAAAAAAGTTTTCAAAAATATATTTTTAAGAAGAAAAATAATGATTTGAATCTGTCTTTTCATTATTTCTCTATGATACTTTGTTCCTAAATTATATAAAATAAAAAATATTTTTTAAAAAAATATTTTTTTAAAAATATTTTTTTATTTTGAAAAAAGTTTTCTAATTTGTGAAATGCTTTCTTTAAAAAATTGGCGTGATTACTTGCAATAATATCGAACTTATAAAAAAATTATTTCTTATCAAATGTTTTTTAATTTTAAAACTTTTAAGCAGTAGTATATAATAAATACAAAATACTAAAAATTATGTTATTTTTTTGTAGTTTACTCATCACTGCCCTAGGACACATCAAGCTTACTGACTTCGGTCTTAGTAAAATGGGTCTAATGTCTTGTAAATATGAAAGATTTAATTGTAATTTAATTAAGAGTGAAATTGATAATAAATAATTGTCTATGTTTAATTTTAAGTGGCAACAAATCTCTACGAGGGTTACATTGACCGAGACACAAGGCAATTCTCAGACAAGCAAGTGTTCGGTACACCGGAATACATTGCTCCGGAAGTTATATTACGCCAGGGTTATGGTAAACCGGTTGACTGGTGGTCCATGGGTATTATATTATATGAATTTTTAATTGGCTGTGTTCCATTCTTCGGCGAGACACCCGAGGAATTATTTGCTCACACGGTGAACGGTGATTTTTCTTTATTCAATTCTACTCGGTTTGATACAAGCTGTGAAAAATGCACTCTGAAGTTTTCTCGTAAACAAATATGTTGATATGATAAATACAATTTTATTTCCTAGATGACATCGAATGGCCAGACGAAGACGATTGGCCTGTTCAGTCAGAGGCGAAGGATATTATAACGGTTCTTTTACATCAAAGCCCTAGGGAGCGATTGGGTACTGGTGGGTCACACGAAGTCAAGGAGCATCTATATTTTTATGGAGTTAACTGGAATAGTTTACTTAGGCAAAAGGCCGAATTTGTGCCACAATTAATTAATGACGAAGATACAAGTTACTTTGACAGTAAGTATCAGAGATATTGTGATACTATTACAATATTTTATTTAATCTATGAATTTTAGGAATGGTTAGTAACTAGTTAGAAGGTCAAAAGTTAAATAAAAAGAAATAAAAGTTAAAGATTAATAACTTTTAACTTAATCAATTTCAAATAAATTAATTTTTAACTTCAAATAGTTATTTTTAAAACATAAACTTTAACTTATTAATTTTTTCCGTTAAAACTTTAAGATGTAAAAGAAAAAAACGCGCGCGCACGCATACGCATAAATATTGTAATAATATATCATTACAATTTAATAATCATATTATTAAAGGATTTCATTCTTAAATACTAGATCTATAAAACTTACATAAGAAACACCATAATTCAATGACTTTTCTTTGCATTACCTTCTACAATATATATACATATACATATATATATATATATATATATATATATATATATATATATATATATATGTATGTATGTATGTATGTATATGTGTGTATGTATATATATATATAAACATAGTGTTCAAAAAGTCCCGGACCGGCGAAATATCTCGAAAACTAAGCATTTTAGAAAAAAATGTTTCAGATAAAAGTTGTAGGGTTTCAAAAGATCTATTTACTGATCTTATCAGTTTGACCTTGGATGGCGTCGCCAAGGTCGGATCGAAATCACATTAACTTTTTTAAATGGAACTGCCTACTTTTTATTGCATATTCTTGTAACTTATCTCAAGACCTTTTCAAAACACTATAAATAAATGTATTTTCGTTAAGTATTTTTCGAGTTGTGAAGCTTGAAAGTTACAGTACATTACAGCTTTCAAGCCTCACAACTCGGAAAATACTCAACGAAAATAAACTTTCTTGTAGTGTTTTGGAAAGGTCTCGAAATCGATTACAAGAAAATGCAATAAAAAATATGCAGGGTGTTCAAAAAGTCCCGGACCGGTTGAATGTCCCGGACTTTTTGAACACTCTGCATATTTTTTATTGCATTTTCTTGTAATCGATTTCGAGACCTTTCCAAAACACTACAAGAAAGATTATTTTCGTTGAGTACTTTTCGAATTGTGAGGCTTGAAAGCTGCAGTGTACTGTAACTTTCAAGCGTCATAACTCGGAAAGTACTTAATGAAAAATAACTTCTGACTGAAATTTATAGGGTAACAATGGTATCACACAATCTACACATAACACCAAAAACACTCATTTTGTCATCCTTGGGGAAGAAAAAATCTTAAATGCAATGTGGGGTCGTGTGAGGGTTTGTTTGAAAAGGTTTTTCGAGATGAGAACAACGCGATATCGCCGAAGTCTCAACAACTTTTTTTCGTAGAGTTATGATCATTTAAACATTGAGATTTTGCAGTAGCGTAGGGTTCACGACGAGGACGTGAGAAAGACTCTTCGGACTTTCTTTTGTGGATACGTGTGGATAAAACTGCATGTAGGAAGGCATGTGCGATGGCAAAATGAGCGTTTTTGATGTTATGTATAGATTGTATGATACTTTTGTAACCCTATAAATTTCAATTAGAAGTTATTTTTCACTAAGTACTTTTTGAGTTATGATGCTTGAAAGTTACAGTACACTGTAGCTTTCAAGCCTCAATTCGGAAAGTACCCAGTATGACGTTTGAAAGTTACAGTACACTATAGTTTTCAAGTCTCACAACTCGGAAAGTACTAAACGAAAATAAACTTTTTTGTAGAGTTTTGGAAAGCTCTTGACACCAGCTATTAGATTCTGGAATCAAAATAGGGCGTTTCAGTTAAGAAAATCAATGTAACCTTGACCTGACCTTAGCTATGCAACTCCAGGTCAAACTGATAGGATCAGTAGATATTTTTGAACCATATAACTTTTGTCTGAAACACTTATCTGCAAAACTTATATTTCCCGACTTTTTTGGTACACGCGCACGCACACGCACGCGCACACGCACACACGCACGCACGATTGTAGTAATATTAATCTAATTTTTTAAAATCTATTTTTGTCGTTATTGAAATATTAATCTTACAATATTTCAGCTCGTATGGATAGATATAATCATGATTTGGGCGATGACACAGATGACACCGACGATTCTCCTTTGTTTGGATCATTCTCTTCTTACTCGCCTCAATCGCGCAAGATTTCGCAAACGCGCCCGCCTCAGTTCAATTCTGATGCAGAATTGGACGCTTCAAAGAAGCAATTATTCCGTACGGAACTTGAAGGCACGTTTGCTCAAATGTCTCTTGGATCGATTGTACCAGTCCAAACGCCGCCATTTAAACTAGCCGATCCACAATCCGTGCCACCATTCGAAAAACATCGGCTATCCTCTTCGTCGATAAAAAATAGTTCTTGTACTGAGAATCCAAACAGAACTGAAGTCAACATTGCGTCGTTGTCCTGCGTGACTCCCGGCGTTACTACTATTTCATCGAGCAACGAAGCGCAACTGTCTATCAAAAATAGTCAGGTGGAAAGAACGTCGATTAATCTGAGTACACCTGACTCTTCGCAAACCGAGTCCGAGGATATTAGCCCTCAGATCCAAAGGAAGCGGCACGCACATTCCCGTGACAAGCTGCCCAGGTTCAGTATATTCGTTGATGATGAACACATGTGAGTCATTCAGTCACATCCTCGCAACAGCACAATTTCTCTTTTTTTTCTATTTCTTTTAATTTCTCTTTCTTACCCTTTATATACATTTTTAACTTCGATTTATATTTTATAGTTTTTATTTTACAATATATCGTGTAACTTATAAGGCAATTCCAGCATTTATACCACAGTACACACACACACACACACACACACACACACACACACACACACACACGCGCGCGCGCGCGCACCGGAGTTACCCTATAACAATTCACACAGCTGTCACGCATTCAATAAATCTGCGACTCATTTAAAAGATAACTGCATTTAATAATAATAAGTTCATTTGTTCACTCTCAAAATGGATCTTCCACATCTTTACAATAATAATTTCTTTTTATTATAATTTCTGAATTCTATTGTGTCTCATATGCATTTTTAACATCTAATATATTTATACATTTTATTTTATATGCTACTGTTTTATTTAACTTTATAATTTTTATTTCATAATATTGACATATAATTTACAGTAATCGATATAGCCATTTGCATTTAATATACTTCATTTAATCTCATGATTTATTTAACCTCTTGAGTGCTAATGTCTGCATTTATGGAATTATCGTTTTTTTTTTATAAATGTTAAAATTATCCATAAATGGTTTTTTAGAAGTTTTTAAGATCGACAATTAAAATGCAACAATTTATTAAGAATTATATAAAATTTTAAAATGGTAAGTCTAAAAGAATTTTTTGATTTTTTTAAACCTCAGAGGTGGCGTGCCTTCTTAAATTCGTATTTAATATGACTCCAAAAATCCTTATATTGTCCAAATCAGAATTATTCTGTATATTTCAGATTCATTTTTACATTTTGAAATCTATTAACTCAATAGGTTAATGATCATAATAAGTTATTTATGTACACGATAATGAGAAAATACTCAGTCATTGTAATATTATAATTTTTTATTCACAGATTGGATCTCGCAGCGGCAAATAAAGACACAACAGAAGAGAATAAGCAGAATTCCAGCACTGACTCTTTCGAGTCCTTCAGCGCCATGTCTATGTTACCATCCACCCGACAGAAATCTCGATCCGTTATCAAATCCGCTTCGACCAGTGGGCTGTCGTTAGTGATCCCGACTAATGATTTCACCTGTATGTATTTTTCGAGAATATACAGAAAACACAACATCAAACAATATTAAAATTAATATAATTTACTTAACAATCATTATTTCATATGCAAGCAAAATATTAAATTCTTGTATTTATAATATATATGAGAAGAAATGATAATATTACTTATATATAATTTAATCTTTTTTAAAGAATTTGATAATCTTAAACTTTAACAAAATATTATTTTAATATTATAATAGGATAAATGGCGCAAATATTGATAACGTCCCAAATAATGGCAATCTAATCTTAAATACTTTTCTAAACACATTTTAGAATTGCATTTAACTTTACTTTAAATTTTTAAGCAGTCTTTTTATTGTTCTAACTTTTTATTAAAATTAAAACTTTAATAATTAATAAATTTTGTAATTAAAAAAATAAACTGAAAGTCTCAATTTTTATCCGAAAGATGTTTATTTTTATTAAAAAATACGAAAAAAGGCAGTTATAAAATTGAGTAATTTTAAGATAAAGGTAACAAAAAGTGTCATTAAAACTGTTTGTAATGATATAATTGAATCTCATAGGGTCTTCTTCATTTAAATAATGTTGAATCGATATACAAACGTAACATGAAATTAAAAAAAGGAAGCGTTAAAAAATTATAATTTGATATCATGTGTCTGTCAAATCAACGAGAAAAACAGATGAAAGGCTATATCACACTATTACAAACAGATGCAAGAACAAGAATCTGTATAATAAAAACTGTAAATATCTCCTTGATTTGGAGATGCATGTTGGAGATGCAATTATTAAAATAGTAGATATTTATTGTTCCGTGGCGCGAATGTGTAAAAAAATTGATGTAAAAAAATCCATAAAACACTATTTTGGTTTTTTCCTTGTATCTAATTTTTTAATAAAAAGAAATGTGGTCAATAATTAAAATTAGGAGTTTCGTATTATTTTAATAATTGACCACGCATCTCCAAATCAAGAAGACATTCATGGTTTTTATTATACAGCTTTTTATTCTTGCATTTGTCTATAATAGTTTGATGTAGCCTCTTGTGTGTTTGTTTTTTCTCGATTTCTGTTTTTCTTGATTTATGATAGACGCGTGACGTTAAATTGTAATTTTTTCTAACTCTTTCTTTGTTTAATTTTGTTATAGTTTGTACATTGGTTCAACATTATTTAGCTGAAGAAGACCCTATGAGATTTGAAATGTTCTAATTGTTATTAATTTTTTTTTAAATAATATAATTTTTTTTTAACATCTTATGTTAAAAAGAAAAAAAGATTGCTCAGATTTGCTCGTTTCTTGGCCTTTTAAACCTTTTATTTTGTAAATCAAAGTACAAATCAATGCCGTGAGAGCCAACACAAGATGTTTGTGTGTAAGAATCAATATAATTAACAATTACTATTATCTATCATTACGAACGTTTCGATCTCATGGTTTAGGTCATCTTCAGTGTATAGTTATTAGTTGATCATCAGTCTTGTGTAGCGCAATTAACAAAAATTGGCAATTGTAATGCTGCAGTACAATTGTAGCCAATGATATATTAAGGTCTACGTCATTATACAAAAAGTTTTTTAGATAGTCATAATGAGGCAGATGTATAAAATAATGGCGATGTGGTGTATCAACTGAACTGTTGTAGCACTCAAGTTCGTCGTTACTTTATACATCTGCCTTGTTATGACTATCCAAAAAACTTTTTGTACAACGCGGACTTTAATATATCATTGACTACAATTGTTAAGACGTTTCATAGCTCAACTTTTGACTTTACCATATGTTGTTTAGGTTACGGATGTAAATTTAATATTTATTGTCCAAGTACCTCTTTACTTCTTTGTATCTTTTATAACTGATACCTATTAATATAAAGATAAGTTAAAACTAAGGTTATTAAATTTTTAAAAAATTTTCTACTTGCTTGATTGTTGATATGATACTCAGTGTTCACAGAAAAAAGAATATTCTTATTTTTAGTATATTTTTATTTTTTTAATGTTAAATATCGAAATGAAATTATATAGAATGAAACATCATACATAATTTGGTTACATGAAGAACTTTTGTATAATTTTATAAAAAAATATCTTTTGTTTAATAATAATTTTCGTAAGTTGAAAGGAAAAAAATATTGAATATAAGATAATAATATTTTTAAATCAAAGAATTTTAGATTTTTTAATACTATTATTGTCAAAATAATTATTTGGTGATTTTTAGATAATTATTATAATTATAAAATAAAAATATATTTTGCTGAAATTTGATCAAATATTAAACGATTTAAATAAAATTATATATTCTTGTTTATACATGAAACAATATATGTTAATTTAATGATTTTTTTGTGTTTACAATTAAGAAAAATATTCTTTTGAGTAGAATCACTTGTACTTGCATTTACACCTTCTTTAGTAATTGATTGACTAATCAAAAGTGAAATATGTATAGGAAATAACTTGTTGCAAGCTTTATTCACTATACCTTAACTGGTTAACCTTTTTTGCTTTGTAATGGAGCGGCTTAAAATTTAATTATTTTTTTATTTTTAAAATGTGTACTCTCAGACGACTCGCCACTTAATGTTCAACCTATCGAATCGCCTGGTGGATCATCGACCGCGTCCTCGAGGGATACTTCTCCTTGCCGCGAATTAAGTCCTCTCGTGACTAGTCTGAAACCGCCCATTATCATCCGACGAGGACCATGCGGCTTTGGATTCACAGTGCACACCATCAGAGTTTATTACGGCGATAGTGATTTCTATACTATGCATCATCTCGTAATGGTATGTATCAATAACTAATATAAATATGTTTTTGCTATTTAAAGAATATTAATTTACAACATATTTCATAAATTACAGCATTTTTGCATACTAATTTTAAAATTATCTTTATTTGAATTCGATACAAAGAAATTAATTCATTAGATGCATATCTTTTTAGACAACATCATGTTCAAAAAATTAGAACATAAGATGTCTTAAAGCCGTTATGTCCCGATTTTGGACATTATGCTGTCTGAAAAGATATGGATTGCTTTTGGAATTTCTTAAGGATATTATTAATTTCACTTCTAGTTTGT
Source organism: Solenopsis invicta (assembly GCF_016802725.1). Lineage (NCBI taxonomy): Eukaryota > Metazoa > Arthropoda > Insecta > Hymenoptera > Formicidae > Solenopsis > Solenopsis invicta. The sequence goes on along the minus strand of NC_052664.1, from coordinate 2,144,053 downwards.
TTTGTCTTCAACATATTGTATCAATATTTTTTTAGTTTACAAATAAAGCTCAAAAATTAAGCTGTAAATACAAATCAGATGCGATAATTGATACACCAGAATAAAATAAATTCCAGAATGTCTTGCAATTACAGTAGTATATTATGAACTTTTTGGTTTTATCTTTTAGTCACCTTTAGCGATAATTCTTACGCTTACATATATATTATATCTTAGTTCTCTACGATTCTCAAGGTAGAAAGTTTCCTTAGTGAGGAAATTTCATTTAGTGAGTTGCTAAGACGAATATGTAGGATTCGCTATAAATGGTTTTGCTATAAATAAGAATGAAGATATAGCAGCAACAATTAAAATTAAATAATTGTCAAAAAAATGGAAGATTTTTTATTTCAGGATTGACAATTATCGAAATTTAATAATCATTGGAATTGTCAATATTGTTTGGAATCACAATTAAAATTAAATAAGTTCAAAGAATAAAGAAAACTGACAATACAATGTAGATCGGAATCGTGTTATATAAGAGTTGATCAACTTATCGATGGAAGAAAAAAAAGTGGTGATAATATGGCTAGTCTACAAGTATAATAATTAAAAAAAAATTAGTTTAATTTAAAAAAAACAGTATTTTGTTACAAAATTATATTTTTAATTTTTTATTGTTTAGAATTTTTCTGATTTAAAATTTTTCTGCGTTCAAAAACTTGAGAGATATCAGAAATATCATTTTATCCCTGTTTAGCATTAAATAATAAACATAAAATGATATCTCTAATGTTTCTGAGCATCGCTCTTTAGAGTAACAATCGATTTATCGAAGAAATATTTTGATAAGAATATTTTGTTTAAAAAACCATCTTAACAAAATTCGTTATTGTTTAATTCTGCATAACTCTAAGTATGTACAGCTAAATAAAAAGTTAAATAAAAAAACACACGAATATACATACATTTGTGTGATATTATAATTCGCTCAAGTTTAAAAACAATGAGGAAGAATGTGTTATCAAGTGCTAAAATGTATCTTGAAAAAGTTTAGAAGTGCTCAAAAGTAAAAATGCCTTATAACAATTGTTATCTATTATGCATTGATATATTAACGTCATTAAAAAACGCCGGGTTATTAATTGAATAATTTGATAATTGATAAACAATTGTTAAAATTCGTCATTTAATAACGAAGATAATGGAGGTAGCCATAATGTCCACAGTAACCATATTTCCTCTACTTTGACTAAGGCCGAATTTCCATTTCTACAATCCCATCTTTTTCCTTTATCTCGAAATGAGCGATAATTTACTCATTATTGGCTATTTATTCACAATGTGTTATTTTATGTTTTAATTTTATGTTTCATTTTTGCTTTTATTTTATTTCAATTTACATGTTTTCACATATTTCATGTGGGCTTTATCTTTCCTTATTGAAGAATAGTTTTGCTTCTAATATCTAGCACATCTAATTTTATTTATATTTTATATAAATTATTTTTTACAGGAAGTCGAACAGTCCAGCCCAGCATTTGAAGCTGGTTTGAGACCTGGTGATCTGATAACGCATATAAATGGTGAGGCGGTACAAGGTCTGTATCACACTCAAGTCCTGCAGCTAATGTTGAGTGGCGGTGACCACGTGACATTACGTAGCACGCCTCTAGAAAACACTAGCATCAAGACTGGCGGCAGGAAGCGCAACCTCGCTCAGAGCAAATTGGCGCGCCGGACGCTGCACAAACAACGAAAGCAGAAACGGGATCACTCGGACAAAAAGCGGAAAACATCTCTTTTCAAGAGAATAAGTTCCAAACGAGCGAGTGTAGAGATGCAGCAGGTACACTGTCAAACTTCACTCAAACATTACATACTGTCCAACACGAATTATCGCTATCGTTTTATGACATCTACATACTTCGATTCTCTACTCTGTATTAGATTACATAGCAATGGTGAACATTTTTTTTAGAATCTTTCATATAATTTTTCAGAATTTTTATGTAAATTTTAAATTATTTTTCAGAATTTTAGTACAATTTTTATAACTTTAAAGAATTGCTCAGAGTTTTTAAATACGAATTAGGAAATACTTTTTAGAAATGCTGAGAAAGAGTACATTTTTTATAGAATTTTTTGTGTACGTGAAGTTTGAAATATTCTAAGATTTCTTATTTTATAATTGCTGAAAAATACTTTTCCGAAGAAGCTTCAGGTATTCTGTTGGAAATTTTCATAAATTTAGAATATGAAAAATTGTTTTAAATATTGAGGTACGAAAATTATTTCACCAGAAAGATTTATAAATTTTTTTTTTTTTAGAATGGAATTAGTTGTTTCACATAAATTTTTAGATGCTAAAAACGAATCTGATCTTTAAATTTATATGCGCCCGCACGCACGGCTGATAGTTTATACAGAAAATCAAATATTCTAAAATGATTCAGATCATTTTTCAATACGACTGCTACGATTCTTTGGAAGACTTTTCAATACATCAGATATTTAAAATATTGATTTTTGAAGTAAAATGGCAACACCACTGCACTAAATATCTCTATTTGAATTGGAATCACTTAAATTGAATATAATTTATCTCAAGGTATAGTTTTTCATGAGTTTGAACGAAATTTGAAAGGGGCCACAATTAGCCTAAATTAGAACTTATTTGGAAGTCAGATTCTTTTTCAGTATCACAAGCTTTAATCACAAACGTTCTATTGTGCAATATATTTAATATTGATGTTAGTTTTGCACAGTAAAATACATACAGAAGAATCATGTAGTGCTTTATACGCTATTGCAAGAAAAAGAAATTTTAACGCACCAGCATATATACGCGATTACACACTGATTACGTTAAGTGCATTTTCTTTTGCAGCCGTTAACTATCAGTTGTCCATTGTCAGCACCCATTTTGTCCAGCGACAGCAAACCTCCACTTATGGTATGATTTCTTATAAACACTTGCTCATTTTTCCTGTCGATTTCCATGGATATTTGATTTCTGTTTGCTGTATCATTTTGTTGACAACATTTGCATTTCTTATTGCGATTATTACACAGCTTTTGAACGCTATTCCATATTATGAAAATAATTGCTGCGTTTAAAAATTTTATGCAACACTCACGGTTGTTAACAATATTAATTAAGTTATTTGAATTATTGCATTAACTTGTTTAATAAAACGTTTTTCCAGACGTCTTCCATGAAGAGAGACTCGTATTTTCGTATTTTTAACGAATTGTGTTATAAATCTTGCAGATGGCTGCGGGAATTTGCTCGCCCTCGATGGTCACGCCCAGTCGATCGTTTCAGTCGTTTACTCGCTCACAGGAGACGCCATCGCCGTATTTTACAGCATGTTCGAAATCCGTCTGCAGCCCATCCCCGCCGACGAATCGCGTTAGCACGGACTCGTATCATTCTACTGGGAACTCGAGCCCATGCTCAAGTCCAAGTTCGTCGTCTCCAGGTTCGAATACATCTGCCGGCAATCTGTCGGGAATCTCGAACCAATCGCATTATCAGCGGCCGAGCACTCTCCACGGTCTCAAGCACAAGCTGCATACGGCCGCGAAGAACATTCACTCACCAAATCGCAGGAAGTCCGTGGGACACATACCATTGTCACCATTGGCTAGGACGCCGAGTCCATCGCCGATCCCCGCCAGTCCGACGAGGAGCCCGAGTCCTTTAGCGTTTCCTACGGGCCATCAGCCTGGTAGTTCCAACACTACACAATCGTATAGTCCAGGTATAAAAAAAAAAGAAAACGCGATGCAATTGAAAAATTTTCTACAAAAATTAAACAAGTTTCGAAAATTAAATTTATAAAAACCAAAAACTTTATATCTTTAAATTGTTTATTGTAAAATTATGATAATTTCTCTCTGAACATAATAATAGACATATTTACAAAATTTTATGTATTGCTCACATTTTTTTTATTTCTTTTTATTTATGTTAATTTTTTTCTGGTTATATAATTGATAATAGATATAACAAGGTTTTAGGTTTAAATTTCAGAAAGAACTCATTTAAGAAAAAAAAATTTTTTTGGTTTTTTGCGGAAATTTTATTTTTACTTATTTAAATTTCTCATTTTCTGTACAATTCTCGCTGGAACAAGATTATTTACAATGTTACTGATAAGAGAGTTATTTGTCACATAATCCAGATTTTTTAATAAAAAATGAATTTGTTTGATTTTGGTACAAAATTTTTCAATTATATAATTTATTTTGACTATCGCAGTAATTACGTGTATGTGCACTTTTTTCTTTTTGGCAGAATAAAAGATATAACAACAAAGTTATAAACAAATTTGATGAATAAAAATATGACAAAGTTATGGACAGAATTAAAAAGATCAATTTTTTTTCAAGCGTTATTAAAATTCAAAGGAATTTAGAAAAAAGCATTGATCGAAATGTAGTTAATTATGAGAAAAAGAATAAAGAGTTAAGTATATTGAGCAATAATGAAAAAAAGAATAAAGAGTCAAATATATTCAGCAATAATGAGAAAAAAAGAAGACAAATATAAGTAATTTCTCCCAATTTTGCAACTGCTCGTCTTAAATAAAAAATAAAATTGTCATGCATAAATGTTTTGCAAATGTATTATGAGAGAATTGAGAAACTGTTTATAACACATGTACACTACCGCTCATAAGTTTCAGTACGCACGAGATTTTCGTGCATTTCACAAAAAGTTAAGTGTAATTAATTTTGATAATAATTTTTACAACTAACTTTTTTATTTATAACTTACAGTTTTATCCTTTTTTTTGTTTAAACTTTTTTAATTTTAAAGTTAAAAAATGTTTTATAAGAAATGAGTTTTTACATAAGAAGTCCAATATCATTGTAAGAAATAATTGCATTAATTTTTTTTAAAAAAGTATTTTAAAGTTTAGAAAGTGTACTTAAAAATTTTTTGTTAATTTTTGATCGATGTGTGTATGATGATTTGTCACACATGCAGTGCTTCAAAATAAAAAAAATATTGGAAAAATACCTAGTTTAAAATTTTATGAATAGAATAGAATTTATTTGTTTCATTTTTTACAATGCCAAGAAGGGACTTGGTTTGCAATGAAATGCCTTAACTCTTCTAAAGTCTTTTTCCTAAGATAACTGGGACCCGAATCTCCACTTTTTATTCCTATTTCTTTATATTTATCATTATATCTTGACTCTATAATTCTACTCTCCTCCTCCTGCTTCTGAGAATATCTTTCTCTCTATTAATTAGATCTGCCTCCAAACTTTTTTCTGTCTCATCCCAAACTTCTATTGCTTTCAGACTCCACCCATTTCTGTTGTAATATTTTGGCCTCCTTTCCATATAAATCCCCTATTCATGTTTCTTCTTCTCAGTCTAGCAATATTTTACTATATTACTCTTGATTAAATCCTTTCCTCATATTTCTTTGCTCTTATTTCCCAATCTATTCTCAACTTTTCCATTCCCAGTTCCTTAGTTATAATAATCTCAGCGTACAAAATTCAATCCCAAACAGTCATCTTACATAATTTAACATTATCTTTTCTAGCTCTTCTCTTTCCACCTACCACCAGATTTCTACTCCGTATGCCATTACACTCTGTACTAGATACTTAAAAAGTAGCCACCTTCTTCTAAAGTCATTTCTACACATCCTGTCCTGTAAACCCCAAACCTTTTTGGTTGCTGTCCTTCCTTTTTTACTCAGTTCCTTAGTATGATCTTTATAGTTTTCTTTCCTATTGAACGTGAAGCCTAGATATTTAAATGTTTAAAATTTTATGTAATTTAGAAAATGTAATTTACAAAATATCGCAGAGATGAATCTAAAAGACACTTTCAAAATTAGCTTTTCTCTTTAAAATACATTTTGGAAAACTTTTCTACAGTGTTTGTATCAAGACATTTAATTTTTTATGAGATGCGAGAAAATCCAAGTATACTGAAAATTTTAAGCGGTATATCAGCGATTTTTATCGTATTTATAATATTGGTATTTATAATGTTGTAATGATTTTTTTGTGATACTAGGAGTGTGTTTAGGGGCTACGCCGAATAGCCAAAAGAAAGGTTATGGTCGTCCAAAATCGGCGGAGCCGGGTTCGCCACTACTTCGACGAGCACTCAGTCCCGATCGGCTTCACCCGCGTTCGGCGGAGAACAAGACATCAATATCACCGCTGGCGAACACCGTGATCAAGGTGACACCTCGCGTGACTATCGCTCAGTCATCCCACAATAGCAGTGACACCTGTTCAGATGAGTCAAATGACAGTTTCAAGGAGACCAACGAGGGCGTGAAGAGTGAGAAAAAAGTGCCAAGTGAAAAAGCAGACTATTCTAAATTGACTCATAATATATCTATCAGTTTAGGAAACGTGAGTATGTCGAATTCCTGCGGTAGTACGCAATTGCCGCGAATAGCCGAGGAGAAGGATTCGCCGACGGGCACCAAGAGCGACGACTACTCGTCATCGAAAGAAATCGAGAAGAGTGACAAGCAACAATCGATGTGTAGTAGTAGCAATCAGTCCGAAGACGCAGAGCAAGCTCAGAACCAAGACGAATGCCAAGCTACCAGTGACAGCAAAGTATTGCAATGCAACGAGAAAGAAGAGACTGTCAGTCAGCTCGATGGCTCGCAAGTGAGCGCGCAGCAATCAACCAATTCAAGCTTACAGAAGAACATAGATCAAAGATATTGTCAAACTGGTGAGAGATCTGTCGTGATGTCAACGGTACATAAGGCACCCGTCGCCGAACAGAAGAATACTGTCAAAGAAAATGTAGAAACTCACCAGGAGATTAAAAAAATATCTAAAAAGTACAAGACCTCTGTTGAAAGTGTCCATTCAAATACGCACGAAAACAATACAAGGCTGGGAAGAGATAAGAATTAATTAATTTTCGAATAGATTCATGACAGAGCATTGGTCTCCTTTAAGATTTGTTTTAAAATACGTTGTATGACGCTGTCGAATGTTTGACGTATATGTTGGATTATTCTTTATACCAATATCAGGCTGAAATGACAATGGGTGCATCCAGAAGCGCAACTGCTCACTGAGCGCTTACTGAACGCTCAGCGAAAACCCTAAATCTGTCTACTGGACGCTTCCTAAGCTGTTTACAGTGAGCGGTCGTCATTTTCGTGAGCGTAGTTTTCGCTCACTCCTCTCACTTAGCGCTCTTTGAGTGGCTCAGTGAGCGGTCGTCCTTCTGGATACACCCAATCTAATGCACAAGCGCTCAACATCTGACAGCAATATACGACAACGTATTGTAGAATAAATTTAAAGTAGCCGGAAGACTTTTGAATTACCTGTACGTTAATCAAACGTGAAATAAGAAGAAAGTTATCTCTCGCATGGTTCGAAAAATTTTATTGAATAGATGCTGACAATCTTATGAGAGAAAAGAGACTCAATCAAAAGGAAAAGAAGGGAAAGAATAAGGAAAACAGAGAAAAAATCACAGATTTTGAATTTACAGTCGAATCGTAATAATAACCTTCATTTTCGATACATCTCCGTAAAAGTTACCTCGTGACTTCTCATATAGTAATTTTTCCTCTTTTGCTGACATCCCACCACGCTATCATCCAGCATGCACATGTGCAATGCACGCGAAGATAGTAATTAAAATTATGGTGCTATTAGAATTTCGTTTGCGTAAGCGTTGTTTATCAAAAAGTACGGATAAGGGGAAAAGTTATTTTTACGGAGGTTGATCGGTTTCGACAAATTATTTTTACGGAGGCTCGACTGTATATATCTTTATAGAACTTCTATATTCAAACTTATAGGCTTCCGTCAAACCTAAATACCTGAAAGCAATTAAGATACTTATATATTTCCGAGAAGAAGGTTTAATCTATTTCCATAAAATATAACATTTGTTATATACAAGACATACTGCAAAACCTCAAACAAATTTATACAGATGAGAGAAATACATTATTTTAATTGTCGAAACGCAAAACTCAATTACGGACGCAAAATCACAAAACCGCATACTGAAGTTGCTCTAGCGGTAAGATAATTGGAGTGATTTTTGATTGCTTTGGGCTACAGTATTTACACGATCTCATTTGTATATTTAAATAATATTAGCACGCGCGCGCGCACGCATACACACACACACACAAACACAATTAACATAAGGTGTTTTCCACACAAATCGACATAAGCATTGTGCTACTTTTTTTGGTTGTTCAATAGGTAACAAAGATAGAAGAATGCTTGTGTCAACTTGTGTTATTAAATGGAAAGCATTTATAGTATTTAATGATTCGCATACAATATCTTATGCATGCGAAATAGTTTTATATGATAGTATTTATTTTTGAAGAGAGGAAAAAAGTAAAGAGAATTTATAACGCTATCTTATTCTGATGGTTTATATAATATATACAACGATTTCGTTGTGCGCGAAATTACAAGTGATAAATTCATGATAAAAGCTAAGAAATTAAACGTTTCTCACGTAAATTATTCGTTATATTTTTATTGACTTATTGATATTATGTTAACCCTTTGCTAGGGTTGGGAAGTAACACGTTACTTGTAACGCCGTTATCGTTTTCGTTACTTTTTTACGGTAACGAGCGTTACTTTTTTATGTCTGTAACGATAACGGTAACGTCATTACATTTTTACAATAATGGTAACGAATTCAGCCGTTACTATATCGTTATTTTAGCTGGCAGTATCTATGTTTGATAAAACGTATGATGCGTCATTTTATGCTCGTTTTACATTCAGTGACCAACATGCGCTTTACAAAATTCGGTTCATGATTAGTAGTGGCCAGTTTAAACAAGTACCAACTTATTTTTTCATACAGCGCGCCAGCGATACCAGTATGGGCACTGTTTGCAGTCCGCGCGCAGCATGGGGGGAATGGTTGACATTCGCCTCACTCATCGACCTAGCTCGAATAGTCGAATTGGAATAATTGGACGTAGCAATTGTCTATGGCTGATATTCATAGTCGATTCTTATATTTAAGATCGTTTTAAGGGGGAGACCTAGTGTAAAATCGATTTTTTTCACGTTTTATATTTTTTTGCTAAAATTGTTAGGAAATTATCTCAAAAATATGTAAAAAAACATTAGAAAGTTACAAGAGATTTTTTGTGTGTTAATTTCAAAGAAAGGTGAATCGGCTTCAGCAGCCGGAGCGCGTAGGTATACAACTTTAAACGTCTTTTTCTCAAAAGGCAAATTTGCGCGCCGACCTATGTAACTCAAAAACTATTTGACCGATCATCTTCAAATTTTATATTCTTCAACTATTTGGTCCCAGCATATACTTACCCGATCATTAATATTTTAAACAATAATTATTAACAATTGTTTAAAATGCTGTTTTTTTATTTATATCGCCGTTTTTGCAATTTTATGAATTTTTTTAATTATTTAGGTATATGTTGTGCGTTTTTATAAACTAACGAAATTTTCTTGAAATTTTTGTTTCACATTAATTTTGTGACCTCGGCGTAGACTGGCGCAAATTCAAGGAGTCAACTTCAAGCAGCTGCTGTGCCGCCATTTTGAAATTTTTCAATACCAACAAAATTTTTTGAATTAGTTTAAATAGTGAATATTATCATATACGTTATCTACATTCAATAAATTTTGCCATATTTTGTTTAAAAAATCGAGAAAAAATGGTTGTTTACACTAGGTTGCCCCCTTAAGTATCATCTTAAGATGCCATCAGAGAGACATCAGCATCTTAAGACATTACTTAAGATGATCTTGAAATAAGAATCGACTATGAATACCGGCCATAAATGTTTTAACATCTGAAATTGCATGTGTATCGGAGACGACATAAGAAAGAAAAGATAAAGACATGGGAAGGTATTCATGTCCCCATGTGCGGATTTTGTAAAAAAAAAAGATGTCCCTTTTATCACGCATTAAATAAATTTTTTTATGACAATGGATACTACTTTGTCATCACCAAAAAATAACGAAAAAGTAACGCATCGTTACTTTCTAAGTAATGATAACGATAACGCGTTATATTTTTAAGGTAATGTTCCCAACCTTGTCCTTTGCACTCGAGGCCTTTCTCGCTCGGGCGAACCAGCAATTCGAAACGATTTCAGAAATCTCGAGTTGCTATATTAGGAAAGCATTTTACAGGTACTTTAAAATCATTTTATACTCAGACAAACGTATACAAATAATAAAATTTCATCAATTTATTTATTTTTTCATTGAATACAACAATGCTCGAGTGGAAACATCAAACCAGCCGGGCGCCGCAGCGGCGCCGCTCGAGTGCAAAGGGTTAAGAATGTATCACACTCGTACAGTTTCTGCAAAGTAAGTTAAACTTGAAAAGTTTTATATTTTCAATAATTTATATACACGAAGTAGAAAAAATATGAACACCTGGGAAATAGATATTTATTTTATTAATAAAAGATTAGCCTGTCATTTGTCTTCAGTAAAGGTTTTATCCTTGTTTAAAAGGTCATAAAATGTTTAAAAGGATGTTAAAAGGCTTCCATTGATATTGTTAACTTAATCAGTTGATTAATTTTGTCATTAAAATTGTCAATAGCAAGACTTCAAATTTTAATTCTTAATTTACACACACACACACACACACACACACAAACATACATATATACATATACACTCATGGTAAAGAAAAAGTGTAGTGTGAACAATAAAAAATTACTTGAAGTATATTATATTTATATTTTAAAATATAATTTTTTATTATTATCCACACTACATTTTTTCTTTCTACCAAGAAAAAGAATTAAGATTTGAAATCTTGCAACTCTGGTAATAAAGTTAATCGGCCGATGAAGTTAACGGCGTTGGTGATATCAATCCAAAGTCACGAGTTTTATTAAGAACTTACACACATATGATTTACAATATATGTACAATTATGAAACATCAATATGTCAATACATATTATTATATCAATATTGCATCTAGATGCACAACTTTTTAAGCATTCTAATCTTTTATGTTGGATATTTTATTCTAAGAATTCAACATCGTGTTTTCGTGTAATTTGTATTCAAAACTATTTAATTTTGTACTAATATACTACAGACTTTTTATACAACGCAAATATTGGCACATGTTGACAGCTTTAAACACCATATTGGATTAAGAGTAGATAAAAGATCTAAGTTTCTTTATTTTTTAATTTTCCGCATAAAATTGATTAGATTGCACTATATTAATGCCTATACATCTATTGTAAAGACTTTTAAATTTGTAAAGGCAATTAGAAAAATAATATGTTAGAAAAAATTTTGTTTTGTTAGTATGATGACTTTAGAAGAATTTCCTTAGGGAGGGGGCAAGGTCATATAATTGGCCGAAAAAAAGCTGATTTTCATACATTTTTTTGTGGCACAAGATTTTTATGAACTCTCCATAACTTTTCTCATATATTTCTTATAAATTTGTAGATGTAAAAAAAATTTTTTTAACTGAATTAGTTGAAATATAGCGGCATAATGACGCTCGCTCTTCAAGTCCTAGTTTTTGAGGAGGTCAAATGGCGTATAATGCAGTATTTTTTTTATCTCACCCTGAATTAAAAAATCGAATAAATTTATCTTTTTGATAAAATTACACATCAGAAGAACCTAAATTTGATAGTAAAAAGTACTAAAATAAAAATTCTACGCAGTTTTGAAAAAAAATGTCGAATTTTTGCATAAAATTTTCATTTTTATTATATGAAAAAAATAGTTTGGATAGTTATTCTTACAAGTTTCATAGGCTCACCCGGTGGAGAATTTAGTGAAAAATAAACGTCTCAGCTATATTGATCGAATAATTTTTGAGTTATATTATATGCCGTTTTAACCCCCTCGAAAACTAGGACTTAGAGAACGAGTGTCATTACGTCGCCATATTTGAACTAATTTGGTTTAAAATAACTTTTTCTACATCTACGAATTATAAGAAATATGTAAGAAAAGTTATAGACAGTTCATTAAAAGTCTTGTGCCGCAAAAAAATTTATGAAAATCAACATTTTAGGCCGATTACATGACCTCCTCCTCTTAAATAATTGTGCAAAATATACGAAATAAACTATTCATCATTTTGAATTCGGATGGATTCGTGTTTCTATTATTTATATTATTTTCAAACGGATTTGAAAAATTTGAAGCGCATATTTGAAAATGTCAAAATAAATTCCTGTGACTATCTAATGATAAATTCATTTCTATCCATTTTATACGTTCTTCTAGCAAAATATCTATTAAAAGATATTGGAAGATGTTTATGAAATATTAAAGAAGAAAATGCTTTTTATTTTGTCCTTCCAAATATGGATAGCAAAAATGAATCTTTGAACAAGAGAGTAATTTTAAAAAATAGTGAGGAAAACCTTTCTTCCAACTTCCAATATCATTTATATTAACAATTGAAAAATGTTCTATTGAGATAATTTTGTCGTCAAATAACTTCCTCAAAATTTGTTTAAACTTTTATTTTTTAAACATAATAATCTTAAAAAATGATATTTTAAAAAAGTTTATAATATTTAAGTGTACTATTCACAATCTACCAAGATTACCTACTATCAACTCGATAGCAGTGTGACGTTACATTTATCATTAGACGTACAGTCAACGAGAAATGTTCGTGACTACGAGCAACGTATGTTCTTTTTTCTCGTATTTTCGATATGCTTAGAATATTTTCCTTATTTTTTTATGGTAATAAATTACTTAAGTATACTTTGTAATAAAATTGTTTAGTGCTATGCTTGTTTTCGTTATGATTTTATTATTTTGTTTAATTTATTACATACATACATGAAGGGAATAACTTCTGGCTGGGACTTGCGCGATAAAACTACTTTAAAAGAATAGTACTATTGGTGAGTATTCAAGCATTATATTGTAAACAAGGATATAATCTTTTAAAGATCATTAAATAAAAAAGTAAAATTATTCTCTCTAAGTATTTATATTATTTTGTGTACAATCCTCGTGTACATGAGAGTTATATGAATATCATATTTTTATAATTAATTTATTTTATTTGTTAAAAAAATTAAATTATTTTAAAACATAATGACGAAAATCTCAATTTTTTGTATAAGTACTAAATCTTTAAAATGATTTATGTAAATTTTTATTGTGATTCTAAGTTTATAATTTCTGAATTTATTAGTTTTGTGTTTTGTAAATAAATAATGTTTATTTACAAGACAACTAATCTTTGTAACTGAAACTTTATATAAATAATTTTTAATATTCAAAGTATTTATATAAAAATATTATATTTTAAAATAATTAAATTTTTTAAAAACAAGAAGTCCACATTTAAAAAATCGTATTTTTCTAATTATTTTTAATTAATCACATTTTTACTATTTATTGAAATAATGTTTGAGCTAGTTACAAAATTCACTTTCAAATTTTTTGTATTTTTAAATGCAAATTTTTAATAGCATGATCTATCATTTTTTTTTATTAAGGGAGTGCTGAAGTCATTCAGTATTCCCTTAATAAAAATTTATGCATATATTAATGCATATACTTTACTTCTGCAATAGGATTTCCAAATCTGTAAAGTACATACGAAAACTTGTTATTATTTGCGTTTAATTAGTAAAATAGTACAGACTTCAGGATTCCCTTAATGAAAATTTGTGTAATGCATCCTTAATTGCATGAAATATATTTCTTTATTTAATGAAATATATTTCATGTATCTAATACATATTCAATTACATGTATGTAAAAGAAAAAGGAAAAATTATTTAAGTATTTAATAACTAATAAGTCATTGAAAGAGAGAGAGAGAGAACCAACTATTTTGTTTCTTAATTTTTTTCCGTGTGTACACACAGAAAGATATCAACTTCTATTCCTATTCAGCCAGAAATAATAATGAAATCAACGTCGAAATCATCTAACTGATATCGAATCGATGTCAATTCAATGTCGAAATTATCGCATCAACATTGAATCAATTTCGATTCCATTATCATTTTTAGCTGGGTATAAAAATGTTTATTCAATTTAATTTTTCTTGTAACAAATATCTTTAACAAAGTATATTTTCTTTATAATTATCTTAAAATATATCCATCATAGCTTTTAAAAAAATGTATTATGTCCTAAAAAAAAATTATATTATTTCAAGAAATATAAAATTTTATTAAAGAAAAGTCAGAATAATAAGCAAATTGAATTTTTGTTTTAACTTAATACTCTTGATTATGTAATAAATTACCAGGATTCGAAATATATTTTGCTTAAATTTGACACTTATGATCTTTGCGAATATATGAAATAAGTAATGTTTACTTCATTCCAATATACATTTTTCTGTACACAGAAGTTTATTTTAAGTAAATATTACTTTTCAAGTAAATAATAGATGTATTTAAAGATTATTTTTACGAAAATAACCTTTGAAAATACAACTGTAATTGACTTAAAAAAGAAGAAAACTAACAGAAGAAAACTAAATTTGAGTAATCGCTTTTTTTTAGTAGAATATTTTTTCTGTATGTAATATATCATGAAAAGTTGAAAAATGCAATCGGTGCTTACACATTTGCGTTTACAGGATCTTACCGCTATTTAATCAATATCTTTTATATATTATTTTTTATATATTTTTATAGCAATCAAAAGCACATACACGCAATATAGATACTGACACAGCAAAATCAAACACTACTTCGTCGCGCAAGCGCGCATCTTACATACTTGTAAGTTATAGAGACGGCAGAGATGTACAAAAAATTGTAGCTTGATGCCTACTACGATGCATTGAAATTTTATTAATATTAGTCGCTCTTTATTAATTTATTGTGCGTGTGCGCGCGCGCGCGCGCGTTTGTGTGTGTGCGTGTTTGCGTGTGTGTATATAAAAAAAAATCAGTCAAATGAAAACGAGACAGACTGTATAACCAGCATGACGTAGACATTGGTAACCCTTTTCTGTGTGTTTATGGACGTGACCTCCATTGGGAATTGGGGGAAGAATGGCGCAAATGTTCACCGCTGTGTCATTTGTTTGTTAGACGTGTTCGAAGTGAGGTCAGCGCGTCATGTGTGCGTCCGACATCACTAGGAGGTTTTCTCGAATTCGTTTATTTCACGCAAACACACGCGCACGTGACATACTGTGTGTGTTTGCCATACACAGCAGACATTTGGGCATGAATTGCACTTCTTGACACTCCTTCCGTAGTCAAAAACCGTTCTACATCCCGCTGTTCTTTTTTCTTGACCTCCATAGTGATGTCGGACGTACACATGACGCGCTGATCTCACTTCGAGCACGTCTAACAAATAAATGACGACGGGGAATATTCGCGCCGGCTTCTAATTCCCAATATATAGAGGTCACGTCCATAAACACACAGAAAAGAGTTATCAACGTTCGTGTTATACAGTCTGTCTCGTTTTTATTTGGCTGACCCTAATTATATATGTGTGTATATATATATATATATATATATATATATATATATATATATATATATATATATAATACCGTAGATATAGTCGCAATATACATTTTAGTTGATATAGGATATTGTCACTGAAATATTTAGCATAAATACACATTTTTGTTGTAATGAAGCTCGAATTTATCTTCATTCATTGTTACACCAACGAAAAATCGATGGAAGGAAACATGCTTCGGAGCTTTGCTGAAAAACAAGCTTTATCTCTGCCATAGTACAACTCATCCATACTATACAGCGATTTGATACTTGTAACTTTGTCGTAACTTTGTCAGTATGATAGTGTCTAATTAGCTAACAATTAATCTTATTTGCATATAATAATATCGCGCGCTAACATTCGTGAAATTGTCAACTTTTTTAATAAGTTATGTGATTAATATGAATTTATGTTTGTTGCAGATTTTATTATTAATATAAATTATTAATAAGATTAAATTATGTTGGTATATTAATTAATTAATAATAGATATTAATTACTGATAATAAATATTGATGACTGATAAATATTAATGATTAATAGATATTATATTAATAAATCTATTAATGATTATCACTAACATCACAAGTTTTATTTATTAATAAAGTAAACCGATTTAAAAGACTTGTACGTTTATTATTCGTAGAATTTGAGGTCAACTTAATTTGACCTGAATTAAGTAAAATACTATTTTACTCTGTAGCCCGTCCAGTTGTACGAATGTTAGCGCCCACATCATGCAACACTGCTCATAGCGATAAAGTTTACTCTAAATGTCCATGTTGCTCATTAGTTAAATAAAATGCGATACTATAATTTACCATGCGATAAAATAAAGTTTCTAGTAAGGATGTTTATGCCGCGATAGAGTGGCTTGTTTGTCTGAGTCCTAAGAATCTTGAGGTGAATGACTCTTAAAGTGCGATCCCGTGATATTGTTCGTTCGTTAAAATTATTTTAAAATTTTCACGGTATATATAAATTGATTTTGATATACCGTGTACTTGTATGTTCACGTTTCGCGTTTTAGTATTTATGTATTTAAATTTTTAATTCCGTTATAAAATAAAATTGCGGAATTTTATTGTTTTCTCTTATCATTTCTAATATTTCGAGGTAAGTTTATTCGACAAATTTTCTTGTATCACTTTAAATAGGATTGAGCTCGTTCGAGTATAGTTGAATCAACCAGCAACGTGCGCGTTGGAATGGCAGTAAACATTAAGCTGAACGAAAAGTGATGTTAATTTTAATTGAATGATTTGCATTGAACGTAGTGTTGTACACAGTTCTTATTATACATTAAGATGCGGATCCGTCTTGTTTGTACATTTTTGCGTATTGTATACGTTACTGAATCGATATTAACATTAATGTCCGTTATCTATACAACGCACGCGCGTACACACACACACACACACACACACACACACACACACACACGCACGCACGCACGCACGCACGCACACATACACATACACAAGGTGTCCCATGAGAAATAGCCAAACGATTGTATGCAGATATAATAAAGTAAACTAAAATGAATCGAAAAGCCCTGTACCATTTTGCGTTGTTCGCAATAGTTAAGGCGATGCTAGAATGACGACTGAACTCACTCGATGTTGGTTACAGATTTTTCTTCTACAGAGAATCAATCAGCATGTGCGAGGTAAAGAGATAAGAGAAGGCCAGGCCAGCAGGCTAGCATTCTTTGTCAAGCGCAATCATGAATAATACGTATATTATCTGTTGTTGTTTTTGTTTTCAGTGTCATCTTATGCAAGATCTTTCAACTACCACCTTATACAATAACTGCTCTGTTTTACTCTTCACGCCAATTTTGCATGCAAATTTACAAATGAAATTTTAAATTCATCATTTCTCTTATACTAAAGTTTACTAGGCTCATTCTGAAAGCATAGTATTGTTCTTTATTGTAATTTCGAGCGCCACGCTTATTTTATACGTACAAAGTTTCAAATTTCTATGCGTCGCAAATGTTGACTAACAAAACTATACTTTTATATATTTTTTTTTTATTTCAAATTGTAGCCTGCGTTTGTTATTGTCGTATTATCTATATTGCATTTCTGTAAAAGGATTTTTTAATTTGTGTATTCAATAAAAAGATTTATTGATAAAAAGATATTCGTGTATACAGATGACTTTAATATCACCTTAACGAGTTATTAATTTATAAAATAGCCGAATTCGTCCAGCCTATCATCAAATCAGACCGAGTGCATGACGAAACGCGGCCTAGTGATTGAGGTTGCTAAATGTGCGGAAGTTATTTATAAGTAGCTGTGATTAAGCAGGAGTAACTCGTAAAGCGCACACCTCTAAACATCTCGTGCACTTATATTGTTAGCAACGATGATAACTGAGTGGTCCCATCTCTTGCTTATATTTAGTAGGCTGGAATTCAGTTATTTTTATAAATTAATAATGAACTACTGCGAAAATCGCAAAATGGTACAGGACCTTTTGACTCTGTTTAATCTACTTTATCAGCATATGACCGTTTGGCTACTTTTTATGAGACACCTTGCATACAGCTAAGACTTTAAAATTATTACTACAGATTTTCGTAATTAAGGAATTCTGAATGCACTGCGATCATATTATACACTTGTCAACAAAAATAGGGAACACTTTCTAGACACCAAAAATTAGGCTATTTTGAAATGGCTGTAGCTCGACGAAAAATCATCACAGATAAAAAATGAAAAAAGCATTTTGAAGCTTGAAGTTTCAACTTTAACGTTGAATCGACAGATTTTTAAAGTTCTCTTAACTTTCTTGTTTTATGCAGTGAAAAAAACTTGTTCTTTAAAATTTCGTATTTTTGACACTTTGCAGCTTGAGAGAGAGCAAGAACTTTTTTTGAACAATTCAAACAAAGCTTTATAAATTACAACATTTTTCCTACAAAATGCTTTTTTTTAAATTTCTCTACAATTTTTTTGGACCGAGTTACACAAAATTGAAGCTAAACCTGAATTTTTTACAAATGATATCCGTACTCCATGAAAAATCATCGTAGACAAAAAAATAAAAGTATTTTAAAGTTCGAAGTTTTAGTTTTAACATGTTATCAGTGGTTTTCAAAAATTTTTTCAATTTTTCAGTGCTATGCACCAAAAAGGATACACTTTTTTTTATTTTCTTACGATTTTTTTGACCGAGTTACAAGACTTTAATGAAACACTTTTTACAGTATATTTTTCTGAAAACTGACGTTTACCGCCGACATTAGCATTTTACAATGTTCAACAATGTACAGGTTGCCAGTCGGATTTTTGTACATCGTACGTGTGTGCGTGCATGCGTGCGTACGTTACGGGTGGATCCCGATAGCATACCACCACTTACAGCAACCGATGCCTAGAGTTTTTCCGTTAGTTGATAAGTCAATATGATTGGTTGGTGGACTATCGCACCGTACGCTATTGGATCCCGCCCGTATGCCACAGTAGGGATAAAGACCCCCTTTTTTTAAACATGAGGAAATCCGTCATGGATACTCTTCCCTCTCGGGGAAGAGGGGAAGGTTATGTCGAACTCCTACCGACTAAAATCCCATGGTAATTCTCCTGTCCGGCGAGGGGGGCGCCGTGGGATCGCAAGCATTTCTAACCAACAGGCGCTTCCCGAGCCCTCATTGGTCCTCACCGCTCCCCAGGCTACTAGGGACCCCTGTCTAATTTGGAGGCTATTGTAGGACCACACGCAATGATCTCTCCCCACTCATGAGCGTGCAATGGGCGCTAACGTCGCCCGCGTCCACCCCCTGCGGCTCACCGGCCCCGGTGGTAAATGCTTGCAGCGCCTGCCCGCCCCAAGGGCTACGGAGCTCGGCCGTACGCCCGAGCTCTTTGCCCTTTTCTCTTCTCATGGAAGCGGTGTTCGGCGTCCGCTCACTCTCTCTCGGCGTCCTCTTTCCGCGAGATCACTTCCTCGCAAAAGAAGGTCACCGCTTCCTACTTTCCGTGTCGGAGAGCATGGCCAAAACTATGCTCCCCAGGGACAGCTTTTCCCCATCCTTTTGCAAACCTAAGGCATCTGTCAGGACCTGACGGGCACCCTCCCAGGCCGGACACTCCAAGAGGGTGTGTTCCGCCGAGTCTATCGAAACGCCACAGTGATGACACCGTAGTGGGCTCCCTCCCTATCCGTTGCAGATACTCACCGAAGCACTTGTGCCGAAGCCCGGTGAGCACCAGTCTGAATGTGAGGAGGCCGAATTGCCGTCTTTCCGTCCTCGTGCGTTCAGGTCATCGTCGCAGCGGAATTCTTGCGACGGGCAATCCTCTCTTCATGGCATATGCTTGCGCGTACATGCCTGCTGCGTGATTCCACGGCAATGACCAGGACACGACGGTCGCCGCCTCTCAGGAGATGGTCCTGTACTCCCGCGCGGCCCTGATGGCCAGACCCCGCTGCACTCTCTTTATAAGTGTTTGAATGCGATGTTTGGCCACTAACTCCGGGTACCATCCCCAAGTAGAGGCGACGAACCCCTACCCTTGGTCTTCCGAGGTTGGGCATTAGCCTCCCCAAACTGAAGGCCACCGCCCGCAAACGAAGAACCAGCTGCCGGAAGTGCGGTACAAAGCTTTACTGGCTGTCCAGTATGAGACTCAGATATCTCATCTGGGTCTCGATTTCGACCATGACCCCCTCAACGGCGAGCTGTGCCCCACGAGGCAGCCCCCTCACCCGAGGCTTAGCGGATCAGATGGCCTCGGTTTTTTTAGAGGGCCACCTCCAGACCCAGCGCCCTGATTCGGTCCATAAGGTGTGCCACCTCTATCTCCGCAAGGCAGATGGTGCTTTTCCACTTCCTCTCCCAGGCCAGGAGCAGCGTGTCATCCGCGTAACACACCACTCCCAACCCGTGGAGGAGAGCACCCCGGAGGATCCAATCGTAGCCGAGGTTCCACAGGAGCGGCTCTAGGACCGACCCCCTGCCGGACGCCTCAATGGATCTCTCCTCTGTGGGTCTCCCCGTATTGTCCCGGATACGTTATATCCTTGTCCCGGAGATAGTCCCCGATGACCGCTTGCATATACGCCAGTACTTCGTGGAATTGAAGTACCTGGCGTATACATTTCCACGGTAGAGTGTTAAAGGCGTTGGCGATGTCCAGGGACGTCAACACCACCTCTTCGTGGGAGATAGCCTCAATTGCGACAGAATACGCGTCGAATCGCGGTGACGAGAGATAAGGATCTCGCAGTTCGTAAGTTCTGCGTGACGAACTCCTTATCTCTGCTGTGATACACACACGCACACACAAATACGCGCGCATACACACACACATACGCACAATGTGCAAAAATCCGACCGGCAACCTCCGCATAGTGAACATTGCATAATGCTAATGTCGGCGGTAAACGTCAGTTTTCGGAAAAATGTACTGTAAAAAGTGTGTTTTTTCGAAGTCTTGTAACTCGGTCAAAAAAATCGTAGAAAAATTAAAAAAAAGCATTTTGTAGAGAAAATGTCATACTTTATGGTACTTGCATTGCATTAAAAAAAAAATTTATTGAGCTATAGGCTATCAAAAATACGTAATTTTAAAGAAAAAACAGTGTATATGTTTGGGGCATAGCACTGAGAAATTGAGAAAATTTTTGAAAACTATTAATAGCATATTAAAACTGAAACATCGAATTTTATGCTTTTTTTTATTTTTTGTCTACAATGATTTTTCACGGAGTACGGATATCATTTGTAAAAAACGCAGGTTTAGCTTTAATGTTGCGTAACTCGGTCCAAAAAAATCATAGAGAAATTTAAAGAAAAGCATTTTGTAGACAAAATGTAATTTATGAAGCTTTGTTTGAATTGTTTGAAAAAAATTCTTTTGTCGAGCTGCAAAGTGTCGAAAATACGAAATTTTAAGAAACAAAGTGTGCTTTTTTATTGCATAAAACAAGGAAGTTAAAAGAACTTTAAAAATCTGTCAATTCACCGTTAAAGTTAAAACTTCAAGCTTCAAATTGCTGTTTTCAATTTTTATTTGCGATGATTTTTCGCCGATCTACAGCCATTTGAAAATAGCTTTATTTTTGGTGTCTGGAAAGTTTTCCCTATTTTTTGTTAACGAGTGTATATAAATGGAACAAGAACTTTCTTTACTTGTGTGAAATTAAATTTATAAGTTCCAAAAAAATTATTTTACATTGTTGAATTTTTTTCTTTTTAATTTAGCGTTGGTCAGAGTAATCCATTTATTATGAATTTAATGTTTAAAAAATATGTTATTCATAATACAATGATTAGGTTTTTTTGGATTTTAAGTTATTTGTTAATACAACTGTGTTCTAAAATTCACTGCAAGTTATAAAAATCTATAGTTCACATTACATTTACTATAGATTTTCAGTACTTTGAGTGAACAACAGAATGCATCCTGTACATGTCAAAAAGAGAAAGAGAGACAAAAGTCACGATAACTTGATCATGATATTATTGAATTAGTGGAAACATTTGACTTAAATAAATTTTATTTCAGTATTTCCAAATTGCATAAAACATAGTGTTAAAAAATGATTTTTTGGGATGACATGATTGATTACACAGTGCAACAAAACAAAAACATCAGAATGCGTTTCATCATTTTCTATAGTTTTTTGGTTGTTTAATATGAATCTGCTTTTCAATTGTTCCATCATATTTATAATTTTAAGAAATTTGCAATTAAAGATTGTAAATAGTTGTCAATTATGTTTATTTAAACTTAAATGTTTTCAAATCACTGAATACAAATTTAATATCAAAATTGAGAAATTCAAAATGATTGATTCATTGTAATAGCAGATGACGTAGTTTAAAAAAATGTTTGGATTGTTACAAAAATTTATATGTATATAAAGATTATTTATGATATTGAATATGAATTCTCTCATATAGCACAAATAACTTCCAAAAGATATACCATAGGATATTTTTAACATATTCTATTGAATAAAGATACTATGGACACTGTCAAAGTTAACAAATTCAAAATAGTAGAATTTATAGTGGATAAAATTTAAATTGTTTTTGAATATTAATAAAAAGTTATATAGGATTTTTTTTTGCAATAGATCCCATAATTAAACATTAATGTCTTATTACTCATAGTCAACAAAACAAAATTTTTTTTTGAAAGCTGAAAATCCTAACATGTTTAATTTTGATTACAATAAAATGTTCAACATATCATATCGTAATTATAATGTGACAAATACCTGAAAACATTTTGTTTGCAATGTCAATTGCAAATTTCCTAAATGTCAGCAATTTGGAAATCAAATTTCGCATTTAAAAAAATTACAGGAAATGACTGGTCACATTCTGGTAATCAAAAACAGTTTTTTTGTTGAATTAGATGTGTTATAAATGGGAAACTAAGTCCCAAGACTATGAAGGAAATGCTGGATGTTTCCGCCTAAGACTCGCATGTAATATTTAGAATATTTAATATCGTTCACATAGGCTACTGTAGTCATATGTAGTGTGAATGTTATTATATATCATAAACAAAGTACACATTGTTTTTGTTTGATTTGCGTGAAAGAAAGAGAAAAGGGAGTCATTTTCATTAGGTTGTTAACTTTTTAGATATGTAATGATCACTTATTAATACGAGATAAGATAAGGAAGAGACTTCAACTTTTAATATTGCATGTGAATTTCTTCGCATAAAAGCCAATTGTAGAGATAAAGGATGGAACATATATTATATAGTGATCTTCTCGAATGGAAGTGATCACATTTTGAATGTGAATGTATATATAGTGTATATATGTGTGTGCGAATTTAATCTATAATTTGGTGAGAAATTTGACTTAAGCAAATTGTAATGTATGGAAATTGAACGATTTGCGATCATTTTGCTAGGAATCGAAAAATTATGCGCAGAGACAATGTTAATTAATTTAAAAATTCGCAGGATAACACTAATGATTCTATATAACTTTATTATAATTACTTTTTGAACAAATAATGAAATGAAGCGTTAAAGTGTGAAACGATTTTGTTTCTTCGTCTCCTTTCAATGTCTTTTTTTTTTACACATCGTAATCCTTATTCAGAAAAATTGTTTAAATCACTGTTTGCGGCATCTCGGTGGTTGGAGTAACATGGGCTATACGCACGTACGTTTTCCGTTTGTATCGTCGACAGCAAGTAAAAGATTGTATTTAAGTATGATTGTAACGAGATTCGAATTTATATAAATGCCATTGATTTATCGCCTCAAACCTGTTTTTTAATTCATCTATTTTACACGTGTTATTTAGTATGGGGAATTTAGCTCCGATCACTTTGATCAAAAGGCGCGGTCGCGTCTTGCGCCAAATGACACGCAAAGCGGAGAGAGACCGGGTCTCTTTTACTCGAATCAGCGAGTTTCAAGCACACGAAATTATCAGATCTTAGTAACAGCTGAACCGATTAAATTCTGAGTAGTCTCAAACGGAAACGTCCCAGTTGCGCACAGAATAAATCGAACACAACAAGTTGAATGAAACGGACACAGTGGGAAATGGAGACACGATGACAATTGGACACAGTGAGAAACGGACACATGGTGACAATTGGACACAGTGAAAAACGGACACACGGTGGTAACAATCGGATACAGTAAGAAACAGACACACGGTGGTAACAATTGGACACAGTAAGAAACGAACACACGGTAGTAACAATCGGATATAGTAAGAAACGGACCCAGTGACAATCGGACACAGTAAGAAATGGATACGGTTGCAACTTCCACACTAAACAATTTTTGATTTAAAACTTGGATTCGGGTTGGGTTGGGTTAGGAAATATATTTCCTCAAGCATTTATTTTACTTACGATATGAATTGGGAAGTTGGTCGCGGTGGCGCCTAGATATAACGCCTGTGGCTGCACTTGACTCACGAGTAATCTCCCGTGGCGTGGCCACTTAGCGATGGCGCCAACACTCACTTGTTTGCGTAGGGTCTTACACACGGCGGGACCGAATATTGTCGATCCCGCCGTGTGTAAGTACTATATTGCTAGGTTCATAATATTTTATACAGTTTGCAATAAAGTCACTCCATATTTCTCTCATGCAAGAAAAATTGTCAGTTTTTGACGCTGTGCGCGTGTTTCTTTCATCAAATCGGAGACAAATTAATAAAAATGTGAATCTGTTTTCTGACATCGTTGGATTAAATAACGGCATTGAAAACGAAGACCATGAACGTCGAATATCCGTATAATTTAATTTATTGAATCTAGCATAATATAATAGACCTATAAAAGTTTTAAACTCTATTAAAGTCATATCGTTCTAATAAGATGGTATGATTTTATTTTCAGTTACTAATTCATATAAAATCGATGCCGTTCGATTTCTATGTTTATGTGTAAAATAATTTTGTTTAAAATATCATATGAAAAGAAGAGACCAGGCTTTGAGCGGTGTTGAAAAGGATTTTGCAGCAGCTTTTGCTTCAGCTTTTATACTGTCCAATTCCATTTTAATTGATTTACCTCGAGATTCTGGTGCGTTAAACAACCATTTGAAATTAGATGCGCGTGAATATTTACGTGGACGTCCTTTCTTTTTACGCTGGTTCTCATCTGGATCAATAATTTGTTCCGAGTCGTCATTTATGTCAGATTTAGTCTCTTCCTCGGACACTGTTGAGCAGTGTTCTTCTAAATATTCTTCTCCTTCGTCATTCAAGTTATTTATATCGAAATTTTCTTCAGCGGATTTTAAAAGTATATTTGCTACTTCTGAGGATTTCTGTGATTGCAATTCCATTTTGCTGTTTTAAAAACCATTACTATACGAGAATGATTTTTCATGTACATACATACATATACATACTCGCGTACACGTATTTATTATAATAATTTTATATGTTTAAGTGTGATTTATAATAAAAACTTTCTTAAATTCTTTACATACTTGCATATTATATATATTCTGAATTAACCCTCCGTAGGCAGTCTCGGTCTTTTTTGTTTGAAGCAAAATTCTTAATCTCAAATTTCTTTACTCAAATTCAAATTTTTATTAAATAAAAGTTTTAACATTAAAGGACTTAGTTATTTGATAATGTAGGAATGTGGAAAAATATTAAGCGTGAATTTTTCTATTTTTCCTTAGCTTTCCTAGTTTGTGGTATATGACACAGAGAGACGGTCAAAGGACGTCCTTAGGATCGACTTAGGATTTGAACGACCTAAGGACGTCCTTAAAACTTGGACGACCCAAGGATGCCCTTAAGATCAACTTAGGACTTAAACGATTTAAGGATGTCGTTAGAATCGGCTTAGGACTTAGATGTCCTAAAGACGTTTTTTGGATACAGTGTGCTGTGTAAGCGACTTAAAATTACGTTTAGTGCGTATAACGTAGTCTGTATATAGAATTCCTTTAGTTTATTTAATATTCCTCGGCAAGTTCTGAAAGTTTCATCCTAGTATAATGTCCTAAGTCCGTCCCATTATTGTCCCGGGACATTCAGGACAAATTCAGGATCATCCCGAGGACGTCTTGTGCTATTAGGGTATTATTTTAATGCATATACTATATTTAACTTTTATATGTATATTGCATATAAATCTCTGATATAAAATCTCTGTATATAAAATGTGTATTAAATTGTATCTCTTTTAACACCAATGTTAATGAAAACTTAAAAAATAAATTGATTGATGTAGAGGGTCAAAAATAAAAAAATGTTTATTTTCAAAACTATAATCAATAATTAGTACTATTTAAAGTATAATTTTTAATATAAAAATTAATTCTTAAGTGAAAAAAGTATAGATAGTAAATAATTAATGAGGTAAATAATTAATGAGGAACCCAGATAGCACAAAATATTTATAAAATATTTACTAAATATTTATAATATTTATTTTAATATTTTATAAACATTTATTAAAACATTTAATAAATGTTTTTATGGCCGTAGATTGGACTGATCATAAATATTTATCATAAATGTTTTAAAAATATTTATGATTTATGATAATTATTTGAAAATGTTTAAAATATCCGCATAAATATCCGCATAAATTATATTACACCACATAATCCCAATGAGTAAAACAATATTTCTATATTTTAAAAAACAATTTTCGCAAAAAAATTCCATTAGGAATTTTTTTCGGAAATTCCGAAGCGGTCACCCATCCAAGTCGCGACCAATATTTTAGAAAATATTTTAACAATATTTTTGATAAAGTTTTTTATAATCTTTTTCCGTCATATATATAAAATATGTATAAAATATTTCTATAATATTTATAAAAAATATTTATGATATATATTTATTAATATTTATCGTAAATATTGTGTGCTATCTGGGGTAATACTAAAGATAATTGAAAATATAATTATTATCAGAATCATAATCAATAATTAGTACTATTTAAAGCATAATTCTTAATATTAAAATTAATTTTTAAGGAAAAAAATAGATAATACATAAATGATGAGATAATACTAAAGATAATTAAAAATATAATTATTATAAGTCAGAATAGTCATATTATTTGTGGACAACAAAAGAGTTATTTATAAAAGAAAACAATTTAAAAGTGACAATTTAATGTTATGCATTTTTTAACTAATTCTTAAATCATTAAAAATAGATAAATTATAACTTTGGCGTAAATCGAGCCATGTAAACGTAGTCATTGACGGGCAGTATACATACAAAGATAGAAAGAGAAACTAACATGTGTGAAACAAAGAAGATAGATCCAGCATACCAATTGGCAACAATAAATAATTTTGCTTTTTACAGTTGCTTCTCTGATCAATTGTAGTCCTTGCAGAGCAAAAGTGGTTTAGCCGAACTGCACACCATATAATCCACCATGCTCGCGTCTCTCTCTAACACCACGAGGCTTCGCGCACCGCCTATCTTCCACCTATCTTCTCGATTTAATTAAAAATAATAGAGACAGTAAAATAATAACTATTGAAGGGCAATCCTTTAGCGGATACTTCCTACTACCGCACTATATAGTCCAGATTTATATAATTTTAAAAATATAACAGCCAAAAATGTTAGAAGATCTCAGATGAATTTAAAATTTAATCTTATATAAATTATAGCAAAACTTTAATTCTTAACACATAAAACTGTAGCGTGTACATGCCACTATCATCCTGTACACTATAAGTTACTCTAACTCTAAAATTAAAGATCGTAGAATTTTTACAAGATTCTTTTCAAGCATCACGATAGTTAATAATTAATATTCTGACTTAGTAACCATAAAACATTAACTTCTGCCATTACGTAACACTTCAGTACGTTGTCCACTATCGTGCCATATGTTTCATATTAATATGTTTCATATTAATATCCCATAAGGAATATAATTTATATTAATTCCTTAAGCATATTAAATTCACGTTTTGGCATAGTACTCGCTATCCCCGCGACTCGCGACCCCTGAGGGCATCTACAAGTACCTCGCGCAAACTATAGGCGCAAGCTGCTTGATCGCGGAACGGTGCGGGCTTCTAAGGGCTACGCGCTTAGAAAAACTATTACTCCGAATTTTCCGCGAACCTGCGAAAACGTCCCGCAACACCTCTTGTCCATATTCTTGCCCATAAAAGGAGCAAAATCGGAGCTCCTGGGTATCGATTGTCTAACTAGAATATGGTGAAAATGTGGAAAGTGAACAGTTTACGTGATTATGTAATTTTTACCATGGTGAAAATGTGAGCCATCTCACGTGAGTTTATTCGACAAGAAATGTCTTGATGAATAGTGAAATTGAAAAGAGAAAGGTAGCTGTTATGGGAGGGTTCCGATAGCGCACATCCCAATAGCTCACCAACCAATCATCTTGACTTATCTAACCCAGCCTACAGAAAATCTCTAGGTATCTGCCATTGTGAGTGGTTTGTGTGCTATCGGGATGTGCGCTATCGGGACCCGCTGAGCTGCTATATGCACACATGAGAGAGACAAATATGCCAAACTCGCTACATAAAATATTATACGCATCGATTGAAAATAATGGCAGAAAGTGTAATCACTGTTATTTACGAAAAAAGTAAAGAGGAAGAACAGATATAAGAGTTACAAAAAGAAGGTTGAGGAATCAATCTAATCCGTTTGCATTATTAGAAACTCAATTTCGTTTGTTATATAGGTGACATTATATAATATTAATGGAAGAGGTTATGTCATAACTGTACCCCGTTAAATAATGAATAAATTGCAGATTATCTAGAGAATGGATTTTTGTTCAAGTCTCAGTACTACGAGGTGTGTTCAAAAAGTATCGCGAATTTTGAATTTTCGCGGGTTACGTATATTCGAATTTCGATCTTTTTGTGGCGTTATGTTGGTACTCATGTCTCTCACTTATGCCGACAAGCTCGGCCATTTTGAATGTTCACTTAATTGTTGACAGCTGCTTTGCTTGCACGTGTTTTGGATCGTCTTCGATTTTTACCTATTCAAAAAAATGGATCAAAGAACCTGTATCAAATTTTGTGTGAAAAACGAAATTAAGTGCGCGGATGCATTCCGAATGTTGACTGTGGCATACGGAGAAGCTACCTTGGACCGAAGCAACGTTTATCGGTGGTACAAAATGTTCTCAGAAGGCCGAGAAGATGTGAACGACGAAGAGCGTGCCGGACGCCCGAGCACTTCAACAACAGACGAAAAAATTAATGAAGTGGAGAAAATGGTATTGGCCAATCGTCGAATCACCGTTAGAGAAGTTGCTGAGGACCTAAACATATCGATTGACTCGTGCCATTCGATTTTTATCAATGATTTGGGCATGAGACGGGTCGCCGCGAAATTCGTACCAAAATTGCTCAATTGCGACCAAAAACAGCATCGCATGAACATTGCTAATGAGATGTTGGACTCTGTCCGCGACGACCCAAATTTGCTCCAGAGGGTCATAACTGGTGACGAATCGTGGGTTTATGGTTATGACGTGGAAACCAAAGCTCAATCATCTCAATGGAAGCTGCCGCACGAACCAAGACCGAAAAAAGCGCGCCAAGTTCGGTCGAATGTGAAAGTTTTGCTGACAGTTTTCTTCGATTGCAGGGGCGTGGTGCATCATGAGTTCTTGCCACAGGGTAGAACGGTCAATAAGGAATATTACCTGCAAGTTATGCGCAATTTGCGCGAAGCAATCCACCAGAAACGCCCGGATTTGTGTAAGAACAAAAATTGGCTTTTGCACCACGATAACGCCCCTGCTCACACATCGTTGCTTGTGCGCGACTTTTTGGCCAAAAACAACACACTAATGATGCCGCAGCCACCGTATTCCCCAGATCTGGCTCCCTGTGACTTTTTCTTGTTCCCTAAACTGAAGAGGCCCATGAAAGGACGACGTTACGCTACGCTTGACGAGATAAAGACGGCATCGAAGGAGGAGCTGAACAAGATAAAAAAAAATGATTTTTTGAAGTGCTTCGAAGATTGGAAAAACCGTTGGCACAAGTGTATAATATCTCATGGGGATTACTTTGAAGGGGACAAAATAGATATTCATGAATAAATAAATAATTTTTGAAAAAACACAAAATTCGCGATACTTTTTGAACACACCTCGTATATTTTATTATTTCTAACTCTCACAGTGTGACTTCTGAGTCACAGTACCACGTGACTATATTTTATTATTTCTAACTCTCACACTGTGACTTCTGAGTGACATTTTCATACCACGTGAAAAAATAGTACGGTCTCGAACAAAATTATATTCCCCATATTAATAAACTAGTAATGTCGTATTTTCACTTTATAGTTACACAATCGGGTAAATATTTTCACGTGAGATGAAAATGTGAGAAGTGAACCATTTCACCAAAATTAGACAATCGATGCCCTGGGGGTCGATTGTGTATCTTTGTCGATTTTTTCACTTCTCGTATTTTCATCTCACATCAAAAAATACGCGCGATTAGCTATGAGCATAGTGAAAATGCGATATCCCTATGCTCACGTGAGTGAAAATCACAAATGCAAGTGCGAGCAATGGTAGAATACTTCACATAATCTTTAACAAACGGTGCATTGCCTCTGAGTTAAATAATCTCCAATAATCTCAAAGTCCCTCCTGTTGACGATTGACGACGCGTGTCCCGAGTAAGATAACAATTTAAAAAAAATGGTGCGTAAATATTGCATAATTTATTTACAATGTATATATATTATTTACATCTTATTATTTATTTATTATTATTTATTATTTATATACTTATATAATTATTAATTTAATTATTTTTTCTCTTGCTCGATAAAAAGTAAAAGGTATTCCATTCTGAAACGATACAAGACTCCGCAAACTCAACCAAATTCGACACAGTTTGATTGAACTCGACATCAAAATACTTGCCGAGCAATGTCACGTGAGAAATGTCGCATTTTCACTATGGTGAAAAGTAGCCAATCGAGTGAGAGCTCACTTTTACCATTTTCACTAGGTTTTGGAATACGCAATCGACCTCCTGGGGGTCGATCATGAAACTTTTTCCCTAAGGCGGAAACGTGAAAAGTGAAAAATTTCTTCATTAACTTCAATGGTAAAAATGTTCACTTTTCACGTTTCAGCCCTAGGGAAAAAGTTTCATGATTGACCCCCTGATTTCAGATCCGTCTTGTTGGGGACGGGATCCGATAGCGCACGGTACGATAGCCCACCAACCAATCATCTTGACTTATCTAACCCAACCAACGGAAACACTTTAGGCATTGGCCGCTGTGAGTGGTGGTGTGCTATCGGTCCCGTGTACTACTGGGATCCGCCCGAGTCACCTCTCAGAAGGTTGAACCTCACCAAGCTACGCTAGAGTGTGACCTCACTTGTTACTCTATCTCTCTCTCCCATTTTCATCGTCAGGAAAAATTCGCAAACTCGACTCCTCGACGTCTCCTTCTCTCTCACTTTCCAATCCTGTTGAGGAAGATTCGCAAACGCGACTTCTTGACTCTCCAACTCGTCGAAGAATTCTCGCAAACGCGACTCTTCGATGTACTAACTTTTTTTAACCAATAGCTCTTAACTTTCTTCAAAATTATTTCCACCTTCACAAAAGCATTCGGACGGACGTCATTTCCGGTCCAGCGGATTTGTTTCTTAAAATATATTTTTTTCTCTTCTTTTCTTTTTGCCTCACTTATAATAACTCATTCGAACACTAATCACGCGCGATGAAAAGGCTTTCTCTCTCTCTCTCTCTCTCATTTAAAGTTTAGACTTTTGGAAGGGCCGGCAAGTCATTCTAATTCATATTAATGCATTCTTGTGGCAATTGGACGGGATCCGATAGCGCACGGTGCGATAGCTCACCAACCAATCATCTTGACTTATGTAATCCAACCAACGGAAAAATTCTAGGCATCGACCACTATGAATGGTGGTGTGCTATCGGTCCCATGCGCTATCGGGATCCGCCCGTAAACGGTTTTTCCACCATTTGATGCGCGAATTCAATACACCGGGTGAGTTCGACCCATCGGTCGTTCCGCCCTCGCGTCTTAGCCCCCTGCCTTCATCAATAGAGGTAGAGGAGGCTTTAGATATCGAGTTTTCTTCAATGTCGGAACTAGACAAGAGCATCAACCAATCCACGCCAGAAATTGTGGAAGCTCCCACCCTCTCGGTTGAAAAACCTATCGCGTTTCAAAGAATAAAATGGTCCCAGTTTCTAAACGGAAGCCGATACCCCTTATCTCGAATTTCGTTCCAACGCGCATTCCCACGCCTTTAGCAGTTATCAATTACGACTAAAAAATCAAACTCAAATCTGAAACCCCCTTCGCCGCTCTTAGTTTTGGATCCCGGAGGACACTCATCGGAACCTCAGAAAAAGTCGCAGATAATTGAAAATAAGAAAGCACGGGTCGATGTTAAAAAGGTTTCCCACGGATTCACACTGATAATGAACGACTGACCACATCTAATGTTATAATCAACGATACGTATTAATCATGCGATCATAATAATGTTATTTATTTCTTTTTTTGTGCCGTTTAGTTTTAGTTATTAACAGCAATTTATTTTCATTTAATATTATAATACTCATTTAGTACACATGCCATGGTTTGAATGAACTTGAATACTCAACTATTTATGTTCATTTTCATACAGCACAGAGAGACTGCAGGAACACTGCAGAATCCCATACAGCACAGAAAATTGCAGCAACATTGCAGCAATGTTGCAGATTGCAATGCAATATTACAGAGACATTGCAGAAACATAAATTAACAATATGCCTGCAACATCTCATGGCACATGCCAGTAATATTCCAAAAACATTGCAATATAATAATTTTTTAAATAAAGTAATGGCAATAAAGAGCCAAAGCAGAATATTCGCGTATATTAATATATTAATTTAACTTATCCATAATTATTCATCCGCATTTAGCAAACTAAGGTCTGGCGTTACTAAGTTTTCCGTTTTCTATATTTCCTAACAGCACAAGCGTCCATGGCCTAGTTTACATCAAGCACTTGATATGCGTACTAACTAGTAATTTTCTATTAAAATATCTTAATTTGGGCAATAAATTTAAAAAATAGTATATTAAGTTGGTACAATATGAATTAAGATAATTAAATAAATGTATCATGTATATACGCATCGTCGAAAGTAAGATAAATTAATAGAAAGTTATGAGTTAGTACGCGTATCAAGTGCTCGATGTAAACTAGGCCCATATGTTGACTGTAAGTCGACTCATCCAAGTCAGGCTTTCAGAGTTGATTGCAAATCGACTTTGCATAGACGTCTGCAGACATTCTTCAAATGTTGACTCTAGAAAGGCGTCTAGAAAAAGGCATGCGGTCCCGTGGTGCTATGTGCATCATAGTATTGTTAAGAAACATGAATATTCATAACAATAGATGAAATAGGTCCATATATGTATGAAGAAACCTTGATCTACATCCCAATGAACAAACAATACTTTTTAATTGTTTTTTAATAAAAATTTTTTTAATGTTTAATTATTGTATTATATTGATATATATTTTCTAATTGTATTCTTATTTAAACAAATAACAGAAAAGTTATTCCAGATGTTATTCTGCGTTTGCGAAATTAGTAGAAAAAAAACTAAATTTTATATTGGTTTATATAAATACTATGTTTTAATTATACATATTTTATATTTTTTTGATAACGTATATTGACCTGATAGATCTAACAATTATATACAAATATCAGCATAAAGTGTTCACAGGTCATCAATTTGCAACAATCCCGGAAGTCAAACTAAGTTCACCGGAGTCGCTACTTAGGGCTGCGTTCAGATTCTCCACCCGGTGAGTGATCTCTGGGTGACTGGGTAAATGAGCGGAGCTAATGAAAAGCTCCCTAGTGGTTTATGGAATCTGAACGCACTCTCAAACATTGGGTGTGTTTAGCAAATAACGCTGAGAAATAGTAACATAAATATCTCAGATTCGGAATAAATTACATAATAAATTAAGATAAACGATAAAGATAATACATAAATATTTTACTATGAATATTTTTATCAATATAACTAAAATAGATGAAAATTTAATGTTCGTAGAATAGGACGAATCAATTTAAACAATGAAAATAAATTTTTATTTTAACAAATTAGATGAAGATATATATTGCGTATATCATCTATTATATGCTTGTTTTCTATTCCTGCACTAGACTGCACTGGAACGTTCCTTCTTGTTTTTACTAACTTTCAAATATATATCTATTTCACTTTAAGTGCACACTAATTCAGGGAGTTCAGGAACAGAAAACAAACAGTATATTTTATTAGTATCAGAAAATATTTAATAATACTAAAAATCTTTAACATACTAATCTCAAATATAAATATTTATATAACGGTTTTGTGAGATTGTAGACCAAGAAACCTTACATTAATAGAATAAAAGATTAATATTTATTAATCTGTAATTACATAAACAGAATAATAAACAAAACGTTTAAACTTTACTTGGTTATTAACGTTTTTCTTTATTATATTTATACATTTTAATTTTTATTTACTATAATATTTTAAATTAAATTTATTTTTTTATTTTAAATTTGTTTTAAATATACGAGCTTTATCACAAATATATGTATAGAAATTTTTATAGCGATACATTTTGGAACGCACCTTTACGTCACCCATCCGTTTCACCCGGCTCAAGGACCCATGTGGTTTTTCCACTCTCTCGGGATAGACAGAGTGATAAAGTGAACAACCCACCTAATGTCCGGTAGGGGCACTCTAAAGGAATCTGAACGCTCTTTAGGTGCCTTGGTGCACTCGGCTGGGGAATTTGAACGCAGCCTAGATAGGTAATAACCGCTTGGAAATTTCCGAAAAAACATTCCCGAGATTTTTTTGCAAAAAATGTTTTTTGAAATGTTACAAAAATATTGTTTTGTTCATTGGAATTATGTGGTTGTTATTCGGAATTTGGCTAAGTCACGAGGCACCGAAAGCCTCGTTCGAACATCGCGTCCGTCTCGCGCTCAATCAAGCAGCGAATACGGAGCGCGATGCTAGAACACACAATCGATGTGTATCGATGTGCGCTCGCACCGATCGCGAGCGTCGATATCTTGCGCGCGTGAACAAATCACATTACCGAAAACGAACTCGGAGCCCGCGATTTGCTTACGCCAGGCGATCGGGGAGCGAGAGGCCAATTAAATCAAAACGAAGCTTTCAAACGGTCTGTGTTTCTGGATTCATCTCATCTTTGCAGACTCACTTCCGTTTCGAAAGAGCGGGAGCGTTCTGAAAGCTTCTCGAAGCTTCGAGAGAGATCCAAAGGCACAGACGCTATACAGGGTGATTCAGAACGACCCATGTGTCCCTGTAAAGACGTGTTCTTGAATAAATTTTGAGACGATTTTTCCTGTACGAAAATTTTATCCAACGCTTACTTTTTGAATAATAAGAGGATAAAGTTAGCGAATCACGGGCCGTGTACACATGCTAGACAAAGGCGGCGGAACTCACCGCCGACACGGGTAAGCGTCGGTATGGGATGATTTTATTGAAACATTGTAATATTGCATTTTGATTGCAAAACATTGCTGCAACATTGCTGGAAGATTGCAGCAACATTAAAATGTCCGCTTTTTGAAATATTGCAGTGAAGCATCCCAGCAACATTGCAATGTTATAAATTTTTCTAAAATATTCACATAAATATAAAATGAAAAATAAATAAAATAATTAATAATAAACATTAAATAAATATTAAATAAACACTTAAAAAATGCTTACTAAAATTATTTTTTTAATTAAATAATTCATGAAAAACAAAAGTAAAAGTTCACATTAGGGGAGTAACCTTTGACAACCTTGACCTTGATATATGTTATCAATGGGAAGGTACTGAGTGACATACAAAAGGTTTTAAGTAATGCTCACTTTTTATTTAAAAAATATCATTATAGAAAAAAAAGTTTTTTTTACTTATTTCAGAAAATATTCATTTTACGAAAAAATGTGTCAAACAAAAAATGAAGCAAGTAATAGGCTTTATAAAAAAGATTATATACATATTTTACCTAATTTCAATACTTTAGTCGTTATTGTAAAAAACTGTTTTGCGTCAAAAACCCATACAGAGAACGCGTGGGTGGGGGAGGGGCTCTGCCCCTCTCCTGCACCCCCACTCCGTATTTTTCCTAACCCAACCTAACCCTATTTTAGTTATAATTTGGCCAAGGATATCTAATTGACGTTGCGATATTAGATTTGAAATTATGGTCTACACCCTCCCGCACCCACCCCGTCTCATTAGTGAACCAACTGAGACGGGCTGGGTTAGGTTAGAAAATATACAGGAAGGAGGCGCGGGGGAGGGGTAGAGCCACTCCGCCCCCCAAGCATCTACTTTTTACGCAAAACTACTAAAAATAAAAAAAAATTATTTTAAAACACTTTCTACTATATGGATTAAAGCATTAAAGTTAGGTTAGGTTATATCCCACATAGCACGTAATATTGCAGTGATATCATAGCAATATCACTTTTACATTGCAATATTACAAATGAAATATTGCAGAAATATCACGAAATATTACTGTGATATCACAGTAATATCAAAATGTCCGCGAAAATGCATCACAGTAATATTACTGTGATATTTCATAGTAATATTACTGTGATATTTCACAATATTTCTGTGATGTTTATGTGATATTTAAATAATATTGCAAAAAATTAAATAAATAAATTATTTCAATTTATTTTATTTTTATTGTTATTCTTAATATTATTTTCATATCGTTACATGTAATATATATTAAACATAAAAAAAATTATATTTATTAAAACAGAATACAATAATGTAAACGTAATAAATGTTTAATTTACAAAAAAAATCTCTTGTATCCTTTTTCATTTTTGTTAAAAAAGATTCAATTTGAATTATAATTTTAATTTATGTTCAAGATAAAATAACAATACAAAATATTATTTACATGTAAAAATATAAAATTTTATATGGAACAGCGTTCCACACGTACCCCTTAAAAAAAAATTGATAAACTTGTTTCAATAAACTGATTACTGATTAGTAACTGACAAAATATAATCAGTTACTGATCAGTAATCAGTTTATTGAAACAAGTTTATCAACTTTTTTTCAAGGGACGTTATATTGGAAAAAAATTAGAACAAGTATTCGTTTCTAAATTACAACAAGCAACAATTTTCTTTAAAGTCTCACTGAAGTGTGAGCTCGTGGTGAGTCGGCCCGGTCGGCCGCCGTGGCGTCTAGATATAACACCTGAGGCTGCATTTGACTCACGAGAAGGTCTCCAGCGGCGCGGCCACCTAGCGGTGGTGCCACTCACTTGTTTGCGTGGAGTCTTATACACACGGCGGGACAGCATAGCGGCTGTGTACACGCTCGCTTGTTTCGTCGTATGTTGTGACGGTCGGTGACTGAGCCGCAACATTATATACATACATATAATTAATGAACATTGTAAAATACCTAATTAATGATAGAATATATATAATCATATTTTTTAATAGAGTTGAAAAAAAAGTGAAATCTAAAGAAAAATTTGTTGGTAATTTAATATTTTAATTAACTTGAAAAACCTTTTACTGTGGTGTATAATAGTCTAATCAATATTAATGAATAAACTATTTCACAAAATAATGTACCGAGCAGTAAATATTAAATGACGTAAAAATGTATATTTTTTTAAAAACTTTTTAATATACTTTGAAATATTTATTGCCAAGTGAATAATAAATGTGTATTAACAAAACTTTTTGTAAACATTTTTTTTTAATTCCTCATTATAAAAATTTTTAAAAATTAAAATCAATTTTGTGCTCCTGTAAAAATTATAAATGACAATAAGATAAATACAAAGGTTTTTCTGTAATTTTTTAATAAAATCATTATTGATCGAGTTGTAAAACAACAATTAAATTGATAGATTACATAGAAGAGCGTACATTATAGTTTATACATATATACAGTTTAAGGAATAAACTAAGTAAATATCTAAACTAATAATAAAGTTAATTAATTTTTTTTCTTAACATTTACTTTTATTCCACGAAAGGGCAAAGACATAATTATTTTATTTGTAAGTTGATTTCTTCTATAGGATATCGAAATTACCAAGAATATTAAGGATACTAAAAATATCGAAATTAATCAAAGAGATAGTGACGTTGCATTAATAAGACATAATAAAAACGTGGTTTGACATTACCTTGTTCTTTGAAATTAAATATTGCAACAATATATTGCAATGATATCATTGGAATATTTTAATGTTATTATCACTGTGTAATATCACAATAATATTTCTGTGATATTTCTGTGATATCAGTGGAATATTTCAATGTCATTATCACTGTGTAATATCACAGTAATATTTCTGTGATATTTCACAGTAATATGTAATATTTCTGTGATATTGCAATAATTCTGTGATATCACAGAAATATTACGTGCTATGTGTGATATATATATGACCTTTTTTATAGAGCTTATTACTAGCTTTATTTTTTCTTTGACACATTTTTTCGTAAAATAAATATTTACTGAAATAATTAAGAAAAACTATTTTTTCTTTCTCTGATAATATTTTTTTAATAAAAAGTGAGCATTACTCAAAACCTTTTGTATGTCACTCAGTACCTTTCCATTGATAACATATGTCAAGGTCACGATCGTCAGAGGCTGCTCCCCTAATGTGAACTTTTATCAAAATAAATACTTAAACAATATTAAATAAACGTTTAAAAAACGTATTTGTTTATTTAAAAAAATAAAATAAATATTAACTAAATATTAAATTAATATTTAATAAATGTTAAATTAATGTTTTTGAAATTGTTGTTTCAAATAAAAAATTAATGTATAATGAATATTAAATTAATATTAAATTAATGTTAAATTAACGTTTTTAAAAAATACGTTTTTTCAAATAAAAAAAAATAATGTAAAATAAATATTAAATTAAAATTAAATAAATGTTAAATTAATGTTTTTAAAAATGTTTTTTCAAATGAAAAATTAATGTGCAATAAATATTAAATAAATGAAATAAAGGTTAAATAAATATTTTCCCAAATCATTATTTCAAATATTTAATTAATGTTAAATAAACGTTAAATAAACGTTAAATAAATATTAAATAAGTATTTTTTCTAAATCATTATTTTAAGTATTTAATTAATGTTAAATAAATATTTAAAAAACATTTAAAAAATATTTTGTGCTGATAGGGGTACTTTTAATGCAATATATTATATATCAATGT
The DNA here is from genome assembly GCF_016802725.1 of Solenopsis invicta. NCBI lineage: Eukaryota > Metazoa > Arthropoda > Insecta > Hymenoptera > Formicidae > Solenopsis > Solenopsis invicta. The sequence continues at coordinate 2,104,776 of NC_052664.1, read as the reverse complement.
TTTTATTCTTTTTTTTATGATTTACAATTAAAAATTAATAATATTATTTACAATATCTTTAGTAAATTAGCATTAAAAATATTAAAAGCATAAAAAGTACTTGAAAAAAATGCGCAATGATTGAAAGTTCGTATAGTATTTTGTAAATTTGTTAATTTAATATAATATACGGGATGGTCTTGTTTGATCATGTTGCGATTGACCACAGCGTACCGCTATCACATATAGGGCATGTTCCGAAATTAACTGGCAGTACTGTCAGCACTGCTTTAGCGTTCCGAAATAGAATTTCTTGTGCTGTTGGATACTGAAAATTACTAACCATTCTGCATAAATTAACTTTAGGGAATTACTGACTTCCGGTTGTTTTTACTTGATCCCAAGAGGTAAGGCACATGCAGTAAAAGCAGTACCAGTAGCGGAATTCTGTAACTCCTTAGCGACAATTCGATATCGTTACAGCATCGTTGCGCAGATATTATATATGGTAGAAAAGTTGCGCAACGACACATAACGATATCCCTAGCTTTAGAGTTAAGAGTTACAGAATCCCGCTACAGAGCACAAAACGCACAAAATCAAAAGCAATTAAGTTACTGAGCAAGAAAAACATAAAAAGTTATGGCTTCGGAATACGAATTAAGGTCATACAAAATCGTAGATAATAAAGATAAATGTATATATACGTATTATTAATTATCTCCCGAAGAATACGAGAAGGCGATAAATGGTAATATGTATTACAGATGTACTACATTAAGATAAAAATAATAAAGAATTGTTTTAAACTCCTTAATAATAATTATTAAATAATAAATTTTCAAGGAATTATAAAATTGCTATTACTCTTGGACGAATGTTTTAGAGTTCTTTACGAGTTCTTTTTTATTTTTATATTAACTAAATATATTAAACATAACCTTGCTGTATGTTTATGTATATTTAATTATAGGTATGGGAAATAACGAGTTACAATATGTAACGGTCGGTATCTTTTTATAATTTAGTTATAATTAATGTTACAATTTTCCATAATAGTAAGATCGAAGTTGAAATAATTAATCATGATCATTATGCGTTTACCATCAATCGTGCATAAAACTTGCAATAATACCTTTTTTTACACCGAATATTTGATACGCGTAATATTTAGTAACTTTCTATTCAATTATCTTAATTTCGGTAATAAATTTAATGAATAGTACCCAGTCGGCACAGAGAATTCAAAAAGAATTCAGACTTGTCATCATTCAAAATTCATTTTCAAACGCAAAAAGAACTCTTTTCAGAAAAAGAATTCTTTCTGCATTTCAAAATAAACACTAAATTGATGACATACGTCTGAATTCTTTTTTAATTCTTTTTGAATCTGTGTGCCGACTGGGTATATTAAGCTGGTACAATATGAATCAAGATAATTAATTAAATATAGATATCACGTATACATTTACACGTATTGTCGAAATTAAGACAATTTAATAGAAAATTACTTGTTAATATGCGTGTCAAGTGTTTGGTGTAAACTAGGTCATAATTTCTAACGATTTGTAGCATTGTTCAAGTAATAATTTTCGTAATTTTGTTTTAAACACGCGCGCATATGTTAAAGAGATTTACTACTTAAACAGTGCTATAAATCCTTAGAAATTATAATTATGTCCTATTATTAGAGAATTTCGTGGGTATTAATATTGTCTCCGTCATTTTTCGGGAAAAATTATCGCCTAAACGGTCTTGCACATAAAATGCACAACAGAGCATAAACGCAGCATAAGGCCTCTGGGCCAATGAGAATCTTATGTAAATCAATATGGCGATTTTATGCTGGATGCTTATTGGCCTATTGGTCTTATGCTGTGCTTATGTTATATTATGCATTTCATGTGCGAGTGCGAGGCCTTTAACCGGGTAGCGTGATACATTCTTGTGCGTACGGCAGGATTATCACGTTACCCTCACGCCGTGAAATGTGCCCCTCATGCGTGATTTTACCATGCAACTTTTTACGCGTTCACACATTCGTATGTACTTGACCGAAGCAAAGTTCCGGATGAAGAAATGACTATTTTAAATCGTTTGTATTTCGTTTGAAGAGTTATGAAGTGCATTTGAAAAGGTTTGTGAGTCCTTCAATTTGTCCTTGTAATTAATTTTTTATTTTTACACCGTGTATTTGGCCGAAAAAATTAACCGGAGCTAAATTAAACAAAAATCTTGTATGGATTCGTTTGTATTTCGTTTGAAGACTTTTGAAGTGTCGTCAGAAACGTTTGTGAGTTATCCAGATAATTTTAATAAAATATTTTAAAGTCATGTAATTGACCGAAATATAGATTCCAGGCGCTACTGGTCCTGAAGTACCAGAAGGCGCGTTCGGTGTAATCTCTAGTATTTCGATACTCCTGGTTCTTTCTTGACAGTAAGGATAAACAATGTGCAGTCACAGTAAGTCACATATTCCCAAAATATCTGGGGGGGCTATTACGGTTTCTGAAACGAGGTGAAAATTACAAAAGTGAGCAAATTCATTAGTTGTTGATCAATAAAGTTATAGATATTCTAGTAAATTTGTTCACTTTTGTAATTTTCATCTCGTTTTAAGAACCGTGATAGCCCCCCTGAGAAGGTGCAATTGGTGTTGCAAAAGCGAATTGGTATTTAATCAACGAGATTCAGAGACGGAAGCACAAGCCCAGGATGATCCTTCCCGAGAAAGCAGTCTCCGTACTTTGTCTGGAACCAAGATTCATAACTCCAGCGATTAGAACCTGTTCGGATGCACTCAAATGCAAAGTACAATAGAATTAATTTTTTCAGAAAGATGAAAATGTATTTAATATTTACACATAAAATAACATTGGATCCAAGATCCTTGACGATAGTTGATGCATCTTTATTTATTTTTGCAAGTAATTTTTTTGGATGCTGTATTGATTTTATGTTCAACGCACTATATTTTATTGCAGGTTTGTCGTGCCATGAGATATTTTCCTCCTGAACAATGCAGTATGGTCAATGTTAAAGTGATCGGGTGTTTACTGTTTGTATGTGATGGCGACACACTATAGTTATACCGGTGATTCAAGAACAGATTGGAATATTCCATCTGCGACTTGCTCTCAATGTTTAAGGTTGGTAGGCGTTGTTGCAGCATATCCAGGTCATTTTGTTGCTTATTGTAGACGACTTTCAGGACTATGGGAGCAATACAATGATCTAAATACTACAGTAAAATCTTGTTCACATAATGAGACAATTAGTCCTATTGCTGCAGTTTATATCATATATGAAGATAATTAAATATGGTATGTATATTATAGATATATGTCAAATATAAGAAGAAAAATATATTTATAAGTATAAAATTTAGAAAAAAAATTCATGGATATAAATGTAACATATATAAATTATCTTGTTTTGTATGACATGATCAGTAATACACATGTTTTTCTTGCATTACAGATTGCATCGTTCGATGTAGACTGTCATAATCATTTAAATTTGACATATTCGTCTATAAGACCACCACGACGCGGAAAAAACAAGATCTAACGATTGAAAGTGATAGAGGCACAGTTGTCGAGAGCAATCATGTCACTCCAGAACCGAGTAATGTAGCGGCAAATCATCATCGTCATCAGCTCAGAATCAAAACAAAACACCAACATGATTCAAACAGGCATTCAAATAATCAATTACTTAACACCACCAAAAGGCGTAATTCCTTAATTTTTAATACAAATAGTATGCTATACGGGATTCCTATGAAGATGTATGTATACGCGAGTACGAACGTATTATTTCATCCAAGTTAAATATGTGGAATGCAAGTTTAAATTCTCGTCCCTTTTTGCAGACAAAACTCAGATCCATGCATCGTCTTTTCATTGTTAGAGCCAATTTGTATTTTACAGCACGTATACATACATGATGTCATACGTATTCCTCTAATGAGTCTTAATATATAATCTGTACACAACAAACGTCCGTATCTCTTATTATTCTAATTGAAATGTACAAAGCTTGATATGTAAGAGAGTCTAATACTTAGGAGAGATAGTTACAAAAGTGAGAAAATAGTACATATACAAATAGTAGGATTCTTAACTTATGTCTATGGCCGCGATAATAACATCTTATTTGTTTATATATATATACATATATACACATATATATATATATATATATATATATATATATATATATATATATATATATATTTGTATGAAGAACAGCGATACAGCCGAATAATGAAAAGTACAATTGTGCAATATGTATCAATGGTTCTAACTGCGTGATAGAAGTACTTTGATCGATAACATTAAGTACATATTTTAAGTAATAAATGTGTAATAATTTGGATAATCTTTACACTACAACAAACGTCCGTATCTCTCATTATTCTAATAGAAATGTACAAAGCGGAGTGCGCACGATTGGACACCGCACGATTGGACACCACCACTCACAGCGGCCAATGCCTAGAGTTTTTCCGTTGGTTTGGTTAGATAAGTCAAGATGATTGGTTGGTGTCCAATTGTACTGTGTCCAAAAGAGTGTCACCCGTACAAAGCTTATTGATACGTAAGAGAGTCTGATACTTAGGAGAGATAGTTACAAAAGTGAGAAAATAATACATATACAAATAGCAGGATTCTTAACTTATGTCTATGGCCGCGATAATAACATCTTATTTGTTTATATATATATATATATATATGTATGTATGAAAAACAGTGATACAGCCGAATAATGAAAAGTACAATTGTGCAATATGTATCAATGGTTCTAACTGCGTGATAGAAGTACTTTGAACGATAACATTAAGTACATATTTTAAGTAATAAATGTGTAATAATTTGGATAATCTTTACACTACAACAAACGTCCGTATCTCTCATTATTCTAATAGAAATGTACAAAGCTTATTGATACGTAAGAGAGTCTGATACTTAGGAGAGATAGTTACAAAAGTGAGAAAATAATACATATATAAATAGCAGGATTCTTAACTTATGTCTATGGCCGCGATAATAACATCTTATTTGTTAATATCTATATATATATATATTTGTATGAAGAACAGTGATACAGCCGAGTAATGAAAAGTACAATTGTGCAATATGTATCAATGGTTTTAACTGCGTGATAAGTGCTTTGATCGATAACATTAAGTACATATTATAAGTAATAAATGTATAATAATTTGAATAGTAACGAGGCTACAATCCGTTGTCTTTTCTTCTTTTTTAAAATGGCAAATGCTTAATGTATTTCTACGTGAATTAACTAATTATTTACTATGTAATGCCGTTAACTTTGTAAGACGTCGAACGATATAGCAACGGATTGGCTTCAACGCCTGATTTTAAATAGCGACCTTAAAATTCTCGGGGTAAATGTACGAAACAGTCGGCTAAAATTAACTAGAAGTCAATTTTTTTAATTAAATGGAAGATTTATTGATTATACAATTGTAACAATAGCTCTTTGCAGTAACAATATAATTTTACCTGTATTACAAATAGGTTTTTTTGTATGGTACAAGGTATTTTGCATAATGGGAATTTTATTATGTACAGTTTCAGATTAAAACATGGTTAGAATAAATCATGATTAGTATATTTATCATAATTGACTCTATTCCCTTCTGACAGATATTCTACTCCAGAAATCATACCCTAAGAAATGCACTACATCAACGTTGCTGGTTTGGCAACGTTGATGGAGTGCATTTTTGGAGGAAAACATCGCATTCTTTATCGCAGAATCATAAGATCTTGATCAAATTTTTTATCCTTTGTCCTACCGTGGTTTAGATATGTTTCTAATTGCGTCGAGTCTACAAATGTTACCAACTATCCGCAGGACTCAGTATAATTTTATCTTGAGCTTAAAAAAGACCAGTCTAGCTAAGTGCAAGATTCAATAATGTGGAAATTATCTGTGTACTACTTGTTAAACAGTAATTAAAATATGTAAATAACAAATTACCATGCATTTCAATGGCATTCCTCTGTATGTTCTCCCATACTTCTAAGACATTTTCATACAAACTCGTTAGATTATCAAATAAAGTCGAATGCATCAAGAAATATCCTTTCGCCAAAGAGAGCAAGTCGCAGATGGAATATTCCAATCTGTTCTTGAATCACCGGTATAACTATAGTGTGTCGCCATCACATACAAACAGTAAACACCCGATCACTTTAACATTGACCATACTGCATTGTTCAGGAGGAAAATATCTCATGGCACGACAAACCTGCAATAAAATATAGTGCGTTGAACATAAAATCAATACAGCATCCAAAAAAATTACTTGCAAAAATAAATAAAGATGCATCAACTATCGTCAAGGATCTTGGATCCAATGTTATTTTATGTGTAAATATTAAATACATTTTCATCTTTCTGAAAAAATTAATTCTATTGTACTTTGCATTTGAGTGCATCCGAACAGGTTCTAATCGCTGGAGTTATGAATCTTGGTTCCAGACAAAGTACGGAGACTGCTTTCTCGGGAAGGATCATCCTGGGCTTGTGCTTCCGTCTCTGAATCTCGTTGATTAAATACCAATTCGCTTTTGCAACACCAATTGCACCTTCTCAGGGGGGCTATCACGGTTCTTAAAACGAGATGAAAATTACAAAAGTGAACAAATTTACTAGAATATCTATAACTTTATTGATCAACAACTAATGAATTTGCTCACTTTTGTAATTTTCACCTCGTTTCAGAAACCGTAATAGCCCCCCCAGATATTTTGGAAATATGTGACTTACTGTGACTGCACATTGTTTATCCTTACTGTCAAGAAAGAACCAGGAGTATCGAAATACTAGAGATTACACCGAACGCGCCTGCTGGTACTTCAGGACCAGTAGCGCCTGGAATCTATATTTCGGTCAATTACATGACTTTAAAATATTTTATTAAAATTATCTGGATAACTCACAAACGTTTCTGACGACACTTCAAAAGTCTTCAAACGAAATACAAACGAATCCATACAAGATTTTTGTTTAATTTAGCTCCGGTTAATTTTTTCAGCCAAATACACGGTGTAAAAATAAAAAATTAATTACAATTAATTGAAGGACTCACAAACCTTTTCAAATGCACTTCATAACTCTTCAAACGAAATACAAACGATTTAAAATAGTCATTTCTTCATCCGGAACTTTGCTTCGGTCAAGTACATACGAATCGTTCACACATGTGCCCATCACATTGTGAGGGCACTGTAATGCATGGTGAGAGTTGCGCACATACCCGATTGGACACCACCAATCACGTAATCTAATCTAACCCAACCAACGGAATTACTCTAGGCATCGGCCGCTATGATTAGTAATGCCCAATCAGGGGATCAATCATGTAATTTCACGTGGAACTTTTCACGTTTCACTTTTCACTTTTCATTTTTTTATTTTTCACTCATAGAGAGTTCACGTGAATCTTTTCACGCACAGCGATTAAGTATGGATAATGCGCGGAAGTTTAGTTTGCGTTCCAAAATTCACCTTCAGAGACTCTGTCATCGCAACTATCAAGCGGTCCTGAAAAAGATTTCTATCTGCTTTTATAGTATAACTTTTACTGTAAAAATTTAATCATATAAAAAAGAAAATTGAAAAAAATATATTTATAAATAAATAGCAATATTTCTTAGTTATATTGCATAAACTTAATTTACAAATATAATATATATTATATTTATTTTTGATGATCCATATATTGTAACAACTATGTAATAATCTAATTCTAAAAATTACATTGTAATTTAATACATTGTTTTTTAAAATTAACTTTAATTTAGTTTTTCATTTATGCAAATTTTAAAGTAAATTAATTTTATTAGTCATTAAATTTAACTTTGTTTAATTAAAAAATATTAAATAATTTAGAATACGGACCTTTATCAAAATTGAATTTTTCGCTCAAAAGTCCAAGACATTCAACCGGTTCGGGACTTTTTGAACACCCTGCATATTTTTTATTGCATTTTCTTGTAATCGATTTCGAGACCTTTCCAAAACACTACAAGAAAGTTTATTTTCGTTGAGTATTTTCCGAGTTGTGAGGCTTGAAAGCTGTAATGTACTGTAACTTTCAAGCTTCACAACTCGAAAAATACTTAACGAAAATACATTTGTTTATAGTGTTTTGGAAAGGTCTCGAGATGAGCTACAAGAATATGCAATAAAAAGAAGGCAGTTCCATTTAAAAAAGTTAATGTGATTTCGATCTGACCTTGGCGACGCCATCCAAGGTCAAACTGATAAGATCAGTAAATAGATCTTTCGAAACCTTACAACTTTTATCTGAAACATTTTTTTCTAAAATGCTTAGTTTTCGAGATATTTCGCCAGTCCGGGACTTTTTGAACACCCTGTATATAATGTATAAAATATTAATTTTGAATAAGATTATGTTACTATACAATAATTTTAATTTTTTATTTTACACAATCTTTGTTACACAATCAAATTATGTTTTTCGAACTCGGAGCCTCGGCAGATCAACATTAATTACACCGTTAAATAGAAAGCCGTTTTCGCGTTTTATCATTCTAGTTTTAGTCGTCCAATTGTATTATACACGGATGATTTTACACGCGCAGTCCATGCTCTATGCTCTAATGTTTTTAGTGCGAGCCTAGTGAACTATAATCTATGTTGAAAGGCTCTGCTATACTTGAGGTCGAGCCAAAACCGTGTACGTAGAGAGAAAGAAATAGTTGCCGTGGGATATTTCTCTCTTTGTTTAACTGATTTGTGATTGGTTAAAATTATTTTCCCGTCTTTTTTTATCTTACAGTAGGAAGAGACGGGAATGTATCATGATACCCTCTCTCTTGTCCCACATCTGTTTCTTTTCTTCCTATTGGAGTGCCAGCTTCCAGTATATATTATAGTTCACGTGGACCGCATCTCACGCGTATGTATGTACGCGTTCCATAAGTTGGCTGGCGATACGCTGGAGCCGGGATCAGCCAACGCAAGCCGGCGAGTGGCGCGACATGATTCAGTCATTCATGGTCATTCAGTGCAGTCCATTGGGAGAAGTCGCAAGAGGATGAAGCTCATTCTACCACTCGTGATTTTCGGAGTGTGCACATGTTATGTTGACAATGATAAGATCAAGATTAATGAGATCGACAGTGACAGATTGATACCGCGTGAAGTGCAACGCGTACGCAATACTACGCTCGCTGAGATCTTCGAAAACGCAGTCCAAGCTTATCTCGAGGAAGAGTGGGACAGCTGCGTCGCGGGATTTAATGATGCTCTGCATGGGTATAAAAGGAGTGCATTGGCTCTCTAGAGCGTTAAAAATTTAGCGCATTTTTTCGGAACTTTTTTTAAAGAAAAGACTAAATTTTTAAAATTACTTTTATATTTTATTATTCCGCTTTGAAGTTTTTAAAGTTTCTTTTTCCGAATCTCATTTTAAGAAAGTTATAGAAAAATACATGGATTTTTATTAAATATATATTTTTTATCTTTATTAATAATTTATAAGTTTAGAGAAAAAATAATTCATGAGCACTCATTAATGTATTCTAAATATTGAGTTCTTAATTTTATGTTTTGTTTAAAAAAAAGCGCTTTTTTTACAACCTTTTTAAGAATTTTTAAACTTTTTATTTTTTCATAACTTTTTTGAAGAAGATAGATTTTTTAATTTTTTACGTATTTTTAATAATATAAAATTTACAATAAATTTTTTAAGAAAAATATTTTTTAACAAAATGAGTGTTTTTTTTTTAATAAGAACATGGTATCAAAAAACAATTGAAAAGTATAAATTGTACATATAAATATACACAGTGTAAATAATTATTAGATATTTTGATTTAAAAAAATCAAATAATTAAATTATCGAAAAAATAAAAATTTTCATATTCCAAAGAATATTTTATATCAAATATATTCCAAAATATCAATTAATATTACGAAATTTCTTTGAGTACTAGTGCAATGCGTATAATAAAACATACTTTTAATGTATAAATTTATATAATATTTTATAGATATAAAATGTATAAACGCATGGTGACGATTTGCCGGCGAAAATGTAAAGCCGAGGCGTCAGGTTCCTCGCCGATTTTTGCGGAAGATATCGAAGATTTGCACTTTTACGAGAGAAAAGTGAGGGAAACACTTTGTCTAATGAAATGTAATCAAGATTATCGAGAGATTGCTGGTGCGGGAGCTCTTAAACGACTCCCACATACCACGGAGAGAAAATTTGTTGATCTTGCTATCTACGAGTATCTTCATATCTGTTATTTTCAGGTATAGAAGTAATTTCTATTTGAGCAAAGCACTTTAAGTTATCAAATATATAACAAATTTTTCATATAATATATTTAAAATATGTGAAAAGAATGTTTTCTTTTTACAAAATTTAGGCATCAAAATATTATATTAAGAAAGTTCACAAAAAATTATGCAATAATATTTTTTAAATATTTTTAAATATAATTTTTTAAAATATTTATTTTATAGCACTTATTTAATATAAATTAAATATTTAGTTTACATTAATTGTTTATTTAAAACACCAATTGGAAATAATTCGCTAAAAACATTTTTCATGTATAATTTAATTAGTGGCTCTTTTTGATTATGCTCTTTTTTACTCTAATTAAAGTACGACTAGTACGAGTAACAGAAAAGTTTCTTCAGATATTATTCCACATATGTGAAAATAAGCAAAAAATATGTGTTTATACTTATTTACAAAAATAATGTTTTAACTCACTTCTGTCGAACTACCAGGACCAACTGAGTAAAATCGAACGGGACGCATTGAATGATTTAGTGCTCATTTTGTGCTAATTTGCTCCGTAAGAAGCAATTTTGTATTTCGTGTCGTTTAAAAAAAAACTCATGGCGCTGTTAACTTCCCACTAAACATTTTAGTCCTTATGTTGCAGAAATGTCATACTAACATTTCAACAACAGCTAATGTCCCTCTTCTAGAATGTTTCAACAAAATGTTTACTTTGTAACGTTATTGCAACGCACAAGTAACGTAAAATTGATTGTTACGTTATCTGTACATTGCAATAATGTTACAAAGAAAACATTTTGCTAAAACATTGTAGAAGAGGGACATTAGCTGTTGCTGAGATGTTAGCATGATGTTTCTGCAACATTATGACCAAAATGTTTAATAGGTTAATATAAAGCTAGTACGATCATAAAAAAAGAAAAAAATAAAAGTAATAACAGCTATAATTAGTTTTGTACTAATATATTTAAAATAATATTGTACATATGTTATTTAAACAAATTTATTGTTATATATAAGAAATTTTTTATATATAATTACTACCGATTTTGTGCTAATTTGTATCATAAAATAAATTAATAATTTAAATAAATTACAAATAATTCAAATATTTTATACATAAAAAATGAAATATCAACAATTTAAAGAGAAAACTAATTTACCATTAAACTGGACCTATACTAGGAAAAATATATTGAATGGTTATATAAAAATAAAATACCAAAATTTGTTAATTTCTTTTAATAGCAACGTTGAGAATAACTAGTTTTTGATGAAACGACGCGTTGTGCTTTAAGGCCCGTTATTTGATCGTCAAATAATTTGTTGCTTGCATGATTATAGTATTAAAATCATTCTCTGACCGTACCATCAAAATATAACAAGATTCGATTTTGTTGCTAACTGTAACGCACTGGAAATAATTTGTTTATCCAAAGAATGCGCGGTTCGAGCACTAAGATTGCTCGATCGTCAAAGAATTTGTTGCTTGCATGATTATGGTATTAAAATCATTTTCAGACATCGTACCACCAAAATATAATGGCGTATAATTTCGAATTTTATTACATTATTATTGTGTTTAAACATAACGGAAAGATTTTTTAATTATTTTGCGCACCGATAATCGCGTTGACTCTTGATAGCTCATCTTTTTCAAATAATTACTTTTCTAATATTTTAGTATGACAACAAAGTAACAAAAAAAATAACGAACTGTTATTTTTCAACGGTAACGATAACATGTTACGTCTTAAAATCTGTAACAAATAATGGTAGTAAGTTATTTTTTATAAGTAGTACAATGACGCATTACATTTTTAAAGTTATATTCCCATTTCCGGTTTAACTTAATTATAAGTTAATTTTAAATAAGTTAATTTTTAACTTTAACTAATTATTTTTGAAATACGTGAATTATAATTTACTAACTTTTTCCTTAAATTAAAAATTACCTATAAAAAAAAAATATTTAAAAAATTGTTTTTTTGTACTTTATAAAAATTTAATTTACAAATAAAATATTTAATTTTTAAGAGTTCTAATATTTTAATTTAATGTAAATAATGCTTTTCAAATTTATATATATAATTTCATTTAATTTAATTTTAAAGAAAATTTTGACAGAATTAGTTTCTCATTCATGCCACTTTTAACTAAATTAATTTTATAAGCCATTAATTATAGTTAAAATATTATACTTAACCTTGATAACGCCAAAGAATTGAAAAATTTGTGTCAAATTTAATATATATCGCATATCTTAAATGGTTTACTTTTTTGTTGATTTAACACAACATAAATATATTAAAAAAGAACAAATATTATGTAAAAAATTAACAAAAAATGTAACACTTTGACACAGTTTGGAAATGAAATATAAAAACATATTTCTTCAATAAAATTAATATTTATAACATTATGTTAACACGTTCGTTATCTTGGACTTTATGTATAAAAACTACGTTACTTTGATGTAATTTGTTTATTTGTTCATAATTTGTGTTATTTTAACACTAAAAAATGTTAAATGTTAATTTAACACAAAATGTTTAAATCATATTATGTTAAATTAACAGTTAAATATGTTAAAAATTTAATACAAAAATTCGAACAAAAATTAGTTTTAGCATAAATTCAAAATGTTTTCTACTATGTATTATTCATATTTTTTGCGTTGATAGACAATAAATTTAATTGCGTCGTTCACATTCGAGTTTTTACAAAAAGACGTTTTTGCTTGCTGCCAGAAGATTCCATAAAAATATTACGAAAATACTCATTGGATTCTAATCTAATGGATTACGTAATTATGTAGCAGATATTTGATGCTTGTGATGTTCGCTGCGTAAATGGGTTAAACAACTCTGACTTGACTCCGAAAAATCAATTTATATCATCACCGTCATTAGACAACGTAGTTTTATTTTCGAAAATTTTTGTTATCGTTTATAATATATGATATTTTCATTAAAAAAAGAAATCATTTTTTAGAATTAATTTAAATTAAATAAAAGAAATAGGTGTGTGACAACATGTGGGAGAAAATTTAAGAAATTATTCTAGATGATAAAATGAAACAAAAATAAAGATTAATATAATTATGTTAAAGTTACGTTTTTTTAATTATAAATATTTAAATATTAATTTGCTTTAAGGACACCTATCAAATCTTCTGTATATGTTTACAACAATTAAATTGAAACATAATCTTATTTTCTATTTTGTATCTTCGTACAGATGTTGTTGTTCATATTATCTATTAAAATAGATAATATATTTTTGAAAATTAGAGAATAAAACGTAGGAAATGCGAGTCAAACGCGGTAGTTGGTGCGTCAATAATAATAGTACATGTATTTCCCTTTTAGCACATAAATATGCATACAAATATTGGACGCGTTTTGACTTCTCTTGAAGTCGTTCTCAACGATTCAAAATTAACGTTGTATTAAGAGTCGTGTAGAGTAGTGATCGCGTTGACAGACAGGAAAAAACTTCTACTATTCAGCAGGTTGTCTCCGACTTAAAAGTAAGAAATTGACAAGCCGTAACGTCGCTTCCACATGTTCAAAAATTGAAAATAGTGATCCATCAATATTGACAACCAAGATGGACAAAACGAACGATCATGTCGTAATCTGTGGTGAGCAGTGGTAATGAATCATCGGAAGTTATAAAATAAGATTATCAAAAAATTCACCTGCGACTGCCAAAATCAAGGCCTTTAAATTGACGTCAAATATGTAAGATAATAAATAACACACATCTTCAAATATTATAAGTCGGACATAAAACCAAATAAATATAATAAATATAATAAATAATAGCACAGGGATAGTCGATGTTTCCTCGTCAACGGTACAAACACAAGTGAGAAAGAGATCATAGCCGATATGTATACGAGAGGTCACAAAACCATTATAACTTGTCTAAGATCACGGAATAGGCATAATCGAGAAAGTCTGTACCTATTTGTAAATTCAAGCGCTCTCTCTGAGATTTGATGTGTAACATTTCTGAAGTTAGTCGTTTGAAAATGTTCTTCTGAACACACAGATATCTATACTAAACTAGATCGCTAACCTGTGGCATTAGCATATGACAGTATTGAGGCAGGAAGGATATCCGGTTTCAGCCATGTTACCTACAACAAAATGGCAGCTCCAATGCCGCTCTAATGCCGCTCTTGCTTGTCATTATGGCACGATATCGAAAAAACACACTCGATAATCGCAATTAATATGCTCAACGGTGCTCAGCGGTTAACCGGTTTAGTTGTCAAACCTGTCAAACACATACGCACTAACCTAATCTACGCGTAGACGCCATTTTCTTGTTGGGTAAGATGGCCGAATCCGGATATCCTGCCGGACACAGCTATTCAGCCGAAGGTAGCGATTTAGTTGTTAGATAGATATCTGTGTCTGAACATCAAGAACTCGTATGTACATTGTCCCAATCAAAATCATGACTGCAATGCAACCTGTGATCCATGATAACAGAATTAATTGTTGTGTTTCTGCGAATATGTCGACGGTGTTCAGAGATTCTTGTGCTTAATTGTCTCCCTGTCTGGCACATAGGAAGCATTGCAATCCTTACATGATATTTTGTAAACCACATTCTTTTTGGACGTGTCTTGCAGGGGATCTTTACGAACCTTGATGAAAATGCCGAGTTTGTTGAGACTGTAGAATGCTGATCCAGAGTTAATGTTATTTGTAATGCCTTTGAATTTATTAGATACTGATTCAATAAAAGGAATCGTGAACCAGTTTTTTGTATGTTCAGATTCAAAATCCTCGATAGAGTCTTTCTGTTTGGCATTACGATTGTAAATTAGATTTTTTAATTTTATTTTTATAGTTTTAAAAATGAAATCTAACAGATAGTTATTATTCAATAAAATGTTTACTCCAGATTCTTTTGGTAGAATTCAGGATGTGACAAGAAGAATGCTCTATCCTAATCTAACCATGCCCATGATCACACCTCTTTTTTGTGAGAGTGGGTGTTGAGACAAAAAATTCAGATATTTTTCTGAAAATGTAGGTTTGTGGAACCAGTCAAATTTAATCTTATTGTCACAAATTAAAATCGTAGTGTCTAAAAAATTAATTCTATTTCCGCCGATCTCAATAGTAAATTTTCATCTTGGATGAATCGCGTTGAAGTTATTCAGTAGCGTATCAATATACAGTAGTGGAATTGCTGTTATAATGTCATCTACATATCGATAATAAAAGGTTAAAAGAAAATCAATCATTTCAAGTACCTCCAAATCCTGCATAATGAAATCGGCTATGATAGGAGACAGCGGTGAGCCCATCGGAGTCCCGAAATTTTGTTTATAAAATTGGTTGTCGAATTTAAAAAAAGGTCGAGTCAAAAACAAAACAAACAGCCCCAACAAACTCATCTCGAGAAATCTTACAATGTTGCGAGATGAAGTTCCATCTCTTGTGAATACTATTAACAGCTAATTCCGCAGGAACGTTCGTAAACAATGACACCACGTCCAATGATATCAATTGGAACTCACTGTTAATTTGTACATTGTTTAAATTTTTCACCAGCTCGAAACTGTTGTCAATGTGCCCACGAGCTGGTTGAAAGTATCTTATGTAAATATATTTTTGATTGTGTATTTTTGAATTTGCAAGATAATAATCTTTCAAATATGCAAAATTATTTTTGCATATGTAAATAATAGTACATTGTATATTTAATATCTTTAGAAAATTTGAATAAAATTTTGTTGACATTTTTCTGTACTTTCACTTAATTTGAAACATTTTAATAATTTCATCAAAAATTCATTACTTTCAATAAAATATCATTAATTTGTCATTACTTTAGATTCTTTTCAGAAATGGCAGATTCCATAAGATCCAATACAGTGTATTTTACTGTTTTTCATTATCTTAAAATTTTGACCATAAAGGCTTTTAAATTCATTGATCACGAATTTAACATCAGAATTTCGAAAATTAAGGAAATTCAAGGTGAATGCAATGTAGCAGACTAAAATAGTAAATTTTGATGTTTTTCAAGGAATTAAAACTTCGACGGTGGAATTCATTCTATTACACCATTAATATTGTTTTTATCAGAGAATGAAAAGTTACTTTTTAAAAGTAAGTCGTTACTGTTACTTGCTATCGAATCAAAAAAGTAACTCTCATTACTGATTCTCAAAAGTAACTCGTTACCGTAGTGTTACATAGAAAGTAACGATTCGTTACTTTTCCGTTACTTTTTTTAATTTTAAAATAAAATTAGATTATGTTTGAAAATTTTAATATAATTTTAAATCTACAATTTTTAAAATAAATAAAAGTATAAAATTTATGTAAAATTTTCAGGATAATATTCATATAGAATATTTATAATAGAAAGTTAATTACATCACAAAGGTCTTTCGACTGATGAACTGCTAGGTAACGCCGTATTAAATTTAATAAATACTTTTTTTAATTTGGGAAAATACTTTAATAATTGGATGTTAGACTGTTTTGATTTTAAAAATTGTTGCAGTTCTTTTCCAGATTCAGAAGCCAATTTTTATTGATCAAAGTTAAAAAAATCGTTGTGGTCACTTGAATTTGAGGAAGTTTTGCTTTAATGAAAACCTAACAAATCTCTTAGCTAGTTTTTTCTTTTCTCATTTAATCAGTTATAATTAAATTTCAGATGTAGGCAACTGGCCTATTATTAATTTTTTTTTTTCAAATGTACAAAATATAACAACGAGATATGAATATTGATTGAAAAATAAAGATTGAAAATTATATCATAAATTAAAAAGTAACAATAAGAGTAACTGTTAAATTTGTTACCGCTATTAGAAGAATGTAATTACGTATTACTGTTATAGTTATAAAAAATAAAAAGGTACGCTGTTACCAGTTTGTTATCAAAAAAAGTTACTGTAACAGTAATGGCGTTACAAGAAACTCGTTACTTTCCCTCGCTGGTTTTTATATTTATAAAATATATGTATTTAAATTTGATTTATAGTCTATTTTGAAAAATTTTTGTATTATATATGTCTATAATGCATACAGCAAAGAATATGCTAGGAATGTGTATATCTTCTATGAATATTTCTAGAATATACAGAGAATATGTGCACATTCCTAGCATATTCTTTACTGTATCCAATTCCCTTTGATGTTTCCAATTCCCTTTCTCAGATGTACGCATGCACCAACGAGAGAGAACCCCCAGGAAACAGAATCTTTTTATATACATAAGTCTTGTCTTTATTCTTCAAATGCACAGATGTACACCCAAGGACTTTGATTCTGTCCATGGGGAAAATTTTCATACTGAGAAGTCGTTATCTTTCTACATACTTACAGTTCATGATTAACGTAACAACCAATAAGCTCTAGTCGTTTCATTAATCATGAACTGCGAGTATGTAGAAAGTGGTAACTTCTCAGTTTGGAAAATTTCCCCATGGACAGAATCAAAGTCCTTGGGTGTACTATCCCAGATAGCAATGCTTTTTTTGCACAAAAAGAGAAATAGTTGCCAATTACAAGTTTCCCTTCGGTTGCAGTCACGTTATTATATCGCAGCCGCTAATCTTTTTGTATAAGGTTATCTAAAGGCAATAAGAAGGAAACTGTTTCTCAGGCAACTGAAAGACAATAGTGTACAAAACTTAGTATAAAATTTGCAATAACTTGTTATAAATAGTTTTTGACAATTTTTTATTATAATATTTTCTCCAAATATAAAGAAATGTTTGTTAACATTATAATTGATTAAAATGATATGTTTATGTATTTTAATATATTTTAATAAAATATGTATGTTATACCCAGATAGTACACAATATTTACGATAAATATTAATAAATATTTATCATAATTTTTTTATAAATATTATAGAAATATTTTATACATATTTTATGTACATGACAGAAAAAGATTATAAAAATATTTATCCTAAGTATTGTTAAAATATTTATTAAATATTTTCTAAAATATTTATGGTAAATAAAAAATAAATATTTACAAAAATATTAACATAACTATTTATAATAAATAAAAAAATATTTGCAGTAATATTTTGTAAACATTTTTATAAATATTTTGTTTATTTATAGTAAATGTAAAAAGATTTATTCTGTTTTAATAATATATATTATACGTTAATGATTTAATGAATTTTTGTTTTGACTGCCACATATATTTTTCTTATAATAGAATACAAAATGGTACTTTTGGCTGTGTATTTAATGTACATGTACATGTGATGATACACACACGACACACAAATAAAATAGCTAGTGATATTGTTACATTTATCGTTACATTATCGTTGCGCAGCTTTTTTATTCTTTTTTATATTGTGCCGATATATAATCATGTGAAATTATAGATGAAATAGGTTCATAAATGAAGAAACCTCGATCTACATCCTAATGAGCAGACCATATTTTTTAAATGTTTTTTAATAAAAATTTTTTTGTATTTAATTTAATTATTGTATTATATTAACATATATTCTAGTTGCATTCTTATTTAAACAAATAACAAAAGTTATTCCAGATGCTATTTCGCATTTGTGAAAACTATAATTTTATACATGTTTATATAAATAATATGCTTTAATTATACATATTTCATTTTTTCGATAAAGTATATTGATCTAATCTACCAGTTATATTATACACAAACCAGCATAAAGTGTTCACAGGTCATCCCGAAGGATCAGTTTGCAGCGATCACAGAGGTCAAGCAACATTCACCGAAGTCGCGATTTGGATGGGTGACCGGGAATTTCCGAAAAAAATTCCTAAGAATGGAATTTTTTGCGAAAATTGTTTTTTAAAATATAAAAATATTGTTTTGCTCATTGGAATTATGAGGTGTATTATAATATAATAATTTAAGTTATTATAAAAATAGACCCTGATAGCCAAATGTATCCGTAATCAGATTGCTGTCACTTATTCCGCATTCAATTTCATCAAACTAGAACCAAGGTGTTTCCACAAACTGTCTATTGTTCTGACGACATTAAAGTCTTTATTTAAATTCAGCAAATTGTTATCATGCGTGCACTACATTCAACTGATGTGTTTGATATCAAAATATCAGCAAGTCATCATCATACATGACATCTACACGTGAAGCTTTGTTGTTGGCAATTTGATTACTACTCTAGTAGTAATTTTCTGCAAGACTACAATAAATATTGCAGCAGATTCCTGAAAGATTCTATCAACAGGACGTTATAATCTGTTTCCTCATTATACTCAATTCTTCTGAAAGATTCTGCAGTCAAATTCTTGCAAGAAATTTGTCCATATCTGCTGCAATATTTGCAGAATTCTTTTACCAGAATATTAGTATAGTCTCAAGATGCTTCTCTCCCGAAAGTGTGCGATTAAAACCGATTGAAAAATTAAAAAAAAGTAATCTGAATCGATCGGGATTTCTGCACCAAAAAATATAAAATTTTATGTGAAACAGCGTTTCATACACACGTCATGTTTTAAAAAAATAAGAGCGAGTTTTCGTCTTGATATTACAACAGGTAGCTCCTAAAGGTTCACTGAAGTATGAACCTTGGTATAAATTGGAAAGTCGGCCGCGGTGGCGCCTAGATATAACGCCTGTGGCCGCACTTAACTCACGAGAAATCCCGCGGCGTGGCTGCCTAGCTCACTTGTTTGCGTGGGGTCTTACACACGGCGGGACCAAATATTGTCATGTCACCAAATTGTCGATAATAAGCTGCAATTTAGAATATTTAACAATATTCACCAAATATTCTACTTCTTGTATTAAACTTTTGATATCATACGTGCCATTTTGTTGACATACTGCTGTCATTATGACATATACGAATGCAAGCTCATGACGAACCGACAGTTTGCTGTCAACATGATATGTTATTATTAATAAATGTTTGCTTTTAACATTTTATTAACTGATGTGTTTTTGCTTTCCTGTTGCTGACTCAGTTTTACATTAAATTCTATAGCCAGCAAATTGCTTGCAAATTTACAACAATACATGCAATGCATTAATTTGCCCGATGTGCTGAATCTAACTTGGTTATCTGGGGAATAATTATAAAACAGAAGAGGGAAATTATTTCTCTCCGGTTGCGCATAGTTGTTTCTGGCATACATTGCCGGCAAAATCATAAGCAAAAGCGGAAGTCGCTTTCCTCAATAAAGATAGAAACTTAGGCAATATAATTTTTATCAAATTGGTCGCAACATGAAGAAAACTTGCTATCTGGGATGTCTATGTTTTATGCCATAGTTTTTCGAAAATCGCATGGTTGAAATTTGAAAACAATTCCTTGAAAAACATCAGAATTTACTACTTTGGTCTGCCATATTGTATTCATCATCTTTAATTTCGGAATTTTAATGTTAATTTTGTGATTAACGTGATTCGTAAGTCTAAAAATCTTCATGTTCGAAGTTTTAAGATGATTCATTGAAAAATGGTAATTAAAATACATTATATTGGATGCGTCATATTCCTTTGTAGAAAAATACTATTAAGCACTATTAGTGCGCAGTAGTATTTTGAAGTACTACGGCATTACTGTACCATTACACTACTGCACTAAACACTATTGCACTTTCTTTACAAAAAAGATGTACGGTCTAGGAATTGTAATTCATGTGGTTATTGTAATCCCGCACGAAAATACTACATTTGATGGACCACATGCGTATGGTTATTGTAAAACGAATATTACGGAGGCCATGTACAGTAATAGGATCAACTTACTACATTATACTACATAAGTTCTTGTTATTAACCTCGTCATATTGTAATTTAGGATGCCGCGTTGGTGCAAATCTGATTTCGCATTCTCACTCAGTGACTACATAGTTTTAAATAGTTTTTTGTAGTTTTACGAGTGTTTAATATGTAAAAGCAGAAAATCTTTATCAAAGTAAATGATTTATCATATTGACAGGTATTGGTTAGGTTTCCCCGTGTATCTAATAAAAGTATTGTTAAAATTACATAAATTAAATTTTGAATATTACTATATTTGTTTTATAAATATTAGTCGTATCTTAATCGTTTCTATTAATTCGCGTATAATTTAAAAATTTGTAGAGATGTTAGATATCATTCTTCTTTCCCTGTTGAAAATGTCCAATTAAAATTATTAGAAAGTTCTGTTCGGTCTAATAAGATTAAATTGTGTTTTTAAACCTGCATTTTTTAGTAAACATAATACCTTTTAAATCAGTTGTATAGTACATTTATTAATTTTCTTAAAGTAAAGCAATTACATTTAATTTTGACTTAAAAATTGATTATATACTTTAATCTAAGAAAAATTTAACTAAAACCAAAAAGAGGTAAATTATTGTTAATAATTTAATTGAATATAACCGCCAGATGACAGGCATGATATAAGAATATCTAGAGTCGGAACACGCCGAATCTACCATATCAATATGCCTTGATACGCGTACAAGTTCATGTGGTAAGGCATTCGTGGAACCTAGTGTACACCCAAGGACTTTGATTCTGTCCATGGGGAAATTTTCCAAACTGAGAAGTCGCTATCTTTCTACATAACTTACAGTTCATGATTAACGTAACGACCAATAAGCTCTAGTCGTTTCATTAATCATGAACTGCGAGTATGTAGAAAGTGGTGACTTCTTAGTTTGGAAAATTTTCTCATGGACAGAATCAAAGTCTTTGGGTGTACCTCTTACACGGACTTAGGAATAGAGGGACGGAGCATAAAGCCCTACTTTAGGCAAGAGGGGGTGTTCTCTAGGCATGCAGGGGGAACCGTTTTCCGCCATCTTGATTTCAAAAAACTTATACATAGATATGTATCAGTGACATCCCATTTGCGCTGTGTTAGTGTGACAGCTATAAAGTTAGGTTAAATATTCGAACTCATTCGTCTTATTCATCAACGTTAATTTACTCTTCAAAAATAAAAATGGTAAAATGCATAGTACCAGGATGTTTCACGACAAATTCTTAGACAAATATAAAAATAAATTTCAGAAAGTATTGGAACAAAATATAAAAATTAGTTTTTACAGGTAAAAAATTATATTAATCTTATTAATACGTAATATTTTATTTTTATTAATATAAAAAAAAATTTTTTTTGTTGATACAATTGATGTATGTGTTTATTGATACTTTATTTGTTTAAAGCAAAAAAGAAAAAAAAAATTTTAAATTATTTTTTATTTTATCAGAGTTTATTTTTTAGTTTGTTTTTATGTGCAAAATATTATTTAATATGTTTGTTATACTAGCTTATTACATTGCTAAATGTATTATATGTTATTAAATAATTAAAGAAAAATTTAATGTAAAAGATTAACAAAATTTTAAACTTTATTATTCTGTACTGTTTATTTCACACATACACTGTTCATGTTTTAATGTGTGCGATCTTTGAAAGCAACATGACGGCCCCTCCCGCCGCGAACGTCTCCTGTAGGTTATGCACCGTCTCTCTATTCCTAAGTCCGTAACCTCTTACTTCATGCAAGTAAACAAATTCAATTAAAGTCGCGCTCAGGGATCGAGTTGGTCGTTAAAATGGCGACCATCGATCCAAAAAAGCTGACAGACGAGGATCATAAATCGGGAACACTTTTGAGGCTTGCGCGCTATGAAATCGAGTCTCTTTTAGTAATCTTTTTGGTTTCCTTATTCTTACTTCATGGGAAGTACCTTTTTATCGGCATTTGAGGAAAGACAAGCGCGTGGCGTTTTCCTGTCACTGCCTGTCCCTGGAAACGTTCCGAAATTAGCTGGAAGTACTGGCGCTGCTGTTACTGAAATGACTGACTTTTAGCATTCTAAAGTTTAAATTTTTACTAGTATATACTAGATTTTGGAATGGAAAAGCAGTGTAAACAGTAAGAAAACTATTTGTAGTTTGTACAATAACCTCAATATTTAACCGATTTTGACATATATAAACTAAAAATAGATCGACGATTTTTATTATTAAATTGTATAAAAGTTATGGTTAAAAATAATCCATGTAATAGTTCGAATGATGATATATTGTTGTAAGTTTTAAGAAATAAAAAAAAATAAACTACGATCTCATAGAACTTTATTTTCTCTTGTGTTTATTCTGTCCATACAAAATTAAGTACATGTTTTATATATTATTATTTAGCAGCTTATAATCACAATCATGCAGAAGGTGCTCCGGACGCAGCACAAAAAGCTTTAAAAAATTCAACTGCTGAACAATACATAAAGAAGCACGTTAGAACTATACAAAAGCTTTATACGAATCTAGAAAGCGAAATGCAGAGGCATTTCGAATTATAAGAAAATTATATAAAAAGCTATGATTTTCTGAAAAGAAATATGTGCAATTTAATTATAATATATACAAAGCAGTTAGAAACAAATAATCGTTTATCATGAAGTAAATAATGAAAAATAATCGTCTGTGAAAATGTTTATTTTTAAATAATTTCTCGGCTTACATTTTTAGCAACAATTTTTGTTGAATAATTTCAATAATTTTCTAACAAAATTGTAATAATATTTGTACTATATATAAAACACTAAAAATATATATAAATATATTTATAGTACAAATTATAATTTGTACTATAAGCAGAATCTCCTGTATGAACAACGTATATAAACAAACTATAGGAAACTATTTTATTTTTATCCAAGTTTTTTTTCAAACAATTCATTGTATAAACTGTTATCTGTATTACCTACAATTTCATACGGTCTTAACTTGTATTCCAAATTTATGATTCTTTTTTTTATGGTTCTCTTGCTCTGCAACTTCTGCAAGAACTTCAATTTTGCGCTCTGTACTGCTTTTATTGCATGTGCCTCACCTCTTGGGATCGAGTCAACTTATGTAATAGGCATGGGACTCAGGGCTGGATTAGCTTCCAAACCTAATTTAGGCTATTGTGTAGGGGCGGCAAATTTAGAATGACGGCCGTTTGTAAAACAGATTTTTTAACTTATCTTGTAGTGGCTGACGCAATCAACTAAAATTTTTTACATAAAATAATATAAGAAGAAAGCAGAGTTTGCAGAATATAAAATTTGATTAATTTAAGTTACACTTGAGGCTTGAATAAGGGCGGCAAAGATTTAATAGAAATGTCTAGGGGTGGCATGAATCTTAATTTGCCCCTGATGGGACTCCTGTAAGTGGAAACGTTAGGCAATAGAAAGAGAAAGAATATGAGAGGGCCTAGAGATCCTATACTATAATAAGAGACTGGCCATCAGCCAGATTTCGTCAAAATCCTGCGAGTGAGAAAGGAACATCTCACTATCTCCCTCTTTCACAAATGGCAGAGTACGTTTAGTGTAATATGTATGTGTAAGTGTCCTTTACGCAGCGGCGTGCAGCGTGATTAAAGTTTAATATGGTGGATGTTCAGCTGAATTTTTGCAATAATTTCTCATCAAAAGGATACATCATGAAAGTGTTCCCAAGAAATTCGAAACGTCATGCTAAATAAGCGAAAAATGTTGGACGTAAAGATTGGACGCCTACAATTTGTATCCTTGTGAGGTTAAGTAACATATTTGTTATAACAAAATCATAAGAAAATTGAAAATTATATTAATAATTAAGAGAGAACATTAAATATAAAAATTATTTTAACATATATTATTTAAATTAATATTTAAAACAAATTTATAGTATTTTTTATAATATTGATTAATAAATATTACGTATATTTAAAAGAAAAGAGTAATTACAGTTTGAATTTAAGCGGGAGACGAAAAATTCAGTTGCAATCAAAAGTGGCCCCTCTGATGGCCAGTCTCTGATTATAGGGTCTCTAAGACTGCGTTCAGGAATACACACTGAGTGCCTTAGAGTGTCGTTTTGTCTTTGTTGCTTACTGAACGCTAAACAAGGATAAAATGATACTCGAAAGCACTTGGTGTGTATTCCCGAACGCAGCTTAAAAGGGTCATCTCTATCCTTGTCTAATGTTACGCGCGCATTGAGCTGTATTGAAACTATTAAGGGGAAGTTTATTCTTTAATATGATGTTGTAGCAAGAATTTATTAATCTTGCATATAATTTTTATGCATTTATTTGGATTTTGTATCATCATTCGGTGATGATCACTTTCTCTCGTCTGGTTTTTGGAGACATCACTCTCAAAGGAAGTCTGCATAGCTAGATAAATAAAGAAAAGGAGAAATTTAATAAGCAAAGCGCTCTGACATAAAGAATAAAATGACAAAAACGTATATTGTGTGCAAAAAGCAACCTATTCCTTTTGATACATCTCGAAGTTTTCACAAGTAAGTTTATCAAATATTGATGAATTTATTGTTGTTCGAAGTGTGTACCTGGGAAAAAATATTTTTTATATATAAAATATGTCCATATATAAATATATATGATTATATATATTTATATATAAATAAATATATAATTATATATTGCTCTCCTCAAATTCTGATCTTTCCACTTGACTGCGAAAATTATTGGCGCATACGCGATTAAACAAGGATGCAGATGGGTGTCTCACAGATTTCTAAATTACACTAGATCGTTTAAGTAGTGGGGATATAGCAAAATTGAAGCATGGATAGGATATGCCGCTATTTGTGACACGGACAATTGCGCCAACTTCACAAAAGATGTATCGAAAGATGTATTGAAAGATGTATCGAAAGACGTATGTTTCTTCTTCACAAAAGACGTATCGTCATTGTTGTTATGGCAAATTGGCACAGCGTATTCTTTTAACTTAGATTTGTAGGCACCTGGTCTTATCTCATAATCTTTTGAGGTAAAATGATCACTACAGATTACACTATGTTTTACAGGCTTAAAATTATCTTCAACTGTATCAATCTATTTCTCCAATACTTCTTCTTTCTTAAATGGGAATCTAAACGTATCATATTAAAAATATTTACAATATAACATTTCTCATAAAATAATACATAAGTACAAAATATTGAAATTTAAATAACATAATTTAACGTCAAATAACATAATTTATCAAAGATAGTTTCGTACAGAACAAAAATTTGTGATATATATACTTAGGTAAAAAAATATAAACCTGGTCGTCGAATATTTTTACAATATTTTACACAAATTTGTGGCATTTTAAAGATTAATCTTCTATTTCTTTTTTAACACGTTTCTTAATACACACAATATAACACGACAGAAATATACAAAACATATGAATTGAACGAACGGAAGTTCGGCTATTTGCAATGCGGATAATATTCATTGGTTACTCCCCACTACTTAAGCGCAATCTAGTGTAGTTTTGAAATTTGTTTGGGTCTCTCGTTCTGTCTCTTTCTATTAGCTCACGTATTCATGGCTTGCTCTTTCACTCTATACATACAACTTCTTTGGATCGAGTAAAAACAACCACAAATCAGCAATTCCCTAGGATTGATTTATGTAGAATGGTTAGTAATTTTCAGTAGCCGACAGCACAAGAAATTTTATTTTGGAACGATAAAACAGTATTGATAGTACTGTTAATTTCGGAACATGCCCCCGGTTATAGATTATAAGAGATCGGTATACTACCTTTGCACATGCATTCAATCCTACGCTCAGCGCATGTGCCACGAAACGTTCAAAGTTTCTTGACAAAAGTGCGCATGCGAACCGTACGAGAATATTGATTTTGTCGTCCACGGCAATATTCCCCACTCCAAAGATTGCCCATTTACGGCCATGTTACCAACTGTCCCACAATGTCGCGAGAAACGTACTTCCTTTGTATAAAAATATTTTCGCCTGGGTAATTATTTTATATATACGAGGTGTGTTCAAAAAGTATCGCGAATTTTGAATTTTCGCGGGTTACGTATATTCGAATTTCGATCTTTTTGTGGCGTTATGTTGGTACTCATGTCTCTCACTTATGCCGACAAGCTCGGCCATTTTGAATGTTCACTTAATTGTTGACAGCTGCTTTGCTTGC